>NC_086117.1:37897862-38540362 GCF_963921235.1 Mobula hypostoma | reverse complement strand
GCATCCTTCCAAAGTTAATACACCCTCACCCTAATGATCCCATCAGGCAGGAGACTCCGATGCATAAAGACAGGAATGGTCAGGATGAAAAGCAGCTTCTTTCTTCAGGCCATTAGGTTTCTGAACACTCCCTGCCGCATCAGATTCGAAGTGTCACTGGATAATTTGTACAATATTTAATGTATGCACTTTGTTTATCTATGCATAATTCATTTGTAGGTTTTATTCTTACTTTCCTAAGTTATTGTGTGTTATATATGTGTTATGTGTACTACTGGGCTTTACACCCTGATCTAGAGAAACATTGTCTCATTTGGTGGTATAGATGTACATATATAGACTTGACTCAAGTTGGCAGAATGCACTTCCTTTCGAATGCTGTGCTCTTTCTCTCTCTCACATACCCCTTTCCCAATTTTCTTTCTTTCAGAAATTGGGTAAATCTAGCACCAAATCTTTTCCGCATTTTGCAGACACACAACACTAAATGCATTGGAGTAGCAGTTCATGAAATGAGCTTGTGAACTTCTCTTTGCAGTGTATTTGTTGTTCTTGTGATTGGATATATTTCATCCCTGTGCCTTGCTTTCTTCAGATGGGTTAATATTGTTTGACGATTGGTGTGGATGCAATGGTCTGTTTCCTTTACTGCATGTTTCTGATTCTGGAAGCCCCTGGCAAATTCAGCTAACTTGAAGCTAAGGAAATCATTGGTTGCCTGACCCAAAGAGAGCTGTATAACTTAATACCTACTGTAAAAGAGGATTGCTATGGATGCTGTATTTTAAATGAGGGGCTAATTTTAAGCAACATCTGTTGTGGACAAAGGTGTCCAAGAATTACTCAAAGAAGGAAATTGCTTCCACCCAGACCTTGACATTCCCTATTACAACCAACTTAAGCAGAACATGTCCACCTGCAAAATAGCCATCATATGTGCATATAGAACCGCCATTCACTTGCAAAGTAATTTACTGCATTTTAGGAACATTGAAACACTTATAAAGGATGTAAAAAAACATGGACTATAGATTGATAAATGTGTGCAATCATGGTAAATAAAAAGTGGGTGTTTCTGCTGGTTAAGTGCTTTTATGGCTCTTTCCAAGTCTGATTTCTTTCAACGTCTAGGATCACTAATGAGCAGGATGGTTGTAACACATTCAGGGATCTTAATGATTTTTTTCATCCAACTGTTAGCTCATCTGAATTCAGAGGTCGTTACAGTTGTAGCACATCAATAGTTCCAAGTCTCATCCTTTCCCTGCGTTTATATCCTGTACACTTGGTGGATACAACTGCAGTGTGGCTGCCATTATCCATTTAGTTGAAAGTTTCTGCATGGTACATATCAGGCGAGTAATTTCCAAGCTGCTTTGAAGAGTTATAAGATGGCTAGATACATATTTTCCACAAAAGTGGTTCATTTTTAAATGAAATGTTAAATATTATTTGTAGCTAGATACAGGGAGAACTACTTATTTCTGAAGGGAAGAAATTGAATTATCTGTAGTTTCAGAAAGAGGGTTTTAACTTGCTGTTAAACAACATTTTGTCATCAATCTAACCTGCATTTCTGATCATATTGATTTCTTGTGCTCTGCACTATTGCTTGCTTTCAGCTTGTAACTGACTCGCGCCTGCTGATCTACTTACTTATCATTTTAGCTTATCTTCTCTCGCCCTCATCCACCTGCCTGACATTATACTCTTTGTTCTTCACCACTTAATATAATTCTACCTAATCCCTTCTTGCAACCTCTCCTTTTTCTTCCCTCGGTCCTTCAATGCTTTCTTGTGAACTTTCTCATTCACTGGACATCTATGTCAAAATTTCTGGTCCGTTGGCTTGTTTTCCCCACAGGTGCTATGGTAGAACTCCAATAATCTAGCACACTTAGCCCTTAGGTGGTGCTGGACTGGCAGATATTCCAAACTGTGGAATACTACAGTTAACATGCCAACACATTTTGAATTCAGATTTGTTATGATATACAGTATTCTCTTGTGAACTAGATGAGTTTACAGGAAGACTGAGAATGGGCTCCAATCAGTTTAAAAGGAACATGGAAAAGTGCTCCCATGAAGTTAAAAGGGGTATGGGAAGCAGAACTCAATGGCTCTAAAAAGTACAAAGGAAGCAAAGGAAGTGAGCCAGATACTGAAACATTGAGATTTCAAAAAAAATAATAATCACACAACAGGTTTTAATGTATCGTCCTGTCTGGAGCACAATTCCATGGTGTACATTCCTTGACTGAACCAACGTTGCTTGCTACTCAATGTTACTGAAACGTATGAAGGTTTCTATTAAGTGATAGCACAACCTGGGTTTTTGTGCTTATAATGCAAATGAAGTAAAAACATGTTTTTGACATGATTCCTTCTAAAATGTTCATTATTTCAGGCTCGGATAATAAGATTTCGTCCTTCCTGTGTGCACTGCTACCTCAGTGTAGATGTACAGTATGTAGACGCTTGTGTTTGCGAGGTATTTGTCTACACCAGTCACTGACCTTTGCTTTGCTTTCAGTATTGAAGTGTTTTGTGCAGTCACCTGGAGCTTTG
This sequence comes from Mobula hypostoma, assembly GCF_963921235.1. NCBI lineage: Eukaryota > Metazoa > Chordata > Chondrichthyes > Myliobatiformes > Myliobatidae > Mobula > Mobula hypostoma. Next base: position 38,537,794 of record NC_086117.1, on the reverse strand, counting down.
GACTTTTACCTACTTCAGATCACTCACCATTTCCCTGATGGAAAACTGAACCACAATTATGAGCACTCAGCTATCGCCAAACCAAGATAAAATGATACATTGCTCCAGAGACAACTAAAACTGATGGGGCTGCAATTTTCAAATATGTGAACAGTACACTTTGAGTTTTTAGAGCAATATCAAATGTAGAGCATCACTGAAGTAAAAACAAAAGAATTTGTGAAGCTTACAGCACAGAACAGTAAATCCTAGCCAGAACATGGGATGGAGAACAGATGAGGTTCAGGAAACAGGTGGCATTCGAATTATGCTCTAGGAGATAGAAAGAAACTGTAAAGAAGGAGGGATTCTAAAATTGCTAATTTTAATGTTGAAGGAACATTATGTAGAAAGTGATGAGGGCTTTATTTGTGTAAATATGATTTGTGTATGGATGAATGTTTAAGTCTATTGCTGTCATAGACATACTCTACATATATAGGGTATAAATGCTGTGAAAATGAACACAGAATATTAAAGAATGAGGATAAACATAACATAAACTTAAGTTGATGTACTATAGATAATACATAACGTGCAAAAATAAACAGAATTTGACACTAGTGCAAGACAGAGAGAAAAAAATAACTTCGTTCTAAACTTAACCTTGAAAGTGGCAATCTGTTTACTAAGGTTTCTTAATATTTTTTCCCTCTGTGTAACAAATAATAAACTAGTAATTTACCTTGCATAGTTTAAGATTGCTTGTGCATCTTTGCTTATGGATAGCATCATTTAGAAAAATTATTAATATTTATGTGAGATAACGAGTTTGCTTTTTAGAGAAAAAAAAACAAGATTACAGATTTTTTCAAGAAGGTGAACTGTCCTGGTACTTATACAGGTTTTGTGTTTTTCAGCAAGTTCAACAGTTTCAAGTTATCTGTTTAGAGTTTGCGCTTCCTCCCTGCAACTAAGAGGGTTTCCACCAGGTATGGCAGTTTCCTCCAAAATTCCAAAAGCATGTGGATCAGGAAGTTAATTAGCTGCTGTAAATTGCCCCAGCTATGAAGTGAGAGGTAGAGTTGGTAATTTGACATGTACTTAGATAAAGACTTTGCATGCTATCCAGAAAGATTATTCCAGGTACAAGTACATTGAATTAGTACAAAAGAAAACAGAATGCAGAAGGAAGTGTTACAGCTACAGAGAAAATGCAGTGCAGGTAGACATAGAGGCTGATAGCACCATGATAAGGTAGAGTGAAAAACCAGGAGTTTATCTTTCATGTATAAATTTAATAGGAGTGGGGAAGTGGATGAGAATGTAACATAACGTGTGTTAACGTAAGTTTCCTGTAAGTGGATAATTGATTGTGAGAATAACACACACAAAATGCTGATGTAACTCAGCAGGCCAGGCAACATTTTGGTGTGTTACTTGGATTTCCGTCATCTGCAGATTTTCTCTTACTTGAGTTGGTTGTGGGAATTGATTTGGTGAGCTGTTCCTGTGCTGAACGCTCTTTAACCACATAAATTAGAATTAATCTCTACTTTTGTATCTCCATGTCTTGTGTTTATAGAGCGTACTGTAGCTGGGCAATTTGATCAGAAGAGCACAGGAAAGCCAGTCTTGGATTGCCATGGTTCACAGTTCTTGTCTCCATATTGTATAAAAATTTTGAGACATTGAAGCAGGTGAATAAAGATTTGGTGAGAACTGAGGCTGGGGTCTTGTTGAGCAAGAACAAAGAATTGATTTTGGACTTCAGGAAGGGGAAGTCGGGAGACCACACACAAATCCTCATTGATGGGTCAGTGGTGGGAAGGATGAGCAGCTTCTAAGTTCCTGAGTGTCAACGTCTCAGAGGTTTTATTCTATTCTGGTCCCAACACTTCGCTGCTGTCATGAAGAAGGCACTCCAGCATCTATTCTACTTTTGGAGTTTGAGGAGAGTTGGTATGTCACAAAATACTCTGACAAATTTCTACCAATGTATCGTGGAGAACATTTTGATGGTTTGCATCACCAGCTAGTATGGATGCTAAAAAGCAGAAAGATGCTGCAGAGAGTTGCAGACTCAACCAGCTCTAACATGGACGCCATCAAGAACATCTTCAAAAGATGGGTTTATAGATTGTAGGTTGGCAATTTGATCAGAAGACCAATAGAAAAGCCAATCTCAGATTCATCCCCATTGCCATCAGATTTCTTAATGGTCCATGAACCCATGGACGGTACCTCACAATTCCTCTTTTACGTTGTTTATTTATTGCATCCGAGTTTTCCTTATGCTTTATACTGTACTAGTGCTACAAAACAACAAATTTAACAACATTTTCAGTGATAATAAATCTGATACTCATTTTGAGCTCATAGCTTTAGTTCCACGTTTCTGCTCAATAAGGGAAATGTATTCAATGCTGTCACTTTGCCTCTACAGTATGAGACAGCAGGTAGGTGGTAGCACTGTGGCATCAGCATGAATTGGATATATTTGGTGTTGTCAATTAAAAACTTCACATATCATAAAAATTGCTGGGTGAATTCTGTTGAGGGGAAAACAGTAGATGGACAAAGGAAAAAAATCCAGGATGTATTCAAAGCCTCCTTGAAGAAGTGAAGCATATCTGCTGGTTCCTGGAAACCTTTGGCCTTTGAGTATTAATATAAAGAAAGAGCATCTGGAATTGTATGGAGAACGTTGTGGCCATTCAATGAGAAACACACTGAAGCCCTGCTTAGTCGCAGACAGAGCGGACACCCTCGAAGACTGCATACTCACCCCCTTCTGTCACCAACTGTCCCATCTGTGGCCCAAAGACCCTGTGATTCCCAGTTACACCTATGTGACCAATTAACTTACTAATCTGTACGTCTTTGGAATGTGGGAGGAAACTGGAACACCTGGAGGAAATCCGTACAGTCAAGGGAGAACGTACAAACTCTTATGTTTAACCTATTCAAAGCCATTCAGTATTTTAAACTGTAATTGTTTTTTGCCAGGCTTTGCCCTTCTCTTTTCTAGAGAAAAGAACCAAAATCAGTTCAGTAATTTCTAATAGGCATATCATCTTGGTCCTGGGATCATAGCTCTTTGTTACACTCGCTTCAATATCTCTACATTTCCTATATAATATAGAGACAGAAAACTGCACACCATAACTATGTGTGCTCTACAAGGGATGATTGATAAGTTCATGGCCAAAAGTAGAAGCAATCAATTTTAGAAAACCTAGCTCATTTATTTTTCAACATAGTCCCCGCCTACATTTACACACTTAGTCCAGCGGTCGTGGAGCATACAGATCCCTTCTTTGTAGAAGTCAGTGTCTTGGACCTCCAGAAAGTGGTCCACGTGATTGATAAGTTCGTGGCCTAAGGTAGGAAATGAGTTATACAGCTCTCATACAGTTCAACTCTTTGAGTGATTATGCAGAAATTTTGAAGTTAATAACATCTCCTTCTACCTTAGGCCACAAACTTATCAATCACCCCTGCTGTGGAGCACTTTCTGGAGGTCCAAGACATCTATAAAGAAGGGATCTGTATGTTCCACAATTGCTGGACTAAGTGTGTAAATGTAGGAGGGGTCTATGTTGAAAAATATATGTGCTAGGTTTTCTAAAATAGACTCCTTCTACCTTAGGCCACAAACTTATCAATCACCCCTCGTAATTAATGCTTCATGCAGCTTCTTTCCTAGTTACCAGAAAGTTAATCTCAGCATGTCTATTCCATTCAGCATGTCAGTGCATGTCTTTAGGTGAAGAGTGGTAATTATAATGCAACAACGTCTTTGTTCTGATTGACTTGGCATTTTCCTAATTATCTCAATTATAAGCCAAGAACCAATGCTGAATCGATCTTTCAATGATTGATCAACACAAGAGCTGACCAATTTGCCCTGTTTTGTGTTTACTAAAGAGTGGAGCAAATACTTGATTTCAGCACTTTACTGTTTGTAATCTGTGCCCCAGAGAGTCAAGGTTAACAGCTAATAGTGCTATGATGTGCACTACAAAGTGCTTAATAGTTATTTTTACACTGTACTGGGAATTACTGAATCAAAGAAATTTTGACTTCTTAACTTTATACTAAGAACCTTGTATAGAAGCATTTTAATAATCAATTATTGTTCAAAGTTATAAAACTAACATCTGCTGTACTCCATTCTGAATTAAACAGATATCACTCTATTTTTCATCAATGATACAACCATGTGACAAGTTACTCATATTTTCTGGTTTGTGGATCAAGTTGGCAAGAACATTATTCATTATCTAGCCTACAATGGCTTTAAGCTCAAGTTCAAGTTTAAGTTTAATTTTCATTCAACCATGGACATGAATACAGTCAAATGAAACAGCATCCTTCTGAGACTAAGGTGCAAAACATAGAATCAATAGTCACACACAGCACACAACGCACATAGCATGTCTAATTATGACAGTAGAAAACAGACAGTTACAAAAATATTTTAAAGTAATAGTATTGCCTGAGTGTCATTGCCTGTAGATCAATGGTGTGTGGGATGTTGCTCTGAAACCATATTTTAGCAAGAACAATCCAAAACAGTTCCTCATATCATTAAACACACATAAAAGTTGCTGGTGAACGCAGCAGGCCAGGCAGCATCTCTAGGAAGAGGTACAGTCGACGTTTCGGGTCGAGACCCTTCATCAAGACTAACTGAAGGAAGAGATAGTAAGAGATTTGAAAGTGGGAGGGGGAGGGAGAGATCCACAATGATAGGAGAAGACAGGAGGGGGAGGGATGGAGCCAAGAGCTGGACAGTTGATTGGCGAAAGGGATATGAGAGGATCATAGGACGGGAGGCCTAGGGAGAAATCGTGTCATGACTTGTTATTGGTGTTTGAGATAAGTTGATCATTATGTTGATGTAAACTGGAATAGTTCACAGGAAATTTAACACAGGGACCTGTTAATTGTGTATGAATTTATAAATTAAAGATTTAGATAAGAATTAAAGATGTCATTCCAGCGGATACTGAGAAGTGGTACTATTCTCATAAACTTACTGTCTAGTCCTAAGTGGCATGGTTGCTGGTATGACATTGTAATGATCTTGGGGTGTTACTTTGGTGCATTGTTCCATTGTTATATTGTGGCAGTAGCTTGGGGATTAAAACTTTAGGTGGTACAGTAATATTCCCATAATCTGCCTCCTTTTTGTTTTGAAATCTTGACGATTTTACATCTGACTCACTGGAGTCTATTTTACCTCGTTCCGATTAAACTCACTGATTCCTGCACTCCCTTTGAACTCTAAAAGTTTAATTTTGTTTCCCCATGTCCCCTTTAACCTCACCCAGTTCAAAGGAAACTTTCTTATTCTACAGGGGAATGTGGGGATATTAATGGTATTGAATGCAGAGAGAGTAATTAGACTTTGCCTTTTTGGAGGTAATTATTACCTTGTACTGTAACATGAACCACAAGTTCCCTGTGTCCATTCTTTTGAGTCTTTCCATTAACATTTATATCATATACCTAATTGACTTCCCAAACTGCATCATATTATACTCATTAGAATTAAATTCCCTGCCAACCTTCCACCCAGATTTCCTGCTGATTTATATCCTGCTACAAACTTACACAATGTTCCTTGCTATCAACAACACTATCAACATTTGTATCATTTTTAGGTTTAATACTCAAACCCACCTATGTACACATCAAAGTCATTTCATGATGAACAAGAGTACAGGAAACTCTACTTTCTCAAACAACCTCCTACCACTTGTCATCAAGCCAATTCTGGATTCAATTAGTCATCTTCCCTTTGATTCCATGTGCCTAAACCTGTTCACCACCCTACCATGCAGGCTCTTGTGAATTGCTATGCAATGTTATCTGTATTGACCTTGCCTGAAGTCCATGTAAAAACAGCTACATTCCTGATTTCATCAGTCATCTTAGTGACACCCTCAAAAATCTCAATAAAATTAGACAGAGATTATATCCCTTGCACGAACCATACGAATTATTTGATTATCACACACAAAATGGTTGAGGATGAAGGTTCCTGATGAAGGGTCTCAGCCCACAATCTTGACTGTTTATTTCCCTCTATGGATGTTGCCTGACCTGCTGAGTTCCTCCAGCATTTGTATGTGTTGCTAAGGATTTTCAGCTTCTGCATTCTCTCGTGTCTATGGTAGTCTATGGTAGACTACACTGGAGAGCAGATTTTTTTCGAAAGCATTGCTTCCTCATAAATTTTTGTGGCTATGATAGATGGTTTGAATGTGAACACCAGTATAATATCAGACTGCTTGTATCATGTAGGAATTTGGAGAAACAGGAAATGAACTTTTATTGAATATGGTGCGTTTAATTACGTAACGCTGCTAACACTTTGCAATAGTTCAACTCAGCTAAAAATGTTTAATTGATGCTTTTCATTTGTACTCAGTATCTGAGTACAATAGAAAATTGTTGGACATATAAATGTCCAACAATAATCAGCCAGCATTGATGGATCCCAGTTACCCTGATGTCCTTTCTCCATGACCGAAATGTCCTCGTGAAACCTTTCACCATGCTCGACACTGACAGTGCCAAGATCTGCAGGGAAGAAGTCTAAGTAAGAATGCTGAAAATTAACCTTTAATGATATGTTACACTTCATGGTTTTGTATGCTTGAAGCATGTTGTTAACCAGCTGCATATAGTTTGGTGCTTTACATTTGACAAGAAATCTTTTGACAACATCCTTGAACACCTTCTCAATTCAATTCAGTTTTTCAAAAGAATTTTCAAGAAAAATTCAAGAAATTTTTCAACAACATCCTTGAATGCCTTCTCTGTGATTTTCTCTTGTCCCAGTAGAAGTTTTTTGTCAGTGTTGGCCTTTTTGACTTGTGGACCATCTTTAAAATACCATCCTTAGTCATAACATTGGTTATTCTGGGTTACATCGGTTTATTTCAAGTATCGAAATTCTTCACCTTCCTTGTTTATCACTTTCACAACATTTTTCATAAGTTTCAGTTTTATATGAAGAGAAGGCAAAAATATCTTTGTTAGTTCTACAACTGGCTTATGCGCCACACTTTTCTGCACTGGGACCTACTGCTTACAGAGTGGTCAATTCTCTTTGATGTAAGAAGATACGTTAGCACGCTGTCCCATTTGAAAATGAAACAACAGTGCTTGGTGTATCCAAGCTGCAGTCCTAGTAGCAGTGCTGCTACTTTCAGAATACATAGATGTTCCAGCTGAAGTAGCTATACTATATGTGTTTCAACAAGACTTCCACATTTCGGTAGTTTTCTTTTATGTGTACTCCATAGCCAATCAGTATTGAAGGACAGATATTTCAGGCTTAACTCTGAAGAACCAATAAAAAAACGCAACCCAAAGCAGTCAAAAGCACAATAATGTCAGTACAGAAACACAGATTATCAAGTTGACCACAGAATAGCATCAAATTTTCTTGGCAGCTGCAAAAGATGGAACTTTTTGTGTCTGGTGACAGCAGATTCCATCCTTGTTGTCTTGAACCCAATAACTCTGCTTTTGCCTTTGGCAAACCCAAGTCTCTGACCAGGTCATTAAACTCAGATTGAGTTATCAGATGAGGCTCACTCATCACTCATGAAGTGTTCAAAATCTATGTCTGTATCAGTGCTGTTTTCCACTCCTGGTTTGTGAATCATGGCATCTTCGCCTGCCTCCTCTAGACTCCATGCTTCTGGTGGCTTCGATATTGGAGAACTAACATCATGCGTCACAGGTCTCATAGCTGAAGAGAGATTGGAGTATTCAACAGGTTTCTTGATTTTAGCCGAGAAACCAGACACACTGGTCAGACAGAAGTAGCAGTCTGTCACATCATCCTTCTGCTCTCGCCATATTATCAGTGCTGCGAATAGCATTGACTTCCAAGTACCTACGAGCCAAAATAAATGACACAGGATTGGAGCAGTTGTCAGGGATTCAGATTTCTGGATAATTGGGACCTCTTCTGGGGCAGGTGGGACCTGTACAAAAAGGATGAGTTGCAGTTCAATCTGAGGGGGACCAATATTCTTGCTGGCAGATTTACTAGAGCTGCTGGGAGTGGTTTAAACCAATATGGCAGGGGGATAGGAAACAGTATGATAGAGCTGAGGATGAGCCAGCAGGTTTACAAGTAGATGATGGGTGTAACATGTATGCAAGGAAGGAGAAGTGGATGATTGGATTCAAATGCAGCCAGAGCAAAGAGTTAAATTTGCCACAGAGGCAAAATTCAAAGGTGAAGAATGCAGGACTGAAAGTGCTGTATTTAAATGTGCTTGGCATTTGGAATAAGGTGGACAAACTCATGGCGCAATTAGAGATTTGTCAGTATGATGTTGTGGTTGTCACTGAGTCGTAGCGGAAAGAAGACCATAGCTGGGAGCTTCACATCAAAGGATATACTTTGTATTGAAAAGCAGGCAGGAAGGCATAGGCAGTGGTGTGGCTCTGTTGGTAAGCAATGGAATCACATCTTTTGAAAACCTGACTTGGATTCAAACTTGAGAACCTCTGCTCCAGAGTCCGGCGCTGATATTATTGCGCCACCAAGCAGGATTAGACTAGGGTTAAATCAAAGGTTGCTGGGTGGTGTGGTTTGAAGGGCAAAAGGGACTATTCCACACCTTATCTCTAAATAAGTAAGTAAATAAATAAATTACTAACACTGCTTTGAAAGACACCCACTAGTTAGCTGTCATTTTAAATACAAACACCTGCTCCCAATCTTTACCAGGTCCCCCTTTAGGCTATTGAAATAATGTGTAACCTTATTGCAACAAATACGGTCCTAATTGAACACAATAGGGCAGATATTGTGATGTTTCCTCAGGTAGGCAAATCTTGAACAAAGGGATTTGCTTGTAAAATAAAGGGATGGTCATTTGAAATTGAGGTGCACAGGAATTTCTCCTCACAGAGAGTGGTGATTCTCTGGATATTTCTGTCCTGGAGATTACAGAGAAAGCTTGATAATTAGGTATTAAAAAAGGATGAAGATAAGGATGATTGGGAAAATCAGTGGCTATATGGAACTGGCACAGAGGAGGACTTGAGGTCTGGGACAGACCAACTATAGTCATATTGAATGGTAGGTCAAGCTGAAGGGCTATTGACCTGTACTGATGCATTCATCGAATGAACACTGAAGTTATTACAGGGTGATACTGCTGATATTCATATGAATAAACATCATGAATTTTGTGTATTACCTGCCTGTGATGAAGGACGTGTTTTAACAGGGCAGCACAATTTCTGCTCCTGATTTCATGGGCTATCCAATTTAGTTCCCATCATCTTCAAGAAATAACCTTGACTCGGGTTGTATGCAACCAATCAAATATATTAAAGTATGTTCACTTGAAACACATCAATGGGCCACTCGCTCATATTGTCATTCGGAATTAAGTTATTCCAAGGTGCCTTTTCCAACCAGCTTGTTAAACATTTGAAGAGTGTTTATATTTGTCACAAAATGAAGTATGTGCTGGATATTTAGGGGCAGTGTCTTTCCAACATTCTGTTTCTTACAAAAGTTCAACTTCACTGTAAGACAGATGAATAGGAATCTATAACTGGTGAAATTTCTTCAAATTGTCTGTCATACCTTCCACAAATACAATCAATTATCTGTCCACTTTGGCACATCACTTAACTGATAGTGCCCTCAAATCACTTAAAACATTTCATTAACTGATGATCAGTTTGTCTTACATTCTGGCCTTTTTAATCAGGTGCATCTGTGCACCTGCTTGTTAATGCAACTATCTAATCAGATAATCGTGTCGCAGCAACTCAGTCCATACAAGCATGCAGACATGGTCAAGAGATTCAATTTTTGTTTAGACCAACCATCAGCATGGGGAAGAAATGTGATCAAAATGACTTTGATCGAAGAAATGATTGTTAGTGCCAGATAGTTGGTTCGAGTATCTCAGAAGCTGCTGATCTCCTAGGGGTCTCTAGAGTTTACAGAGAATGGTGTCAATTACAAAAAAAATCCAATGAGTGACAGTTCTGTGAGAAAAAACATCTTGTTAATTAGAGAGGTCAGAGGAGAATGATCAGACTAGTTCAAGTTCACAGGAAGGCGACAACAACTCAAATAACCATCCATTCCAACACTGGTGTGCAGAAAAGCATAACACATCGAACCTTGAAGTGGATGAGTTACAGCAGCAGAAGACCATGAACATAAACTCAGTGTCCACTTTATTAGGTCAAGGAGCTATCTAATAAAGTGGCCATTGAGTGCATGTTCCTTAGATAGTTATTCTGAGATAAATAGACTTTGAATTTAATTGATTATTAATTTATTGGTTGCTAAGATTGTCGTAGCTGGGGACGGTAGTGGAGATATGATCCCACTACCTATAAAATGCTCCAAATAGCATGCGAATCTAGCAGCCTCTGACAACCAAGTCCAACTCTTGGCCTTCACGTGTGGCTGAGCTGCTAGGCCTGGTGGAACTGTTTCTATTGACAAGAGAAGGGGCAAAGGTGGACCATTAGCACCTCAAAACCAGTTGCTTTGGGCAGGTGTGGCTCGTCAGACTTGGACAACATCCAGCCGAGGAGAAGAAAAACTCCAATTTTAGACCTCCGCTGCCTTGCAGCCATCCCCACCCATGGAGAAAGCTTCACGAATAAACCCCGAGGAAGAAATTTGGAGCCGGGGTCCCTAAGGCAGTTTGATGTTGTTTACAACTTCGCTCTGGCAACCTCTGCGACGACACTGGTGCCAAGCTGTTTCAGTGCTTGCCCTTCCCTTGGACTACCATCAGTGATGTGGAGAGGGGGAACCCACTGCATGGGCAACAGCCAGTTCTTCGAGCCTTCCCACCCAGGCTTCTGCCCTGGAGAGGACACAGTCCACCAGAGACACAAATCCATGATCCCCTGGGATCGACAGCTGCCTACTACTCAGTTATGATAAATCCTCCTCCAACAGCAGTGTAACTGTCTATATCAGTGATTCCCAATGAGAGAGGTACCACCCACAAGGAGGAGGTTACATGTCCTGGGGTGGCATTAGAAGAAGTTGGAGGGGGAGGTCAAAATTCTTGGGGGTGGGTGGCACCCTAACCTGAGGCACGAGACCTAGCTGGCCATTAATAGAGCAGGCTCTTCCAAAATAAAGGATGAATCACTGGAACACAGGAAGAACCACAGCTCTGCAAGCAGTGAGCGCTCGTCATCACAATGAGTCTGAAACTCGGCAATCTTCTCCAACCTTACCAACCAAACAGACATTATTGGGGATGCATAAATTAGTAGCCAGGGTGCCCAACTCTTCCCCTTAACTCACGACATGGAATGAGTAAATTCATTTTAACAGTTGTTGATAAGTCAAATACACTCTCTCAACTTTCTCTACTGACCTATGGAAAACAGCGCTGGCCGGAAACAAACTGTGAAATTGAGCCAATTAGAGAACCTGCTGACCCTAAGGATTCCTCTTGAAGTGTTCAAAGCGACCTCGGATTCATATGTGCAGTCAAGAACCACCTCTGGGGATTATGGGACCTTATGTGATTGGTCAATTGTGCTAACCACATACTCACAGAAAACAGAAACCGCTTGGACATTGTTATGCATCGGGACTTAAGCCTTTTGTTATCACATCTTGAACCAGGTATTTCAACTCTTGCTAAAAACTAGCAAGCTGAGGAATCACATTGATATTGAAGCTGCTGTACAGTGCACAGGTACTGTCTTAACTAGATTTAAAGACAAATAAAAAATTAAAGGAGAAGCATTTTTCTCATGTTAGTATATGGTAGACATGTTTTTACACTATGGGGCACCAGGAAGTATATAGTGCCTAAGAAAAGCATTGGCAAGTATGAAGATATATTAGGGGGCCGTTGGCAAGAAAGTGCTTTTGGGGGGGGCATTGAACTAAAAATGGTTGGGAAACACTGGTCAATATAAATTCCTCCTAATGCATACCAATACACACATTTATGACCTCATCCCCATTAACCATGGTGTAGGTACTTGATAAGATGCACATCATCCTGTATTTAGCTTGTGCTCTTCCTACTGACTGGGCGTATGCTCAATGTTTTATTGTTCATATCTTGTCCTATATGCTTGGTGCAATCAATTTGTATTATACAAGGTTTATCAATTCACTGTTCTCTTGTGAATTGTACATTGTTCCTCACTTGTTTTTCATACAGATCAGAATACTTCAAGTTTGAGTTGGTCGAGGCTCAAGAAACTGCAAATGCTAAAAACTAGAGAGACAATCTGCTGGAGGAACTCAGCAGGTCAAGCAATGACTATAGAAAGAAAAGAACTGTTTATGTTTCAGGCTGACAAGTTAGTTACATAAATTATCAACAGTTTCTTTCTTCCCATAGATACTGCTTGATATATTGAGTTCCTCCAGCAGATTAGAAACACAGAACATAGAAAACCTCCAGCAAAATACAGTCCTTTCAGCCCACAATGCGGTGCCGAACATGCCTTTACTTCAGAAATTACCTAGGGTTACCCATAGCCTTCTATTTTTCTAAACTCAATGTACCTATCCAGGAATCTCTCCGCCTCTACCACCTTCGCCAGCAGCCCATTCCACACATTCACCACTCTCTACATAAAAAACTTGCCCCGACATCTCCTCTGTACCTGCTTCCAAGAACCTTAAAACTGTGCCCTCTCGTGTTAGCCATTTCATCCCTGGGAAAAAGCCTCTGACTATCCACACGATCAATACCTCTCATCATCTCATACACCTCTATCAGGTCACCTCTCATCCTCTGTCACTCTAAGGAGAAAAGGCTGAGTTCACTCGACATATTCCCATAAGGCATGCTCCCCAAACCAGGCAATGTCCTTGTAAATCTTCTTTGCACTCTTTCTATGGTATCCACATCCTCCCTGTAGTGAGACGACCAGAATTGAGCACAGTACACCAAGTGGGGTCTGACCAGGGTCCTATATAGCTGCAACATCACCTCCAAAACTCAATCCCACAGTTGATGAAGGCCAATGCATAGATGTCTTCTTAACCACAGAGTCAACATCAGGACTCTGACCCCAAGATCCCACTGATCCTCCACACTGCCAAGAGTCTTACCATTAATACTATATTCTGCCAAATATACCTACCAAAATGAACCACCTCACACTTATCTGGGCTGAACGCCACCTGTCACTTCTCAGCCCAGTTTTGCATACTATCGATGTCCCACTGTAACCTCTGACAGCCCTCCACACTATCCACAACACCACCAAGCTTTGTGTCATCAGCAAATTTACAAACCCATCCCTCCACTTCCTCATCCAGGTCATTTATAAAAATCACAAAGAGAAGGGGTCCCAGAACAGATCCCAGATGCACACCACTGGCCAATGACCTCCATGCAGAATATGACTCGTCTACAACCATTCTTTGCTTTCTGCGGGCAAGCCAGTTCTGGATCCACAAAGCAATGCCCCCTTGGATCCCACGCCTCCCTACTTTCTCAATAAACCTTGCATGGGGTACCTTATCAAATGCCTTGCTGAAATCCATATGCACTACATCTACTGCTCTACCTTCATCAATATGTTTAATCACATCCTCAAGAAATTCAATCAGGCTCGAAAGGCACGACCTGCCTTTCACAAAGCCATGCTGACTATTCCTAATCATATTATGCTTCTCCAAATGTTCATAAATCATGCCTCTTTTCCATCATCTTTTCAACCACTGAAGTAAGACTCACTGGTCTATAATTCCCTGGGCTATCTCTATGCCCTTTCTTGAATATGGGAACAATATTTGCAACTCTCCAGTCCTCCAGAACCTCTCCCGTCCCCATTGATGATGTAAAGATCATCGCCAGAGGCTCGGCAATCTCCTCCTTTGCCTCCCATAGTAACTTGGGAGTACACCTCATCTGGTCCCAGTGACTTATGCAACTCGATGCTTTCCAAAAGCTCCGGAACATCCTCTTTCTTAATATCTATATGCTCAAGCTTTTCAGTCTGCTGTAAGTCATTCCTACAATTGCCAAGATCATTTTCCGTAGTGAATACTGAAGCAAACTATTCATTAAGTACCCCTGCTATCACCTCCCATTCGATACAAATTTTTCCACTGTCACACTTGATTGGTTCTATTATCTTATGTCTTATCCTCTTGCTCTTTACATACTTGTAGAATGCCTTGGGGTTTTCCTTAATCCTGTCTGCCAAGGCCTTCCCATGGCCCCTTCTGGCTCTCCTAATTTCTTTCTTAAGCTCCTTCCTCCTAGACTTATGATCTTCTAGATCTCTATCATTATCTAGTTTTTTGAACCTTTCTTAAGCTTTTCTTTCTTTCTTGACTAGATTTACAACAGCCTTTGCACATCATGTTTCCTGTACCCTACCATCCTTTCCCTGTCTCATTGGAATGTACCTATGCAGAACTCCATGCAAATATCCCTGAACATTCGCCACATTTCTTCCGTACATTTCCCTGAGAATATCTGTTCCCAATTTATGCTTCCAAGTTCCTGCCTGATAGCTTCATATTTCCCTTTACTCCAGTTAAACGCTTTCCTAACTTATCTGTTCCTATCCCCCTCCAATGTTATGGTATAGGAGATAGAACTGTGATCACTATCTCCAAAATGCTTTCCCACTGAGAGATCTGATACCTGACCGTTCATTTCCCAATACTAGATCAAGTATAGGCTCTCCTTTTGTAGACTTATCTACATATTGTATCAAGGGATCTTCTTGAACATACCTAACAAACTCCACCCCATCTAAACCCCTCAATCTAGGGACATGCCAATCGATATTTGGGAAATTAAAATTTCCCACCATGACAGCCCTGTTATTATTACACCTTTCCAGAATCTGTCTCCCTATCGGCTCCTCGATGCCCCTGTTACTATTGGGTGGTCTATAAAAAACACCTAGTAGAGTTATTGACCCCTTCTTGTTCCTAACTTCCACCCACAGAGACTCAGTAGACAATCCCAACATGACTTCCTTCTTTTCTGCAGGTGTGACACTATCTCTGATCAGCAGTGCTACTCCCCCACCTCTTTTGCCTCCCTCCCTGTCCTTTCTGAAACATCTAAAGCCTGGCACTTTAAGTAGCCATTCCAAGTCTCTGTAATGGCCGCAGCATCACAGCTCCAAGTACTGATCCATGCTTTAGGCTCATCCACTTTCTTCATAATACTCTTTGTATTAAAATAGACATATTTCAAACCATTAGTCTGAGCACATCCCTTCTCTATCACCTGACTATCTTCCCTGTCGCACTGTCTACAAGTATCTCTATTTGTGAGCCAACCGCCCCTTCCTCCGTCTCTTCAGTTTGGTTGATACCCCCCCAGAATTTCTAGTTTAAACTCTCTCCAATAGCCTTAGCAAACCTCCCAGCCAGGATATTGGTCCCCCTCGGATTCAATTGCAACCCGTCCTCCTTGTACAGGTCATGCCTGCCCCAAAGGAGGTCCCAATGATCCAGAAATTGATTGTTCATCAGGAAGAGGGGCAGTGATGAATGTGAGGTTGGCATTGTACAGGCTAATGCACTGGAGCATGTTCAGAAGAGAGATTGTTGCTCCTGATTTCAGCAAATTCTTGTGCCTCCATCCAAATGAAAAAGATCACTTGATTGGCATGCCATCTACCACTTTGTACATTTATCTCAAAGTAGAAAAGAAGCAGTCAAATATTACCAAGGCCTGAAATCCAAGATTAAAATTTGCCAAACTTTGATCACTGCAGTGTATTTATCATCCTAATGAGCAGAAATAAAAGGCAGTACAGTATTACTTTGAAGACTTCAATCACATCTTTGAAAATAAAAGATAATACTTACTGAATTTCAAGTTTGTATGTGCATTTGGTGGTGTATTTTTCAATCAACAGTCTTGGATCTTGGTCACTACAGAAATCTGGAGGTTGTTTAGTGAGCACTGCATGGGATTCTGGATAGGTCTGCCCAACTGAAACAGAAATAAAGATGGTAGGGTGAAGGGTCCACAGTTGACAAGAGGGGTGGAACTTCTAGTTAAGAAGAAGAAGGATGTATACTTAAGGTTTAGGAAGCAAAGACTGGACAGGGCTCTTGACAGCTGTAAGGTACCAGGAAGGAGCTTAAGAAGGGACTGAGGAGGGCTAGAAGGGGAGATAAGAAAGTCTTGGAAAGTAGGATTAAGGCAAGCCCCAAGGTCTTCTTCGCATTCCCGAAAACTAAAGTGAGGATATGACTGTTCAGGGATGAAAAAAAATAAAATATGCCTGGAGTTGATGCAGGTAGGGAATATCATAGAACATAGAACATAGAACGTAGAACAGTACAGCGCAGGAACAGACCATTCAGCCCGCAATGTTGTGCTGAACCAGCTAAAAAACAAATCAAAAACACCTAAACAATAATTCCTCCTACCCGCAGAGCATCCATATCCCGCCATCTTCCTTATGTCTATGTGCTTATCCAAATATCTTTTCAAAGCTTCTAATGTATTTGCCTCTACCATCATAACTGGAAGTGTATTCCAGGTTTCCACAGCTCTCTGAGTAAAAAACTTACCTCTCACATCTGCCTTGAACCTTCCCCCTCTCACTTTCAATGCGTGCGCTCTAGTATTAGATATTTCAACCCTGGGAAAAAGATATGCCCTGTCTACTTTATCTATGCCTCTCACGATCTTGTAAATCTCAGTCAGATTTTCCCTCAGTCTCTGCTGCTCCAGAGAAAAACAATTCCTCATGAATATTTTACTTAGTGTTCATCAGGAAGAGGAGCAGTGATGAATGTGAGGTTGACATAGTACGGGCTAATGTACTGGAGCATGTTGAGGTTCAGAAAGAGGCAGTGTTGGAGCTACTGCAGAAAACGTTAATATAGATAAGTCCCCGGAGCCTAATGGGATATACTCAAAGTTACTATATGAAGTGAGGAAAAGCTGGCTGTGGCATTAAAGACAATCTTTTCATCCTCACTGGCCATAGGAGTAGTGCCAGAGGATTTGAGGATGTCAAATTTTGTAGCTTTCTTCAAGAAAGGTAATGGGGAAATCCTGGGAATTATAGACCAGTGAGTCCTACATCAGTGGTGGGGAAACCAATGAAGAGGGTTCTTAGGGATAGGATTTGTAAGCATTTAGAGAGGTATAGTCATATTAAAGATAGTCAGTATGTCTTTGTGCTTCATAAGCCTAACTGACAAAACAATTTGAAGAATTGCAGAGCAGTGGATGTGATCTATATGGATTTTAGTAAAGCATTTGGAAAGGTTCCCATGGAAGGCTAATCCACAAAATCTTGAGGCATGGTTTTCATCGAAATTTGTCATCGTGCATTCAGGATTGGCATGTCCATAAAAGGAAGAGGATAATTGTAGATGGAGCATATTCTGCCTGGAGGTCAGTGGTACATTGCAGGGATCTTTTCTGGGACCCTTTCTCTTTGTGATTTTTAAAACGACTTGGATGAGGGAGTGGGAGAGTGAATTGACAGGTTTTCAGTTGACACAAAGGTTGGTGATGTGGATAGTGCAGAATTTTGTCGAAGGTTACGATGGGATATTGACAGGATTCTGCGCTGAGCTGAAAAGTGACAGATGGAGTTCAACCTGGAAAAGTGTGAAGTGATACACTTTGGAGAGTCAAACTTGAAGGGTGAATACAAGATTATGGCAGGGTTCTTAGCAATGTGGTGGAACAGAGGTATCTGATGCTCCAAGTCTATAGATCCCTCAGAGTTGCCACACAAGTTGATTTGATGGTTATGAAGGGATATGTCTTTTGGGGGATTGAGTTCAAGATCCAAGAGGTCATCTTGCAGCTCTATAAGACTCCACTTAGACCACACTTGGAGTATTGTCTTCAGTCCTGGTCACATCATTATAGGAATAATGTGGAAGCTTTAGGGCGGGTGCAGTGGAGATTTACCAGGATACTGCATGGATTAGAGAACATGCCGTATGAGGAAAGGTTGAGCAAGCTATGGTTTTCTCTTTGGAGTGAAGGAGGATGAGAGATTACTTGACAGAGGTGAAAAAGAGTATGAGATATAGATACGTTGGAGAGCCAGCACTTTTTCTCCTGTGTGGCAATAGCTCATACCAGAGAACATCCTTTTAAGGTAAGTGAAAGAAGATTTAGGGTACAAGTCACAGATAGTTTTTTTACACAGGGAATGCTAATTGTTTGGAATTCACTGCTGGCGCTAGTGAGTGAGGCTGAGAAATTGATAGGCACATGGGTGAAAGAAAAAAATGGAGGGATATTGGCTGTGTTAGGAGGAAAGTGTCACCTTTTGATGTGAACATTTGAATTAGGAGCAGAAGTAGGCCACAGCCTTTAAACTTGCTCTGTCATTGAAAATAATCATGGTTGATCACATTGTAACCTCAACTCTTTATTCCTGTCCACCGCTCTCAGTAACCTTTTCCCCCCTCGCTAATTGAAAATCCAGCTACATCTGCCTTAAAACTCTTCAGAGACTGTGCTTTCACTGTCCTCTGTCAGAAATAGGTGACCCTTTACTTTTAAACAGTGACACCTTGCCGTAGAATGACTTTCTCTCCATATTCACCGCGTCAAAACCCCTGAGGACTTTATATGCTTCAATCAAGTCACCCCACACTCTTCTAGACTTTGGTAAACACAAGCGCAGTCTGTCTGACCTACAACCTACACTATCAGACCTCCTCTAAACTACTTTCAATGCTTTAAAAACATTACTGAAATAAGGAAACAGATGAGGTCGCACCAGACCATCCTTTAATGTGCGTGCTTTTGTATTCAGTTTTCTAGCAATGAACAATGACATTCTGTTAGCTTACTTAATTATTTGCTGCACCTGCCAGTGAATCTGTTGTGAATCAGGCACAAGTCATCCAAATCCCTCTTCATCTCAAAAGTCTTCAATCTCTCACCATTTAAATATGTCTTCTACGTTTGGACAATTTCTCAGTTTTTCAGATTGTACCCATCCAATTTCTCAGACCTTTGCCCACTCACTTAACCTATCTATATCTCTTTTTTCACCTCTCACTGCCCTCTTCACAACTGACTTTCCCAACACTTTTTATATCATTAGCAAACTTAATAACCATTCCTTTGACTTCTCTACATCCAAGTCATTTCTATAAGTTGTAAATGTTGTGGTCCCAGTGTTATTTCTGTGACACATCAGCTGTGATATGTTGCTGACGAACAAAGGACCTATTTATGCTTTTTCTTTCTATCTCACTATTAGCCAGCCAAAGGTTTATATTTTTCATAAGAATTATTGATGCAGCACCTTTGCAAATGCCCTGTGGAGATCACAATGCATCAAATGGTTCACCATTATTCACAGCATGTTACATGCCCAACGAACTCAAGGAAATTCGTCAAACACAGTTTGAATTAAAAAAAAATAGAAAACAAAGCTAAAACCACAGTTGATTAACCAGTATCCATGGGAAGAGATACAGAGGCATCATTTCAGGGTTGTATCTCAGCCTGGCTCCAATATGACAAAACCTGCAGAGGCTGGTGAACACAGCCCAGTACATTACAGGCTCGTTACTTCTTTCCATCCAGTTCGTCTTCAAGGAAAATTGCTTCTGGAAGGTTAATGTTATCGTCAAGGATGCTTGCCAGCCTGGTTTATTTATTTATTTAGATATATCATGGAATAGGCCCTTCGAACTGCAACACCCTGCAATTCCTAATTTAATCCTAACCCAATTGCAGGATAATATACAATAATTAATTAACCTACCAACTGGTTGGCCTTTGGACTGTGGAAAGAATCTGGAGCACCCAAAGAAAACCCTCATGGTCACAAGGAGAACATACAAACACCTCACAGGCAGCAGTGGGAATCGAACTCGGGTCGCCTGTACTGTCAAACATTGTGCTATCCACTACTCTACCATGACAACACTTCTGATTCTCTCTTCTACCTTCTGGGGAAGATACAGGGGTCTTAAATTTCAGAAATCCACATTTATGAGCATCTTTTTCCCCACTGCGTCCCATCCTCTCTCCCTTTCTCCTATGGTCCACTCTCCACTCTTATCAGATTCTTTTTCCTCCAGGCTTCACCTTTCCTGACTTCACCTATCACCTTCCAGATAGCCTCCTTCCCCTCCCCCTACCGTTTTACTCTGGCATTTTCCCCAGTCCTTTCCAGTCTGGAAGAAGGGTCTCGGCCCAAAACATCAACTGTTTATTCATTTGAGATGCTGCCTGACATGTTGAGTTTCTCCAGCATTTTGAATGTGTCTTGCATAGGAACACATTGAAACTGAAATACCAAGTAATGTGAGGAAAATTGGAAAGAAAAGCTAGTGACCTAACGTTATTGTATTCAATAAGACTGAGGGCTGATGTCTGTAGTGTACTCAAACTGGCGATGGGTAGTACACATAAAAGCTGGAGTAACTCAGCAGGTCAGGCAACATTTCTGGAAGGAAATGAACAGCCGATTTTTGACATCAACTGTCTATTACTCTCCATAGATGGTAAGTTCCTCCTATTGAGTTCCTGCAGCATTTTGCTTATGTTGGTCAAGGTTTCCAGCAGAACCTCTTGCATCTTAAGAGAGGAGGTGCTGTTACTTGAGCTAACGATAGACATTTTAGGAACAGGATAGGATGCCAAAGACAGAGAGATAAAAGTGGTAAATAATCAAATTAAAGTGATAGGCAAGTGGAAGCCCCAACTACTGTTCCTCTAATGCATTGGCAAGGGTGACCCTGATACTCCAGTTGCAGGTCACTTTGATTCTCCAACCCGCTCTTTATTTATTCATTTACTTATTGACATATAGCACAGAGTAGGCCCTTCCGATCATTCGAGCCATGCTGCCCAGGAACCACGGTTCAATCCTAGCCTAATCAGAGGACAATTTACAATGACAAATTAACCTACCAATCAGTACTTCTTTGGACTGTGAGAGGAAACCCATGCAGACATGGGGTGAATGTACAAACTCCTTACAGACAATGGCGGGAATCCCTTCTTCATTCCCATCCCTCCGACTTCTCCATCTTTGGCCATTTCAAAATTTGTAAAATTAAAACCAACATATGAACCACTTCAAAAAATACTGCAAATCCTCTTTCTGCAGATGCTGCCTGATGTGTTGCATATTTCCAGTGTATTTTGTTTTCATATCCAGCACCTGCAGTTTCTTTGACTAACTTGAAATGTCTGCTAGTCATATTTAGGGTGAGATGCCAGTGGGGAAGGGAAGGAAAAGGTAATCGGCAACAAGGAGAGCAGAAGAGAGAACAGCAGTAAGAATTGTTATTACAGAAGAAATCAGTGCATCTTACTATTTTTGGGAAATCTAGATGTTGGAACTGATTGGGAACTGGGATAAATCAATATCACCTGCATTATACCAATCACATTTCTTTCTTGATCCTCCTCTGGAATTTATCACTTCCCATCAGTAAGGTCTCACAGCTGAGGAAACATTGTTTCACAAAAGTGGTAATTGTCAAATACATCATGGGAAAAGGAACAGTCATTCTATAATTCAAAACACAGCATTATGAGATTTGACAGACATACTTATTCTCAGTGCAGTTAAGGACAGGAGCAAAATAATAAAGGATATTTAGAAACAATTCCATGTTATATTATCCTGCTTCAGCATTGTAATACTACTAAGGCTCCCTGAAGTAATGTGATTTAACCTCTGGATGGTTCTGTAAATCACATTAAGGGGATTTCAAACATAGATTAATAGCTCCAACCCTTCCTAATCTGTGTACATACTACACCTTAATGAGTCAGTTTAACATCTCTTTATTCAAAAATTATGCAAGTCAGCTATTATAAATGTCTTGAAACTGCCCGAAACTGCGTTAGCAGTGTTAACATTAATCAAGTTGCTTCCAACGTTCCTCTGCTTTTACTGCTTTCTTGAAATCAAATGTGCTATCCCATTTAATTGTATATTAAAAAAATATGGACATTGTAAAGGTGGAACAATTCATTATATACGGAGCAGAAGAGGACCCAGCAATGTATTATTTCTAATGGGTATTAAATGTAAGTACTGAAACAACAATTTAATAGACATTATCAATGCTTCACTGGATTCCAGTACTGCTTATAAACCAGTACTAATGCTGCAATATCTATAGAGGAGTTCACTTAAACAACAGTATAGATTATGTGAATACAAGAATACAACAGAATGCCATTTACTTTTCCCCAAGATCCCATCAGATGCTTTCAGTGTAATAGAAAACAAGAGTTGTGTAGGGAATACATGACAGGACATTGGTGTCAAAGAAGTATGCAATTGATTCTCTCATTAAACGTGGAGTCACTGGGAGCGGGGTGTTGCATTTCCCGGACACTATTCATTTCACAATAGTCCATACACAAAACCATCTCATCTACACGGGTGCTAAGCAATAATCGTTGGCAATCGGTTTACTATTGTCACATTTACCAAGATAAGTGAAAAGTACGTGTTCCATCCAGACAGTATGGCACTTCTATTGTATCCTGGATAATGGACTACCTAACTCAGGGGTCCCCAACCTTTTTTGCACTGCGGACCGGTTTAATATTGACAATATTTTTGCACACTAGCCGACCTGGGGGGTGTGGGTGGTGGTGTTGGTAGGGTTGCCAACGGACAAGAGTAGCAGTCACATACGTTGTATTTACCCAGAGAAAGACTACAATGACCATGAAGCCTTGCACGGGCACCAATGCGCATGAGTGTACCTGCGGATTTTTTTTCTGCAAATCGTTTTTGGCGATTCTGTTCTGGGGGGGTGTTAATCAAGACCGGAATATAGGTAATAAGTAGCTAATACACTCAATTTTGTTTCTAAAAGGGTTTATCTAACAAATTTAATATTAACTAATATTAACAGAAGCTAAACCTTCTGCAGCTCAACATCAGTAAGACAAAAGAGATGGTGATGGACTTTAGGAAGACTAAACCTACATTGCTCCCTATTACTATTGATGGTGAGGTCATGGATGTGGTGAGGACCTACAAGTACCTGGGGGTGCACCTGGATGACAGACTTGAGTGGAGCACCAACACAGAGACTGTGTACAAGAAGGGCCAGAGTCACCTCTACTTCCTGAGGAGACTGAGGTCCTTTGGAGTATGCAGGCCTCTCCTTCACATTTCCTACCAGTCTTGTTGTCGCCAGTACAATCTTCTATGCGGTTGTGTGCTGGGGCTATGACATCAATGTGGATGATGCCAACAGGCTCAATAAACTGATTAGAAAGGTGGGCTCTGTTATAGGAGTCAAATTGGAGGCTGTGGTAGAACAAAGGACCCTATGGAAAATCCTGGCAATTCTGAACAATGCTTCTCACCCTCTGTGTGCCACCTTGGCTGAATAGAGGAACACTTTTAGTAATTGACTAAAACAACTGTGATGCTCCAGACAGCACTATATCAGGTAGCTCTTACTCTCAGCCATTAGGCTCTATAATGAGACAACCTATATCTGGGAAAGTGATGGCCCCCTCCTGTTAGACTGTTTGAGGTAACTTACTTTAATTCTTTCTTACTTCTTTTCTAATATTTGTATATTTGTGTATCTGTGCACTTGTAATGCTACTGAGACACTAATTTTATTTGGGATCAATAAAGTGTCTATCTATCTATCTAGAATTTTAAATTTAGATTAGATTATGAGGACATGAGGTCCTCTTTTATTGTCATTTAGTAATGCATGCATTAAGAAATGATACAATATTCCTCCGGTGTGATATCACAGAAACACAGGACAGACCAAGACTGAAAAACTGACAAACACCACATAATTATAACACATAGTTACAACAGTGCAAGCAATGCCATAACATGATGAGGAACAGGCCATGGGCACGGTAAAAAAAGTTCAAAGTCTCTTGAAAGTCCCACATCTCACGCAGACGGGAGAAGGAACTATTGTAATTTACTGTTGCACTTACAGAGAAAGTACACTGTGGGTAGACAGATGAAGTCCAAGGGCCAGTACAAGATAGAATGAGTCAAAGTCATGTTTCTTGTCATATGCACAAGTCTATGAATGCACTGGTACAACAGTCTGAAATGGAAACACCAATGCCCTTGAGCATAAAATCCTACAAAAAATAATGGATCCTGTCCATCATGGATAAAGCCCTCCCCACCATTGAGCACATCTGTATGCAGTGCTGTCACAGAAGGCAGTATCTATCATCAAGGACCCCCACTTTGCTCAGGCATCATCCTCTGTCTGCATCAAGGAAGAGAGAGAAAGATCATTGAAACGCTAGGACCTTCCCTCAGCAGCAGCGAGCAAAAGGCTGGTAGACAGTGCTGAACACCCGCTCACCTCAGCACCCACCTCAATGATATCAGTCTTCTTCGGCACTTCAGTCAGTGAGATCCATGAGAGATGGAGCTGATCACCGCCAGGCTTTCTGGCATTCATTCCACACACTTTCCTCATAGCCTCGTGATACCCACTTGGAGACAGGAAAGTGCCAGATCACCTGATCAACTGAAAATATACTGCCAGAATGTAGATAATGGTAGCAGAACCACACCTGAAATAAAAAGAGATATAAAAGAAGAGAAAGGAGTTGCTTCGTGACCCATCTTAAGAATAACACCTTTGGTAGCATTGTTCGCTGGCGCCATCTTCATACATCAAATCAGTCATCTGACAGCAGCAAATTTATTTTGTCACTTGGCACATCAAACATGGTCATGGGCATATTTGCTCAGTCTATCAATAACCGGGATAACGGTGTGTGCAGAGTCGGTCCTCGCAAAGCTAATTTTTGGATGTCTGTGTTCATTATTCTCAGAAGTGTTTTGACCATCCATAGAAATTACTTCGTCCCAGCAAGGGTGCTGAACACTCAGAGGAGTCCAGTCAGTTACAGTGTATTCCCATTTTAAATATCTATTTCAATAGAACTATTTGCCAGACTCAATATATGGAAATGAACAATGTTGTTGTCGCTATTGATGTTTTATTGAATTGCCCGCTGTTATCTTTGTTCTTATGTATTAAAAAAAAACTCGATGTATGATACCTTGAATTCACAGAGAAATCCAAGAGAAATTCTTCGTGGATTTCTGAATCTCTAAATAAACAAACAAGCAAATAAAAAAATAAATAGAATACGTGCTCGTGATGAAGGAAGACCGTCATATCTGCCAGCCTGAGTGACTCAGTCCACAGTTATAACACGGCCATAATGTGAGAGTCACTTGCATTTGAGATTCTAAATTGGTGAAGTGAGAGTGTGGAATTGTCCTTGTCAGAACGGATAAAATGGAACTCTTCACTGACTTATACAAACAGGCACTGATTTTGCCATGTTACTCAAAGAAGCTACTGATACAGGATAGTTAAACTCCACTTATGTGTACTTGGGGGAAACTATCAGGGATCAGTCCTGTAGAACTTTCTTTGTGAGGCAACTTTCAGGGATCTGTGGACATGTACCCCAAGATCCCTCTGCTCCTCCACACTACCAAGTATCCTGCCATTTACTTTGTACTCTGCTTTGGAGTTTGTCCTTCCAAAGTGTACCACCTCACGCTTCTCCGGGTTGAATTCCATCTGCCACTTCTCAGCCCACTTCTGCATCCTATCAATGTCTCTCTGCAATCTTTGACAATCCTCTACACTATCTACAACACCACCAACCTTTGTGTCATCTGCAAACTTGCCAACCCACCCTTCTACCCCGACATCCAGGTCATTAATAAAAATCACGAAAAGTAGAGGTCCCAGAACAGATCCTTGTGGGACACCACTAGTCACAATCCTCCAATCTGAATGTACTCCCTCCACCACAACCCTCTGCCTTCTGCAGACAAGCCAATTCTGAATCCACCTGGCCAAACTTCCCTGGATCCCATGCTTTCTAACTTTCTGAATAAACCTACCATGTGGAACCTTGTCAAATGCCTTACTAAAATCCATATAGATCACATCCACCGCACTACCCTCATCTATATGCCTGGTCACCTCCTCAAAGAACTCTATCAGGCTTGTTAGACACGATCTGTCCTTCACAAAGCCATGCTGACTGTCCCTGATCAGACCATGATTCTCTAAATGCCTATTGATCCTATCTCTAAGAATCTTTTCCAACAGCTTTCCCACCACAGATATCCAACTGTTAATCCGAAAACACATTGTGAACAAAGTTTTGTCTGTTTCCACAGTTGAATAGTTTGGTCAATATCTGCTCAAATGCAATATATTTGCATGTTGCCAAAAGTGAAATCAATCCAGATGGATAATTTGTAACAAGATACTTTTGCATTGAATTACCGATGGCATTGTAAGAGTGGTAACGTAAGTGTTAAGTCTAAGTGTTACTCTGTTATTTGTTTATCAGGTAAGAACAGTCATAAAGAATCATAGATTTATTGTGGTTTCCTCCCACAACCAAAAGGCTTGCAGCTTATTAGGACAATTGGCCTCTGTCAACTGCTCCTTGTGTGTAGGTGACTGGCAGAATCTGGATGGAAATGAAGAGAATGTGGGGAGTTTTGTTGAGCACCTAACTCCATCTGCAAAAAGCCAAACTTCCCAGTGGCCAAACATATTAATTCCGATTTCCATTCCCATTCTGGCATCTCGATCCATGGCCTCCTATTGTGCTGGGTGGAGGAGCAACACCTTATATTCTGTCTGGGTAGGCTCCAACCTGACAGCACAAACATTGATTTATCCTTCCAGTATAAAAAGCATTTTCTCCTCTTCCCCTCTTCTTCTATTTCCCTCTCTGGCCTATTACCTCTTCTTACCAGTGTATCACTTCTCCCTGGGTCACCTCCTCCTTTCCTTTCTTCTATGCACCACTCTCATCTCCTATCAGATTCTTTCCTCTCCAGTCCTTTACCTTTCCCACCCACTTGGTTTTGATTATCACCTTCCAGCCCGCCTCCTTCCTATCCCCCCCCCCCCACCTTTTTACTCTGGCATCTTCTCACTTCCATTTAAGTCCTGATGAAGGGTCTTGGCCCAAAACATCGACGTTTATTCATTTCCATAGATGCTGCTTGACCTGCTGAGTTTCTCCAGCATTTTGTGTGTGTTGCTTTACATTTCCAGCATCTGCAGACTGTGATCTACTATATTAGCTTTCTGTTTTCCCTCATGTTCCCTCTTTCTCATACAAGTAATTTTTTACTTCTCTGAACTTCCAGGATAATCCTGCTTCTCACTTGATTTAACAGCCTAATGTGTCATTTGTCCTTTCTTTCCGCTTTATTTTGTTATCCTTTTCTCTTCAGTCACCCAGAGAATTCAGAATTTAATTACACGCTAGTCTCCTTGGGAATGCACCTCAACACCCTCCTCAAAAGATCCCGGTTGTTCATTTATTGTTTTTCCACCAAAATTTGATTACAATTTCTCAGGACGAAATCTATTTTCATCCAATGTATGTGTCCTTTCTTGAAATAGCTACTTTTAATCTTATCCTTTTCCAAATTTTGGTCTATGATTGTAGCTGCATGTAGGTTTCCACACTGATATGATTCTCATTCTCTCGAACTTAAGACGATTGCCATGCTCTTCTTCATTGGGCCAAAAAAATGATAGGTGCAGGTAGTTCTGTACTTTTTCAAAAGTATCTGTCTTCTTTGTCCCTTAAACCATTACTTTTCCAGAATATTGAATGGTAATGAAAGTCCCTCATTTTCCCTAGTATATGACTTTTGTATGCACTGCAACTTCTCAGGAAATCATACACATAAGATATTTTGCAGATGCTGGTAATTCAAAGCAACACAACTTCAATGCTGAAGGAACTCGGCAAGTCAGGCAGCATCCATGGAAAAAAAATAAACAGTTGACATTTCGGGGCGAGACCCTTCTTCAGCATGAGAAGGAAAGGGGAAGTTGCCGGAATAAAAAGGTGGGGGGAGGGGAAGGGGGATAGCTGGAAGGCGAAAGGCGAATCCAGATGGGTAAGGTCAAGGGCTGGAGAAGAAAGAATCTGCAAGGACAGTATAGTGGACAATAGGAGAGAGGGAAGGACGAGGGGACACAGGGGAAAGTGATATGCAGGTGAGAAAAAGTGAAATGTCAGAGTCGGGAATAAAAGTGAGGGGTTTGGTAATTTGTTCACCAGAACGAGAAACTAATATTTATGCCTTCAGGTTGGAGAGATCCAGATGGAACATAAGGTGTTATTCCTTCACCCTGAAGTTGGCCTATCTTGGCACAAAAGGAGGCCATATACCAGCATGTTGGAATGGAAAGTTCAAAAATCATCAAAGATGCAAGGAAAATGAAAATGGGTCTTAAAGCAGAAGATCAAAAAGAATTTCATCATGGAGTCATTAAAAATAAATAAATGAAGAACAGGACTTTTGTTTGCTTTATCCCAGTTCAGGTTCACTATCCATAAAGAACTAATGCTGGCAAACAGGGGAGCAAGGGTGTGTGGATGTACTTCGGAGGTGGTATAAACAAGTAAGCCTACGTCAGTGTGTTTGGAGGAAAGTCCACAAGACAGAGGCAAGCAGATC
Organism: Mobula hypostoma; assembly: GCF_963921235.1. Taxonomy (NCBI): domain Eukaryota; kingdom Metazoa; phylum Chordata; class Chondrichthyes; order Myliobatiformes; family Myliobatidae; genus Mobula; species Mobula hypostoma. Next base: position 38,509,318 of record NC_086117.1, on the reverse strand, counting down.
TTTCAAATATCTAGCATGTTTTTTTGTTTCAAAGTATTGAATGAAATGCTCAGATTGCTAATGACTCTAAAGAATAATGGGAACACAGAGAATGCAATAATTATCTAAATTAGTTGGTCACACATGAACAGTATAGGCAAGCACCATTCTTTCATTAACTCAAATAAATGAACAGGTTAGGAACAAATGCAATTTGAACATGATAATGAATATTGCTCAAAGGCAATATGACTCGAGAGAATCACTCCATTGTTATGCATATTTCAAAAAGCAAAATAATTTTGTTTTGGATATGGAAAGAATATTTTCCCTCTGGTGCAGTTGTTCAGCTCTCAATGAACTCAGTTCAACTATCACCATGTAGATTGCTTGAGCTAAGAGCTGAAAATGTTCTGTTGCTCTGAACTACTGTTCACCAATCGAAATCCTTTAACTGATTCAGTGACTGAGCTGGATTCCTTAAATATTAAAGCTTCTTTGCAAAATTTTAAGCCTTTATTTGAAATTGAAGGCTAAGAGGAGTCTAGGTTGCACGTGCAGATGGTGAGAATAAAGTCGTGTAAATTGCCAGTGATTTTCTTTTCCCATCTTGTTTTGGCATTACTCCCTTTTCAATCTTTAGTTGCAGATCGTGAACACGGCACAGCACATCACACAAAGCAATCTTCCATCCTTGGACTCACTTTACACCACACGCTGTCGGAGCAGTGCTGCCAGGATAATCAAGGACACGGCCCACCCAGCCAACATGCTTTTTGTCCCTCTTCCCTCCGGGAGAAGGCTCAGGAGCTTGAAGACTTGTACGGCAAGATTTGGGAACAGCTTCTCTCCAACTGTGATAAGACTGCTGAACGGATCCTGACCCGGATCTGGGCCGTACCCTCCAAATATCCAGACCTGCCTCTCATTTTTTTTGCACTACCTTACTTTCCATTTTTCTATTTTCTATTTATGATTTATAATTTAAAATTTTATTATTTGCTGATTTTTACTATTTTTAATATTTTTAATATTTAATATTTGTAATCAAGGGAGCGGAAAGCGCAGAATCAAATATCGCTGTGATGATTGTACATTCTAGTATCAATTGTCTGGCAACAATAAAGTATAAAGTATGAAGGTTCAATTACAAGTGGAAACTATCCAGACACTGTCAAATCTTACATTATAGTGTGTCTCTGATTGCAGCCCATTCCTCCCTCTGAATGAAGATCTTTATAGAGAACCAGGGCGATCAATAATTCCCTTTTCATAGTGGGAGCAGCACAGTTACACAACACCTACTGCTGCTGCCTCACAGCTTCAGTCAACTGGGGTTGGTTCTGCATTCCATTACTGATTGTGTAGACTGTGCAAGTTCTCCCTGCAAATGCATCGCTTTCCTACTCTGGGTTTTCTGCCGCATCTCGGGTTGTCCTGCAGTTCAAATATTTTCCACAGAACTTTCCACATTTGTACAAGTTGATTGATATGCTATTCCACCCATCGTTTCGTAGATACCAGGCAATTATTCCAGGTAAACGTGCCAAAGGCTTATGGAAACTGTGGCATTTTGTCTGATTTCAGAACACGCCCCACCCCAGGATGAGGGTTCCCCTGCAGTGAAGATGCTAGAATTGCTAAACAGAGGCCAGCGGTGCCTCCATATGACTGGTCTGTGTTGATGCTCTCATTCTCTCAGTGATGGGACAAATGGGGTACAGTACTGCTGCAGTGATGGGATGTGTGAGGTTTTGGGGTGTGTTTTGGTTTTGGTTTACTGAGCAAATCCCAAAGGTAAAGTGTATCGTACCTCCCCATTGTTGGCACCTGTGTGGGGTACAGTCACACACCTTGTGTTGGCATGTGTGTGGTTCAGTAGAGTGGTAGTGTTGGCGTGTCTGGTACGGTACTGTCCCAGCATTGGGGGTGTGTATCAGGTGCAGTTCTGTTCCATTGTTGATGTGTGTGAGATTGTGGTGTGTGTGGGGTTCAATACAGCCTCATTGTTGGTGTGGGGATACAGTACTGTCCCTTTGTTGAGGTGTGTGGTGTGCATTACTCCTCCCAGTGCTGGGGTGTGTGGGGAACAGTTGGCCCCAGTGTTGAGATGTATGGGTGCAGTACTGCTCTTTGTGCTGGGGTGTGTGGGGTTAAGACTGCTCCTAGTCTCAAACTCACCAACAGCACCATGTATTGTACATTTATTCTAATGGATCATTGTGGCTGCTTAACCCTTAATGAGTCTGTTACCACCCTATGAATGCAAAGTGTTCAGGGTGAAATCCACAGATTTTTTTTCAGATATTTGTGTCTTTTGTCCCATCGTGTTAGTGCTTGTTCTCTGAAGAAGTTTCGAAACTTGGCCCACTTTAACTGTTATGAGGTGGGATATTTGCATTCTTAGTGCTTTTTACTCACCTCTCCTTGGTGTCATGTTGCCCTAAAGGTCACGTACAATCCATATAGAGGCCATGTTATGCTGCACACAGCTCCTTCCACACACGACAATTACCATGCATCCACTCCCATGAATCCTATGTTTTATTTTACTCTTCCCACTTTTTCTTTTTCTCTCCCCAGGTACTTTGTTATGAGTCTGAAAGCCACCAGATTCACCGTTCAGGGATAATTAAGGATGGGTGCCACAGTATCGTAGCTGTTAGCACCACACTATTACAGCTTGGAGCGTTTCAGATTTCGGAGTTCAATTCTGGTGCTGTCTCTAAGGAGTACCTCCCCCCGCCCCCCCGTAGAATGCGAGAGCTTTCCCTGAGTGCTCTGGTTTCCTCTCATGGTCCAAAGATGCACTGGATAGGTTACTTGGTCATCATAAATTGTCCCGTGACTAAGATAAGGTTAATTGGGCTTGTCAGGGGTTGCTGGGGCCCAGCTCGAAGGGGCAAAGGGCCTACTCTGTGCTGCACAGCTAAATAAATACGGACATGGTCACAGGTGTTCACATTGAATAAGTAAACACAAAATAAACTAATGATTCTGTGCTTAGACTATCTTTAATTGTGTGCAACAAAGCAAAAGGTGCAGAAGTACTTGTTTAATTATCAGACAGGAGGTTATTCAGCCCATTGTGACTATGCTAGCACTCTCATAGATCTTATTCCTCCTGTAATCTAGTCTCCTCAACTGGTCATCAACGCGTCACTGATTCTTCTCCCAGGCGCCTTCAATGGGCGTGATTTACACTGGCCAATTGAACTACAAACCTACACCTCAGCTACAAACCTGACACTCAAAGCTGCTGCGCAGGTTGACTATGTGGTTAAGAAGGCATATAGTGCAATGGCCTTCATCAACCATGGGATTGAGTTCAAGAGCCGAGAGGTAATGTTGTAGCTATATAGGACCCTGGTCAGACCTCACTTGGAGTACTGTACTCAGTTCTGGTCACCTCACTACAGGAAGGATATGGAAACTATAGAAAGGGTGCAGAGGAGATTTACAAGGATATTGCCTGGATTGGGGAGCATGCCTTATAGGAATAGGTTGAGTGAACTCGGCCTTTTCTCCTTGGAGTGGCGGGGGATGAGAGGTGACTGATAGAGGTGTATAAGATGATAAGAGGCATTGATCGTGTGGCTAGTCAGAGGCTTTTTCCCAGGGCTGAAATGGCTAACATGAGAGGGCACTGTTTTAAGGTGCTTGCAAGTAGGTACGGAGGAGATATCAGGGGTAAGATCTTTACACAGAGAGTGGTGAGTGCGTGGGATGGGCTGCCGGCGACAGTGATGGATGCAGATACGTTAGGGTCTTTTAAGACACTACTGGAGAGGTACATGGAGCTTAGAAAAATAGAGCTCTATGATTAACCTTAGGTAATTTCTAAATTAAGTACATGTAAGGCACAGCATTGTGGGCCAAAGGGCCTGTATTGTGCTGTTGGTTTTCTACGTTTCTATCTTTGGGACTGGGAGGAATCAGGAGCACCCAGAGGAAACACCAAGCAGTCTGTGAGAAGCCCACACATTGGTCAGAATCGGACTTGGGTCTCGGGAGGCAGTAGTTCCACCTGCAGGTGCTACTTTGCTGCCCAAATGTTACTTTTTAAGAGACAGGATTTAACATTCAATGCCACACAGTTTACACCAGTAACCTTTACCCATTGGAGCGTTTTGCAAACCACAGAAACTAAGAAACAAATGACAGCCTGTTTCCTCTCATGCCACAGAGAACAGCACACCGTGTAGCAAAGTTTGTTCACAACTTAGTGACAATTATTCATGTTGCTAAATTGACTGAAAGCAAATGCTATTGATACCATTTATTTCACCTCTCTGGAAACCCCAGCTATGTCACCAGGGGAAGTCAGCCACTGTCATTGAGTGGTTGAGTTGACTTCGCTAGCCAGATTCCAACAGGATTACACCCAGAGTTATCGATATCAGCTTTGTGAATGTCTGCTGAAACGAATTAGTGCTTCCAGTCCCCTGTGCAGAATCAAGCGATGAGTTAGAACGTTGAACAAGCCCTGGAAATTTTGAAGTGCTCAGCTGATCTTACTATTCGCTACGTCTCGGCTAAAGTACATGGCTCCAATTCACTGGTGATGAGTTCCACACCAGTGACTTGAAGGATGTGACCGAGGCTGGTAAAAGCATTGTAGGTGTGGAAGGAATGATGCTGTCAGTCTTTTGGATATGTTAAACCTGCGGGTAGTTACAAAAGATGCCTTTGTGCTGTTTGAGAAAGAACAGGACAGTTCTCCCTGGTATTCTGGCCAATATTTATCCCTCATCTATCATTATGAAATGAGCAGACCATTTATCTCCTTCACTTACAGGCCCATGCAGTGAGCAAATTAGCTGTCAAGTACCCTACAATGGAACACCAACTACTCTTTAAAAAATACTTGCATCTGCAGTGCACCTTGGCAGGCCCTGGGGTTGCGAAAGAATTCTTTATGAGCAAATGTTCTTATGAGCAAGAATTGCTTCTAGTGCTTTCTGAAGGATTGAATAATTATCCTTGAAGTAAAGGCCATTCTGAAAGACAGTGCTTTCAAGATATCTGTCTTACTCTAAAGGAAATGAAATAATACCTCCCACAAAATGCTGGAGGAGCTCAGCAGGTCAAGCATCAGCTATGGAAAAGAGTAAACAGTCGACTTTTCAGGTCAAGACCCAACAGGACTGATCTGGATTTCCAGCATCCACAGATTTTCTTTTGTTTGGGAAATAATACCTCCTGCCCTTTTAATACTTTCTTGTTTTTTATCATGTTCTTAGTTTGTAAGAATGGATTTGTGCTGATTTAAAAGAAGAGCAAAATATAGACGAAGGAAGCCAGGGTTAAGTTACTGACCTGGAGTACAGAGGCCCAAGAGTATTGATCTATAAGACTATAAGACCATAAGACATAGGAGCAGAATTAGGCCATTTTCCCCAGTGAGTCTGCTCTGCCATTCAATCATGGTTGATCCCTTTTTTCCCTCCTCCTCAACCCCAGTTCATAGCCTTCTCCTCGTAACCTTTCATGCCATGTCCAATCAAGAACCTATCAATTTCTGCCTTAAAAACACCCAATGACCTGGCCACCAGTGCTGCATGTGGCAACAAATTCCACAAATTCACAACCCTATGGCTAAAGAAATGTCTTCGCATCTCTGTTTTGAAAGGGCGCCCTTCTATCCTGAATCTGTGCCCTCTTGTCCTAGACTCTCCTACCATGGGAAACATCCTTTCCACATCTACTCTGTCTAGGCCTTTCCACATTTGAAAGTTATCAGTGAGGTTTCCCCTCATCCTTCTGAATTCCAGCAAGTACAGACCCAGAGCCATCAAATGTTCCTCGTATGATAACCCTTTTATTCCTGAAATCATCCTTGTGAACCTCCTCCGGACCCTCTCCTATGCCAGCACATCTTTTCTAAGATGAGGGGCCCAAAACAGTTCACAGTTCTCAAGGTGAGGCCATACCAGTGCCTTATAAAGCACCAGCATCACATCTAGATTGATTGAGTTCCAATTCCATTATAGTAACTGTGGTATTCATTGATTAAATCAGCAATGAAAAAGCTATTATCAATAGTGCAGGCCATGAAGCTACTTGATTGGCATTAAAATTCATCCCAGTCCCTATAGCCATTTAGGGAATTTGCCTCCTTACCTAGACTTCCTGTGATCCCAGACCAGGCCTCAAGGTTGATATTTAATGCAAAATGGACTAGCTTAGATGGGCACCTTGGATGGCAAGGATTGGTGAGGCCGAAGAGCCTGTTTCCATTCTGTATGACACTATAACTCCCTTTCACTCTAATGCCTATACAGCTAAAAGGCACAATATTGGCTCACAAAAGAATAAAGGAATACAGATCTATAATTTTTTGAGTATGGCGTCACAAGTAGATAGGGCTAAAAGAGAGTGTTTGGAACATTAGCCTTCACAAATCAAAGTATTTAGTACAGAAGTTGGGAAGTTATGCTGAAGTTGTATAAGATTTTGTTGAGGCCTAATTTGGTTCTGGCCACCTACGTACAGGAAAGATATCAATAAGATTGAAAGTACAGAGAATATTTACAAGGAAGTGCTGGGACTTGAGGGTCTGAGTTATAGGGAAAAGTTTATATATTTATTTAGAGATACTTCACCAAGCAGATCCTCCCGGCCATTCGGCCCATGACACCCAGCAAGCCCTGACAACCCCAGTTTAACCCTAACTTAATCACGGGACTATTTGCAATGACCAGTTAACCTACCCTGTACATCTTTGGACTGTGTGAGGAGCACTTAAAGTAAATGCTCACATGCCATGAGGAGGACAGAAAGAGGTTCCTTACAGAGCATGCTGGAGTAAACATGAGGGGGAAATTCTTCACTCGGCGGGTGGTGAGAGTGTGGAATGAGCTGTCAGCAGAAGTGGTGTATATGAGGTTTGATTTCAGCACTTAAGAGAAAATTAGATAAGTGCATGGATGGAGGGGTTATGGAGAGCTATGGTTCAGGTGTAGGACAGTGGGACTAGGCAGAATAATAGTTCAGCATGACCCAGATGGACCGAAGGGGCTGCTATAGTACTCTATGACTATTTATATCATTTATATGATTTATCTGTGCTATAGAAGAAAAATAAATGGACCTGTTCAATTCCTCATCAAGAATTGTTGCATATGCATTATCAGGTTGAACAAGGTGACTTGAACTAGCCAATTCAGTTAAAATGTTTATGACTTTCCTTTAGACTTAATCACTGTTTGTACTCTTCAACTTGAAATTATGTTATCAGAATCAGAAGGTCCGAGATTCAGCTTTAAATCTCTTGAGTTGTCCAATAAGTATTGAAGTCACTTGGTTTTCAGATTTATACAAGAGACTTGAAAAATCTAGCAAAACCTGAGTTGGTGTACTGCCGTGATTGCAATAGTCCCATTTCAATTCCTTTTAAAAGGCTACCTTAAGACACATTTTGAACTTGTCTGACTCTCTGCCTTTCTTCCTTTTTGAAACATCTAAAACCTCATCCCTTTGATAACATTTTCAGTCATTTACCCTTATTAATCTCTCAATCTTTGCCTGATAACACTTTGAGATGTTCTACCACATTAAAGCTGCCGCTTTGTTGCAAGTTGTCATTGAAGACATATGAAGTCCAACTCAAGTCATACAAGAAAGGCAACATAGCAAAAACTGCTCCAGATGCAATCGCCAGGTGGCATTCAATAATTCCCAGCATCACAGTGGCAGGTAAGTTACTGTATCTGCAATAATAAGAATAGATTGTTCAATTTTAATTTTAACATGAAAATAGTAGGGAATATGTTCTGCTATTTGCTCTGGCCAAATAGTTGTGAAGTAACTGTAAATCATCAAGATTTTAGATCTTCATTTTAGTTGATTTCAAAACAAAAATGATTTTTACCTCTGTTTTTCAAGTCTCATTTCACTCAACGTAACATTCACAGGAACAATCAGAGATGTCAGAACACAATCTTTATCTGATTTCTTTCCTTTCTACGTAATGATAGTTGCTCAACTTGACTATGTGAGGGTAAGGGTGGACTACAAAGTTATAGGTTCCGAGGGAAGTTAAATGTTTTAGATTACAGGGTTTTATTAAATGCGTTAGGATGGCTGAATGGCTGACTCTGACTCCTGATCCTGGTTTGTATCTTCATAAGACATTGTACATTATGGAGGCACATGATGTCACACTGTGTGAAGTGGAATCTTGTTTTCATTTTAACAGTGTTCTCAGCATGTTGTAGCTCATTACAATTGATCAGTCGTGGTTCTTGTGGAATAATCCTCCTGGAAGCTTGCCTGCCGCTGCTGTCCAACAAAACACAATGAGTCAGGAGCATTCTCTTGGCTATGCATACCTAATTGTGAGACTGTTGTGATGGCCCTTTGAGAACTTTCTACTGTCAAAAAATTTTAATGTCATTGACAATAGATGCCTGATAAGAAAGGCTGTGAAGGCTTATTGGGAGTAGATGGGAATGTGGAACAAACTTAAGGTGCTGGGCTAATTCATATGTTTGTAAGTGTGTACATTGGAGAGCTGTGACCTTCAGTGCTAAGGACTGATGTTGAAAACTGGGTTTTGTTCTTTTATACTTTATACTTTATTGTCACCAAACAATTGGTACTAGAATGTACAATCATCACAGGGATATTTGATTCTGCGCTTCACACTCCCTGGATTACAAATATTAAATATTAAAGATATTAAAAATAGTTCAAATTAGTAAATATTAAAGATTTAAATTATAAATCATAAATAGAAAATAGAAAAATGGGACAAGTAGGAGAGGCTCAATATCATCATCCACTATGTACGCTTTCTGTGATTCCAGCATTCCTGACTTCTGCAGTTGCACATTGCAGTCAGGAACGAGCTGCCAATGCTCTTGAACTTCAGGTCCACTAATCGACTCTCTGCCTCAGACTGTCTGCATCAAAATGCAACACTTCACATTTCTCAGAACTGAATGTCATCTCCTGCCCACAAACCATATAAACAGAAGAGAAAGGAAAGCTGGAGTGTGTTGATCAGTGGATCAATCTTTCTCTGTCATTCATTAAAATCATAGCTGATGTTCTCTATAGTGTCATTTTTCAGCATTGTCTGTAAATCCCATGATTTCCTTAATATGAAATCTATCAATTTCTATCTTGGATGAGCTCAATGGATGAGCTTCCTTACCTGTCTGGGGTAGAGAATTCCAAACATTCATCACTACGAGTGAAGAAATCCTTCTTCATCCCTGTCCTTAAATGTTCTAGTATTTAACCTCAAACTGTTCATTCTTATTCCCGACTCCTCAGTCAGGAGAGACAATCTTATTGCATCTTATCTGTTAAGCCTTTTAAAAATGTTGTAAGCTTCAGTGCAATCTCCTCTCACTCTTCCACTCTCGCTCTGCACAATCTTTTCCTATTACTGTCCTCTCCACAGTTCAGTGAACCTCCACAACTGCAGACCTCTGAACGAACTCCTCACTCATTGATTAAAAAAGTAGAGAGTGTCAATTGATTCAAGCGGCTGAGGTTTGCCAGATGCCTGTAAGTCGCTCCCCCAAATCGAGTCAGTGCTTGTATTCTATCACAAGCCCTTCATTGTCCATGACCCAGTCTAGAAATCTCATGGAACAGATGACAAAATAATTTAGGGTAAATTTTGAGAAATATTTGAGAAGGTGACAGGCAATTATGAAGAAGCAAATGGTTGGACAATTGAAATGCCAGGGTATAATAAGCTATAGTCTAAGTGTTGGTAAATGGAATAGGTATATTTCAGTCAACATGGACTCAGTGGGCTAAAGATCTCGTATCAGTGCGCTTTGTCTCTATGACTCTATTTCCATGGATCACTCTCACTACAATCTACAGCTTGCATCAGCATCTGCATCTGCATCTTGGTTATACAGAAAATGTGGTCAAACATGATGTTGCTGGAAGGGTGGACACAGTGGATTGAAGGCAGATAAATCCCCAGGGCCAGATGGTCTGCATCCCAGAGTGCTTAAGGAAGTGGCCCAAGAAATAGTGGATGCATTAGTGATAATTTTTCAAAACTCGTTAGATTCTGGACTAGTTCCTGAGGATTGGAGGGTGGCTAATGTAACCCCACTTTTTAAAAAAGGAGGGAGAGAGAAACCGGGGAATTATAGGCCGGTTAGCCTAACGTCGGTGGTGGGGAAACTGCTGGAGTCAGTTATCAAGGATGTGATAACAGCACATTTGGAAAGCGGTGAAATGATCGGACAAAGTCAGCATGGATTTGTGAAAGGAAAATCATGTCTGACGAATCTCATAGAATTTTTTGAGGATGTAACTAGTAGAGTGGATAGGGGAGAACCAGTGGATGTGGTATATTTGGATTTTCAAAAGGCTTTTGACAAGGTCCCACACGGGAGATTAGTGTGCAAACTTAAAGCACACGGTATTGGGGGTAAGGTATTGGTGTGGGTGGAGAATTGGTTAGCAGACAGGAAGCAAAGAGTGGGAATAAACGGGACCTTTTCAGAATGGCAGGCGGTGACTAGTGGGGTACCGCAAGGCTCAGTGCTGGGACCCCAGTTGTTTACAATATATATTAATGACTTGGATGAGGGAATTAAATGCAGCATCTCCAAGTTTGCGGATGACACGAAGCTGGGTGGCAGTGTTAGCAGTGAGGAGGATGCTAAGAGGATGCAGGGTGACTTGGATAGGTTGGGTGAGTGGGCAAACTCATGGCAGATGCAATTTAATGTGGATAAATGTGAAGTTATCCACTTTGGTGGCAAAAATAGGAAAACAGATTATTATCTGAATGGTGGCCGATTAGGAAAAGGGGAGGTGCAACGAGACCTGGGTGTCATTATACACCAGTCATTGAAAGTGGGCATGCAGGTACAGCAGGCGGTGAAAAAGGCGAACGGTATGCTGGCATTTATAGCGAGAGGATTCGAGTACAGGAGCAGGGAGGTACTACTGCAGTTGTACAAGGCCTTGGTGAGACCACACCTGGAGTATTGTGTGCAGTTTTGGTCCCCTAATCTGAGGAAAGACATCTTTGCCATAGAGGGAGTACAAAGAAGGTTCACCAGATTGATTCCTGGGATGGCAGGTCTTTCATATGAAGAAAGACTGGATGAACTGGGCTTGTACTCGTTGGAATTTAGAAGATTGAGGGGGGATCTGATTGAAACGTATAAGATCCTAAAGGGATTGGACAGGCTAGATGCGGGAAGATTGTTCCCGATGTTGGGGAGGTCTGGAACGAGGGGTCACAGTTTGAGGATAGAGGGGAAGCCTTTTAGGACCGAGGTTAGGAAAAACTTCTTCACACAGAGAGTGGTGAATCTGTGGAATTCTCTGCCACAGCAAACTGTTGAGGCCAGTTCATTAGCTATGTTTAAAAGGAAGTTAGATATGGCCCTTGTGGCTACAGGGGTCAGGGGGTATGGAGGGAAGGCTGGGTTCTGAGTTGGATGATCAGCCATGATCATAATAAATGGCGGTGCAGGCTCGAAGGGCCGAATGGCCTACTCCTGCACCTATTTTCTATGTTTCTATGTTTCTATCAGAAACAAAAAAAGAAACCTTGGCTGAAGGGGTAGGTCTGGAGTTAAAGTAGAAAGCTGCAGTATGTTCATCATTTCTGTATAACATTCAACAAAGTAAACACTACAGATGTTGGAAACAAGAAATGAAAACAGACAATACTGGAAATACTCAGTGCTGCCTTTTGGACTATTTATTTATTTTTGTACATTGTAGTAATTTTTATATTTTACAGCTTCAGTAAAACAACAGATGGGGCACAAAAATGTAACAACAATCTAGAGTCTAAACATGCCAGCTCAACTATGCTTTATCTTAATGATGTCCCATAACTTTGTTACATTTTTCAAGTAAGTACTGATTAAACATGCCACCATTTCCATCCCATCTTATTCACCCAAGACATAAGTTCAGCTCAGAAGTTTTTTTCCTTTAATTTCCCGTTTCATACACTTAGCTACGTTTATTACATCTTCTGCGATAAAATTTAATTGTGGAGGTATTAAGTAATTAAATGTGCCAAGCTATTCTATAAAAAGCTGGAATGTTTCAAAACGGTCTTGTCAGGCAAATCACATGCATTAATCATCTGAAGCTTGTGAAAACGTGACAGGTTGTCATTAGCGTCATCTACTTATTAGCTGTCAAAGCTATGTTACCAATCTGTACATTTTAATTTGCTTCGGGCTCTTAACCATGTAGAATTTGCATCTACAGTAAAATGAACAGTTGTCTGAAAATTGTAATAAATGGGCTTTTTATGATTAATGACGTAGGGATCTATTGTCAATGAGACTAAATAAACAAACATAAAGTAATCCATGCCTTCTAATGCTTGATCTCAATTCATAAAAGGAACGTAGATTTCTAAGATTACCTTTATTTTTCTCTGGTAGGTAAAAACCTCCCTGGAGGGGGGAGAAGATGGCGGCGCAACGGCAGCGTGCCCAGCCACTTCGGTGATGATATCTGTTATCTGACAAGTAGGGGACCGTGCACAATTCTGATTTGATGGAGACAGATGTGAGAGCACAGAGGAACATCTGGAAAATTTCCGAAATGCCGGCTTCGCCGCCGCTGCTACTGTGTGGTAACCGGAATCTCCAGAGCGGAAGGCCTCGAAATCCTCGGCTTTGCGTGTTTCAGCGGCTGGGGCGAGGTCGAAGGCGCTCGGCAGAGGATGGCGCTCGGGAGGTTGTATCGGAGAGGCTGGTCAGAAGCTCGGAGTTTTCGGACCGATGGACTCGGTGTCAGCTGTGGTCGGGTGTTTCCAAGGTATTGGCAAGTTGACGGTGCCTGGAGGTTCATGGCAGGGAGTTTCTCCCTTTTGCCGCCTGCTATCGGGGACTCGGGAGTCGATCGACTCGGGACTTTGAGACTTTTTTTTACTGTGTCCATGGTCTGTTCTTCATCAAATTTTGCGCTGCTGTAACTATATGTTATAATTATATGGTTTTGTCAGTGTTAGTCTTTGGTCTGTCCTGTTTTCTGTGATAAAACTCCGGAGAAACATTGTATCATTTCTTAATACATGTATGCATTTCTAAATGACAATAAAAGAGGACTGAGTGTTCTCATAATCTAATCTAATATTTAATTATAACGGTAAAGGAAAATGTCCCGTAATGTTTTAGCCACAAAGGCTTGCCACACCATTACATTACATCTTGACAGTTCTCCACCTCAATGTCTTTTACCAACCCTTGATTCATTTCCTTGACCTCGTGTCAACACAACCCTCTCCTGACAATTCAGTTAACATTGCGCCTCCACTTCACTGTGCTTTCAATTTCATCCTTAGGCATGCTTGGTTAACGCTGCGATTGTGGACTCCTTGCTTTTTACACTCCCATCACAGAAAACAGTTGGTCTGAGTTATCTTTGCAGATTCCTTAATCATTTTAAAGACTACAATTTGGTCACCTTTCAACTTCATGGAAATGTAAAACGAGCCCATGCAGTGTTCTCTAATAAATTGAAACTACTTGCAGTAGTGACCCTACAGTTTGCAACTGCCAGACCAATTACATTGTTCCTGAAATTTCCCATCAAGAGTTCAATACAAAAGCTGATTGGCAATAGTAGCTCACAACCATTCAAAGGAAATTGTTAAACATCTGAATAACTTATTATTCCCTCTTTATCTTCCTTTTCTGAATATTATTATTTTAAAAGCGAGTGAGAGAGTGTAAAACTTATTAATCAGGACACTTTACAGCCTGGGAAGCACATTAAAAAAGAACATTTACAGTGGAAAAAACAAGATGAGGCTAATGACTGTTGAATGAAAACCCAAGAGCAATAGGCTCGACTACCTGCTGTCCTTTGGACAATCTCTCAAGATTTCACTGATTTACCAGCCAAGATTATACAAGTAAACTTCCAAAGTGGAACTGCTGTGGGTAAATGTGTGGATGGAGCTACGGGTTTATCCATTGTGATACCTTGAATCTATGAAACCTGTTAGCACTACAACTCAGCTTCAGTACATTCGGTGAATACATCTCCTTCACAAAACCAAGAGCAGCTCTATCAATCCCAGCAATATCACCAAAATACATTACCTTTCACCACTCTCTGAGGAATTATCAAGGGATGTTTCGGCAAGATGGCACCTGTGACAAACAGCGATACCTTGCAGACAGCTTCCAAAACTACTGGATAGCTTCTTCTGCTAAATATACATCTTCTTCTTCTGAACCGCTATCGATTGCAGCCTGTAAATTCAGTTTTAAGAATGTATTTTTTTGGGGCTGACTGAATGATTTGGTGTTTCTGCGATCTCTTGAGGAATTTAGTGCAGATGAGATTCTGTGCTGAGCCTTAATGGCGGAACAGAAACCTGTTGTTGGCTCCATTACTTTGCACCAATTAAAGCATTGAGCAGATTAACATTTTTGAGGATGAGAGTGTTCAGTACTGTCCGCCTGCATTTGACCAGGCTCTCTCACAGCAGTCAGCAGGTGGAAGGTGCAGAATCTTGGGTCCCAAGCCACCAAGTTTGGGAGCAGTTGTTACCCAACAGCCATCAGGCTTCTGGACAGACCTGCCTCAGTGTTGAACATGCTCCACAGTTATAGACTCACTTCATGGACTCTAGTTCATTTTCCTTGCGTTTTTGTTTACTTCTTTTATTACTATTATTTTTATTGTTAATGTTGTTATAGCCGGGGGTTCTAATGGGGACAAGCTCCCACTACCTACTAAATACTCCCAATGGCATGCAACTCAAATAGCCTTTGACAACAAAGTCCAGCTCCTGGCCTTCATGTGTGGCTTAGCTACTAAGCCTGGTGGAACTGTTTCTACTGACAGGAGAAGGGGCAAAGGCAGGTTACTGGTGTCTTAAAACCAGTTGCTTTGGGCAGCTGGTGCTCATTAGCTGTGGTTGGCAGCTCATCTAGGAGAAGGAAAACTCTGATCTGAAACATCCACTGACTTGTGGCTATACCCACTCATGGGGAAGGTTTCGGGAGTAAACCCCGAAGGAAAAATCCGGAGCTGAAGTCCCTAAGGCAGTCATACATTGAGTTCAATGTTGACTAGCAACTCCTGCAACGCTGCCAGTACCAAATTGTATCGGTCTCTGCTGTTCCTTTGGGTTCATCAGATGTGTGGGGAAGGGCGGCTTGCTACATGGGCAACAGCTTGCTATCCATATTGTACAGCCCAGGCCTGTGTATCTAGACAGCTGGGACACAATATCCATGGTCAACTCTGACCAACAGAGGCTCTCACCTCACCCATATTCCTACTTGCATGATTTGATTGGGTGCGTCAGTGCTGAATTAACTCTACAGCTGTGGCATGCAGTCACTGGCACACTGCTAAAGACTACCATTGGCACAGTATTGTTGATTTCCATTAGTACACCGCTAAGGACTACCATCAGCGCAGCGTTGATGATTACCATCGACTCACCGCTAAGGATTCGCTTTCGGTGACTCTGCAGCTAACGCTATTTGTTTACTTTTTACTCTTTGCACGATTTGTTTGTTTTGCATATTAGGTGTTGTTGTTTGGATGATCTTATTGTATTTTGTTTTGTGGTTGCCTGCAAGAAGACAGATCTCAAGGTTGCATACATAGTTTAATAATAAATGTACTTTGAACATTGAACATAATTATTCATTCTAATGAGCTGCAGCTACCAGGAGGTTAAGACTGATTTGGGAGAGATTGGAGTTTAAGTAAAGGTTAATTGTTGTTGCCCAGTCTGAGGAGTGGTCTTCGACTTGCATGTAAGTTCAGTTCACCAATGGTCAGCTGTCGATTTCATTTTAGTGTTGGGGAACCACTAGTGTGACACTTCAATCCCTCAACCAATTTTCAAAATAATAGCTAAGGAAGACTTTAAATACTTGCTTCAAGACAAATTACCTACAGCAGTCCAAAGTGAAACTAGTTATGAAGTTACTGACATGTTCCACACAGAAACACATACACAGGGTAGCAGTGCTCGGTCTAACACCATTGAATGTCAGAGCTGCCCAACATTCGAAGCTGCTGGAATAAATAGATAGTCGATGCATGGGATTATTCTGGAGTGACGAAATTACAGATAGCAGATATTAATTAAAAAGAGAAGATTAAGGCTATTGAAACAAATGATTGGGTGTGGGGCATTCCAATTCTGTATCATTGAAACGGCCCTAAGGAAAACAATAAATGGAAGTCCATGTTAATTTGTAGTCATTGGAGCCTTCAGGATGAGATCAGCAAAGGTGTTAAGTGTCCAACCCATGTACTAGCACATTGTTATGTCCATACCCTTGCCACTTCAAGATTCAAGATTGTTTCTGTCATTCTTCAGTACACAAGTGTACAGAAGAGCTAAATGCTTGTTACTGCAGCATAAAAAACACAATAAACATAAAGAACACAGTAAATATAAATACATAAGATTATCTCATATAAATACAGTAAATATAAATACATAAGATTATCTCATATAAATACAGTAAATATAAATACATAAGATTATCTCATATACTTCTATATGTATATATAAAATATGAATAAATTGATACTCATAAAAGGAGTACCTGTAGTTAAGGAGACTCTGACAAGAAATGGTAAAGTAGTCGTGGTGGTGTAGGTTAATGGATGGAGGTGTTGGTCGGCCTGAGAGTTTGGGAGAAGTTATTCTTTTGAGTCTGGTGGTCCTGGCATGAATATGGCATAAATTCTTCATAGTTCAAAGTTCAAAGTAAATTTATTATCAAAATACATATATATCACTATATGCAACCCTGAAATTAATTTTCTTTTGAGCATACTCAGAAAATCCAAGAAACAAAATAGAATCAATGAAAGATGGCACCCAAAAGGATGGACAAACAACCAAAATGCAAAAGACAACAAACAGTGCAAATCTATCCTGCACCTTCCAAATTGCTCCCAGAGAATCTTTCGTTCCATCCCTATCAACCTGTGATACCACTATCAGTGAATTATAGACCTGTATTCCCAGATCCCTTGCTTCAACAACACTCCTCCATGCCCTACCAGTCACTATGTGAGGCATACACTGGTAGATCCTGCCAAAGTGCAACATCTCACACTTGTCTGCATTAAATTCCATTTCCCATTTCTCAAACCATTTTCCCAGCTGGTCCAGATCGCACTGCAAGCCATGATAAATCTTCCTCGCTGACCACTACACCACCAATCTTGGTGTCAGCCACAAATTTGCTGATCCAGTTAACCACACTATCATCCAGATTACTGATATAGATGACAAACAACAACAGATCCAGCACTGATCCCTGTGGCACACCACTAGTCATAGGCCTCTGGTCAGAGAGGCAACCATCTGCTACCACAGTCTGGCTTCTCCCAAAGCCAGTGACTCATCCAACCTACTATCTCATCTTGAATGCTGAGTGACTGAACCTTCTTGACCAACCTCCCATATGAGACTTTGTCGAGTGCTTTGCAAAAGTCCATGTAGAGAACATCCACTGCCTTGCCTTCATCCACTTTCCTTCGAAATTCCTCGAGAAACTGTGTAAGATTTGTTAGACATGACCTACTGGGCACAAAGCCATGCTGTCTATCTTTTATCAGTCTACATCTATCCGAACACTTAAATATCTGGTTCCTGCACATACATTTCAATAACTTTCCCTTACTGAAGTCAAGCTCACCAACATACAATTTCTTAGTTTATTTTTAGAGCCTTCCTTGAACAGTGGAACAACATTGGCTGTCCTCCAATCCTCCAGTACCTCACCTGACACCGAGGATGATTCAAATATCCGTGCTTGGGCCCTGACAATTTCTGCACTTGTCTTCGCAGGGTCCTAGGGAACTACTTGTCAGACCCTGGGGATTTATCCATGGTGATTTGCCTTAAGACAGCAAACACCTCCGCGTCTGTAATCTGTACAGAGTCCATGAAGTTGATGCTGCTTTGTCTCACTTTTATAGACTCTGTGTCCATCTCCTGAGTAAATACGAATGCAAAAAAACATCTCCCACATCTACTTTGTCTCCTCATATGGATTACCATTCTGATCTTCCAGAGGATTAATTTTTTTTCCCCTTGCAATCTTTTTGATCTTAACATATCTGTAGAATACCTGAGGATTCTCCTTCACCTTGTCTGCTGGGGCAACCTCATGCCTTCTTTTATTTCTTTCATAAGTGTTCACTTGAATTTCCTGTACTTCGTAAGTACCCCATTTGTTCCTAACTGCCTGTACCTGGTATGCACCTCCTTTTTATTGATCTGGGAGATGAAGCACAAAGGGGTGATAGAGCTGCATGGTGGGAGGTTGGGGTAGGTGGGGGTCAAACCAAAGTTGCAGGGGGAATGGGAGCCTGAATAACAGAACAGATAGTGGAGGGGTTGTGGAGACAGTTGTTGTTCAGTCCTCAGACAAAGTGAGGAATGAAAAAGTTGAGCATGGTGCAGTGAATATGCTGAGCCCTGCATGATAGTACTGAATGTCAAACCGAAATCCAGAAACCGTAATCTGATATTGCCCTCGTTTTCTACATGTGTCAGGCCCAAGGCCTGTGGCACCTGTCGTAGAGTGGTTCTATGCATGAAGATGTTGGTGAGTGTCCAGTGTGGCAGGAGTGGAGTTTTTAATGTATACCATTACCAGTCAATCCAAGCATTTCATGATGATTTGCATTAGTGTCACCAAGCAGTCGTCATTTTGTTCTGAAGCTGTAGAGGTTTTTGGCACAGGGATGATGGTGGCTGCTTTGCAGCATATGGGGACAGAAACCTTGAGTGATGTGCTGAAGATGTCCATGAAGATGGCAGTGAGCTGGTGTGCACACTCACTGAGTACTTGGACTAGGATGTTGTCTGGGCTGGCAGATTAAGAGGTTTGACTCTCTGCAGTGTCTTTCTTACATCTGCTGCTATTACAGACGGTGTCTGCTCAGCTGGAAAGAGAGTAGCTTAGGGGTCGGTTGTTTTGTATGACTAGAAGTGTGCATAAAATTTGTTTAAAGTATCAGGGAGGGAAACATCACTAGTGCAACCAACACTGTTTCTCCTCGTGTCATCGGTAATGCTCTTGATGAGCAGCCACGTAGAGTGGAGATCTTTATTGGACAGGTGTTGCTTAGTTTCTTGTGCACAGGTGGTTTTTGCCCTCTTGATGTTGAAGATGTGGTTTCTTCTGGCTGCTCTGAGAGCTGATACGTCTCCAGACTTGAAGGCAGTGTCCCAGATTTTCAACAAGGAGCATACATATACATCTGTGTTCCCCCAAGGCTTCTGGTTGGGCCATGAGATGGCCATCCTTGAAGTACAAACATCATTTACACACTTACAGATGTAACCAGTGATAGATGAGACATCTTCCTCAAGGTCTGTGTTTTCTCCGTGTCTGGTGGCTTCCATGAACATCTGCCAGCTAGTCCATTCAAAACAGTCATGAAGCATAGAGGTTGCCTCATTAGGCCATACAGTGATGTTCCTCATGTCTGGCTTCTCCTTTTGCAGTAGTAGTTCACAAGAGAGATCGAAAGACCATAAGGGATAGGAGCCTAGTTAGGCTATTTGGCCCATTGCATCTGCTCCGCCATTTCATCATGGCTGATCCATTTTCTCTCCCAGTCTCATTCTCCTCATAACCTTTCATGCCCAGACTAATCAAGAACCCATTAACCTCCACCTTAAATACACCCAATGACCTGGTCTCCACAGACGGTTGTGGCAATGAATACCAAGGATTCACCACCCTCCTCACCTTCATTCTAAATGGACCTCCCTCTATTCTGAGACTGTGCCCTCAGTCCGAAACTCCCCCACTATAGGAAACCTCTCCTCCACATCCACTCTATCTAGGCTTTTCAGTATTCAATATGTTTCAATGAGATTCCCCCCCCCCCCACAACTCTTCTAAATTACATCCAGTCGGTATTCATCAGTTAGCGTTATGGAGTTATGGGGTGGCTTCGTAAGTACCATGTCTGTTCATATAAATATTGTCCAGTCTGTTTGTTTCTCTGTTGGCCATGGTAACTTGCTGGTGGAATTTGGGTAAACATATCCTGCAGATTAACATGATTGAAGTCTCCTGCATATTGTGAAGAGAACGTCCACATATTGATGATCATGTAAACCTCTCCCAATTCATCCTTGGTATTAGTGTGGTAATGCATAGAATGCACATAAGGCAGAGTTTATGACATAACTCTTTTATCACTTAATATTCTTGTTAATATATATTCAGAGAGCCACCCTCACTTGGCAACAAAAGACGTTTATTTTATATGTCTGGAATTTGTGCTCAGAGCATCTTGGACCAGCCACAAATTCTTGAATATTCAAATCAATTCTGCTTGTTGGGAAGTGCTCACTTTGTAAATTTGTTATTATGCAATGTTACCTGCCTACATTTAAAATGTTAAAATATAATTACAGTATAGCCATTAAAACTATAGTTAATTGCTTATTGTTGTCAACATGTTTAAAATGTATAATACATTGTGTGTGAATTAGATTCTCTTCAGAAAATCTGGTATGTTGAATAAAGACTTGTATTTTAGCATCAGTGTTTTTCCGATGCTTCAGACAGTCACAACAAGGAGCATCATTGCCAGTGCATCTGCCATTCTCTAAAATTACTACCGGATTGTCTGATCTGTCTTTATTTCTACCTGTCATTATTTTGATGTGACAGATCTTTTGGAATAACTCAGAGAGTCGAGTAAGAGGAGAGTAATTCTTAATGTTTTAGGGTGAAACTCTGCCTCTGAACTGAGTCCACACCAACCATCAACACTAATCCTACTCTAACTTATTTGTTCTCCACAAATTCCCGGTAACACACTTGGGATCACAGGGAGAACGTGCAAACTTCACACAGACAGCAGCAGATTTCAGTATTGAGCACACATTGCCAATGCTGTGAGATAACAGTTCTACCAGCTGTACTACTGTGCTGCTCTGATATTCCCCATGTCTAAACATCTTTCTCCCAACCTTCTACTGAAAACAAATTCACTTTACTCTCTTTCTATGTTCCAATGAATATTCTGGAACTGAAACATTAAGTCTTGTTTCTCTATCCACTGATGCTGCCTGTTCTGGTGAGTTTTCCACAGTTTCCTGTTTTTTTTTATCACTGTTGAAGAGTTACTTCATTTTTGTGCTCCATTTTTGGGATCAGGAGAAGGTTCAAAAGAGAACTGGGTGGAGAAAGATTTGTGACGGACACTGGTGGGGTTCTTGGTCTTTTGGCAGGAGGTGGGGTGAAGAGAAGATTGGGAGAGATGCTTAGATGATTCAATCTGATGGGAAGACACAGTTGCAAGGGGTTCCTCGCGAGACGAAAGAGTCTAAGATGGGAAGCTCTACTGGTGATAGGTGATGAGAACTCAGTGCCATGAGTAACGGTATACACTGCTTTTGGGAAGAGACAAGCTCCAATAGTCATATATACATTTAGACTGGTTTTACTGTTATGAGCCCTACTATTTATTTATTTTTCCTTTCTTTCTTTTCTTTCTCTTAATAACTGTTAAAGCTGAAATTAGTAAATCCATTTTCTGTATAATTTTATGTGAGGTCCGATCTGTTATATCTTGCTGACCAATAATTGTGTATGGGCAGTACCTACACAGCATTCACAGAAATCAAGGTTTCTTTAATCGGAGCATCACAACATTCCTGTTTGGATGAACCCCAATCACACCACCCCTAGACATATATGTTTAAGAAAGGAGCCTTCTCACCACCGATTCATGTAGCTGTTAGCAGAGTTAGCTAACAAACCAAGTTTGTATACAAGCCCCATGAGAGGGTAACATTTGTGAGGATCATCATCTGGGAATTTCAGATGCTGTGTGACTGCTCTTTTGGAGTTGATTAAGTGGTTTGTGTGTTTAAGCCTGTGTATAAATTACTGACAGGGAAAGTGATTAAGGTACGTTATTATGGACACCACAGGGATTAAGGCTTGGTGCGATTCAAAGAGATTAACCGCAAATAATGCTTGAGTTCTGAGCGGGGTGGATATCTGAAGTCTGATGGACTGCTAATTAGAGTGCTGAGTTCTGCTAAAGCATTGGTGAAAGTTTTGACCAATCGGTGGGTCAGGATATCCTGTTAGTACAGACTAGCAGTGATGTGACTGAAGTTGTGCTGCCTGGTACGATTGGGGAACCTAGAGAGGTGGGGCCATGGGGAGTCCACATTTTTAGAGAAGGGGGGCATACAGCTGAGGGTGAAGACGTTAATGCCAAATTGTATGTAGGTGAGGGTGAAGACTTTAAAGACAAGTTGTTCTCGTTTCTGCGAAGTGAGGGGAAGGAGTTGTCTGATGCGAATGGTCTAATGGGTACTTCAGAGGTTGATGGAAGCTCTGAGCTGGTTTTGGCTATTACATCACTGGTTGATAAATGCCAAAGTGTACCTGCGGAGAGCCAAAGTTATCGTAGGCTGAGAATGATCACTGGAGTCAAGCCCACCCCCGATGGGGAGGAAGAACATGAGACATGGGTGAAGCAGACATCTCAGTTACTGGATGAATGGCAGTGCTCAGATAATATAAAAAGACAGCGACCGGTAAAGAGTCTAAATGGTCTGACTGCTGAGATGTTGACATCTCTAAAGGCAGAAGACCCATTGGTCACATCCGTGGACTACATGTTTTTGACAAAACAGACAGCCAACTGGAGCTTATGAAGAGTTTTAGGCACACATTCCAGGAGAAAGGGGAGAACATTTCTGCCTACATTTTCAGGCTAGAGAGAGTGATGCATTGCTTGTGCCAGTCAATTGACTGAAAGAAATCAACTAAGGATGGAGCAAATTGTGAAGAGTGAC
This sequence comes from Mobula hypostoma, assembly GCF_963921235.1. Lineage (NCBI taxonomy): Eukaryota > Metazoa > Chordata > Chondrichthyes > Myliobatiformes > Myliobatidae > Mobula > Mobula hypostoma. The sequence continues at coordinate 38,486,535 of NC_086117.1, read as the reverse complement.
ACAACTGCTTTAAGCATTCAAATGTCCCTTAAGATGAGTCCCCCCTCTTGCTTGTTGAGCTGATCAGAGAAGCAAGAGAGAAGGAAATTACGATGGAAGAGGTGGAGGCCTCCAACAGCAGGGCAAAGTTTTCAGTAGCAGCCTCTGCCGCTGAAACAACCCTTGGGGGGGGGATTGTAGGATGTAGTCAAAAACCTGCAAGCTGAGGTATCTCGGTTGATGTTGGCTAGTGCTGCCACCAAGCATGATGTCTGATAGGAAACCAGACCCACCGGTAGGACATACTAAACAGAGGGCTGCTACTGACAGGGATTTCTTGATGAGGGAAGCAACTGGTATTTTCTGTTACAACTGTGGTGAGGAGGTACATTTCAAGTGGGAGTGTGAAGGACAGGAAAACCGTTGGAACATAGAAACATAGAAGCATAAAAAACCTATAGCACAATACAGGCCCTTCGGCCCACAAAGCTGTGCCGATCATGTCCTTACCTGAGAAATTACCTAGGGTTACCCATAGTCCTCTATTTTTCTGAGCTCCTATACCTGTCCAGGAGTCTCTTAAAAGACCATGTCGTATCCACCTCCTCTACCATCACCGCTGGCAGCCTATTCCACACGCTCACCGCTCTGCGTAAAAAACTTACCCCTAACATCTCCTCTGTACTTAATTCCAAGCACCTTAAAACTGTGTCCTCTTGTGCTAGCCATTTCAGCGCTAGGAAAAAGCCTCTGACTATCCACACAATCAATGCCTCTCATCACCTTATACACCTCTGTCAGGTCACCTCTCAACTTCTGCCACTTCAAGGGAAAAAGGCCGTAAACCAATAGTTGCTTAAACAGAAAAGGAAGTTGGGAAACCTCGGAGAGACCCAGTAAGATGCAGGATTCCTGGCATCTCAGAGAGAACACGTTCCAATCAAAGGAAGCACTAAAATGCGAGGCCCTATTCCTGAAGGTTTAGTGGGACTCAGGTGTATTCATACGGACAGGGGGTAATTATGCTAGAGCCATACTTAATACAAGTTCTTAGGTTACTCTAGTCTACAGATCAGTATTTGATGCATTTACCGTTGATACCACTCAGTGCCCTAGAAATTTATGGTCTTAGTTCTGAAGATTACATAGTTATTTGTCATTGAGCCGGTTCCCAGAAGCAGATGTTTGAGTAGCAGAGACCCTTGATACATTGGTGTTGGTCTGTCCAGATCCAGCTGAAAAGGGTGAAGCTTACAATATTGTGGGAACAAATACTCCTATTGTGAGAAGGCTGATGGGAGCATGCAAGGAGAGAAATGGAACAAATTTTTTTGAAAACTTTGTCCATTCAACTGGTGTTCAGAGCTGATTTTGAGAAGGTGTAGGTTCCTCCTCAGCAGGATGATGAGCAGTTATGCGGAACCGTGTGGCACACCCAGTCCAAACCCATCGTGTTATGCCTTGGGAAATCAGCTAGGGTGACGGGAAACCCCAAGTTCCTCAGAATGTCTGATGCAGGGGGCCTACTGGTGGATGACCTGGAGGATGATGAAGAAGAGTCATGCTTACCTGAACTGCAGAAACCTTCGGCTGTACACATAAACAGGATGACTGTGATTGCCAGGAACAGCTTGGAGAGAGAAGTCACCCTCAGACATTGGATGCCAATGGCACATCTTTTCCTGGAGACCATAAAGTCTAGATTTCCGATGAGAAAACCGGGAGAGAGACAATCTCTTGAATTGGGCAAGTTAACAGCAAAGTTATTCAACTTTGGGGACATCCCAGTACCTGAGGAATGGCAGAGGAGACTAACAACCAAATGTTGAAGTCCCAAGATGTTGTTTATACTGACGAGTTTGATGTAGGCTGCTCCAAGAGTACTCGCCACACTATCCGAGTGACAGAGAACACTCCCTTAAGAGAAATGCCTCAATGGTTAGTACCAGCTGAGTTGGAAGATGTTTGGCAGCATCTGCTGAAACTGAACGTAACTGGAATTATCACTGAGTCAAGGAGTCCCAAATGTGTCACTCATAGTGATGGTGAGGAAGAAGAATGGGAATGTATGAATGTTTGTTGACTATCAGAAATTGAACGGACGTACAGTCCCCAACCAATATACTGTACCACAGATTGAGTATGCTATAGTCTGCCTGAGTGGAGCAAAATGGTTCAGTGTGTTGGAATTAAGGAGTGGATATTATCAGGTACCTATGAGTGAAGCTGATAAAGAGAAGGTGACATTTTTAGATTCTTTCAGTTTTATAGAATGCCCAGGGAATATCAGGAGCACTGGCTACTTTCCAGCAAGTCATGGAGAAGACTACTGGAGACGTGAACTTGCTTGAGCTACTGGCGTACTTCAATGATCTCATAGTGTTTGGGTCCACACCGGAGGAGCATAAGATGAGGCTACTGAAGGTGTTAGGCTGGCTGAAAGATGAAGGGTTAAAACTGTCACTGGAGAAGTGTCAGTTCTGTCAGACAAAAGTCAACTACATTGGGAACATAGTCTCACAGGATAGAGTACCTATGGATTGGTCCAAGATAGAGGCAGTGACCACATGCCCAAGGCCCAAAAATGCAAGCACCTTACGCTCATTCCTTGGATTCTGTGGGTACTACTAAAGATTTGTGAAGGACTATTCCAAAGTAAGCCACCCTTTGAATCAGCATTCTGTGTGGTTACCCTCCCTTGGGGAAGAAAGGGAAGAATACGAAAGGAGAAGATAGCAATGTTTATCTTAGCCCTTTGGAGCCTTTTGGGGAAAGATGGGATGCCAAATGTGAAGAGGGCCTTTGAGCTACTGAAAGAATTGCTGACTAAAGTACCTTTGCTGGCCTTTGCAAACCCTCAGTTGCCATATGTACTGCATACCAACACCAACAAAGAGGTTCCAGGTGGTTTTCTATATCAGAACCAGGAAAAAAGGTTGAGACCTTTGGCTTTCATCGGCTGGAGTCTGTCATCCTCTGATTGAAATTATCCTACACACAAGTTGAAGCTTCTGTCATTGAAATAGGCCGTGGTGGATAAGCTAAGTGACTATCTATATGGTGCCAAATTCAAAGAGAGGACTGACAACAGTTCAGTGACTTATATTCTGACCTCGGTGAAGATGGATACCACAGATCATTGCTGGTTTGCAACATTGTCTGCTTGTAATTTCAGCCTGAAATATCGTCCGTGGAGCCGGAACACTGATGTGGATGTGTTGTACCGACAATCGCATGAGATGGATACTTGAAATGGATAGAGAGTGGTTAAAGCAATGTGTCAGTTTTCTGCAGTGGGGAAGACCAGGCTATAACATGATAGAGCTGTGGATCATTTGGGAGCCTCTGGTTGTGCCATTCCACAAGTTTATTGCAACTTGGCCACTTTGGATATGAAGCAGTTGCCTGCCTTGAGTCCTGCGGAATTGGCAGCAGCCCACCAGCCCAGCGAGACTACCCTTGTGTGGTTGCCATTTAGTCATCTGTTATCAAAGGGGATATGGCCCAAGTTGAGAAGATAAAACACCCTACCATACCCCTACTGATAAGGGAATGGGACAAACTGGAGTTGAGGAACCAAATTTTATACAAGGTCTCCACCAGAAAGACCTCGGCATTCCCAATTGCTTTGACCTGAGAAGCATCGGAGGATTGTGTTAAAGTCACTTCATGATGTTTCAGGTCATTTTGGGTTTGACAAGGCCTATGGATTGGTCCGAGATCAGTTCTATTGGCCCCGAATAAAGTCTGCGGTTGAAGAGTACTGCAGGTGACTCCAAAATAATATCCTTTCCTCCAACACTACCAGATAAGGTGATCAAAGGATTAGGCTTAAAGTTTACTTTGAAAAGTATCGAGAAAGTTTGAAATACTTCTGTCCAATATTTTCCAAGGCTCGGACATGTCCAAAACATATGACTGAGTGAAGTTTCTCCATTATTACATTTATCACGATACGGAGATATATCCAAATAAAAATGAGGCAACTTATCCTTGGTTATATGGGCCTTATGGACCACTTTAAATTGTAGGAGAGAGTGGTGGGCACATAACGATGAAGTGTTAACCAATTTAAAAATTTGATTCCAAGTTTCTTCAGAAATTGAAGTCTGTAAAACTTGTTCCCAAAGATTTAAAATTTTATCTAAAGGAACACTTCTCATTCCCAACAGCATATTATAAATATTAGATATAGACCCATTATAAAATGGTTTCAAATTAAAAATTACATCTAATAGATTCTTATCAGGACTTTTATGAAATGTACTTATTTGAGACCGTAAAAAATCTCTTATTTTTTAAGAGATATTATTTTGGAGTCATCTGACTTGCACATGTTGACTTTTATGTCTCTTATAGCCAGAAGGGCGGTCTTGCTTAGGTGGAAAGATGCGGCCCCTCCTATTCACGCTCAATGGTTTTGTGATGTGATGTCATGTTTAAACTTAGAGAAGAATGGATGTTCAATCTCTGAATCTAGCCAAGACTTTCAAATATTTTGGGGACCTTTCTTGAATTATTTTCAAAACCTCTGATTTGTTGTTAAGCACAGATGATGACTAGTAATTTGTTTTCCTTTTTTTCTTTACTAATCAGCTTCAGTGTTGGTAGTGGGTTAGATTATTTTAATATAATAAAATTATTATATTTCAATGTTACAAATTAATTAATCTGTATGAATATAGGGTAAAGAGTCTTTATATGAGATTTAGTGTCATGTATTGATATATATTTTTTCTTGTACTCTGTATCCTTATATGTAAAATTAATAAAAAAATATTGGAAAAGGAAGAGTATTGCAGGTCGTGTGTCTGCCCTATTCGGAGGGAGACGCTGCCTATGAGAGTTGATTCATTATCACATTTACAGAGGGCGGGTGACTTGATTTAGTGTCTATGGATTTCCTCTCCAAAGAGCCTGATTCCAGCAACGCTGCAAATGTCTTGATCATCACTGATCACTACACTAGATATGCTCAAGCCTTCCCCATCAAGGATCACACAACATCCACAGTTGCTGAAGTGTTATGGGAGAAGTATTTTTGCTCATCATGGCCTTCCAAGAAGAATATACAGTGATCAGGGTAGGATTTTGGGAGTCAGCTCATATTGTACATGAGTTATTGAACATGCTTGAAGTCAAGAAGTCGAAGACCACGCCATATCACCTCCATAGTGATCCCCAGCCTGAGAGGTTCAACCAGACAATGTTAGACCTGGATATCAGAAAAAAGAGCAAGTTGAGTTGGCATATTGACCATTTTGTCCACTGCTACAACTGTAGACAGAATGAAGCCACAGAACATTTGTCTTACTATTTAATGTTTGGGCGCGGGGCAAGATTGTCAGTAGTTCTCTGTTTTGGAGCTGAAGGTGAAGACTTGTCATTGAAGACATATGTGTCTGATATGAGGAAAGAACTACAACAGCTTATGAGCTATCAGCAATTTCTGTTACCAAGGAAAATCAAAGAAACAAGAGCAGATATGATCAAAATATTAGGTTCTCTCAACTGATGCCTGGAAACAGAGTTTTATTGAGAAATTCAGACTACCAGGGAAGCATGTTGGCTGACCGCTGGGTTGCTTACATGGTAGGGAGCCAGATGCAGAATGTGCCAGTTTTCCAGGGGAAGCCCAAAGAAGGGAATAGTCCTATCAAAATTCTCCATCGGAATCATGATTTTCCATGAGGGCAGGAGGTACCTGTTGATCTAGAACCTGACATGGAACCTAAACACCTAGTAGGAGAAGTCTCTACAGAAAGAGGAGAACAGAAAGGCATTCAGTGGAAAGTTCTGAAAAAGACCCAACTACTGAATGCTGTACGGACTCAGAAGATGCAGAAGTGGGGGTGTGGTGTACGTTACCTTATGCAAACTCCCCAAGAATGGATGAAGAGATTCCTGAATCTCCCAGCCCTAACTCAGATGTAGCGAGGAAGACTACCAGTGGACAGGCAGACGTAATGCTGGACAGTGAGAGGAAGCTGGGTTCCTATGTAATTGGGGATGAATCTGAACTTGGTCGGGTGACAGGTGGACCTGGGTTGCCGGGAGGCACGAGTAATGGACAGGGAGAGGTATCCCCAAGTAAACAGGAACAGACCCAAGGAGTACCTAAGTCTGAAGAAGCTCAAGATGAAATAAGAAGGTCTCAGAGAGACTGGAAAACCTCAGATAGGCTGACACATGGCACAGTAGGGAAACAGAGTGTTGCACTGATCCCAGTAGTGAGATATGTTACTGTCATTTACAAGTGAATATTGGGGGTGATTCTGAAATCATGAAATCCTTTTGGATATGTGTTATTAATAAGTTCCAAAGACATGAGGACATGATTATTTTTGGCTAGGGAAGAATGTAATGCCCTGGTTAAGATTTTTGCTGCTATGCTGTGAGGTATTTCATTTAGCAACTTTCTGTAAAAGCAGTGTGTCCTGCTGGTAGAATGGTTTGGCTTTTGCTAAAGATAAGGGGCTATGATGTTAAACTTAAGAATGTTGTGTCAGCTCATCAAGATAGTGGGCTCGGGAGAAGATTCTAGACAGAGCTGGGTGGAGAGAGATTTGTGATGGACACTGATGGAATTCGGTCTTTTGGTGGGAGCTGCGGTGAAGAGAAATTTGGGAGAGATGTCTGTAGGATTTGATCCGACAGGAAGACACAATTGCAAGAAGTGCTTGTCAACATGAAGGAGTCCAAGATGGGAAGCTCTACCAGTGTTTGGTGATGAGAATTCAGTGTGCTGAGTAATGTTATACCCTGTTTTGAAAGAGACGAGCTCCAACAGTCATGTGCACGTTTTGACTGGTTTAACTGTAATGGGCCCTTATAGTTTGTTTGCATGCAGTAGCAGTTGATTTGGTGCACTTGAAATAAACTCTTCACTGGATGGAGTGTGGGTCATTTCTTCCTTTTCTTTCTCTTAGCTCTTTAATAAAGCTCAAATTAACAAATATAATGGTCCATAGACATAGAAATACAGAGAAACATAGAAAACCTACAGCACAATACAGGCCCTTCGACCCACAAAACTGTCCTCACCTTTGAAATTACCTAGGGTTACCCATAGCCCTCTGTTTTTCTAAGCTCCATGTACCTATTCAGGAGTCTCTTAAAAGACTTCATCGTATCTGCCTTAACCACTGTCACCGGAAGCCCATTCCACGCACTCACCACTCTCTGCATAAAAAACTTACCCCTGACATCTCCTCTGTATCTGCTTCCAAGCACCTGAAAACTGTGCCCTCTCGTGCTAGCCATTTCAGCCCTGGGAATAAGCCTCTGACTATCGACACGATCAATGCCTCTCATCATCTTATACACCTCTATAAGGTCACCTCTCATCCTCCGCTGCTCCAAAGAGAAAAAGGCCAAGTTCACTCAACCTATTCCTGTAAGGCATGCTCCCCAATCCAGGCAACATCCTTGTAAATCTCCTCTGCACCCTTTCTATGGTTTCCACATCCTTCCTTTAGTGAGACGAACAGAACTGAGCACAGTATTCCAAGTAGGGTCTGACCAGTGTCCTATATAGCTGCAACATTACCTCTTGGTTCTTGAACTCAATTCCACAGTTGATGAAGGCCAATGCACCGTATGCCTTCTTAACCACAGAGACAACCTGCGCAACAGCTTTGAGTGTCCTTTGGACTTGGATCCCAAGATCCCTCTGATCCTCCACACTGCCAAGAGTCTTACCATTAATACTATATTCTGCCATCATATTTCACCTACCAAAATGAACTACCTCACACTTATCTGGGTTGAACTCCATCTGCCACTTCTCAGCCCAGTTTTGCATCCTATCTATGTCCCGCTGTATCATCTGACAGCCCTCCACACTATCCACAACACCCCCAACCTTTGTGTCATCAGCAAATTTACTAACCCATCCCTCCACTTCCTTATCCAGGTCATTAATAAAAATCACGAAGAGTAGGGATCCCAGAACAGATCCCTGAGGCACACCACTGGTCACTGACCTCCATGCAGAATATGACCTGTCTACAACCACCCTTTGCCTTCTGTGGGCAAGCCAGTTCTGGATCCACAAAGCAATGTCCCCTTGAATCCCATGCCTCCTTACTTTCTCAATAAGCCTTGCATGGGGTACCTTATCAAATGCCTTGCTGAAGTCCATACACACTACATCTACTGCTCTACCTTCAATGTGTTTAGTCACATCCTCAAAAAATTCAATCAGGCTCATAAGGCACGATCTGCCTTTGACAAACCCATGCTAACTATTCCTAATCATATTATGCCTCTCCAAATGTTCATAAATCATGCCTCTCAGGATCTTCTACACCAACTTAGCAACCACTGAAACAAGACTCATTGGTCTATAATTCCTTGGGCTATCTCTATGCCATTTCTTGAATAAGGGAACAACATCCGCACCCCTCCAATCCTCTGGAACCTCTCCCATCCTCATTGATGATGCAAAGATCATTGCCAGAGCCTCAGCAATCTCCTCCATCACCTCCCAAAGTAGCCTGGGGCACATCTCGTCTGGACCCGGTGACTTATCTAACTTGATGCTTTCCAAAAGCTCCAGCGTATCCTCATCCTTAATATCTACATGCTCAAGCTTTTCAGTCTGTTGTAAGTCATCCCTACAACCACCCCAAGATCCTTTTCCGTAGTGAATACTGTAGTGAATTCCATAGATATAAATGTTTATGAAAGGTGGCCTTCTTACCACTGAGTCACTTGGCTGTTAGCAGAGTTAGCTAACAAGCCAAGTTTGTATAATAGCCCAGTGAGAGGGTTAAATAAATAGTGTGAAAAGAGAAAAAGAAAAGTAGTGAGGTGGTGCTCATGGGTTCAATATCCATTCAGAAATTTGATGGCGTATAGGAAATAACTATTCTTTAATCATTGAATCTGAGATGTTATTTCTGATCCACACAGAATGTGGTCTTCTGCTGAAGAAGTCGAGGATCCAGTTGCAGAGGGAGGTACAGAGCCCAGGTTTGGAGCTTTTAGATCAGAACTGTAGGAATGATTGTGTTAAATACTAAGCAGTAGTCAATGAACAGCAGCCTTACATAATTATTATATTGTCCTGGTGATCCACAGCCACTTGGAGAGCCAATGAGACTACATCTGCTATAGATCTATTCTGGCATAGGCAAATTGTAGTGGGTTCAGGTCTTTGCTTAGGCAGGAATTGATTCTAGCCATAACCAGCCTTGCAAAGCTTTTCATCAGTGTAGGTGTAAGTGCCACTGGACAATCATCATTCCAGCAGCTCACCCTGCCCTTCTTGGGCACTGGTATGATTGCCGCCCTTTGGAAGCAGGTGAGAACTTTCTACTGTAGCAATGAGGGATTGAAAATATCTTTGAGCACACCTGCTAGTTGCTGAGGACAGGTTTTCAGAGCTCTACCAGGGACACCATCAGGGTCTGTCACCTTGGGAAGGTTCACCTTCTTGAAAGATGTTCCTATGTCAGCCTCTGAAATAGAGGTCACAGGGTCATTGGACACTGCAGGAATCCTCATATCTGTAGTTTTATTCTCCTTTTCAATGCATGCTTAAAAAGCATTGAACCCATTTGGGAGTGAAACATCACTGCCATTCACCATTCATGGTGTTAGGTTTTGCAGTGTAGCAAGTAATGCCTGCAAATCCTGCCAGAGTTGATATGCTTCCGATTCCGTCTCTAAACCCATCATATTTGTTCTTTTGCTCTTCAGATAGCCTTTCATAAGTCGTACGTGGCTGTCTTGTATAGACCTGGATCACCAGACTTGAAAGCTGAAGATCTAGCCCTCTGCAGATTACAAATCTCCTGGTTCATCCACGACCTTTGATTCAGGTATGTACAGCATGTTTTCGTAGGCACACACTCATCCACACAGGTTTTAATGAAGTCAGTAACTACTGTGGCATACTGATTCAGAGTTGAAGATGAACCCCTGATTATTGTTCAGTCCATGACTCCAAGCAGTCCCATAAGAGCTCCTCCGCCTCCCTTATCCATACCTTCTTGTTCTTCTACTGCTGCTGTGCCTTCAGTCTCTGGCTATACTCCCTGAGTAGAGGCAGAGGGAATTCAATGAGCCTGGGGATTCTATTCATGGTCAAACACAAACTCCTGGGCAAAGTTCAAAGTTTTACATTGTTCCTTCTGAACAATAGCAAATATGCACTCGCAATCGCTCTTATGTTGCATATCTCATGAGAATTAATCAGACCTAGCGATGGACCTGTAGTCTGATTGATTGACATACAAAGCCCAATGTAGGGCTGTACAAACAAAACAAAACAAAAAAAGAAAGGTCAGTTCTACAGCATATTTTGAATTAATTTTGTATTCATTTAATAGCTTCAGTAATGTCAAATAAAAAGTTGAGATTCCCAAAGTAATCCAATCTGCAGACCAACATATGGCACATGTTGTGAGTATGTGTCTACTGACAAAACTAAACAGTGTGCTCTAAAAGCTGTACTCAGTCTCTAAGAATATATTGCTTCCCTTAGAATATGTGCAAGCACCAAATTAATTGAAGTACAATCAATGGGGCATTATTTGCTAGGCAGGGAATCTAACAGCATTGGCTATTAGTTAGATATGTCCTTGCATGCTCAAGTTTTTGAATTCTTTGTGCACTGAAGCTGTTGAGAATGCAGGGAAAATGACAGCATTATAGCAAAGGAACCAGGACGCCTGGGACCTGAGCTGACAGGACAAGCAAATATATATGGCTTAATCCATCAGATTGAAGGATTGGTAATAAACAGTGCAAGGACTGGGATTGAATTCTAAATGAGAGTGGGTGAATTCAATGTCAAATAAGATGCAGTGAGACAAAGGAAATGATAAAAAAAAATACAATGTCAAGTCTCCAACAAGGCTTTAAACTCGAAAGAACGAACAACATACTTGCTATAGTTAATTTTCAGTGCTACAATCGTTGATTTGCACTTCAGTGGTTTCTTGAAAATGAATATGTCTCAGCTTTCTGTAGGGGATTCAGTACATACAGACTGAGTAATTACCAGATGCAGCAATTTCATCCTATTCAATATATTTCATTGGTGAAGCAGAGAATAAGATGATACCAGTTTGAACTAGACAGTAACTTTAATCATGTATCTGCCTTCACCTGAATTTATTGCATCATTATATATGCCTCCCCATGGGTAAGTCAATCTTACAGTCAATACGTGGAATGGCTTCTTACAGTCAATATGTAGAATGATATGATGGTCCTCACAGATCCAGAATTCCAGGTGAGATCTGACCTTGGATTCTTTCTATGTGGTCTTGGCACATTCTTCCTCTGGCTGCATGGATATTTCCTGGGGTCCAGTCCTCTCACACATCAAAAAGATATGCTCACAGACACAAGAGTTACTGCAGATGCAGCAGATCTAGAGCAATACACGCAATATGCTGGAGGAAATCAGCAGGTCAGGCACATTGTGACATCAACTGTTTATTTCCCCTCCTGACTTTCCGAGCTTGTGTATGTTGAAAATGATATGCTGATGTGTTTTTCCTTTTAACAAAAACCTTGAGAATGGAATCTAATATATCCAAGAGGCATAAGAGACTACAGATGGTGTCTAGAGAAAAACATAAACTACTGGTAGAACTTATTGGGTCAGGCAGCATGTGTGGAGGCAAAGGGATGGTCAATGTAGGATCTTAATGTGAAAGTTGCCCATCCCTTTGCCTTCACAAAAATAGATCTATTTGTGATCTAGTCCTATCCTTAATGATAAGAATAGTCTGAAAACTTTACACTACATCTTACAGTTTCTAAGATTTCTCTTTGGTCTTGATATCTCTGACCAGTTCCTTAGAAGAGCTCTGATAATGGCCTGGAGTCTCTTTTGACCCATGGTTAGGATAGTAGATATTGTGCCCAGAAATTAAACTGGGTTTCCTCAATATTATTGTTTGCATGCAGTAGCAGCTGATCTGGTGCATTTGAAATAAACTCTTCACTGGATGGAGGGTGGGTTACAAACAAGCAAGTAGATTCGCTCAGTACTAAATGTACCTGTGATAAAAAAAAACAATGGTTTATAGATATTCAATTGTTTTAGGCTGAACTTTGTCATTGTAAGATGATGAACTAACTAGGTTAATTTTCCTATCGAAGTGACAGGTCTGCAGCTGATGCTATCTCATTGACTGTTCACACAACCCTGCAACATCTGGACAGCAAAGGTGGATACATCAAGACGCTGTTTATCAATTACAGCTCAGCATTTAACATCATCATCCCCTCAAAACTAATCAGTAAACTCCAAGACCAGGGCCTCAGCACTCCCTTGGGCAATTGGATCCTGGATTTCCTCACTTGTAGACCTCGGTCAGTTCAGATTGGCAAAAACATCTCATCCACAATCTCCAACAGCTCAGGAGCACCACAGTGAAGTGTACTTAGCTCCCCGTTCTACCCACTTTACACTTATGGCTGTGTGGCTAAATACAGCTCCAACACCATATACAAGTTTGCTGATGACACCAGTGTTGTGGGCTGTGTCAAAGGAGGTGATGAATCAGCATGCAGGAGGGAAGTTGAAAACTTGGCTGAGTGGTGTAATAACAACAAATTCTCACTCAATGTCACTAGATCAAGGAACTGATTGTTGACTTCAGGCGAGGGAAACCAGAGGTCCATGAGCCAGTAATCATCGAAGGATCAGAGGTGGAGAGCATCAGTAACTTTAAATTCCTGGGTGTCACTATCGCAGAGGACCTGTCCTCTTGGCAAACTTCTGTAGAGGTGTGGTGGAAAGTGTATTGACTGGCTGCATTACAGACTGGCATAGGAGCACCAATGTCTTTGAGTGGAAAATCTTATGAAGGGTAGTGGATTTGGCCCAGTACATCACAGGTAAAACCCTCCCAACAGTTGAGCGTATCTACATGAATTGCTGCCACAGAAAAGCAGCAGCCATCATCAAAGATCCTCACCAACCAGGCCATGATCTTTTCTCAGCCTCAGGACTCGCACCACCAGGTTCAAGAACAGTCACTACCCCTCAACCATCAGGCTCATGAATAAATGGATATAGCTACACTTATTTAAGAACTCTGTTATATTGCTATTTCCATGCTGATTATTTTTGCTATTTATTTATATTTGAATTTGCACAGTTGATTTACAGTTTACAATTCCTGAAGTTTACAGTTTACAATTCCGGTTCTATGGATTTGCTAAGTGTGCCGGCAGAAAAAAGAATCTCAGGTTTGTATGTGGTGACATGTATGTACTTGGACAATAAATTTTACTTTGAACTTTAAACAATCACATCCCTCCATGAAGTTGAATGTAAATGTCTTTTACATTTACATCTTCTATCCTCATCATTTTGTATAATCTATGGAGACTCTCTGGCCTGGCTGTCGGCGTTGGACCCAATAATTAGTACATGGGAGAATGGGAAATATTCAAATATAATCAGGGTGAGATTTCAGCTTGTGTTTCTTAATCTCCATATACACAGATAAACCTCTGAAAACTTCTGAATTGTTGGTTTAGCAGCACCATTCTCTAAGAGTGAACACGAGGAATTCTGCAGATGCTGGAAATTCAAGCCACACGCATCAAAGTTGCTTTGTCAGGACGAAGGGTCTCGGCCCGAAACGTCGACTGTACCTCTTCCTAGAGATGCTGCCTGGCCTGCTGCATTCACCAGCAACTTTGATCTGAGAGTGAAATTGTTTTTTTTAACTCTTGCATGCATCATGAAAGGAAAAAATTCTGATAGACTAACATGTTAGACATTAGTCCCTGCCTGGGTGCTCTAGAAACTTCACCTGAAAAATTTTGAGCCAAAGAAGGGATTACTGAAACATTTCTCATAGGAATATAATTTCCAATTAGCTCTCTTGACGCATATCCTCCAATATTCCTGCTAACGAACCAATGGTAACAAGTGCACTCACTGTTGTGAATAGCAAGACCATAGGATATCACAATGCCTTTCACTGCCACTAAGGCGCATGGCCAAGTGGTTAAGGCATTGGTCAAGTGATCTGAAGGTCGCTAGTTCGAGCCTCAGCTGAGGCAGCGTGTTGTGTCCTTAAGCAAGGCACTTAACCACACATTGCTCTGCGACGACACTGGTGTCAAGCTGTATTGGCCCTAGTGCCCTTCCCTTGGACAACATTGGTGACGTGGAGAGGGGAGACTTGCAGCATGGGCAACTGTTAGTCTTCCTTTCAACCTAGCCTAGGCCTGCACCTTGGAAAACTTCCAAGGTGCAAATCCATGGTCTCACAAGACTAATGGATGCCTAAGTACATTTGCTATGTTGTGGTTGTTGCACAGATTAATACCATAATCAATATAGTCACATTAAATAGTGAACAATACAAAGTGAAAGTTATTGTATTTTATGTGATCTTCATTAAGAGAAAAATGAAAGCTAGATTTCAGAAGAATTTCTTACACCTCTTGCAAGGCAAAAAAATCCTTTATATCCTTCTAACCAGGCAATAGATTATTTCTTTTCAATGATTTAACAGCTACTGTAGCATGTTATAGTATGTTACCATGGCACCCCAAATATCATCATGAATTTTTTGGACTTTAGGTATCAAGTTACTTATTCCCAAGCCAGGAAATGGAGACAGTGGGGAAGTTATTAAGTATCAGGACACAAAGGTATTAGGTTGTTTGAAATGATGGTATTTACTACAACAATGTATTAAAAAGGAAGCAGAAATGGCTAGATTCAGTAAACCAAGCATTTTGGAGGATTTAAAATTCAGCAGATGATCACTAAACAAACATTAATTTCTGATTTGGAACAGACACTATTTTGGACCCATGGGATTGCACTTGAAGTTTCGATCTGCATTGAGAAAACAATTGCCTATGTCTCAAACTACGGTTTGTTCACTTAGAAACAAACGAGCTAAGGCAAGACGACATGCTTGACTGTTGATGTAGATTTTCCCAAACCTGCTTTGGTACAAGGAAGAAATGAAACAGTGAGAGTGAATAGTCAGGTTGATGTGACATCAAGTACATTCTTGTAACCAAGGGATTGCTTTGGGGAGAAGTACTTTGGTGTAGTCAGATATTTTTCTTCAAAGGCAACCTTTGTTGAACGGCAATTCATGGCTGTGTACTGAGATATTTCAATACACAAAGAAGAAAGGCAAACAGGGAAGACAGAAACAAACAAGGTCATGTAATTTTAATAGGATACCATGGGGAAATTAAGAAATGCAGAAGTGGGAAATTGAATGACATTCTGCTTTTCATAAATGACATTACAGAGCTTGCTAATTATCACTTCCACTGTAGATGCCATCCTATCTTTGATTTGTAACACACATTTTTATTTGGGTGGCTTTTATCTATGAGTTACTTCCCCCAAACCTCGGAGTATCACTTCCTCAGGAGGTTGACATTACCATGCTCCTTGGCACCACCCCAACCTCTAGTTCACTTCCTTCCATTTACATTTCATTATACATTCTCCTGAAATAGTGGAAACTTGGAAATGACTGGATAATAGGAAGGGGAATGCCAGTTCTGATGAAGGGTCTTGGTCCAAAATGCTGACTCTTTATTCTTTTTTGTGGATACTGCTGACTTGCTGATTTCCTCCAGCCATCAGTTTGTGTTAATAGTAAGGGGAGCAATTTTTCTTCAGTCAGCCATTTGTTCTTCATGAATAACTTTGACAAAAATTTGAGTGTTTCAGACTATTAATTTATCTCTCTTTAATAAAGTTAGCTGACTGGAAGATTGGAGGAAACGCTTTTAACAGACGTTCCAACCCTGGGGCCCACGGATCCCTCGGCTAAAGATAAAGCTCCTTCCCTTAAAAAAGGTTCAGAACCCCTGCCATATAAGGTGCAGTGTACCTAATCCATTTAATCAGGAAGCAATCCACCACTCTGACTTCTGGGTTACAGGGTAATAACTTCAGATATGAGGTGATAAATGTAATCATAGATCCCTATAGCAGAGAAAGAAGTGAGCCTATTCACTCTGTCAGTCCTGGCTGTTTGAAAGAGCTCACCAATTAAAGAGATAGCCAGGCAAGGCTTGAGCACAATCAGTTGAGAGAGATATGTATATACTTACTGACCCTGTTGGCACTAACCCTAGAAGATAATTAAGGCAGACCTGAAACTTATAACAACTACAAAATTATTTTGACTTTCCTGTCAAGCTGGATCATATGAATGAAGACTTGAATGATCTGTGGATCTGGGGATGGGTGCCACATTTTCTTTTGCTTGCAGCTCATTCTGAAATGAATAGACGTTCTTTTTGGATATCAGTAAATGCAGAATGAGCTAAATGCTTCTGTTTATTATCAGATAATGTAGACAGTATACAACTTCCTTGACTTCCATGAAAAACAGAACAAAAGAATGAACAACAGAAAAACGTTAGAACCCCAAAGCTCTCCCTCCCCCTCCCCCACGCAAACGGCAGCAAGCATCAGCTACCCCTCCCCCACCTGTTTCAACAAAAAGCACCAGTGCCCTCCACCAACCAAGCAACAGCAAAGCACCCAGAGAGACCATAAGCTGCAGTCAACAAAACTACTCTTTACCCAACAGTTTGACATTCACATAGAAACATAGAATAGAATTCTATTCTATCTTCTTATATATGGAAAAACAAACATTCTTGATTAATAAAGTTCATTTTCAAAAAGCTAAAAATAATGGAGGTTTAGCTTTACCAAATTTTAGGTTTTATTACTGGGCAGTCAATATATGAAATCTCACGTTTTGGGCATATTATATTAACCGTGAGGACTGTCTGGTATGGGTTTCTTTAGAAGCTAACTCTGTTAATAAATTTTCTATCATTTCTCTTCTTGGATTCTTTCTGCGATCTCAATTATATACATTTCCTAAAAGTCCCGATAAGAACTTTCTAGATGTACTTTCTAATTTGAAACCTTTTCATAATGGTTCAATATCGAATATTTATGGCATGTTGCTGGGAATGAGAATTGCTCCTTTAGACAAAATTAAGAATCTCTGGGAACAAAATTTACAGACATCAATTTCTGAGGAAATTTGGAATGAAATTTTTAAATTAGTTAATACTTCCTCGTTATGTGCCCGCCTCTCCCTCCTACAATTTAAAGTGGTGGTCCATAGGGCCCGCATGACTAAGGATAAACTATCTCGTTTTTATTTGGATATATCTCCCTATTGTGATAGATGTAACAATGGAGAAGCTTCACTAATTCGTATGTTTTGGACATGTCCGAGTCTTGAAAAATACTGGAAGGAAGTATTCCAAACTTTCTCTGTACTTTTCAAAGTAAGTTTAAGCCTAACCCTTTGACTGCCTTATTCAGTATTGTTGGAGGAAAAGACATTATTTTGGGAGACATCTGATTTGTACATTTTGGCTTTTATTTCTCTTATGGCTAGGAGGGTGCTCTTGCTTAAATGGAAGTATATCGTTCCGCCTACTAATGCTCAATGGTTACATGATGTTATGTCATGCTTAAATTTAGAGAAGATTCATTCATTGTTCAATTTCTGAATCTAGCCAAGACTTTCAAACATTGTGGGGACCATTTTTGAACTATTTTCAAAACCTTTGATTTGATGTTAAAGTACAGATGTTGGCTAATAAAATGTTTCACCATATGATACGTTTTTTTTCCTTTTTTCTTTCTTTATCAAACAGCTTTGATCTTGGTAGTGATCTTAGATTCTTTTCTTTGTATAATAAATTATCATATTTCAATATTACAATTTAATTTAATTTACATGAATATAGGGTAATGAGATTGCAAGTGTGATTCAAATATAATGTATTTGGTATTATTTTATCTTTTTTTGTCTTATGATTGTTACATACCTCGTGGGTATCTTGTGACTGTCTCAGGACCATGATGTAATTGAGTATCTTGTGAGCATGATGTAATGGTCTTGTGATGGTGGGGTGATGTAATTTTCCTGCCAGTGTGAGGCCATGTGATGACATATTCTCAACAGGTATATAACGGGAAACCCCTGTTGTTACGCAGTTGATTCATTGCTTAATTCGTCAGTTACTCCATTATGCTGCGTATTCGTCTCATGACGCAGTTTCGTTTTAAAGTGGAGTTTTACTTTCTATTGTAAGTCTAGTAATGGAGAGTGAAGACCTTAGTAAAGTACGGGAACCCAAAGGGTTGAGTAAAGTTGGTGTTGTTCGGCGGTTTCATAAAGGATCAACCTTATTGAATCTTCATTCAGAAATAGTGGGCCTGCATCTGAGATAACTCCTGTAAGATCAGGAAGGTTTGTGTAGTGTTCATTCACCAGGAAAAGGTCAGTTCCTTTAAGCCATTTTATTTCCTTCGTCGTGAATCCTTTGGACAGAATCAGCAGTAACGTCATGTCTTTGAAGAAATCCGTTTTCAGAGAAGTCTCTCCTTACTGACTGTATAAATCACTTGGAGTTTCGAATTTACCACTTTAAGAACTGTTCCAGAGTTGCTGTATAGCAGTTAACTTCCTGTTAAGTTAGTCCTTTGTATACTTTTCGCTATTGTTGAGCAGAGTTTAGTAAATGTTTATGTTTGTTTATAAAACTTGGCTCAATTCTATATTCATTGTTGCTGATGTTATAACATAATATATATCTTCTTGTACTCTGTATTCTTCTGTGTAGAAATTAATAAAAAATATTGAGAAAGAAAAAGACATAGAAACATAGAAAACCTTCAGCACAATACAGGCCCTTCAGCCCAAAAAGCTGTGCCAAACATGTCCTTACCTTAGAATTTCCCTAGGGTTACCCATAGCCCTCTAACATACCACAGTCTCTCTCTCTCTCTCTCTCTCACTAACAAGGGACAGAAAGATGTTCATTTTCCTCTTCTCACCCTGTCTCTTGCAAAAACGCCATCCCCTTCTCGCAATTCCTCCGGCTCCACCGCATCTGCTCTCAGGATGAGGCTTTTCATTCTAGGACGAGGGAGATGTCTTCCCTTTTTTAAAGAAAGGGGCTTCCCTTCCTCCACTATCAACTCTGCTCTTAAACGCATCTCCCCCATTTCACGTACATCTGCTCTCACTCCATCCTCCCACCACCCCACTAGGAATACGGTTCCCCTGGTCCTCGCCTACCACCCCACCAGCCTCCGGGTCCAACATATTATTCTCCGTAACTTCCGCCACCTCCAATGGGATCCCACCACTAAGCACATCTTTCCCTCCCCCTCTCTCTCTGCATTCCGCAGGGATTGCTCCCTACACAACTCCCTTGTCCATTCGTCCCCCCCATCCCTCCCCACTGATCTCCCTCCTGGCACTTATCCGTGTAAGCGGAACAAGTGCTACACATGCCCTTACACTTCCTCCCTTACCACCATTCAGGGCCCCAAACAGTCCT
The DNA here is from genome assembly GCF_963921235.1 of Mobula hypostoma. NCBI lineage: Eukaryota > Metazoa > Chordata > Chondrichthyes > Myliobatiformes > Myliobatidae > Mobula > Mobula hypostoma. The sequence continues at coordinate 38,467,206 of NC_086117.1, read as the reverse complement.
TCCCGGTGAGGCATCACTTCACCTGTGAGTCGACTGGGGTGATATACTGTGTCCGGTGCTCCCAATGTGGCCTTTTATATATTGGCGAGACCCGACGTAGACTGGGAGACCGCTTTGCTGAACATCTACGCTCTGTCCGCCAGAGAAAGCAGGATCTCCCAGTGGCCACACATTTTAATTCCACATCCCATTCCCATTCTGACATGTCTATCCACCGCCTCCTCTACTGTAAAGATGAAACCACACTCAGGTTGGAGGAACAACACCTTATATTCCGTCTGGGTAGCCTCCAACCTGATGGCATGAACATCGACTTCCTAACTTCCGCTAAGGCCCCACCTCCCCCTCGTACCCCATCTGTTACTCATTTTTATGCACACATTCTTTCTCTCACTCTCCTTTTTCTCCCTCTGTCCCTCTGAATATACCTCTTGCCCATCCTCTGGGTCACCCCCCCCCCTGTCTTTCTTCCCAGACCTCCTGTCCCATGATCCTCTCGTATCCCCTTTTGCCTATCACCTGTCCAGCTCTCGGCTCTAACCCTCCCCCTCCTGTCTTCTCCTATCATTTTGGATCTCCCCCTCCCCCTCCAACTTTCAAATCCCTTACTCACTCTTCCTTCAGTTAGTCCTGATGAAGGGTCTCGGCCTGAAACGTCGACTGCACCTCTTCCTACAGATGCTGCTTGGCCTGCTGCGTTCACCAGCAACTTTGATGTATGTTGACAGAAAGACGTTACCCATTTCACAGCAAAAGGGGAGACTGACAGTCACTGTTACAATATCAGTCTGCAACTTTTTATCCCGAGATTCTCCAACTCGAGAATTGGCAGCAAACACTCCCCACCGTCGAGAGATAGAGAGGGGGAGAGATATCACATGACCACAGAGACCTTCATCCGTACATCCGCCACAGCGGAATACTGATTTTCCTTCTCCTGCTTTGCCTCAGTCGGCAACACCAGCCTGGATACGTATGTCCACAGTGCCACATCCCGGCGGTGCCATCTTCCAAACTGCGCCTGGAGAATGTTGGAAAATGGTCATCCAGCATTAAAAAAATGCAATTTGAGTGCCGTTGCAGATCAGGACCTCAATAGAACACCAGCTGCCTTGAAAAGGGAAAAAAAGAGACATTAAAGAGAGGAACTTAAGCTCCTCCCGCAGATAAGTTCAAAGAGACAGCCACTTGGTGCCATCTTAACTCTGTCCAGTGGCACTGATCTGAAATTGATCTGGGGTTAGTGGGGTTGTATAATATTAGTTAGTGAAGGTTTGCATATACAAGCAGCTTAATCAAAAAGCTCATAGCTGTTTGTGGGAGTTTGCTGCATATAAAAATGTTTCCCTATTTCCTGGGTCACAATGGTGAATATACTAACTGCATTAAGAAAGGTGGAGGAGCAGTGCCTTATATTCTGTCTACGTAGCCTCCAACCTGATGGCATGAACATTGATTTCCCCTTCTGGTCTTTTTATTTTCCTCCTATTTTATTCCTTTTCTGTTCCCCACCCCACCACCCCAGCCTCTTAACTCTTCTGTTCACCTGTCTATCACCTCCCCAGCACCCTTCCTTCTACCCTTTCTCCCATGGTCCACTCCACTCAGATTCCTTCAACTCTAGTCCCTTACCTTTCCCACCCACTTAGTTTCACCTATCACATTCTAGCCATCCTCCTCCCCCCCCCTCACCATTTTATTCTGGCATCGTCCCCCTTCGTTTCCAGTCCCAAAGAAGGTTCTCAGCCCAAAATGTCAACTGTTTATTTACTTACATGGATGCTGCCTGACCTGCTGCGTTCCTACAGCATTTTGTGTGGGTTAATCTGGATATCCAGAATCAGAAGAAGGTCTTGTGTTTAAAAGTACTATACTTCTTTGGCTACTAGGTGTGAAGACATCTTGATAAAACACAAGTGGTACTAAACAAACAAGAAACTTTTTTTACATTGATATTAACAAACACACTTTTCTCTTAATCAGCACATGGCCATTGCAGTTAACAGTCCATTGTTAGAAACTTTGGTTGAAGCAGTTCCCAACTATTTCAGAAGTTCTTCAACACATTATTCTCATCATGTGATAGGGCCATGGAAAACCCATGAGAACATACTTCGATGTTGTTGAACAACTCCTATTTGTACCTTATCTGGTTTTTGGGCTTCTTAAGCATATGCCAGGTGTGTTATTGTTCCTGAACAAGTTTGATAGCTATTAATTGTCACAGAGAATGTCACTACTGTACCAGAACATTAACTTTCTGTGACACACCAAGGGCTCCTTTTCCATCACTTTTCAATCTCTCACCATCTAAAAAAGACTAATTCTTTCTATTTTTTCTACCTTTTTGCAATATATTCCATCTGTCATATCCGTGTCTGGTCACTGATGTTGTTCTTCCTCTGAATTCCAAGTACACTGCCTCACAACCCAGCGTGTGTAACATCACCAGACTTGCAATTATAACTCGTGATCCCTTTATCCAATACATTAATAAAGATAGTGAACAGCTGGAGTCCCAGTAATTAAAATTGTGACGCTCCACTAATCACTGGGGTGTCACGGCAGCGTAGTGTTTCGCACAATGCTTTATAGTACGGGTGAACTGGGTTCAATTCCAGCCCCTGCCTGTAAGAAGTTTGTATGTTTTCTCCATGACTGCATGGGTTTCCTCCAGGGGCTCTGGTTTCCTTCCACAGTCCAAAGATTGACCAGTTAGCAGGTTAATTGGTCACTGTAAATTGTCCCATTATTAGGCTAGTATTAAATTGGGGGATTGCTGGGCGGCGTGAGTCAGAGGGCTGGAAAGGTCTATTCCATGCTGTATCTCAAATAAAAGTAATTTATATGTCTTTTTTATCACTAAAGCAAATCTGTTTTCTGATCCACATCTTCTTGCAGATGTGAGAACAAGTACCATTACCTTAGGGAGGTTATGATAGTTACCAAACCGCTGTCAACAATGCATCAGTCCCCAGGGTAATAAATTGAAATGCATGTTTTTGATCCAGACAGTGAAGAATCCAGCATCTAAAAAGAGAACCCTTTTAATTATTTGGTGTCTGCTTTAGCACTAACACATCCCAGACGACCTGATGATTGTTCTCTATGCTCCTCTCAATGTTCTCTTATTTTCCTTTCCTCTTTTCTTTCTTTTATACATCAATCATCAGTATAATTTCAGTCTGTGAGTGCACAGCTTTGTGGTTATTAGTGCAGTCAATGCCAGATTATGGGCAATTTAAATTGACTTTAGCTGATTTTATTTCAGTTGAACTCCTCACAACCAGTGAGATATGGTATTTGTGGCGCTATCTTCTTTGTAACATAAGAAAAGGTTTAAACAACTTAAAAGCCTTACAAACAATGTAACATAACTACTACTATGTATATTAATATGCTTTTATCTAATCTGGCTGTTGTCCTGTCTACTATATTGAGATCACAATGGTTATGCTTGTGTAGTTGTCTTGTCTACTGTACTGAGATCACAATGGTGATGCTTGTGTAGTTGTCCTGTCTAATATACTGAGATCAGAAAGGTCATGCTGCTGTAGTTGTGCTGTCTAATATACTGAGGTTGTAATGGATACACTTACTTAGTTATCTTGTCCTCTATACTAAAACCATTATGGCCAACTTTGTGTATTTGCCCTATTATATTGAGATCGCAATGGCCAACATTTGTATAATTCTGACCTTTGTTTCAAGACTAGTGCAAGTGCATGGCTGTGAGTTCTTGTATTTTGTTTCCTGATGGAGATTGTTTTAATCAAGTGTGGGAATAAAAGATCTGCAATGACATATTTTAAATTCTAGGTGTTGGCCATGCCTATGTTGAAGAGCGCAATTAATATAGAAAGATCAGACTGCCTTTCATCTACTACATTTCTCTAACTATAGAATTCTGTTTCAATACTTGAAGAGATTTCCAGTGAAATTATATTTTCACAATGTTTTGCGATTTCTTACCTCTATGATGAATGACTTACAACAAACTAAGAGGAAAGTACACAGCATACATTGTGAAATATTTGTTGCCCAATGTAAACTTCTGGTCTTTACGTCAAAAATACACCAGTTCTTCAAGAGGAAGGATTTTTAATAGCTTTCAATGTTGTCATTATTTATGGACATGAAACCTATGAAGACTGTAATGATGAGCACAAGTCACACTGCAGCTTTAAACTGAACAGAGAACTTATTCACAATTTCTCGATGTGAGTTCATACATATTGATATTTGTATCTCACTGTGGACTGACTGTGAGAACATGAAGTAAGGTAAATTCGTCTGCACAGAGGAGCCATAGAATAATGCTCCTATTTTGTCCAGGACATCCAAAATACTTAAAAATAGCAGTAAAAACAATTCCCTTTGCTGCTAAACTGAATTTGTTTAATTGCAATTTGTTCTTAAAGGGATAATTGCACTTTATTGCAAGTTTCATATTAAAATTCAAAATTGATTTTATTGTCAAATACGTGTCTGCAAGAGGTGCAATGAAAAACTTATTTGCAGCAGCATCACAGGTATATAGGATAATAAATTGACACTCACAAGGAAAAAACACAAATGAAATATAAATTATGCAAATTATACAAGAACGAGCACAATTAGAACAAAAAAAGTCCATTGCAGTACAAAGTGGTCATAATGTTGTTGTACTGAAGTAATGACTAGGGTTGAGCAGGTTAATTCAAGAACTGAATGTTCAAAGGAAAGTAGCTGTTCTTGAAACTGGTAGTGTATGATTTCAGGCTTCTGTAGCTGCTGCCCAATAGTAACTGTGAGACGATAACGTGGCCTGGATAGTGGGGAGTTTTGATAAACAGATGTTCTGTAGGTACTTGTGATGGTGGGAAGGGATGTACACATGATGTATTGAGGTGAGTCCCCTAATCTATGCAGCTTCATCCATTCTTATGTATTTAAATTGCCGTACCAGACCATGATGCAACCAGTCAGGATACATTCAATATTACATCTGTAGGATTGTGTAAGAGCATCAGGTAACATGTCAATCCTCTTCTTCATTCTGGGAAAGTAAAGACATCTTCCTTATATTTGACATTTCAGTACTTGATAGGTACAATTTCATGATTAGTCCTTTTGGGCTTTCCATAGAAACCACAGCACAGAAACAGGCCTTTTGGCCTTTCTTGGCTGTGCCGAACCATTTTCTGCCTAGTCCCACTGACCTGCTCACGGACCATATCCCTCCATATACCTCCCATCCATGTATCTGTCCAATTTATTCATAAATGTTAAAAAAGAACCCGCATTTACCACCTCATCTGGCAGCTCATTCCATACTCCCACCACTCTCTGTGTGAAGAAGCCCCACTAATGTTCCCTTTAAACTTTTCCCCCCTCACCATTAACCCATGTCCTCTGGTTTTTTTCTCCCCTTGCCTCAGTGGAATATTTCACCATGTGGATTATTGAGAAGGCCTTAGGACTTGGTCCATCAGGTTCAGGAACAGTTACTACCCCTCAACCATCAGGTTTTGAACAAAGGGGAAATCTTCACTCAACTTCACTTGCACTATCATTGAAATGATAGTGCCAATGGACTCGCTTTCAAAGACACTTCGTCTCATGTTCTCGATATTTATTGATTATTTATTTATATTAATGTTTCTTCCTTAAATTTGCACAGTTTGTTTTCTTCTGCACTCTGGTTGAAAGCTCGAGTTTGGCGGTCATTCAGTGATTTCGATATAGTTACTATTCTATAGATTTGTTGAGTATGCCTACAAGAAAATGAATCTGAGTTGTATGGTGACATATATGTACTTTAGTAATAAGAAATTGCTTTGAACCTTGAACTTTATACTTGGGGATGTCAGAAAAGCAGATACAGCAAAGCAGGTAGGGATTAGTAGAGGTATCAATTAATTAGTTTGGTCTATGTCAACCTTACAGCTTCATGGCTGTATTTTTTCTGTTGCAAGACCACAAATTGACAGACTCATTGAGTTCAATTTCACATTTCACCGTGGTGCCATTCGAAACATGAGCAGGCCTGTGTAGTGCCTGTTACATAGGAAGGAAACAGGAACAACTAAATCGCACAGGAGGACCAATGATGAAAGGGCTGTACTTTTGATGAGAGTTTAAAGGATGAGATGGTGACAGAGATGCATAGATGGAGCTACCAAACTTTGGGATAATGTAACAGAAGGCATGACTGTCAGAACACAGGAGCAGGAATAAGCCACTCAACTCCTCTTTCCTACCCATTCACTTCACCCCCCCACCCCCCTTCCCCCCACCTTTCAATATGGTCATTGCTGGATTCAATCCTCTTCTGTGCCAGATCTCCACAGCACTCACAGAAAATGTGGGAAGGCGCAGAAGAATCAGAATCGGAAGAAATATGAAATTCAATATATATTCCAACAAAAGGTCTTTGAGGTTGCTGTTTCAACCTGAAACTGCAGCTCTGCTTTTCTTTCACCAGATGCTACCTGACCTCCTGAATGTCTTTGGCATTTTCTCTTTATATTTCATACTTCAGGCATCCACAGTTTGTTGATTTTCAGAAATATACAGTAAATCATATCCGTGAAGAATGCATCTTCAATTACCCTTGATATATTCCCTGCTTGGATGGAACTGGAGAGTATACTTATCAACTAATTAAAGATTGAGATAACAGCTGGCTGTATGGCCTCTCAGTGGGCTCATTTTCAACCTTCACCACACATCTGCCCTTGCTCTATATGTTGTCACTATCCAAGATATGGCCTGTCATTCTACTTCTGCTTCTGTCACAAGGCCTTGTGTTACAGACTGAACAGATGAGAGGACCATGTATCTGATAAAACAATGAGCAAACACTGAGAGCGAAGCCAAGGACAAGAGGAGGAATCTTAACTCACACAGCTACCAGAATGTGAACTAATATCAATATGATCACAAAATCCAAAGGGAGATTGGATAAATAATTGACAAGGAAAGTCTATTGGAGAAGTCGGGTAGGAGTGGCAACTCTCATTGAAATGCGTTAGCCCAAGTGGTTTGATTGGTGATTATAAATTAAAAGATGCAATTCAAAAATCAGAATAGCATTTTTTTTTTAACATTAGTACACGTTTTGTGTGTTACACTTTCATTATATTCGGCTAGAATTGCATCTTACTCAAGATGTTGGAGTCTTTGTGAAAACAGGTGAAGAAAGTTTTGGTTAAGGTAAACATGCAGGTAACAAAATCGTGAGTTTCAAAGCAATGAATGAACTAAATCTGATGCTGTGTAAGTAGTAGACATTGGATGACTTTTTGAGTGCAAAATCAACTTTGCAGAGGCAGCTCAGAGCTATGAAAGACCAGTAGTGGGCAAACAAGGCCAAGGAGTTACAAGCCTTCGCTGACTGTAATGACTCAAGAAGCTTCTATGAAGCAATCAAGGTTGTGTATGATCCATCAAAACAAGGCATCTCACAACTGCTGAGCAAGGATAGTATAGCCAGCTTCACTGAGAAGTCAGAGCACATGAAACGATGGCAAGAACACTTCCACGAGCTGCTGAACAGACAAGGAACTATCACTGATGAAGCACTGGGCAGAGTACACCCTCAACTCATACTGTTCGAGCTAGATGCTCCCACTACTCTTCACGAGGTCATCAAAGCCATCAAACAGTTAAAACCCAACAAAGCACTCGGGCCTGACGGTATCGTAGATCCACCAGTATGGTGATCACACACTGACATCATGCCTGCACCAGTTATTCACAAAGTTGTGGGGAGCTGTAGAACTACCACAAGACTTCAAAGATGCATCAATCGTGACCACCTACAAGAACAAGGGAGATAAGAGGGACTGCAAAAATTACCGTGGCATCTCTCTTCTGTCAGTTGAGGGAAAATGCCTTGCGAAGATCATCCTTAGACGCTTGGTGTCCAACATCAGTGACACCATCCTTTAGAAAGCTAGTGTGGTTTTTTTAACAGGAGGTGGTACAGTGGACATGAGTTTTTCTCTGAGGCAGCTCCAAGAGAAACGTGTTGAGCAGCAGAGAAGTCTCTATGTCACATTTTTTGATCTAATCAAAGCATCTGATTGGAGATTCTACCAAAATTCAGTTGCCCCCACGCCTAACCAACATCATCCATCGGTTCCATGAAGGCATGGAAGGCCGCATCAACATGTGTGGTGAGTTGTCAGACCCATTTCCCATCAGCAATAGCGTAAAACAGGGTTGAGTTCTGGCTCCTACTCTGTTTGGACTATTCTTTGCTTCTGTTCTTCGGGGTGCCACATCAGACCTGAAGTTAGGGGTCTTCCTACAAGCGAGGGCTGATGGCGGGCTCAACCTCGCAAGATTGAGATCAAAAACAAAAGTCAGGGACATTGTGGCGCCTCAGCTACAGTTTACTGATGACTGTGCACTGGTTGCCCACTCTCTCGAAGACTTACAGGAGAGCACCAGTCACCTTGCCAGTGCAGCCAAAAGCTTTGGACTGACAATCAGCCTGAAAAAGACGGAGATTTTGTACTAACCGGCTCCTGGCTCAAGCTACGAAGGACCAACTGTCCTCATTGATGACACTCGTCTCAATGCTGTCAACAAGTTTTGCTACCTGGGCAGCATAATAACATCCTCTGGATGTGGAGATTGAAGTCAAGAACCAGAAAAGCCTGCTTTGCCTTTGGTCAACTGAAAGATCGAATTTGGTCACAGAACATCAGGTTGGCCACCAAGTTCAAGGTATACAGGGCCATTGTCATATCAACCTTGTTATACGGATGTGAGACATGGTGCCATATCAGAGACACTTACGCCAGCTTGACCAACTGCAGCAGCGTCACCTACGTTCTCTGATGAAGATCACCTGGCGAGACAAGGTCTCCAATACCGAGATCCTCTCTCGAGCCGGAATGCCAGCAGTTTCAACCTTGGTGATGTCAGCCCAACTGCGCTGGGCAGGACATGTTGTCAGAATGCCTGACGGAAGACTGCCCAAGGACATCTGGCTCAAGATCACTCACAGTGGAGGGATGCCATCAGAAAAGGTGTGGACGCTGCTGAGAACAAGCTCAACGTGGCAACAGAGGAAAGGCACAGGAAGCAGGCTTCTGCCCCTGCTGCCCCTCCAGACCTCACCTGCCAAGTATGTGGCAAGCAGTGCCTGTCAAGGATTGGCCTATACAGCTGCTCCAGGACGCACATATCAAATCGCACTAACTGACTAAAAGGAGCCATCATCATCCTATCGGATGGGGGGAGGGAGGGGGAGAGGGGGAATGCCAAGGACCTAGGTCACCTGTAGAGCAAGAAAATTCACGTTCTGATCCTGTTTTGCTTCTCCTTGAAGTACAGTGCATCTGAGCATTTCCTACCCATCCAGGCCAGCTCATTTATTGTATTGCTGAGTTATTTTCGCTCACTGCTTGTGGTAATGCACAGGATTCCATCCAAAGATTCAAAGTGCATTTATTATTTTAAAAAGTATAAATGATACAACCTCGAGGTTTGTTTGCTTACAGGTAGCCATAAAGCAAGAAACCCGAAAGAACCCAATTCAAGAAATAAAAATAAAAGTAGAAGACCAAAACATGAAGCAAGAGAGAAAGGTAAAAAAAACACAGATCATGCAAACAATTGAAGTAAACAACAACATTCTGAACCAAGTTGAGTCCTCAGATCTGAACCCTGGAGTAGGCACAAAGCCTCACTTATCAGTTCATCATATTACCAGGTGCAGAGCACAGTAGCCAGTTCTGTTTACATAGCCTCAGCGCCATGGAGAGAGCAGTGAACATTGTGGAGAGCGAGCAAAATTGGCTGTCACCTCGGATCCCAACACCCTGTCTTTTCAGTCTATCTGTGTCAGTTTAAATTGACCAAACAGTGGAACGGCGAAAGGCTCCGGCAACCTGGAGAGAGGAGTGAACATTGCGGAAAGCGATCAAAATCAGCTCTTGCCTTCGATCTGGGCCGGCGTTTAAATTGTCTAACCAACTAGATGTATCAAATATAAACAGCCTCCTCTTCATGGACTCTGTCTGCATTTATAGCTGCCTCAGAAAAGAAGCCAGCAGAATCAAAGACCTCACCCACCCCTCCCATCGGACAGACATTACAAAAGCCTGAACACACGTACTATCAGGCTCAAGGACAGCTTCCATCCAGCTATTTTAAGACTACAAATTGGATCTCCTGTACATTAAGCTGGATTCTTGACCTCACAGTCTACCTTGTATGTCCTTACACCTTATTGTATGCCTGCACTACACTTTCTCTGAAAGTGTTATGCTTCCTTCTGCATTATGTTTTTGTTATTTTCTTGTACTATCTCCATTTACTAAGGTAGTGAAATGATCTGCATGGGTAATGTTCAAACCAAAGCGTTTCTTTGTATCTTAGAACATGGGACAAAAATAATACAGTGACCAATCACCTTGATCTTTCTCCATTTTCTCTTTGACCACTAATTTAAAAGGTCTGATCCTAGACTCCCCGACTATTGGAAACACTCTATCTAGGCTTTCAATATTCAATAGGTTTCAATGAACTCTCAACTCACTACTATCAATCCCAACACCTTATCCATGCCTTCATTGCTTCCAAAGTCAATGCCCTCACATAGACTTCTCAGCAGGCTTTGATTTTCCATAACCTTGAAAATAAATTGGTCACATGTCACTGTTCCATCACTCTCACTGACTCAGTATCCAAGAGTGTCTCACCAAAAACTGTCATATGTATTATGACATTTCTGGATAACTCAAGCTGGGGGATGAATATAACATGGCATGTGGCAGAACAGGTTGGCAATGCTTATTCTCTGCACCTTTGCCCAGCTAGTCACTCCTCCTTGTTCTGTCCTTGGTCTAGTTTCCCCAGTAGTTCACACACTTTGTCCTCCCATTCTGCAGTTCTTGTGAGTTCACCATTTACGCACCCCAACAGCAATACAAGTGCTAGCTTGGCTAATCAAAACAATTCCTTCAGTTAACATGCTCTACTGGTTCATAACTCATAAAAATAAGGATTCTAGACACAGAAATTCCAAACAGTTTCATTTATTATCACTCACATTGGTACATCAGTTTGTAGACAACGAATGGCCGTAAAAAACCCAAGGGACAGTTTGGGATGTCCTAAAATAATGCCTGGGTTAGTGGGAGCAGATGCACTACACTCTACACAGGCAGATTTAAACCCTCAGTGTGGGTTTGCTGAGGGGTGTGGAGATTGGGTTTGATGGTTGGTGAATAGTTATAGTGGAAAATTAACAACGAAGTGTGTCATGGAGAAAGCCTCTGTATATTTGTAAATATTTGTACATGTTTGTTTTCATTTGTCTATTTATAATTACTTATTTCTTCATAACTCTTGGGCAGCTTTTGCTTTTTCCCGCCTGGAACTAAATAAAACCCCTTTGCACTAATGTGCTGTTGCAGCTGACCATCTGTTGTTTTTTCTCAACTGGTGACCCTTGTCGGCTTGCTACGTCAAGGCGTGACAAGAGTTATTAGAAAATAAATCACAGAAACTGTCACAATCATTCTAACACAAACCAAACCCAGCTATGCTATCTCTCCTCACAACCATTACTAACTCCCATTGTCTTTAATTTTAATTTTATCTCTATGCACACTACTATCCCCAGCATTTATTGCCTCTGAGCTGCTCTTGCCTTTTGTTCTTTTCCTTCAGACATGAGAGGAACTAAATTACTGATTTGTATCAACCAACAGTAGTGTTGAAAATATTTTTGATCACCATGTGATATCATGCTTTTTCTGTTTCCCTTATAAATGGTTGGACAATGTCTGATTACTTAAAATATCAGCCTTATTCTTTCTACAAATTGTTGCAAATAATGCTGAAAATATTTTCAAATACTTTTATTGGGAGGGAGAGGGATAAGAAAGAAATTGTATCAATGATTGTACAACAATTGTGTTCCAAAAAGGGTAAGATTCCACCAGGAAACCTGTATCCTGAGAATATAATGACTTCCTCTGGGACTGCCTGCAACTACTACTTACAAATGGAGGACTCTTAAGACAGGCTCAATTCAGATTCTTTGATTTATTATCTGGATTGATTGTAGATGGTGCTGACAGAAGAAACAGTCATAATAGATTGCCCCCAAGGTATACTTAGGATAAGATTTTACCCAGCAGTATACAAGTGAAATTGGGCATCATCCAAGAAAAAAGTAGAAATGGTTCATTTCATTTCTGTTAACAATCTGGAACACATAAACCATGTGTCATTCTGACACCTGTGCCTAACACAGTTGGGACCAACCTGTCTCTCTGCCTTGCAAAAGAAAGACTTTGCAAAGAAAACTCTGATGTTTTAAATGTTAACTATGGCAAGGCAACCTACAGAATGATGAGGAGTTCAGAGTCCAAAATTGTACGTCTGAATGTGTGGGCAATGCAAATCTCTACTTGTTCAAATGTTTGGAGTTGGAAACTGGCTGATTGCTAAGAACAATGGCAAAGATTGTAATGTCACTAGGGCTCTTTTATGCTGTTCACTAAGGCATACAAGGAGGTTCACAAAAATGATTCCGGGATTGAAAGGCTTATCATATGAAGAGTGTTTGATGGCATAGGGCATGTGTTCACCGGAATTCAGAAGAACGAGGAGGGATCTCATTGGAATGCCTCAACAGAGTGGATGCGGAGAGGATATTTCCTACGGTGGGAAGAGCATTGACACAGCCTCAAATAGAGGGACATCCATTTAAAATGGAGATTAGCCAGAGAGTGGTGAATCTATGGAATTTCTGCCAGAGACAAATGTGGAAGACAAGTCATTTGGTATATTTAAGGCAGAGGTTGATAGATGCTTGATTAGTCAGGGCATGATGGGATACAGGGAGAAGGCAAGAGATTGGGGCTGAGAGGGAAATGGAACAGCCATGATGAAGTGGCGGAGAGACTCAATGGGCCAGATGGTCTAATTTTGTCTTCTGGTCTTATGGTCTATAACAAAGGGCACACTGTCAACAAAACAACCTTAAATGACTGTATTGAGCCTTCAGAGAACCGCAGTAGCTGGATCAACAATGTGTCAATGTTCACATTACATGATACACTCAGATCTAAAAAGGAATCCTCACACCTATAATACCACAGCCAGCACTTGCTTTACTTTCCTCCATGAATGAAGAACATATGTGCCAAACCAGACAGGAAGCAGGAAGATGTAAAAGTTCCAGTAAGGTTTTGTCAAATGTAATACTGGCTGTCAATAACTGTTGCCGTTTTAAGGCTGCAACAATTTAAAAATTTAGAAAAGTCAATTCAAAGTGAAACAGAGAATGTTGGAAATAGGTCAGGAAGCATCTGGGCAGAGAAAAACTGAGATAACAATTCATAGGAACAAAGCAAAGTTTGAAATCAAGAATTTGCTGAGTTGTGCATTGCATAAGTGTAGGATAAGTATAACTCGGGGTGGGTGGAGATGGTTTGATGGTCAGTACAGATTTGGTGGATTGAAAAGCCTGTTTCTATATAGCTTCTCTCTCTCTATAATTCAATAATGATGTAAAAACAAATGAACTAATATCACTTGCTATTTACCCAATTAGAACATAGAACATAGAAAACCTACAGCACAATACAGGCGCTTCGGCCCACAAACCTGTGCCGAACATGTCCTTACCATAGAAATTACTCAGGGGTTACCCAAAGCCCTCTATTTTTCTGAGCTCCATGTACCTGTCCAGGAGTCTCTTAAAAGACTCTATCGTATCCAACTCCACCATTGTCACTGGCAGCCTATTCCACACACTCACCACTCTGTGTGAAAAACTTACCCCAGACATCTCCTCTGTACTTACTTTCAAGCACCTTAAAACTGTGCCCTCTTGTGCTAGCCATTTCAGCCCTAGGAAAAGCCTCTGACAATCCACACGATCAATGCCTCTCATCATCTTATACACCTCTGTCAGGTCACCTCTCATCCTCCGTCGCTCCAAGGAAAAAAGGCCGAGTTAACTCAACCTATTCTCAGAAGGCATGCTCCCCAATCCAGGCAACATCCTTGTAAATCTGCTCTGCACCCTTTTTATGGTTTCCACAGACTTCCTACAGGGAGGTGACCAGAACTGAGCACTGTACTCCAAGTGGGGTCTGACCAGGGTCCTATATAGCTGCAACATTACCTCTCAGCTCCTAAACTCAATCCCATGGTTGATGAAGGCCAATGCACCATATGCTTTCTTAACCACGGAGACAACCTGCGCAGCAGCTTTGAGTGTCCTATGGACTCGGACCCCAAGATCCCTCTGATCCTCCACACTGCCAAGAGTCTTACCATTAATACTATATTCTGCCATCATATTTGACCTACCAAAATGAACCACCTCACACTTATCTGGGTTGAGCTCCATCTGCCACTTCTCAGCCCAGCTTTGCATCCTATCAATGTCCCGCTGTAACCTCTGACAGCCCTCTACACTATCCACAACACCCCTTACCTTTGTGTCATCAGCAGATTTACTAACCCATCCCTTCACTTCCTCATCCAGGTCATTAAAAAAAAATCACTAATTGGTAGGGGTCCCAGAACAGATCCATGAGGCACACCACTGGTCACCGACCTCCATGTAGAATATGACCCATCTACAACTACTCTTTGCCTTCTGTGGGCAAGCCTGTTCTGGATCCACAAAGTAATGCCCCCTTGGATCCCATGCCTCCTTACTTTTTCAATAAGCCTTGCATGGGGTACCTTGTCAAATTCCTTGCTGAAATCCATATACACTACATCTACTGCTCTACCTTCATCAATGTGTTTAGTCACGTCCTCAAAAAATTCAATCAGGCTAGTAAGGCACGACCTGCCTTTGACAAAAGCATGCTGACTATTCCTAATCATGTTATGCCTCTTCAAATATTCATAAGTCCTGCCTTTCAGGATCTTCTCCATCAACTTACCAACCAATGAAATAAGACTCACGGGTCTATAATTTCCTGGGCTATCTCTACTCCCTTTCTTGAATAAGGGAACAACATCCACAACCTTCCAATCCTCTGGAACCTCTCCCGTCCCCATTGATGATGCAAAGATTATCTCCAGAGGCTCAGCAATCTCCTCGCTCGCCTCCCAGGGTAGCCTGGGGTACATCTCGTCTGGTCCTGGTGACTTATCCAACTTGATGCTTTCCAAAAGCTCCTGCACATTCTCTTTCTTAATATTTACATGCTCAAGCTTTTCAGTCCACTGTAAGTCATCCTGACAATCGGCAAGAACTTTTTCCATAGTAAATACTGAAGCAAAGTACTCAGTAATTACCTCTGCTATCTCCTCCGGTGCCATACACACTTTTCCACTGTCACTCTTGACTGGTACTATTTGTTCATGTTTTATCTTCTTGCTCTTCATATACTTGTAGAATGCCTTGGAGTTTTCCTTAATCCTGTCTGCCAAGGCCTTCTTATCGCCCCTTCTGGCTCTGCTAATTTCTTTCTTAAGCTCTGCGAGCTTTATAATCTTCTAGATCTCTATCATTACCTAGGTTTTTGAACCTTTCATAAGTTCTTTTCTTCCTGACTAGATTTACAACAGCTTTTGTACACCATGGTTCCTGTACCCTACCATCCTTTCCCTGTCTCATTGGAACATACCTATGCAGAACTTCACGCAAGTATCCCTGAACATTTGCCACATTTCTTCCATACATTTCCCTGAGAACATCTGTTCCCAATTTATGCTTCCAAGTTCCTGCCTGATGGCTTCGCATTTCCCTTTGCTCCAATTAAGTGCTTTCCTTACTTGTCTGTTCCTAACCCTCTCCAATGTTATAGTAAAGGAGATATTGATATTTGGGAAATTAAAATCTTCCACCTCGATAGCCCTGTTGTTATTACACTTTTCCAGAATTTCTCTCACTACCTGCTCTTCGATGTCCCTGTTATGATTGGGAGGTCTATGAAAAACACTCAGTTGACCCCTTCCTGTTCCTAACTTCCACCTACAGAGACTCCATTGACAATCCTTCCACGTTTTCCTCCTTTTCTACAGCCGTGACACTATCTCTGATCAACAGTGCCACGCTCCCATCTCTTTGGCCTCCCTCCCTGTCCTTTCAGAAGTATCTAAAGTCTGGCACTCAAAGTAACTATTCCTGCCCCTGTGCCATCCAAGTCTCTGTAATGGCCACAACATCATAGTTCCAAGTGCTGATCCACGCTCCGCGTTGTTCATAATACTAATTGAATTAAAATGGACTCATCTCAAACCCTCGGTCTGAGCGCGTCCCTTCTCTATCACTTGCCTATCCTCCCTCTCACATTGTCTCCAAGCTTTCTGTATTTGTGAGCCAACTGCTTCTTCCTCTGTCTCTTCAATTTGGTTCCAACACCCCAGCAATCCTAGTTTAAACTCTCCCCAATAGCCTTAGAAAACCTCCCCGCCAGGATATTGGTCCCCCTGGGATTCAAGTGCAACCGGTTTTTTTGTACAGGTCACTCCTGCCTCAAAAGAGGTCCAGTGATCCATAAATCTGAATCCTTGCCCCCTGCTCCAATCCCTCAGCCACGCATTTATCCTCCACCTCATTCTATTCTATACTCATTGTCACGTGGCACAGGCAGTAATCCCGAGATGACTACCTTTGAGGTGCTGCTTCTCAACTTTCTTCTTAACTCTTTGTAGTCTACTTTCAGGTCCTCTTCCTTTTTCCTGTGTACCAATATGTATCACAACCTATGGTAGTTCTCCTTCCCACTTCAGGATATCGTGCTCGCGATCAGAAGCATCCCGGACCCTGGCACCTCATAGGCAAACTACCATCTGTGCTTCATTCCTGTGTCCACAGTATCGCCTGTCTGACCCCCTAAATATAGAGTCCCCTGTCACTATTGCCATCCTCTTCCTTTCCCTACCTTTGTGAGCCAAAGGGCCAGACTCTGTGCCAGAGGCACAGCCACTGTTGCTTCCCCCAGGTAGGCTGTCCCCTCCAACAGTACTCAAGCAGGAGTACTTACTGTCAAGGGGTACAGCCACAGGGGTGCCCTCTAGCCTCTGACTCCTGACTGTTACCCACTTATCTGTTTCACCAGGCCCCAGTGTGACTACCTGCCAATAGCTCCTCTCTATCACCTCCTCACTTTCCCTAACCAGATGAAGGTCATTGAGCTGCATTTCTAGTTCCCTAACATGATCCCTAAGGAGCTGCAGCTCGACACATCTGACACCCATCACAGATCACTGGCCTTACACACTTTCTTCCTGTCTGTATTCTACACAAGCAACCTACCTGGCCTTAACTCATTAACGCTAAAGCCCCGTTGAGCCAAAGCCTTCCTATTCTGTCTCCCTCTACTCCATTGCCCGCTCTATAAAGTTGTCTCATTTTAAACTCTTCTCGCTGTTCTGACTGGCTGACGTCCACACGCTTGTGTAGTCGTGCCCCGATCAAACCACTGAAAATTATCTTTGATTTTCTTCTTGCTCAGGCACGGAGCTGCTTCAGGTAAGTCACTACCCCCGTGTTCCTTTCCCAATCATACCAGGCTATGTAGGTTCTATCATTTTTTTCACCTTTCCCATTATCAAAATCAGGTTTATTATCACCGGCATGTGATGTGAAATTTGTTAACTTAGCAGCAGCAATTCTATGCAATACATAACATATAAGAGAGAAAAAAATAATAAATGAATAAGTAAAGCAATTACAGTACACGTACGATGAATAGATTAAAAACATGCAAAGAAACAGAAATACTCTATATTAAAAAAGTGAGGTAGTGTCCAAGGGTTCAATGTCCATTGAGGAATTGGATGGCAGAGGGGAAGAAGCTGTTCCTGAATCGCTGAGTGGGTGCCTTCAGGCTTCTGTAACTCCTACCTGATGATAACAGTGAGAAAAGGGCATACCCTGGGTGCTGGAGGTCCTTAATAATGGACGCTGCCTTTCTGAGACACCGCTCCCTGAAGATGTCCTGAGTACTTTATAGGCTAGTACCCAAGATGGAGCTGACTAGATTTGCAACCTTCTGCAGCTTCTTTCAGTCCTGTGCAGTAGCCCCTCCATACCAGACAGTGATGCAGTCTGCAGAATGCTCTATAGAAGTTTTTGAGTGTATTTGTTGACATGCCAAATCTCTCCAAACTCCTAATGAAGTATAGCCACTCTTTTGCCTTCTTTATAGCTATATTGATATGTTGGGACCAGGTTAGATCCTCAGAGATCTCGACACCCAGGATCTTGAAACTGCTCGCTCTCTCCACTTCTGATCTCTTTATGAGGATTGGTTCCTTCATCTTACCCTTCCTGAAATCCACAATCAGCTCTTTCGTCTTACTGACATTGAGTGCCAGGTTGTTGCTGCGGCACCACTCCACTAGTTGGCATATCTCACTCCTGTACGCCGTCTCGTCACTACCTGAAATTTTACCAACAATGGTTGTATCTTCAGCAAATTTATAGATGGTATTTGAGCTATGCCTATTCACACAGTCATGTGTATATAGGGAGTAGATCAGTGGGCTAAGCACGTACCCCTGAGGTGCGCCAGTGTTGATCGTCAGCAAGGAGGAGATATTATCCCCATCTGCACAGATTGTGGTCTTTCATTTAGGAAGCTGTGGATCCAATTGCAGAGGGTGGTGCAGAGGTCCAGGTTCTGCAACTTCTCAATCAGGATTGTGGGAATGATGGTATTAAATGCTGAGCTACAGTCAATGAACAGCATACGGATATAGGTGTTTCTGTTGACTAGGTGGTTTAAAGCCGTGTGGACAGCCATTGAGATTTTGTCTGCCGTTGACCTCTTGTGGTGATAGGCAAATTGCAATGGGTCCATGTCCTTGCTGAACCAAGAGTTCAGACTATTCATGAACAACCTCTCAAAGCATTTCATCACTTTTGATGTGAGTGCTACTGGATGATAGTCATTAAGGCAGTTCACATTATTCTTCTTAGGCACTGGTATAATTGTTGCCTTTTTGAAGCAAGTGGGAACTTCCACCCGTAGCAGTGAGAGGTTGAAAAGGTCCTTGAATACTCCCACCAGTTGGTTGGTACAGATTTTCAGAGCCTTACCAGGTACTCTATCTGGACCTTCTGCCTTGCGAGGGTTCACTCTCTTTAAAGACAACCTAACATTGGCCTCTGAGTCAGAGATCACAGGATCATCAGGTGCAGCAGGGATCTTTGCAGCTGTAGCTGTATTCTCCCTTTCAAAGCAGGCATAGAAGGTGTTGAGTTCATCTGGTAGAGAAGCATCACTGCCATTCATGCTATGGGGTTTTGCTTTGCAGGATGTAATGTCTTGCAAACCCTGCCAGAGTTGCCGTGTTTCCGATGTCACCTCCAACCTCACTTGAAATTGTGTCTTTGCCCTTGAAATAGCCCTCCACAAATCACACTTGGTTTACTGGCACAGGCCTGGGTCGCCAGACTTGAATGCCACAAATCTAGCCTTCAGCAGACGATTGACCTCCTAGTTCATCCACGGCTTTTGGTTTGGGAATGTACAGTAAGCTTTTGTAGGCACACACTCATCCACACAGGTTTTAATGAAGTCGGTAAAAACTCAGCATGCTCATCCAGGTTCAAAGATGAATCCTTGAATACAGTCCAGTCCACGGATTCAAAGCAGTCCTGTAGGTGCTCCTGTGCTTCGCTTGTTGGTCCTCACTACTGGTGCTGCAGTCTTCAGTCCCTGCCTATACTCAGGGAGTAGAAGTACAGCCAGGTGATCAGACTTCCCGAAGTGAAGGTGTGGAATAGCACGATAGGCATTCTTGATGGTGGTGTAGCAATGGTCCAGTATGTTGTTTCCTCTTGTATTGCAAGTGATTTGTCGATGGTAATTGCTTAGTGATTTTTTTCAGAATGGCGTGGTTATAATCTCCCAAAATGATGGTGGAGGCTTTAGGGTGCGTTGTTTCATGCATGTTGATCCCATTGCTCAGATCATCTGAAGCCTGATTGACATTGGGCTGAGGTGGAATGTATACTGCTACTAAAATGACCTTGGAGAACTCCTGTGGTAGGTAAAAAAGATAGTACTTAACTGCTAGATATTCCAGCAGTTGAGCAGAATTGGGACAGCACTGATATATTTGTGCACCAAGAAGAGTTGATCATGAGGCATACTCCTCCACCTTTGCTTTTGAGAGACTATAGATCTATCCTGACGGTGTATAGTAAACCCACCGATTTGAATCGCTGCATCCAGTACAGAAGGGGTTAACCAGGATTCCTTGATTCAAAGGACACACACGGTCCTAATGTCCCTCTGATTCAGCACCCTAGCTCTGGGATCATCGATTTTATTCACCAGAGACTGCATGTTTGCCAGCAAGATAGTCAATATAGGGAGTTTAAAACCCAGTTTCCTTAAATGCATGTATCCCCACTCTGCACCCACACTTCTTCCGTGGTATCCTATGTGGGTGCTTCCGACCACAATTGGTGTTTTTTTCTGTCAGTTTTAAGCAGCAATAGTTCGTTTAAATGCATTAAGACATCTTTGTTGACTGTACTGACTTTGGAAGCAGTTGTGCTTTTCAGCTGTATCAGGCTGAAATGGGAGTATTTAATCATATCCATCTGCTCATCAGCCACACAACTATCCACCTGGGTGTCCTTTCTTCTGCTCTGTTCTCTACCCCCTTCCTTATCTATTTCCATTTTCCCATCATCCTTCATTATTTGTTCCACCTGTTACCCACCAGTCCGTCCCTAAACTCCCCCCACCCCTTCCCCACCTGGTTTCATCTGCCCTTCATCTCCCAACTCACTTCGGTCCACTTATCGCCTTCCAGTCCTCTCTGACTCCATTACTTATAATGAATAATAATTATTATTCCTCTACTACTATCCCAATGCAAGGTCATGACCCAGAATGTCTATCATCCCTTCCTTCCAGTTTCCAGCATGTTTTTGTTTATCCTTTGCTCTATCTCTGGTATTCATTCGATTCCCTCTATCATCTCCCACCTTTTATTCAACAACCTATTTAATCTAATCTTAAACCAGCATTGTCTCTGCACAAAGTACAAACTCTGCATTTTATTTGTCTAGGGCTGTAGCTAAGTTATTCAGTCATTGGAACATGACTTAATTTAGCTGGACAGACTGATTGAAAAAAGAATTTCTGTCATACAATTCCATAATCTATTCTTCACCAAAGAAAGCAACTGTTGTTTTTCAAATACAACTTGTAATGCCCACAATCTGATTTTAGTAATGTTTCAGGTTGAGTTTGAATTATTGAAATAATGAAACTCTCAACTGCTTTGCAGTTTAGGATATATGTTGAATAAATGCTAACTTTGTCTCAACCTTAGTGCCAGATAAATGATTCCTAAGACTAAAGACTGATCTTTCACTCCATCGTGGGTCACCTCATTTGTATTAAGTCTGGCAGTTGTACTAACTTTCGTTTATATGATATTCTACAATACATAGACACCTTTAAAGATTTTACAGTTAACAAGTGATTTTTAAAAATAAACTTACATTGCAATTTTGCACTTTTCATACAATAAGCTCTTCTGACAATGACAACCAGATTATTCGCTTTGTTTTTAGTTTGTCAAGTGTGCTG
Source organism: Mobula hypostoma (assembly GCF_963921235.1). Taxonomy (NCBI): domain Eukaryota; kingdom Metazoa; phylum Chordata; class Chondrichthyes; order Myliobatiformes; family Myliobatidae; genus Mobula; species Mobula hypostoma. The sequence goes on along the minus strand of NC_086117.1, from coordinate 38,445,661 downwards.
GCTTTGACCTGCATAGAAACATAATGAACATCGAGCAGAGAACAGTGCAGTACAGAACAAACCTTTTGACCCACGATGTTGTGCCGAGCTAAATAAATCTACTCCACATCAAGCAACACACATAAAAGTTACTGGTGAATGCAGTAGGCCAGGCAGCATCTCTAGGAAGAGGTACAGTCAACGTTTCGGGCCGAGGCCCTTCGTCAGGACTAACTGAAAGAAGAGATAGTAAGAGATTTGAAAGTGGGAGGGGGAGGGGGAGATCCAAAATGATAGGAGAAGACAGGAGGGGGAGGGATGGAGCCAAGAGGTGGATAATTGATTGGCAAAAGGGATATGAGAGGATCATGGGACAGGAGGCCGAGGGCGAAAGAAAGGGGGGGGGAAGCACAGAGTATGGGCAAGGGGTATAGTGAGAGGGACAAAGGGAGAAAAAGGAGAGAGAGAAAAAGAATGCGTGTGTATATAAATAAATAAATAACGGATGGGGTACGAGGGGGAGGTGGGGCATGAGCGGAAGTTTGAGAAGTCAATGTTCATGCCATCAGGTTGGAGGCTACCCAGATGGAATATAAGGTGTTGCTCCTCCAACCTGAGTGTGGCTTCATCTTTACAGTAGAGGAGGCAGTGGGTAGACATATCAGAATGGGAATCGGACGTGGAATTAAAACGTGTGGCCACTAGGCAATCCTGCTTTCTCTGGTGGACAGAAGATAGGTGTTCAGTGAAACGGTCTCCCAGTCTGCGTTGGGTCTCGCCAATATATAGAAGGCCGCATCGGGAGCACCGGACGCAGTATATCACCCCAGCCGACTCACAGGCGAAGTGTCACCTACCTGGAAGGACTGTCTGGGGCCCTGAATAATGGTGAGGGAGGAAGTGTAAGGGCATGTGTAGCACTTGTTTCGCTTACAAGGATAAGTGCCAGGAGGGGGATCAGTGGGGAGGGATGGGGGGGATGAATGGACAAGGGAGTTGCATAGGGAGCGATCCCTGCGGAAAGCAGAGGGGAGGAGGGAAAGATGTGCTAAGTGGTTGAATCCGCTAACGCCCCACCTCCCCCTCGAACCCTATCCGTTATTTATTTATTTATATACACACATTCTTTTTCTCCCTCTGTACCTCTCACTATACCCCTTGCCCATCCTCTGAGCTTCCGCTCTCCGTCTTTCTTTCTCCCTCGGCCTCCTGTCCCATAATCCTCTCATATCCCTTTTGCCAATCAACTGTTCAGCTCTTGGCTCCATCTCTCCTCCTCCTGTCTTCTCCTAACATTTCGGATCTCCCCCTCCCTCCCCCACTTTCAAATCTCTTACTAGCTCTTCTTTCAGTTAGTCCTGACGAGGGGTCTCGGCCCAAAACTTCGACTGTACCTCTTCCTAGAGATGCTGCCTGGCCTGCTGCATTCACCAGCAACTTTTATGTGTGTTGCTTGAAATTCCAGCATCTGCAGATTTCCTCGTGTTTGCATTACTCCACATCAATCTAACCTTCCCTCTGACACTGCCCATGACTATCATGTTACAATTAATTAATTATTTGAGAAAATAAATTTACGTTGCAATATTTCAATTTTCACGCAATAAGCACTCACCACAATAATAAACAGAGTCATAAAAAAGTGCAGCACAGAAACAGGCCCTTCAGCCCATCTAGTCCATGCTGAAACCATTTAAATTGCCTACTCGTATTGACCTGCACCGAGAGTATAGCCCTCCGTACTCATACCATTCATGTACCTTTGCTGTTCTTGGACTGCAGTTCAGCATTCAACACCATAATTCCATCCAGGCTCAACAGGAAGAGCAGAAACCTCAGCCTTGATCCTGCCTTGTGCAGCTGAATCCTGGACTTCCTGTCAGATCGCCGGCAGGTGGTAAGGGTGGGCTACCTCACCTCCACCCCTCTGACTCTCCACACCCCTCAGGGCTGGGTACTAAATCCCCTCCTTTACTCCCTGTATACCCATGAGTGTGTGGCCACCCACAGTTCGAATCTGCTAATTAAATTTGCCGACGACACTACATTGATTGGTTTAATCTCAAACAATAACAAGGTGGCCTACAGGGAAGTGTCAAGAAAACAACCTCTCCCTCAATGTTACAAAAACAAAGGAGCTGGTTGTTGATTACAGCAGGAATGGATATGAGCTAACCCCTATTTACATCAATGGATCTGGGGTTGAGAGGGTATACAGCTTTAAGTTCCTCGGCATCCACATCACCGAGGACCTCACGTGGTCTGTATGCTCCAGCTGTGTGGTGAAAAAGGCACAACAGTGCCTCTTTCACCTTAGACAGTTGAGGAAGTTTGGTATGGGCCCCCAAATCCTTAGAACTTGGGCTGCCAAATCCAAAGTCACAAGAACCACCAGACTCTTTGCTAATGATTGTTTGATATACTGTCCAATTAAGTCAGCTGATGATGAAGATGCTCTTCAAAAAGATCTTGATAGTATGGTTGAGTGATCACAACAATGGGACATGCAGTTCAATCTTTCCAAATATGTAACCATGTGTGTCACCAGGAAGAGAAAACCAAGTAAAACATCATATAAAATCCTGGGTGTCACCCTTGAAAAAACCAAACAGATCAAGTATCTTGGTATCAAAATCCAGAATGATCTATGGTGGAATAGTCAGACGCATCATGCAACAGTGAATGTAACAGGAGTCCTAAATTTTTTGAGATACAATTTTCATCATTGTTCAACTTCAGTCAAGGAGAAGTTGTACCTTGCCCTTGTCAGGCCACATTTGGAATATGCAGTTGCTGCATGGGACCCATACACAAATAAAAACACTACTTCCATCGAGCGAGTCGAAAGACAGTCAGCCCGATTTGTCACAAATACCTATGAGAGAGAAGCAAGTGTTACTCAACTTTTAAATTCATTAAAGTGGAACTCTGTCCAAGATAGACGTGAATCACACCACCTGACCTGTTTTTACAAAATGTTAAATGGTCAACTCGACATAGACTACCAATCCCACATCAAACCCAAACCTATTAGGAGCAGACGAGGGCACCCAATTCAATTTGAAATACTAACTACCAAGTCAGATATGTACAGCAATTCATTTTCCCCTGCACAATTAAAGCATGGAATAATTTACATCCTACCATAGTCACACAACCAAATCCAATTAAATTTAAGGCAGCTTTTCTTCTTCAAAAATCTCCTTCTTAAGCCTACCCTCTGCCACCTCCAGTTTAAATTCCATGTGGAATATTTTGGAGGATCAAGAACCAAGAACTTTCTACAGGGGCATAATTGAGAGCATCCTGACTGGCTGCATCACTGCTTGGTGTGGGAATTGTATCTCCCTTAATAGCAGGACTCTGCAGAGAGTTGTGTGGATAGCCCAGTGCATCTGTAGTTGTAAACTTCCCATGATTCAAGACATTTACAAAGACAGGAGTACAAAAAGGGTCCGAAGGATCATTGGGGACCTGAGTCACCCCAACCACAATCTATTCCAGTTGCTAGCATCCAGGAAACAGTACTGAAGTATAAAAGCCAGGACCAACAGGCTCCAGGACAGCTACTTCCACCAGGCCATCAGACTGAATAACTCACGCTGATCTGACTGTATTTCTATGTTATATTGACTGTTCTAATTATTATAAATTACTATAATTTGCACATTGCACATTGCACATTTAGACAGAGACATAATGTAAAGATTTTTACTCCTCATGTGTGTGAAGGATGTAAGAAATAAAGTCAATTCAATTCAATACCTATTCAAGCTTTGCTTAATGTTTAAAATTGAATGTGCCACTTGTGCTGGCAGCTTGTTCCACACTCTGATGACTCTCTGAGAGAAGAAGATTCCTCTCATATTCCCCTTAAACTTTTCATTTTTCATCCTTAACCTGTGACCTCTGGTTGTAGTACCACCCAATCTCAGTGGAAAAGCTTGCTTTCATTTACTCCAGCTATACCCCTCATAATGTTGTATGCCTCTGTCAAATCTCCTCTCAATCTTCTACATTCTGATAATGACCAGATTATTTTCTTCATTCATGCCCATTGGCTCTTACCTATTGACAGATGACTTGGAGAGAACACCCCTGCCTTTCTTATCAAGAAAGTATCTTGAAACAGGAATGCGGGCATTTAAAGTTCTATAAGTACTGCTTTTGGAGGCTTAACTTCACAAGCTTACATCACCAGGCACAAGTGAGAGAATACATTCTTTCCTGCTACTGGAATTGCTTTCAAAAACAAGACTGTAAACACAATAGGACCAGACACCAACAGTGGGGGAGAAGGTAAGGTTTTGTACTGCATCATTCAGATGAGGAATTGTCTTCATTACAGAAAATTTAATGTACTGCAGGGTAGATACAGCTTATCTTTCAATATGTAACCATTCTAATTGTTGCTTTGATTAAAATAGTATTTAACTGTGAAAAATTGTAGGGTAGCTGATTGTGGCATCGTCTATGAGACACCAATGGTCACAGGGAATTAATGAAATTTCAGTGGCTCTGTCAAGCAAACTGCTATTACATTTAGCACTCACTTCATTAAAAACAGCAGGCAACACAGAGCAAGTCAATCTTTCTGAACTGTTTAAGGGGAGTTCTGCTAGCATGTAACCTTGTAACATCCTGCATGTATTTTTCCCAAAATAGAAGCAGATTTGAGAAGAAATAAGAAGTATATTTCTAGGTGCTTACCCCTGAATCTTACTAATCTTGTCTTTTTTTCCAGTCCTGATCAAGGGTCTTGGCCTGAAAGGTCAACTGTACCCTTTTCCATAGATGCTGCCTGGCCTACTGAGTTCCTTCAGCATTTTGTGTGTGTTGCTTGGATTTACAGCATCTGCAGATTTTCTCTTGTTTGTAATAGTTGCATGATTTCAGTAGGTAAGCACACTCAAGTCTAGTAATTAGTAGGCTGGAGAATGGCTTAGGTTTATCAGGTGTGGAAGCTTTGACCTACATAGGAGTATAGACAACATAGAGCAAATATGGAATCTTTGGCCAATGACGTTATGCTTACTTATATAAACCTACCCCACCATCAATCTAACCCTTCTCTCCTACACTGCCCATAACCAACCATTTTTCTTACAACCACAGTCTATCTAAGAGTCTCTATGTCCCTATTGTATCAGCTTCTATCACCACCCCAGGCAGTGTGTTTCAAACACCCGTCACTACTCTTTGTATAAAATATCTTCCTCTGACATCGCTCCTAAACTTTCCTCCCTCCTTATACAGATGTTCTCTGGTTTTGATCGCTGTCACCCAGGGAACAAAGTATTATCAAGCCTCTCTGCCCAAGAATTAGCAGCAATGAAAAGCATGTGGCTCAGTCCAAGTTACCTTTTAACCGACTTTACTCTTGACATCTGAATTTTTTGCATAATAATTCTGTCAAATTCTCTGATGTATTTTTTTCAAAGCATCCAACAGCATGCTCCAAATCTCACTGTGAAACCAAATATTCCGAATTTCACTGATGAGAAATTTCCATTCCCTAGAGAAGGAGCAGATCTCCCAACTTTTTTTATGCCATGGACCTCAGTTTGGGAAACCTTGCTCTAGTGCAATCCTCCTGGGTGTTTGTGAGTTCCCTGCTGACAGTGAGCTCAATGCATTAGTTGGGCAAGTAGACTGATACAGTGTTCCGCCCGTCTCCAGAGCCATGATATCTCAGCCCTTCGAAGGCGAGCTGCGCTCTTAAGCCGCGCCCTTGGCATGCCGAACAACGGCCAGCCGTGAAACCCCGAGAGTGGGTTCCATTCCCAAAAAGAACCGTAGTCAACATGTAACTCCAGGTCAGGGTCTTCAAAAGAACCCTGAACGGGAAAAACAGGGATATTAAAGCTGGAAATAGAGCTGTTTCTGAAGATGCAAACAAAGGAGTAGCTGTTAGGTGCCATTAGTCCTCCAAAACTCCTCCTCCTACTTATCCAAACTTCTCTTAAATGTTGAAAGCAAAGTTAGATCCACCATTTCCTCTGGCAGTTTATCCTTTTTTTTCGTAATATATTTTTTATTGAATTTCATCATCAAACAAACATTTCCACAAGATGTATTTCAGACACTGTACATATGTATCATATAATCCTCTGAGTGAATAAGTTCTGCATCAGCTTCCCATTAAATAGTTTATCTTCCATCCTTAACCTATGGCCTCACATTCTAGCTCACCAGATATTCCTTGTTCCACCTTTAGTTTATCAGAATGATCTTAGCTGCTAAAAGTAAGGTGCTTACTTTTAGCATTTTGGAACCATGGCAATGGACCCTTTGGTTCATTGACCAGTAAGCACTAACTCACATTTCATTTTCCCCTCAGCCACACTTTAGGAACAACTTAGAGTGGCCAACTACACTGCAAACTGGCACGTTTCTGGTATATGGGAGGAATTCTGAGCACCCTGGGGAAATTTATATGGTCACAGTGCAAGCATGAAAACTTTGATGAGATTGATTCCATTGTTAGGACTGAACTTAAACCACTGGAGCTGTGAGACATCAGATCTGTTAGATATATCACTGTATTGTCACTCTTAACCACAGGTTTTTCAAAGTAGTTATACACCCCTTAACATTTAACAGGCAAAAACAAAACCTGAGCTAACCTACTGCGCAGGATGTTCAAATATTGTCTAACTCATTTAAGAAAGTAGTCTTTTTCTTCTATTTCACATTTCACTTACATCAATTTTGCTGCACGCCAGAGTCTTTTAATTTTGAAAATTGCAACTAACAGGTATCCATCAGCTGCCATTGAAAAACCTTCCCAAATGTTCACTATTTATAAAGGTATTTTCTGATCTCACTCCTATGAAGTCCAAATAATATGAAGACAGTGCCCCTTGTTCTGAATTTCCAAACTAAGGGAACTATTCACCATCTCAGTTTCCTTTAAATACCTGTGACTACAACAAGCCGAAAGCCAATGAAACTCAAGCCTAGTCAGGCAAACTATTCTCACAACATACAGTAATCCTCAACTAAATGAACTTTGGAACCAGGAACTTCCTAATATTCTTTCTGGATGAAGATTTTAGCAAATGTAAATACTTAACAGCTGTTAAATCAGTAAGGAGACCCTTCAGCACTCCAGTGGTTTCAACAAACATTTACAAGAGATCTGATAATAATGTGCCAAACAAACCACACCAATAACCTTGTCTAGACTGAAACCTTTAGCTGTTAAGGTGAATGTGATGAGCTATAATCGATCTAATTGACCTCCAGGCAATAAAAGATGCCAAATTTCATTGCTGCCCTTAACTCTACAGCTCAGTGATTGCCAAGTAGCGCATGATTTGCAAAATATTGTATGTACCAGATCATTTCTGTGTCCCTCACTTCCCTACGCTTCATTACTGACATAAAATGCAACTGATTTAAAGCAAAAGATGCCAATCAGACTTGCTTGCATGCAGGAATACTACAAAGAGAGACTAATTAATAAATCATCAAAATTTTGCAGTGAAATTGCTTTAATGAAGAAAGATACAAGATGATCATACAGATGTGGATATGGGGAGCTACTGCAGAAAAAACGTGACAAGTTTTTATAGCATTCCAAATTTTGATTAATATCTGTACCTGAGCCTGTACCTCTCTGTCTCCATTTCCTTCCGCAGGATGAACTTTAAACTTATCTCTTTATCAAACACTTGGTCATCTGGCCTGATATCTCTTTATTCTTATGGTTATGATCTCACGATATCAAAATGGCTCTTGTGATGTGTCTAGTGCGGTAGTGTGATGGGTAGTGCTTGTCGCTCTCACTTTCAACTCCCACCACTGGCTAGCGGTCTCACAAACAGGAGAGCAGAATCTGTAAGTGTCTCCCTGCCAGTACGTAGCCTCTCCAACAGCAAGCCTTATATAGTGCTTTCTCACTGGCAACATATGGAAACTTACAGAGGATGAGGATGAGGTCTGGCCCCTGCACATGTAGCACACAGGCTCATGAACCAGATCCACAGCTATGGGCAACTTGTTCCACTGCCTTGTGGGCAGCCTCGGGAGAGGCGAAGGCTATGGGAGTAAATCCAGGCAGCAAATCCGGAGTGGAGCCCCTATGGTGGCTTGTTGTTATTCAACGTCCTTCTGAAAGCTCCTGCAGCCAAGCTGGTGCCAAACATATTGCTTCATAAGATTTCCTTATGAAGCTGAGAGAGTGATCTTGATGACTGGACATCTCAGGATCTCAATATCTTTTGCCCAAGCTTGTGATGATGATCATCATCTCCTATTGTCCATTGAGACAGATGGATGCCAACCAACCATGATCTCATGAACTTGTCAAATTGATATTCCAGCATGTTAAAACTCCAATAGGTTGTTACTAAAGCAAGATTAAATAAATGTTCTTTTTTAAATTAGGACCTGCCAAAATATATGAATAAAGTTTGATTAATTGTGTGTTATTCGGCTTTTGGGGCAAAATGGTAGTCTCTGTTGAGGTCATGGCTCATACTCAGTTGCTTTTTAGATTTATTGGGAAGGTTTGGGGGTATCGCAGGGAATTAGGGAACAAGTTATGATCTAGGACAGGGATGAAGTGAGTTAGAGATTAGGGGAGCTAAATGAAGTGATCCCAACACCAACTCCTGCGGAACACCACTAGTCACTGGCAGCCAACCAGAAAAGGATCCTTTTACTCCCACTCGCTGCCTCCTACCAATCAGCCAATGCTCTAACCGTGTTAGTAACTTTCCTGAAATACAATGGGCGCTTAACTTGGTAAGCAGCCTTATGTGTGGCACCTTGTCAAAGGCCTTCTGAAAATCCAAATATTCAACATCCACTGCATCTCCTTTATCTATCGTACTTGTAATCACCTCAAAGAATTCCAACAGCTTTGTCAGGCAGGATTTTCCCTGAAGGAAACCATAATGACTTTGTTCTGTCTTCTCCTGTGTCACCAAGTACTCTATCATCTCATTCTTAACAATTGACTCTAACATCCTCCCAACCACTGAGGTCAGGCTAGCTGGTCTATCATTTCCTTTCTGCTGCTTTCCTCCTTTCTTAAGGAGTGGAGTAACATTTGCAGTTTTCCAGTTCTCTGGCACCATGCCAGAGTCCAATAATTTTTGAAGGATTATTTCTAATGCCAACATAATCTCTAAAGCTGCCTCTTTCAGAACCCTAGAGTGCAGATCCTCTGGTCTGGGTGACTTATGTACCTTTAGGTCTTCCAGCTTTTTGAGCACCCTCTCTCTTGTACCAGTAATTGCACCCATTTCTCTTGCTTCATACACTACAACATCAGGCATACTGCCAGTGTCTTCCACAGCCACAGTGAAGAATGACGCCAAATGCTCACTTTGTTCATCAGCCATCTGCTTGTCCCCTGTTTTAATTTCTCCTGTCTCATTTTATAGCAGTCCTATATCCGCTCTCATTTCTCTTTTATTTTTCACATACTTGAAAAAACTTTTACTATCCACTTTGGTAGAAGTGGTATTCATGGTAGAAGGCCAGTGATTCTTGTGGACAGATATCAGGTGGAGGTCCAATGTCAGCATATTTGGAAGTCGGAGGCCCAATGTCTATGAGTCCGGGCCCAGGGCTGATCCCCAGATCAGTGAGTCCCAGGATTGGAAGCTCATGCGATTACGGATTGTGAGGCCAAACCGAGATCAGTGAATCTGGGGTCAATACCAAATGTCAAAGTTCAAAGGTCAAAGACAGAAGTCAGTGAATCCAAAAGTTGAGGCACAGTAGTCGAGATCCCTCGGTTGGGGTGGTCTGGTAGTCGGAGGATTGATGTGTGTGAGTCTGCAAACCCCCGCTAGGGATGAGGGGTTGGCCTGTCTTGGGATTAGAAATCTGTCTGTGTGCGTAAGTGGGTGGGAGGGAGAAAAGGTGCTTGTTGTGTCTTTGTTGTTTTGTTTCATTGCTGTTGTTATGCTGTTGTCGCTTGTGTTGTTCTGCTGAACATTGTGGACAGTCTATATTGGCACTGCAGTGTGGAGCAAGGTCCTTATCTCCGTAGTTGATGCATTTCACTGTTTTCAATGTACATGTGATAAATAAATGAACCTGAATCTGAATCTGAATAGGAAATTATTAGAATGGCACAGAGCATCAGTAAAAGAGTCACTGATTCACAGCCACAGCAAGCTCAATTCAATGCTGGTTGTGGCTGCTGGATGTGGGAGTTTTCATGATCTCTTCATTACTGCAAGTGTTTCCCTAACCAACCTGATTTCCTCCAGTAACCCAAAGATGTCCTGGTAAGTTAACTGGGAACTATGAATTGCCCCCAGTGTCTGTGTGAGTAGCACTAGAATTGGGGGATGGTGATGAGAAAGGGAGACAGAATAGTTTACAGGGAAATAAGTAGGGGAAGGGATTGGTCTGATAGCAAAGGTTCAATGACCTCCATGTATACTGTCAGTAAATATAAGAACACATATAAGAAGTTATAAACATGAGAAATTCCGCAGCTGCTGTAAATCCAAAGCAACAAACACAAAATGCTGGAGGAACTCAGCAGGTCAGGCAGCATCTATGGAAATGAATAAGCAGTCAATGTTTTGGGTCAAAGCCCTTCTTGAGGACTGCAAAGGAAGGAAGATGCTAGAATAAAAAGGTGAGGGGAAGGAAGGAGGACAGCTGGAAGGTGATAGGTGAAGCCAGGTGGGTAGGAAAGGTAAAGGGCTGGAGTGGAGAGGAGAGTGGACCGTGGGAGAAAGGGAAGGAGGAGGGGACACAAGGGGAGGTAATAGGCATGTGAGAAAAGGTTACAGTGGGGAGGAGAAGAAAAGGGGAGGAGAGGGATTTTTTTTACTGAAAGGAGAAAACAATATTCAGGTTGGAGGCTATATAAGTTATAATCACAAACAAGAAAAAATATGCAGATGCTGGAAATCCAAGTAACACACACAAAATTCTGGAGGAACTCATCAAGCCAAGCGGCATCTATGGAAAAATGTAGAATCGAAGATTCGGGCCGAGACACTTCAGCAGGACTGGAGAAAATAAGTTCTGTCCTGCTGAAGGGCCTTAGCCCAAAACGACGACTGTATTCTTTCCCATTGATGCTGCCTGGCCTGCTGAATTCCTGCGGCATTTTGTGTGTGTTAATAAGTTATAATCACTTCGCATTCATGAGAGAATCTGATGACACTGCTGTGTTCAAAGATGTGACTCTTAAGAACTGAATTTCTTAAACTTCTGGGTCTTAACAATTCTAAACCAAGCACCTTGTCAAGATGTCCATTTGAATAGGTGACATAAGGAAATCGTCTGTGTCTGCATCGCAGAAGGTGAATCTTTGCAAGTGAGGAAAGATTGGAGCTGAAAGGAAAATTGAGGTAGCACTAAATATGTTAAACTTTAGGATTTTGATTATTTTATTCTTCTTCATGGATTTTGAGATTGAATTTTCTCTAAGAACTGTACTTCTAAAGTGGTGCGTTCACAACCGTTTAGACGGAACTGGAGGGGTCTACATCACTATGGAAGCTGATAGAGAAGAATATCTGTGGTTGGCTTGGCGGTGCATATTCAGTCAGGCAACTGTAGTTCTCTATCAGTGTTAGATGCTCAACAATACTCCCATTTCCAATTAGATTGTGAATTGGCTGTTGATTTTCCAAAGCCATACACAGAGTCTAGAAGAGAGCAATAGCTTAGGTTCAAGAAATGGTACTAATGTATCTTTAATTGGTGGTGTATTTAAAAATAATGCTGTTATTGCAACTGGGTTTTGGTCAGTCATTCAGCAAGCAGAACAGACTTATACACATATTTTGTATAATAAAGATTTAAAAATAATAGAGTCAAAAAGTCATAGAGCTACACACATCAAAGTTGCTGGTGAACGCAGCAGGCCAGGCAGCATCTATAGGAAGAGGCGCAGTCGACGTTTCAGGCCGAGACCCGTCGTCAGGACTAACTGAAGGAAGAGTGAGTAAGGGATTTGAAAGCTGGAGGGGGAGGGGGAGATGCAAAATGATAGGAGAAGACAGGAGGGGGAGGGATAGAGCCGAGAGCTGGACAGGTGATAGGCAGAATCACCTATCACCTGTCCAGCTCTCGGCTCTATTCCTCCCCCTCCTGTCTTCTCCTATCATTTTGCATCTCCCCCTCCCCCTCCAGCTTTCAAATCCCTTACTCACTCTTCCTTCAGTTAGTCCTGACGAAGGGTCTCGGCCTGAAACGTCGACTGCGCCTCTTCCTATAGATGCTGCCTGGCCTGCTGCGTTCACCAGCAACTTTGATGTGTGTTGCTTGAATTTCCAGCATCTGCAGAATTCCTGTTGTTTGCGTTTAAAAGTCATAGAGCTATTTACTGCATGGAAACAAGTCCCTTGACCCAACTTGTCTATGCCGAGCAAGCTGACCATCCAGTCAAAGAGACATAGAGTCACAGAAAAGTACAGCAAATAAGCAGACCTTTTAGCCAATCTAGTCCATGCTGAACCATTTGAACTTGCTACTCTGATTGACCTGCACCTGGACCATCAACCTCCATAACCCTACCATTCATGTATCTACCAAAACTTCTCTTATACTTTGAAAAGGAACATGTATGTACCACTTGCACTGGCAGATCATTCTACACCCTCACAACCTTCTGACTGAAGAAATTTCCTCTCATATTCCCCTTAAATGTTTCACCTTTCACCCTTAACCCATGATCTCTAGTTGTAGTCCCCGCCCCCCAACCAAAACTCAGGGAAATAAGCCTGAATACATTTACCCTATCTATACCCATCATAATATTGTATACCTCTATCAATTCTTCTCTCAATATTCTATATTCCAAAGAATAAAATCCTAATCTATTCAGTCTTCCCCTTTAACTCAGGCTATCCAGTTCCAGCAACACTCTTGTAAATTTTCTCTATACTTTTTCAACCTTAGTTGCATCTTTCCTGTAGGTAGGTGACCAAAGCTGCCCACAGTCCTCCAAATTAGGCCTCAAAAATGTCGTACACAAATTCAACATAACATTCCATCTCCTGTACTCAATAGTGTGATTTATGTAGGCCAATGCACCAAAAGCTTTCTTTACAACCCCATCCATCTGCGACTGCACTTTCAACAAATTATGGACATGTATTCCCAGATCTGCTTGTTCTACCACACTCCCTAAGACTTACCCTGGTTGGTTCCCCCTAAGTGCAACACCTCACACTTGTCTGCATTCAATTCCATCCCCATTTTTCAGCCCATTTTTCCAGCTGGGTCCAGATCCCACTGCAAGCCACGATAGCCATCCTTGCTGTCCACCACACCCCCATTCTGTTTCTATAGAATAATTCCACTTGCCTACATTTAGTCCATATCCTTTGAAACATTTATTATCCATGTTCCTGTCCAAGTATCTTTTAAAAGTTGTTATTGTAGCTGCTGCAATCACTTCGTCTAGCAGCTCGTTTAGAAGGGTTGCTCTTCAAGTTGCTATTAAATCTTTCCCCTCTCACCTTGAACCGATGCTCTTCAGTTCTTGATTCCACCCCTCTGGAAAAAAAAAGACTGAATGCATTAATGCTATCTATGCACCTCACAATTTTATGTACCTCTATCTGTGACCTTTACTCCAAGGAAAGAAGTCCCAGCTTGCCCAAACACATGTCCCTATAACTTAGCCCCTGGGGGCTCCTCTAGAGGCATGCGCATACAATGCATTGATTAAGTAGTAAATTGCTTATTCTATATACATACATTACATGTTACAGAGAAAGAAAGAGTTGCTTATGCTGTAGTTTGGTGCAGTTCAGATCACATCGAATTACAGATCCTATGGGCTACTTTGCTAAGCCAGACACTTGGCTGTCTGCCACATCCAAAGCAAGCTTCCCATAAGAATTTACTTATTTCGCTACTGTTAGCCAATTAGTTTGGTTATAATTGGTTGGCAATGAGCCTGGAATCCAGAACTCCCAAGTTATTAATCTTATATTGTTGTTTTCTATTGGCAATTGGGATGCTTATATTAATGAAGTAAGTATTCCCTAGGAGATGTTGGATGAGGTGACTAAGTGTGTGCTCAGACTAAATTTTCCATCAGTGTTGATGGGTTTAGGCCCTTGGATATTTACCAGAGTGTCATCTTGTGATTGAATTGAAGGTCTGAACTCAGATTAATCCAGCTGTTCCCAAGATCCCTGAGTTATTTTGTTTGTTCCTTAAATTCTGATTTATTTTCCAATCTGCTCAAAGCTTATGCTTGAGATGACCTCCAGTTCCTCAAAGCATTATGCAAAAATGTTAGTTGCAAAAAAATGGCCGTTTAAAGTTTTTAAAAAGGCTCTTATAGCACCAATAAGCACTTATTTTTCTTGCAGATTTTTCTCTTCTATCTCTTGACAGTTTTGCTTTCCACATTGAACATGGATCAAAATAAGGTTTAAAAATTCCTAGTAAATTGGCAAACTAAAATTGGTTTATTGTTGCCATATGTATCGAAGTACACCGGAAAACTTTGTTTGCTCTGCCAAACCATACAATTCATAGTCATAGTCATAGTCATACTTTATTGATCCCGAGGGAAATTGGTTTTCGTTACAGATGCACCAACCAAGAATAGAGTATAAATATAGCAATATAAAACCATAAATAATTAAATAGTAATATGTAAATTATGCCAGGAAATAAGTCCATGTTATGCCAGGAAATAAAATTCATTTTATTACAACAGTGCATTAAGGCAGTACAAGGAAAAAAAATAAAAGAATGCAGAATAAAGTGTTACAGTTACAGAGAAAGTGCTGTGCAGGTAGATAATAAGGTGTAAGGCCATAGCAAGTTAGACTGTAAGGTCAAGAGTTCATCTCATTGCATTTGTTGCTGTTAAGTGCCATTGAGTCATCATCGACTCATGGCGTCCCTATGGATAGTTGCTCTAAATGAGTTACAATCCTCACAAAGGCTGCTCATTGCTGTCCTTATTGTGTCCATCCATCTGATTGGTGACCTTCTTCCCTTCCAATGTCCTTCCATCTTGCTGAACATGATATTCTCTTCCAGGGAGCTGTTTCTTCTCATGATGTGCCCAAAGTACAATAGGGAGAGTCTTGTCATTTGAGCCTCCAGAGAGGGACCTGGTTTGATCGTGTTGAGGTCCGATTTGTTTGTTCTGTGAGAGGTCCATGAGACGCATAGCATTTTTCTCGAGCACAAGAGTTCAAAGGCTCTGATACGCTTCTATCCTTCTTCTTTACCTTCCAAATTTCACATCCGTATAATATGGTTGAGAACACCATTGCCTGCACAAGCCAAATCTTTGTATGTCGAGATAGATTCCTGTTCCTGAGGATCTTCTCTAAATCCTTCATGGCTGCTCTTCCAAGGGCAATTCTTCATTGGAATTCTTGACTGCTTATCGTTTCAGTGTTAATCTTTGATCCAAGTATGTTGAAAATGTCAATCATTTTAATTTCCTCTCCATTGAGACTGAAGATTGTTGTACTGCCAGTAGTCATAA
Source organism: Mobula hypostoma (assembly GCF_963921235.1). NCBI lineage: Eukaryota > Metazoa > Chordata > Chondrichthyes > Myliobatiformes > Myliobatidae > Mobula > Mobula hypostoma. The sequence goes on along the minus strand of NC_086117.1, from coordinate 38,430,228 downwards.
TCTTAATCTTCTTCAGCTTAAGATGTAGACACATCTTGAAGCTACGTTCCTTGTTGGTAGTTAGCAGTTGTTTCAGGTCTTCTTCATTTTCAGCCAGTATTGTTATGTCTTCAGCGTAATGAAGATTATTGATGATTCTGCCACCAATTCTCAGCCCTTGATTCTCCTTGTATATTCCTGTTTCTGTGAAGATTTGTTCTGTGTACAAATTAAACAGGCAGGGGGAGAAAATGCAGCCTTGACGTTCCCTTTTACCGATGCTGAACCATTCTGTTTCTCCTTGTTCCGTTCGAACTGCTGCTTCCTGATTGTTGTAAAGATTGTGCACAGGAATGATCAAATGTTCTGGTACAGCCATGCATCTTAATGTGATTCATAGATTGTCACGATCAACAGAGTCGAAGGTCTTTCTGTAGTCAATAAAGCGCATATAGGTGGATTGCTGTAGTGTTCAAATGCCAGGTGATTTGTTCTTTGGTAGGGCTTTTAATGATGCTTCAGCTTCTTCCTTCATCACCGTTGGCTCCTGATTGTAAGATATGGGATGATACTGCTGATCCAATTGAACTTGGGGACTGCTTAATAGTCTTATAACAATAGGAAAGAACTGCCCTTGGGCTTGGTGGTATTTCCTTTCTGACTTTTGTATCTTCTGCCCAATGAGTAAGGAAAGAAGAGAGAATGTTAGGGGTGGAAAGAGTCCCTGAGAACATTCCTGCCTTACGAAGGCAGCAAGAAGCATGATAGGTGAGGCAGCAGCTACAGAAAATGAAACATTTAACATTTGACGTTGTGACAATCCAGAGGCTGGAAGCTGGTAGTTCTGATTGGAACTGTTGACTACAGTGTCATATCATTCATAACATTTAGAGCCATAGTTAACCTGAGATAAAATTGATTGCTACTTTGAAACAGATGAGCTAATGAAAGATAACTAGTACTAATTTGCTGAAGGACTATAGAGGTTGACTAATCTGGATGAACTATTCATAGTAGAGTGGAGTATTAAGGAAGATAGCATGAGGGGTGATTGATAAGTTTGTGGCCTAAGGTAGAAGGAGTCAATTTTAGAAAACCTAGCACAATTATTTTTCCTACATTTACACTCTTAGTCCAGCAGTCATGGAGCATACGGATCCCTTCTTTGTAGAAGTTGGCATCTTGGACTTCCAGAAGTGGTCCACGGTAGGGGTAATTGATAAGTTTGTGGCCTAAGGTAGAAGGAGATGAGTTATTAACTTCAAACTTTCTGCATTTTCACTCAAAGAGTTGAGCTGCACGTGCATGTAACGAGAGCCGTATAACTCATCTCCTTCTACTGCAGGCCACAGACTTATCAATCACCCTTGCTGTGGACCACTTCTACAAAGAAGGGATCCGTATGCTCCACGACCGCTGGACTAAGTGTGTACATGTAGGAGGGGACTATGTTGAAAAATAAATGTGCTAGGTTTTCTAAAATTGATCCCTTCTACCTTAGGCCACTGACCTAACAATCAGCCCTCGTATAGTTGATGTGCTGAAATATATTTACTACTGCATCATATGTGACAAAACTGAATTCTATGAGATTAAAATAGCTAATAATAATCTGGATGCTAAATTAGCTACAGAAAAAAAGAGAGCAGAGTCAAGCAGTTTTTTTTTTGCAGTAGTTACCTATGCAATTGTGACATGGGGCTCACTATTAAGTTTACCGCTCTTTTTAAGGAATAAATTGTGCATTGTAATAGTGTATATGGTGTATGTATTAACACTGTGAATCCAAGATCCGGGTATAATTTTAAAGTTTCAAGGTGAATTAAAACTCAGTAACATGAATAGTATGGATCTACTGCATAACTGATCAGAGGAGAGTAACAAGGAAATTGGCTGTTGCAATTTAATGTGATTTCCTTAGAGCAGATATTAAGATGAAACTTCATGGAAGTTTTTAAAATCCTGAATAATTTTAAAGTAGCAAATCACTGGAAAATGGTTTTGAGCAACAGAAGGTGATAACCAGAAAGCAAGGTTTAAGGTGAATCACAAGAAAACCCAAGGCAACAAGGATAGAATACTTAAGTGACCTGGATTGCATATGAAAAGGTTGTGGAAGCTGATTAATTTACAAATTTGAAAATGGAACTAGAGAAATATGTGACAGTCAATTGGCAAATAGAAAGGTTTCCAAAGCTGTACAAAATGACCAAGGTATTGAATTAATTATATGATTCCCTCCAAGAGTTTGTAAAGTGGAATGGGTCAATTAGACTCATTTCCTGATGTGGCACTCTGTGTTTTATATGTTGGTAACCTGAAAGGACATAAGTTTGAGTAAGCGAGTGATGAGGGTTTATAACCATTCATAATGTGAAGAATTGTTTTGATTGGCAATCTTAATTAAAATTTTTAATGAAGGCAAAAGGTTAAAAATATAAAATCTAAAAGTAAATTTATTGTCAAAGTACTGTACATATATCTCACCATATACTACCCCGAGATTCATTTTCTTGCAGGCATTCACAGTAGAACAAAGAAGTACAATAGAATCAGTGCAAAATTACACCAAAGGTTGACAGGCAACTAATATGCAAAAGTATACAAAGTGTGCAAATACAAAAATACAAACAAATAAATCGATAAAAACTGAGAACGTGAGTTGTAGACTCCTTGAAAGTGAGTCCATAGGTTGTGTTCAGTGATCAGTTCATTGTTGATGTGAGTGAAGCTATCTATGCTTGTTCAGGTTGAAGGGTAATAATTGTTCCTGGACCTAGTGGTGCGGGACCTAAGGCTCCTGTACCTCCTTCCCAATGGCAGTAGTGAGAAGACTACATGACCTGGATGGTGGAAGCCCTTGAAGATGGATATTAATTTCTTGTGGAACCTTGTAGATGTGCTCAGTAAACACGAGGAATTGTGCAGGTGCTGGAAATTCAAGCAACACACATCAAAGTTGCTGGTGACGCAGCAGGCCAGGCAGCATCTTTAGGAAGAGGTACAGTCGACGTTTCAGGCCGAGACCCTTCGTCTCGGGCTGAAATGTCGACTGTACCTCTTCCTAGAGATGCTGCCTGGCCTGCTGCATTCACCAGCAACTTTGGGATGTGCTCAGCGATGGGGAGGGTTTTGCCTGTGATAGACTAGGCTGTATCCAATACTTTTTGTAGTCTTCTCTGTTCTTGGGGATTGGTGTTTCCATACCAGGCTGTGATGCAATCAGTCAAGATACCCTACACTGTGCATCTACAGAAGTGCTTAGTGAAATCCAAGAACTCGGTGAAGTGCAAACTTCACACTTCAAAGTTGCTGGTGAACGCAGCAGGCCAGGCAGCATCTCTAGGAAGAGGTACAGTCGACGTTTCAGGTCTCGGCCTGGCCTGCTGCGTTCACCAGCAACTTTGATGTGTGTTGCTTGAATTTCCAGCATCTGCAGAATTCCTCGTGTTTGCGAAATTGCAAACTTTGTAGCTTTCCTTCTTTTTTTGCTGAGAAGGAGGATTTGCAGAAGATCCACTAAAAGAAATAACAGAAATAATTACTTGCAGTTAAAGAAAAGCTGGGGGTAGTATTTCTGAAGAGGCAGAATTGTTTGAACGAAATAAATATAATAAATACAATTACATTTGATGTTCAGTACTCTGCTGTATTCCAGATAGATGGTAATATGATATTTTTAGAAAATTATGTCAAATTTCTTGTAACTTCCTAATTAAGTAAAAGATGCAGGGTACGAACCCCTTAGGGAAGTACACTGCATTGTAAAGCACCTAACTATGGAAAAAATGGATTTTTAAAAGTTCTTCCAAAATTGATTAGCGACGAGGGACAAAATAATGCTGAGCACTCATACTGTTGGACCATATTTATTTATACACCAGCTATTGTTAGCACAACTAACCTGGTCCTTTCTTTTGAATGGGGTGATCATCATTTATTTAAGGGGTAACTTAGATTGGCCTTTTTAACTTCAATGAATATTTATGTACTTGATGTACAAATGAATATTGGGAACCAAAGAATGGCCACACAAGTAGATAGAGAGCTAAAGAGGATATATGGCATGCTTGATTTCATTATTCAGGACACTGAATTCAAGAGTCAGGAATTCCTATTGTAACTGTATAAAACCCTGGTTTTGCCACACTTGAAGCATTGTGTGCACTTCTGGTCACCACATTACAAGGAAGGGTGTGGAGGCACTGGAGGTGCAGAAGAGATTTATCAGGATGCTGATTACAGGGCAAGAGAAATAAGGAGAGGTTGGACAAACTTGGGTTGTTTTCTCTGGAGCATCGGAGAATGAGTTGATACCTTGCAGAAGTTTATAAGATTAAGGGAGACAGTGATAGAGTAGACAACCAGCATCTTTCCCCCCCCCCCCCCCAGGATTGTAAACCCATGTACTAGAGGGCATGCATTTCAGATGAGAGGGGAAAGTTCAAAAGAGATGTACAAAGTAAATATTTTTTACAGAGTGAGTGATAGGAATCTGGAACAGGCTGTCTGGAAGTGGTGGATGCATATGTGATTGTTCTCAGCATTACTTTCTTATAATTGCACTGTTTGTCTTCTTTTTGAACATTGGTCGTTTGTCAGTCTTCGCTTGTTTATGCATAGTCCTTTTAATAAATTCTATTATATTTCATTTTTCCTGTAAATAACAGCAAAAAAATCAATCTCAGCATTGTATATGGTAGTATATATGTACTCTGTTAATAAATTTTCTTTGAACTTTGAACTTCAGTGAGCTGCCCTTGCATTTCTTCATGTGGCTGGCATTGTATTGATCATCAGCATGCCAATGTCCTTGATACCTTAACGCCACAATATGCTGTCACATGCACAGAATCTTCAAGAATGTGATGGTTCCCTGAATGAGGGAAGACTAATAAAGGAAGAATCTGACAGCATTAACTTATTCATATCTCAAATTAGTAACCATGCTGTGCACTTAGAAAAGGAACAAATTCTTTAATATTCCAATGAGGAAACAACATTCCCCTTCATCACCTTTCCCCTAACTACCCGCTTATATTTTCGAATAGTGTGGCAGTGTTGTGTTGCTTTGCTTAATGATAGTTGAGCAGTATTCACCGATAGCATCGGGGATGGAACTCAAACTCACAAAAGGCAAAGGCTGTCAAAACGTCACCTTGGAACAAACATTCTGAATGCACTTGATTCTGGCAGCAACCAGTGGATCTGAGGTTTGATTATCAAAAAACTCACTACTAGGTGAACAAAAGACAAAGCTGTGTGGGAAGCTGGTACACACAGGGTGCTCAAATATGAGTTATAATTTAATCTAGTGTTTTTAGATGTTTAATGACTTGTGTTGCATTCTTCAAGATTTATGCAATAATTTTTCGACTGGTTGTTCATTACCTTTTCTCTGCCATTCAATGAAGGATCTATTTTATTGACTTGTTTGAGGGCTGATTCTTTAAATCTTATATGGAGCAGCATTATACAAAATGTGAAAGATCCTCGAGTTGCTTGTTCCTTTCAATGCTCTTTAAGCAACCTTCCGTTCAGGAATTTTGAGCATGAGCAGTGATAGATTACTGGATTAAGTAAACAGACGTTTATGCTAACAAGAAAAAATCTGCAGATGCTGGAAATCTGAGCAACACACACCCAAAACGTCGACCATAGATACTGTTTGGCTTGCTGAGTTCCTCCAGAAGTTTGTGTGTGTTGCTAGAAGTTTACACTGGCCGTTGGCAAGTTCATATAATTTCTGTCATGAACACTAACAATGCAGTTATGGATTTAATGTTTTTTATGATGCATTTTGCTTTTTTAACCTATAAATTTAATTTGCTGTTCATTAAAGTTGAATATAAGAATATATGTCCATTGTTGAAAAGGAGCATTGGCTTGGTTTGGCAACTGTTATGGTTAATTCTTTGAAGACCAGTTAGTCAAAATGCTGGAGTTAGTATGTGATGCTCAAGATTTCCAGCATCTACAGAATCTCTCGTTCTGAAGTCAATTTGCATTTTTTTTCCACTAAGGGTATAGAATATACCTGAGAGTATAGAATATGGAAAATACTTCATTGAATATCATACTTGCTTGTTGTTTTTTAATGCATGAAATGGGTTTTACTTGTCATTTCTTTTTAGCAAAATGAAGAAATATCAATCTGTGAGAAACTTCGTTTACCATTCCAGTCACTATAAAGCAAATACAATGTTCTTTATCTGTAATTGGAATAGATAAATTGTATTGTTATAGTTACATGTACAGAGGTGAAAAGCTTGTCTTGCATACTGTTCATACCATTCTCTCCAATACATTAGTGCATTGAAATATAATGCTGCAAAACAATAACAGAATAAGAGTTAAAAATACACGTGGACTAAGATGTTAACTGTCCTGTGCTATCACCAGTAGGATCATCAGTTGATCTGCCACTTGTCTTCAGGAGTTTCGTCCCGCTTACAGAGCAGTGCAGGTCAACCATAAGGTACAAAGTCATAATAAGGAAGGTTGTGAGATCAAGAGTCGATCTTATCATACTAGGGAGACATTCAGTAGTCCTATAACAGCAGAGGAGAAGCTGATCTTGAGCCTGGTGGTATGTACTTTCAGGCTTTGGTATCTTCTGCCCAAGGGGAGGGGTAGAAAAGATAATGTCCGATGTGGATGTGATCTTGGAATATTCTGGCTGCTTTACTGAGGCAGCAACAGGTATAGGCAGAGACTACGCGGGAGAGTTAGCAACTAATCAGGTGTAACCTGACTTTGTCTCCCCCAACTTCAAGATTCACCATTATTTCATTTGAATGACATCTTCCAGAAATGCTTGGCTACTGATTTCATTTAGGGGGATCACCTGTCTACAAATCAGAAATCAGAAATAAACATTTCAACTCCTTATCAATGGATGTGCCTACTTCTGCTAGACGTTGGTTCAGAGATTTCAAGGGTTGGGTGTGATGTTAATGAAGCTCTAGGCAGGTTGAAGAAAGTACTGCTACACTTTTAAGAGGATCATATAATCTGACCCAGATGGAGAAAATTAAGAAAACCGCAGATACAGGAAGTCTAAAACAAAAGCAAAAATCACTGCATTCTATCAAAACATTTTCAATCTGAAACATTTACTCTGTGCCTCTCCCCATAGATGTGCTCTGACCTACTGAGTATTTCCAGCAATGATTGACCTGTCATGATATCATGCCAAGATTTGTTTTAATCAAGGTGAAAAGAAACAGGCTGTGTAGCAACTTTGCCCATTTTTATGCATAGGATGTAGTTGTGTATGAACCTCCTGCTTTATTTTCAAAACTGTTTCATTACTTTCAAATGAGTCTCTTTGGGTGTAAGATGCTTTTACTTATTCCATGTGTTTAAGTGAAGTTTCTTTTTTTATGGGTATGGATGTTGCCTGGATTGGGGTGCATGCCTTATGAGAATAGGGTGAGTGAACTCGGCCTTTTCTTCTTAGGCGACAGAGGATGAGAGGTGACCTGAGACAGGTGTACAGGATAATGAGATGCATCGATTGTGTGAATAGTCAGAGGCTTTTTCCCAGGGCTGAAGTGGCTAGCACAAGAGGACTTAGTTTTAAGGTGCTTGGAAATAGGTACAGAGGAGATGTCAGGGGTAAGTTTTTTTACGCAGAGAGTGGTGAGTGCGTGGAATAGACTGCTGGCGGCGGTGGTGGGGGCGGAAACGATAGGATCTTTTAAGAGACTCCTGGATAGATACATGGAGCTTAGAAAAATAGAGGGCTATAGATAAGCCTAGGTAGTCCTAAGGTAAGGACATGTTCGGCACAGTTTTGCGGGCCAAATGGCCTGCATTGTGCTGTAGGTTTTCTATGTTTCTATGTCTTTATAAGGTTCACTATCTGAATTACTATGAAAGTCATGTTTAGTTGCTTGGAAATCTACTTAATGTCATAAGGGCATGGCTGGGAACGGACCCAAGTGCAAGACACAAACACTGAAGTACGAGGGACAGGACTAGGATACAGGGCGAAGGCAAGGACATGGAAAGGAAAACCAGGAACCTGGAACAGGACTGGACAAAAGAGCTGGGAGCCCGGGCTTGGACTCCAAGCCAGAGACTAGACAAGGACCCAGTACCTGGGTATTGCCTCTGGCTCGGACCCCAGAACTAGGCAAGGATGAGGCTTGGCAGGCAGGCAGGATGAGGCTGGAGTCTTCAGGCTAGAAGCTAGAGGCTAGAGACTTGGCTTGGCTTGGCTTGGCAAGAGGCTAGAGGCTAGAGGCTAGAGGCTAGAGGCTAGAGGCTAGAGGCTAGAGGCTAGAGGCTAGAGGCTACAGGCTAGAGGCTACAGGCTACAGGATAGGCAAGAGACGAGGCGAGGCTTGGCAGGAGGCTGAAGACGAGAGTAGAGGTGAGGCTGGAGGCTGGAGACGAGGCAAGGTGAGGCTGGAGGCTGGAGACGAGGTGAGGCGAGGCTGGAGGCTGGAGACTGGAGACTTAAGGCGAGGCTGGAGGCTGGAGACTGGAGACTTAAGGCGAGGCTGGAGACTGGAGACTTAAGGCGAGGCTGGAGGCTGGAGACTGGAGACTTAAGGCGAGGCTGGAGGCTGGAGACTGGAGACTTAAGGCGAGGCTAGAGGCTGGAGACTGGAGACTTAAGGCGAGGCTGGAGGCTGGAGACTGGAGACTTAAGGCGAGGCTGGAGGCTGGAGACTGGAGGCGAGGTGAGGCTGGAGACTTGAGGCGAGGCGAGGCGAGTCTTGGCAGGCTCCTCCTGGGCAGGGTATGGATCACTTGGGCAGGGCGCGGATCACCTGGGCAGGGTGCGGATCACCACCCGACAGAGGCAAGGGACAGGAAGGGACAGAACCAACCCCAGGTAACGGCAAGACGGCCTGGCTTACCTGGGCAGAGGCAAGGGACAGGAAGGGACAGAACCAACCCCAGGTAACGGCAAGACGGCCTGGCTTACCTGGGCGGAGGCAAGGGACAGGAAAGGAGCTAGGTACAAGGTGGCTCCAGGACCAGACAGCAAGACAAGGCAAGGCTACTGGCAAAGCAAGGCAAGACGAGAACTTCAGGTGAGGCGAGAGTTACCGGCAGGACAAGGCAGGGCTTCAGGCAAAGCAAGGCGAGACAGAACTTCAGGCGAGGCGAGAGTTACCGGCAAGACAAGGCAGGGCTTCAGGCGAGGAAACAGATGGCAGGGGAAGGGATACAAGAAGTAAGGACAAGAACAGTCCAGCAGCCATGCCCTGGTCTCTGGAGGTATTTATGCAGCCAGCCCCAACTAGCATCAGCTGCCTCAATTAGCTCAACAAGGACAGAAACAGGGTAGATAGGAAAACCTGGAGCAAGGGTTGATGGACCGGACCGTGAACCGGAATATGGACTTCACGGACCAGACTACGACACTTAATGGAAAACATATAAAGTAATTATAATCAGAATGAGAGTTATTATCTTATTTATTAATGAATTCACATCAGGTCTGACCAATATATGAGACATTGTAACTTAGGTCAAATGCCCACATGTTATGGCTATCTGAGAAAGAGAGATTTGCCTTTACAGAATTCACAAGTCACTGCCCAAAAATTTGAATGCAGAATAAAATTCACTTGTCCAGAATTTATATGAAAAAGGTAAATGAATCAACACAAGATTTATTTTCTTTCAATTTACATTTCTTGATCCATGTACAGATAACACAATTTTGTGTTATAGAAAATTGTAATATAACCTGTTTTCTAGAAACTAAAACTCACCCTTAATGTAGGGGTTTCCTGCATTAATCTTTGATCTTCTTTGTCTTTAACTGACTTATTTCTTCAACTCCACCTATTATTCAAGAAGTTTCAGTATCAATTGAGTTGAAGGACATCATAATAAAATCTATTCAAGCAGTAAATGTGGGAAACAGCAGATCATGTAGCACTGGGGAAAAGAGACAGTTATTATTTCTGCAATGAATTTATTTTTGACCTTTTTATTCTGATATCAAATATTCTAATTTTTTTTATAAAAATGCTCGAAATACAGAAAGCATGTAATTTTTGTATCTATCTTCAACTTAATTGTTTTATAACATGATAGATTGAAATAGAGAAGCGTGACTTCCTGTTTAACCATTTTCCATTCAAGCCAATGAATGGATCGTTATTTTGCCTGGGAGAAGAAAAAGCATCCTTCTTGTTATGTTGGTAGTGTAAATTCATCTGGTTTTCGTTTGTGAATTTTATTAATTTTGTTAATGTTTCTGTTCATGTGAAATATCCATGAGTTGTATTATAAACATCAAAGAATTTCTAATCTGTTTTCTTGCTTTGTTTAATTACAATTGTTGTGTCTTTTCATTTGGATATGATCTTGGAAGATTCCAAAGCATGGGGTGACATATGTTTGTCTGTCCAGTTCGTCCGAGAGAAAAAGCAAAGTTCTTAATGCCTAATTTCGGTTTTGTGTCTGTAATGTGAAAGGTTAGTTTATTTGTCAGTCAAAAATCACATCTGCAGTGCTGGTCATTGATTGGCTAGTTTGAAGGGTACAGCAGATCTTTCCCATTCGTTGCTGTGTGCCATGGCACCAGTGTCCAGTTTCAGGCCTCTCAGGAGCTTTCCTTTGTCTCCAGGCACTCACCTTCACACTGAGGTTGTGACTAATGCTGAAGAACCATTGGGAAAGTCTGCTGCAGATATGGGAGGGCCCACACGTACACTTAGCTAAGTATCTGTTTGTTGAATGTTTAGTTTTATAGTTGTATAACTTGGGAAGACTTAATAAGGTACCTTTTGAGTTTGAAGCGTTACTGAATGTTTAGTATCATAGTTTTTGTAACTTAGGGTGGCTTAGGTGTTTGGTCAAATATCTGTAAATAAATAATTAATGTGCTTATTGGTAATCAGTGCCTTCGGGCTCCCTTACCAGACATAAACCTGCTTTCTTGTAACAGTGTCTCTTTAAAAATGGTTTATTTGTGTTAGAAACATTTTTTAAAAACCTAAAACACTTATCCAAATGTATTATTCCTTTCAATTTGTTTAATTCATTTAATCTATTGCTTCCTCTACCTTACACAAAAGCTGCCTTGGGAATTTGCAGTTCACTGGTATCAGGTTCTCTGCTGCTGATAATTCAAATGACAAAGGAAACAACACATATTGTACAAGAGAAAATAAAATGAATACTCTATTTTAATATTTCTTCCTTTTTGGATCTTGAAGGGAATTAATTCCACGAGAGCATTCTTCCAGTCGCAACCTGTCTTGCAGCAGCAGCCAGTGAAAAACTGATCACATTTCCAGGTGCAAATGTGAAAGAACAAATGTCACTAGGGTGAGTTTATAAGCTAAGAGCTCTGGTTTGTTCCACTAGTGTAGTTATAGACTATTTGCAAGGCATGGACGTTGGTCCTTCACTCTTTTCTTTTGGATGATGTGGTGATGATTTCATTCTGCACTAATTATTCCCCAGATCCCACACTCCTACCAGCATCGCTGAGGCATTAAATGAGATGGAGGTGTCATTAAAATGCTTCACTGCTTAACAAGTTGCTGTAACTTTGTGCTAACAAATACCTCAAGGCTGCAATTTCACTGTGAGATTGCACCGTAAGCAGGTTGGTAACTGACACAAACAATGAGTTGTCCTGTAGGAATGAGTGCAACCAGAATAGCTTAACAACTCAACAATTTCCTTGCTGTAATAAAGGGGGAAAATACTGCAGATGTCAGAATCGCAAATTAGAAACAGAATGTGCAGGAAATACTCAACAGGTCAGGCAGCATCTGTAGAAGGTGTGATGGTATCAGGTTTGCTGACTGCAAAGTTCTAAACTCAGATGAAGATCTAAAGCCCAATTGGTTATAAATAATCACGAGTACACTCAATAAAAGGAGATTATACTCTATCTTCAAAGAGAAATTCACTTTCTGTTTATTCTCCATAGTGAGATTAGCTGTTAATATCCACTATTAGAGCAATGAGTCTCCTCTTCCTACCAAGGAAAAGATACTTCCAGCTAGCAAAGTAGTTTAAAATGTAGTTCATGTATTTTCAGTGATAAATGTTTAAATCCACACATTCTTAAAACACATTTAAAACTTGCAAAGAATTTCTATCTTAAACAATTCTAAATTACAAACCATTTCTAAAACATGAACTGTTTCCTAGAAATAAAGCATTTCTTAAACATAAATAATTTCAAAAACACTGGTACAATTCTATAAATTGAAAAAGACGTACCAAATTGTTGCAGACAAACAAGAAAGCGAAGCTGAAAGAATAAATTCTCGTTTACTTTATGTTCCTTACCCAATTCCTAATAAGCCTGGACTTCTGTTTATATTTAGATCATTTTCTCCCAGCTACTTTATAAACACATTGGTTATTTCATATGCTAAATAATATTATCTGTTCTGCAAGCTTCCTTGAACTAAGCAACTGAAGAGTTAGCTTGTCCACTTGAAATAACCAAATTAAACAATGAAAAAGGTGCAGTGAGTTGCATTTGCTTCTACAAAATACAGATCAAAATACAGAGCTTACTTGCAAAGCTGATTTTTAGCGAGTGCTTTTTAATGTCAAGCTGATTAGTGTTCTCCATTTACATTTTAAGAACTGAAGTCTAACTCCCATTTACAACTGAAGATAAAAATCTGTTAGTTGTAAGTTTAGTTAATGAAGAACATGTGGGCAATACTGAGCTTAAACTGAGCTGAACCAAAATGGCTCAATCTGATACAATTGGAAATGGTTCCTCAGGCTGCACCTGATTGGGTATTGGTTACCCAACTACAGGAAAGATGCCATTAGGCTGAAATAAGTGCGGACAAGATTTATGAGGACGTTGCCAGGACTCAGCAGACTGGGTTATAGGAAGAAGTGTGACAAATTAAGCCAAGTGGATGTATGGTGTATGGAGACAGCAACAGATGGGTGATAGAGATAGATCAGATGAGCAAAAGAACTATGTAATGGTAGGGGGAGGGATGTACTGGGGATTATGAGTGAACATAGCCAGGTCAGAATGAGAAAGAAAGGAATACGGGGTGCAGGGAGTCTGAAATTGGAACAGCCAATGATCATTTCATTGGATTGTGGAATATGAGGTGTTGTTTTCAAGGTTTTAATGTATTAAAATGATAAATCTTGTTTAATTAAGATCACTCTATTTTAGAGTTAATAGAAGATTAAATCTTATCATCTTATAGGGATAAGCTTTTAGCTAACAGCTACAAAATTCTATACATGCAGACTTAATGTTTCTCTGAATGTTTCCTGGAGACATAACTAACCATTTACAAAAACAGATTCTTGTGTTTCCTTATACTTTAATGAAATTCAGACTTTGCAAAACTTTTTTCCCACTTTCTCTGGGTTACGAACACTATAGAGTTATTATTTATCAACCATCCCTAGTCTTCAGTACTTTCAAATACATGAAAATTTCAAATGTCATGCTACTCTTCGAGAAGGGGAGGATAAAAATGGCAGGAAATTATACCCCAGTTAGCCTGATTTCAGTAGTTGACACAATGTGAGAGACCATTATTAAGCTTGAGGTTTTCAGATACTTGGGAGCACATGATAACATAGACCAAAGTCAATATGACTTCTTTAAGGGGAAATCTAGCCTGACAAATCAGTTCGAATTCTTTGAGGAAATAACAGGCAGGATATACAAAGAAGAGTCAGTGGATGTTGTTTACTTGGATTTTCAGAAGGCCTTTGACAAGATGCTGTACATGAGCCTGCCAAAATGAGAAAAGGACCCATGGTATTACAGGAAAGATAATAACATGGGCAGAAGATTAGCTGACTGGTAGAAGGCAAAGAGGAGGAATAAAGGGGGTCTTTTCTGGTTTCCTGCCAGTGGCCAATAATGTTCCACAAGGGCCAGTGTTGGTTCAACTACTTTTCACACTGTATATTAATGATCTAGATGATAGAATTGGTGGTTTTGTAGAAGTTTGTGGTTGATACAAAGATAGGTGAAGGGGCAGGTAGTGTTGAGGAAGGAGGGAGTCTACAGAAGGAGTTAAAAAGATTGGTAGAATGGGCAAAAACTTGGCAGATAGAAACAGTACAAGGAAGTATATAGTCATGCACTTCAGTAGAAGGAATAAAGGCATCGACTATTTTCTAAGTAGTGTGTGAATTCACAAATTAAAGGTGCAAAGGGACTGGGGAGGTCTAATGCAAGATCCCCTAAAGGTTAACTTGCAAGTTGAGACAGTAGCAAAGAAGCCAAATGCAATATTAGCCTTCATTTTGAAAAGACTAGAATATAAAAGCAAGGATGTAATGCTAAAAATTTATGAGACATTGGTCAGACATATTTGCAGTACTGAGAGCAGTTTGGGGCCCATTTCTGCAAAAGGATATGCTGGCATTGGAGAGGTCTATGAGAATGATCCTGGGAATGAAAGGTCAATATAAGAGAAACATTTGATTGCTCTGGGTCTGTAGTCACTGGATAATGAAATTGGTTCTCATTGAAACCTACCAAATACATGGATGTCTTGATTGAGTGGATCTGGTGAAGATGTTTCTAATAGTTGGAGAGTCTAGAGCTTGAGAGAAGAGCCATAGAGTAGAGGGTTATTCTTTTAGGACAGAGATGAGGAAGAATTTCTTTAACCAGAGGTTGGTGAATCTGTGGAATACATTTCCACAGACAGCTGTTGAGGCCAAGTCATTGGGTATATTTAAAGCAGATGTCGATAGATATTTTGATTGATAAGCATATGAAAAGTTACAGGGAGAAGGCAGGTGAGTGAAGTAGAAAGGGTAAGTAAGTTAGCAATGATTGAATGGCAGAACAGACTCAATAGACCAAATAGCCTAATTCTGCTCCTATGCCTTATAGTCCTCTGGTCTAGCATCATCTAAAAACAATTTCTTGATGCATTATAAATACACGTGTTTTCTTCAGTACTGGTGAAGGAATTCTGTTATTTCCACAGGTCTCCAAGTAAAACATATATACCCCAACCGAGTCCAATTGTATTCCTCTGGAGTTAAGTTCCATATTTAATAGGATGCTTAAGATGGCTATCACATCTAGATGAGATTCATTGCTGGCTGGAAATGTCATAAGGTGGAATTGGAACTGAAATATTCAACAATATACATGCAATTCGTAACACAAACTGCACCACTATTTCTCTTCCTCTGTCAATTTCAAGCATCACACCAGAATGCTTTTATCTTACTGAAATAGAAATTCCAATCAAGATATTTTCGAGTTAAGCAATCACTGAATGAAGGACAATTTACTGGGGATTGAGTTTATAATTTCAATGTATGATGTGGGTGGAGGCGGAGTTAGGATGGTGCTAAATTGTGACTCCTTCACTCTCATCTGTGAAAACAGCTGAATTTCCATCTTTGATGTCTCCTTTTCCTTTTCTGGGTGGATAGCATTCTGTTGAAGACCCTGACCTGGACCTACACTCTGACGAGTTCTTTGCAGGGGTAGGACCTGCTCTCAGGGACTCATAACTGGCCACTTTTCGATATCCCAAGGACACTGCCTGGACGATGATGGTGCTTTCGGGATTCTGATGTTTCGCGGCCCTGTAGATGGGCTGATTCTAAGCTGGTGCCGCCAACTGAAGCATTGTAGGAGAGAACAGAACATCGGGAACAGCGAACTAGATGTTGGAGGCTGTGTACTTGATGAATCACCCTTTCTCGTCGGTGGGGAAAAATTGTTGCCGATCCCTGAATCACAGAACTCGGAATAAAAAGTAGCACGTCAGACAATTAATGCCATAAATCAGCGAGATGTTTTGTTGTGTTTCCTCTCTCACGGTGAAACGGGGACATCTTTTCGTCCTTTATTAGGGAGAGAGAGAGAAAGAGATCATATGGCATGTTGAATTGTCCGCTGAACAATTAGTTTTTGTTGTACTGCAGATCAGGCTCCTTATTAGGAGCCTTGCTATCGCATGCTTGGTGAGTGGAGGGTGCTGATACTGTTTTGTGGAAGTGTGTGGGGGTGGGGGAGAGCCGTTGCTTTACTGCTGCTTGTGCGTGGGAGGGGCAAATACGGGCAATTTGGGATTCTAACATTTAACTGTCATTCATTGGGGCACTCTTATGTTTTGATGGATGTCTGCGAGGAAGAAGTACTTCAGGTTGTATCTTGTATACATTTCTCTGATACTGAACGGAACTATTGAAATATTGAAGTGTTGATATGTCTTTAAGTAATTTTAGGTCCATTTTCCTTGAGCATTGACAGCATGGTCAGCACAGCTGAGTTAGGCTGAAGACCCTGTTTCTTCTGTATAACTCTATGTATGGCACTATGGCATCTGAAATTCTATGCATTGAATCTCTCTCAGTTTTTCCACAGTTTCTGAAGCTATTGTATTATTGTCATAATATGGCCACTGGAATCAACATTTAAAGCATTAGGACATTGCATGGAATGACTGAAGGTACAAGAGGTATTTGCCACAACTTCCTGGCGGCAGCTTTCAAAATGGAGAATGGGACCAAAAGGCATTAAACAACAAAGGTTGTACAAAACAGTAAAGAATGGGAGCTGCTACTGGGTACATCCTTTAGAATTTTTCGGTTCTGTTCACATAACACTGGCAGAGCATGGGGGAAATCTCTGGAGATTGCTGATTAAGAGATACATTGCCTGCTTCTTGGCATGTACTGCTAATGGTCTACATCTTGTACAGAACAGAACGATTTGTGGCACTGTAATCAAAAATTGAATACAGCCTATCATCCTTTAGGTGACTCCTGAATTCCATGTTATTGGACCATGGCCCAACAACTTAATTGCTATTTTTTTTTGTAGCAATTCTCTTTATTTCTATTTTGTTCACTCTTGGTTCAGTTGTTATTCATGTTATAACCTTATTTAATTATAATGTTAACCAACACAGTTATCACCATTATTATTACCTTATAACCAGTTCTAAATCAACCTTCCTACCCATGCCTCACAACTCCTTCTCTCAATGCCATAAATGCAAGATTATTTACAGCCCTGGTTTATCACAGTGTCAGTAGTTATATCCATTAGCTTAAGTATTGGGGCTAAGTGTAAGAAGGATTACTGGAAATAATCTTTATCAAGTGCCAGAGCTTCTTCCATTTCCTAATCTTTCCAGCCCAGGCTGTATGTCAAGAACATGGCAGTAACTGAAGCCACTGAGACCATTTATCACGGTTAACATTGCTCAGTGAAGAGTTGCTATAATCCACAGAGATGCAACTATTGAGTAAAGCTCAAAGAACAAGTGTTCTCTAGATAGTAGTGTCCCAATTATTAGTCTGTGCAAGCAATTCTCTGAAAAAGTTCTTATATTTTTCCCCTCATGTATAATTTACTGCAACAGTCTTGCACTTCTACTGTCCAGGACGGTCTTTTAAGTTTGAATTTAATTGCTTAAAAATCATATTTCCAAGACGTCATAAATAATGAATCTTTTCTACCATTTCTTTTGCATTTAATATTTTGCAGTTGGGATTCACTTTGTTTATAGATGCAGTTATTTCACTCTAGCAGCCATCAAATAAAACTTGAAGTTAATTAATCTAAAGGACAGAAGAACTGAAGCTGTATATATTTGAATTTACAGTATATGGCATGAAAGGATGTTATTTGATTCATTATGCCCATTCTGGTTTACAGAACAATCCCATTTCCCTGTAATCTAGTCTTTCTCTGATGTCCATTAAATCCTACCCCATGTTTGAGTCTCCTACCAGTAACAGCAAGCACTTCATTGGATTGTAGAAGGATACCTGATTACCTGTGCAAATTTCACATCGCCACATGGAGAACATACAAATTCCACCCAGAAAACATGCTACATGAAGACTGAACCCAGAACACTGTAGCTGTGAGCCAACCACTATAATTGTCTACACACCAGCTGAAATCTGTTCACCTCTCTCGCCTCACAGACTGAGAAGTTATAGAATGTTTACACTGACATTTTTAAACAAGAGCAATGGTCAGGAACATGAATAAGTCTGTAGATGTTGCAAATCCAAAGCAACACATACAAACTCAGCAGGTCAGGTGGCAACTTTGGAAATGGATAAACAGTCGACATTTTGGGCCGAGATCCTTCTTCATGACTGACCAACTCACATCATTGAGAAAAGCAGAAACTAATATTGACTTTCATGTGTAAGTCAGTTTGATGTGGACCACTCAGCTCTAAAGACTCATGTGAATGTCATTAACAAACTGTCGTTTGCAGTTTAAGCACAATGATCAAGGATCTTGGCCTGAAACGTCGACTGTGCTTCTTCCTATGGATGCTGTCTGGCCTACTGCGTTCCACTAGAATTTTGTGTGTGTTGATCAAACTTCATGTTTTACCTAATTTACCTTCACAACTTGCAGATTCTGATGAAATCTGGCACTGGCACTTCTGACAGAGAGGGAAAATAAATATGAGGTGAATACAGATGGCAGTGTCACAAGAAGGGAGGTAGACTTTCAGAATGCTTTTGGAGAACAGCAAATAGCACACACAGTCATATCATCATAATCATTTAACAAAGAATAAAGACCCTTTCGCCTTCCTTATCCACGTTAACAATGGCTTCATGTAGATGAGCAAATGTGCATTAATTCCACATTTTCCTTTTCGTAACACCTTCATTACTACCATCTTTTCCTACTACCCCAACCATTCTTTGCACCCACTTCTATTATTCGTAACCTACAGCAGCCCATTAAATGCCCAACTAAAACATCTCTGGATTTAGGAGGAAATCAGAGCATCACATGGAAGCCAACACAGCTACAGGGTGACCATGGAAACTTTGCACAGAACTCTGCAACCTTTGATGAGGCTGAAGGAGCAGGGGATAGAAGCATGGCAACTGATTCAAATTGGAAATTGCACTTTAACCCCAAACATAGAAACCTACAGCACAATACTGGCCCTTCAGCTCACAAAGCTGTGCCGAATATGTCCTCAACTTAGAAATTACCGAGGGTTACCCATAGCCCTCTATTTTTCTAAGCTCCATATACCTCTCCAGGATTATCTTAAAAGACTCTATCATATCCGCTTCCACCATCATTGCCGGCAGCCCTTTCCACGCACTCACTATTTTCTGCGTTAAAAACTTCCCCTGACATCTCCTCTGTACCTACTTCCAAGCACCTTGAAACTGCGCCCTCTTGTGCTAGTCATTTCAGCCCTGGGAAAAAAGCCTCTGACTATCCACACGATCAATGCCTCTCATCATCTTATACACCTCTCTCAGGTCACCTCTCATCCTTCGTCGCTCCAAGGAGAAAAGGCTGAGTTCACTTAAGCTATTCTCATAAGGCATGCCCCCCCAATCCAGGCAACATCCTTGTAAATCTCCTCTGCACCCCTTCTATGATTTCCACATTCTTCCTGTAGTGAGGCGACCAGAACTGAGCACAGTACTCCACGTGGGGTCTGACCAGGGTCCTATGTACCTGTAACATTACCTCGCAGCTCCAAAACTCAATCCCATAATTGATGAAGACCAATGCACCGTATGCCTTCTTAACTACAGAGTTAACCTGTGCAGCAGCTTTGAGTGTCCTATGGACTTGGACCCCAAGATCCCTCTGATCACCCACAATGCCAAGGGTCTTACCATTAATACTATATTCTGCCATCATGTTTGACCTACCAAAATGAACCACCTCACACTTATCTGGATTGAACTCCATCTGCCACTTCTCAGCCCAGTTTTGCATCCTATCAATGTCCCGTTGTAACCTTTGACAGTCCTCCACACTGTCCACAACACCCCCAGCCTTTGTGTCATCAGCAAATTTACTCACCCATCCCTCCACTTCCTAATCCAGGACATTTATAAAAAGTCACAAAGAGTTGTGTTCCCAGAACTGATCCCTGAGGCACACCACTGGTCACTGACCTCCATGCAGAATATAATCCATCTCTAACCACTCTTAGCCTTCTGTGGGCAAGCCAATACTGGATCCACGAAGCAATGTCCCCTTGGTTCCCATGCCTCCTTACTTTCCTAATAAACCTTGCATGGGCTACTTTATCAAATGCCTTGCTGACTATTCCTAATCATATTATGCCTCTCCAAAATTTCATAAAACCTGCCTCTCAGGATCTTTTCCATCAATTTACCAACCACTGAAGTAAGACTCGCTGGTCTATAATTTCCTGGGCTATCTCTACTCCATTTCTTGAATAATGGAATAACATCTTCATTACTCCAATCCTACTGAATCTCTCCCATTCCCATTAATGATGCAAAGATCATTGCCAGAGGCTCAGCAAATTCCCTCTTCACCTCCCACAGTAGCCTAGGGTACATCTCGTCTGGTTCCGGTGACTTACCCAACTTGATACTTTCCAAAAGCTCCAGCACACCCTCTTTCTTAATATCTATATGCTCAAGCTTTTCAGTCCTCTGTAAGCCATCCCTACAATTGCCAAGATCCTTTTCCATAGTGAATACTGAAGCAAAATACGGTTCCATACACACTTTTCCACTGTCACACTTGATTGGTCCTATTCTCTCACATCTTATCCTCTTGCTCTTCACGTACTTGTAGAATGCCTTGGGGTTTTCCTTAATATTGTCCACCAAGGCCTTCTCATTACCCCTTCTGGCTCTCCTAATTTCATTCTTAAGCTCCTTCCTGCTACCCTTATAATCTTCTAGATCTCTATCATTACCTAGTTTTTTGAACCTTTCGTAAGCTTTTCTTTTCTTCTTGACTAGATTTACAACAGCCTTTGTGCACACGGTTCCTGTACCCTACCATCCTTTCCCTGTCTTGTTGAAATGTACCTATGCAGAACTCCACGCAAATATCCCCTGAACATTGCCACGTTTCTTCCGTATATTTTCCTGAGAACATCTGTTCCCAATCTATGCTTCCAATTTCCTGCCTGATAGTCTCTTATTTCCCCTTACTCCAGTTAAATGCTTTTCTGTTCCTATCCCTCTGCAATGTTATGGTAAAGGAGATAGAATTATGATCACTATCTCCAAAATGCTCTCCCACTGAGAGATCTGACACCTGACCAGGTTCATTTCCCAATACCAGATCAAGTACAGCTTCTCCTCTTGTAGGCTTATATTGTGTCAAGAAACCTTCCTGAACACACCTGACAAACTCCACCCCATCGAAACCCCTTGCTCTATGGAGATGCCGATCAATACTTGAGAAATTAAAATCTCCCACCACAACAACCCTGTTATTATTGCACCTTTCCAGAATCTGTCTCCCTATCTGCTCGTCGATGTCCCTGTTACTATTGGGTCGTCTATAAAAAACACCCAGTCGAGTTACTGACCCCTTCCTGTTCTGAACTTCCACCCACAGAGACTCCGTGGACAATCCCTCCATGACTTCCTCCTTTTCTGAAACCGTGACACAATCTCTGATCAACAGTGCCACGCCTCCACCTCTTTTGCCTCCTTTCCTGTCCTTTCTGAAACATATAAAGCCTGGCACTCGAAGTAACCATTGCTGCCCCTCAACCATCCAAGTCTCTGTAACGGTCACATTATAGGTCCAAGTACTGATCCATGCTTTAAACTTATGCACTTTGTTCATAATACTCCTTGCATTAAAATAGATATATCTCAAACCATCGGTCAGAGCGCATCCCTTCTCTATCACTTGCCTATCCTCCCTCTCACAGTGTCTCCAAGCTTTCTCTATTTGTGAGCCAACTGCTTCTTCCTCCATCTCTTCAGTTCGGTTCCCACCCCTCAGCCATTCTATTTTAACCCTTACATACTGTTTGGGTCAAATTTGACCCGTTTCGACATTTGACAGGAGTAAACACACCCTAAGTACCACTTTTTTAGCCAAAATTTGATGATTTTCTCTAAAATGACCCAGAATGCGCAAAAATGAAAATATTTAAAAATTTTATACTTTTGTACAGGTGCTACAAATTTTTGTACATTGAGGCTGTTCTGGGTCAAATTTGACCAGTACCTATTGAAACAGATTATAGATCTCTGAAACATTAATTAAGGATTAATCACCCATTTATTAATGTCAGATAGGATACTTATACATTCTAAATAGATCTGTCATTCAAAATTGGTATAGGCACTTGTCATGAGGGGACTCTTGGGCCAGGTCAAAGTTGACCCAGACCATATTGTGAAGCTATAGAATATGAACAGGTTTCCTGGGTTAAACTCTCCCTGACAGCCTTAGCAAACCTCCCCACCAGGATACTGGTCCCCCTGGAATTCAAGTGCAACCCCTCCTTTTTGTACAGATCACACCTGCCCCCAAAAAGGTCCCAATGTTTCAGAACTCTGAATCCCTGCCCCTGCTCCAGTCCCTCAGCCACACATTTATCCTCCACATCATTCTATTCATATACTCACTATCGTTTGGCACAGGCAGTAATCCCAAGATTACTACCTGTGAGGTCCTGCTTCTCAACTTCATTCATAACTCCCTGTAGTCTTTCAGGACCTCCTTCCTTTTCCTATCAGTCACCCCACTGCTCTATTGTCCTTGCTTTGTCATATGTATACATGATGTTACGCTCATGGAAGAGTTCTGCATCTATCAAACACTGATTAAGCAGCTTCCCATGATCATTCCTACATTGCTTTTCCTTTGTTATTTGTTGGCTAACAGATAACAATGGTTCCTAGCCATTCCAATTGTCTTCTTTTTAACCCATAGTATGTGATGGAAGAACTTCCTAAGATTATGATGCAACAAGAGACCCTGAGTAGATCATGTTATTCACATACTGAAGTGTTATCTCTGCTATTGTATCATTCTTTGGAAAGTGAGAGCACCAACAAATGTCATGCTATAGCTTTCTTTACAGATGTAGACATGGTAAAACACATTGAAATGAAACGAGACTGTCTGACATAGCGGCAATCCACCATAGGTATGCTTGTTAAAAGGAGTGTTACCTTAGATGGTCCAATTTGGTAAATCAACTGGTGTCAATGAAAGGAAAACTGCTGAGGTTAAATCACAACAATTTGACCAAATGATTATAATAGAGTCATAGGGAAATACAGCATAGAATCAGGTCCTTCAGCCCATTGAGTGCACAATTTATACCAATTCTATATTAATCCTATGTCTTCATTTTCTTCACTTTCAATTTCAAGTTCAAGGCCATTGTCATTCAACCACGCACGTACACAAATAAATGAAACATTGTTTCTCTGGGGTCAAGTTGCGAATCATCATCATTATGCATCGTGTCATTTGACGTGGCAACCATGGTCCACGACCATAATTGTTCTAGGCAAATTCTACAGAAATGGTTTGCCATTGTCTTCTTCTGGGCAGTGTCTCAATGAGAGGCGCGACCCAAACCATTATTAATTCTCTCCTGAGATTGTCTGTGTGGTGTCAGTGGTCACGTAACCAAGACTTGTGATGTTCACCACCTGCTCATGCGGCCATCCACCACCTGCTCCCATGGCTTCAGGTGACCCTGATCAGGCGGCTAAACAGCTGCTACCCCTTGCCCAAGGGTGACCTGCAGGCTAGTGGAGGGAAGGAGCTCCTTACACCTCTTTTGGTAGAGATGCATCTCCACCCCACCACTCAAGGAGCAGAAACACTGTACATAGAGTCACAAACAGCAAACGTATAGTTATAATCGAGTGCACAGAGCAAATAAAATTAACCCAAGTCCCTCAGTGGCAAGGTTTAAAGATTGACAGGTTGGCATAAAGTGCGAGGTGCATGTTTATGTAAGATAGAATAATGTTTTACTGGCACTATTATAATAAAACTGAAAAGTGACCAGTGCAGGATGAGAGATTGTCTGTGAGTTGGAGAGCGGGGTGGGTGGTTTGGCTGACAGGGCATTCAAACAGGGTGCACCTATCTGAAGATGCTCTGACCCAGCCTGACAGTTTTGCTTCTTATGCTGTGGTACCTTCTGCCTGACAGCAGTATGCCCTGGAGAAGGGTCTCAGTCTGAAACATTAACTACTCACTCTTTTCCATAGATGCTGCCTGACCTGCTGAGTTCCTCCAGCATTTTATGTGCGTTGCTTTGGGTTTCCAGCATCTGCAGATTTTCTCCTGTTTGGGTCAGAGAGATTATGGGAGGGATGGGAGTTGACATTGACAATGCTGAAGGCATCACGTATGCAAGGCTTCTGATATCTATTCTGAATGGGAGGGGAGAGACCCTGA
Organism: Mobula hypostoma; assembly: GCF_963921235.1. Taxonomy (NCBI): domain Eukaryota; kingdom Metazoa; phylum Chordata; class Chondrichthyes; order Myliobatiformes; family Myliobatidae; genus Mobula; species Mobula hypostoma. Next base: position 38,406,110 of record NC_086117.1, on the reverse strand, counting down.
TAATATTTAGACGTTCTCACTCTTCATTGCAGAATCTTGCATTCTGATGCATTGCAATTTCCATTCCACATGATGATGCAGCTGGTCAGGACTCTCTCGATGGTGCTCCGGTAGAATGTGATGAGATTGGAAGGGGGGAGCCTCATATGCCCCAGTCTCCTCAGGAATTGGAAGTGCTGCATGCTTTCTTGGCTAAAGGAGCGGTGTTGTGGAACCAGGTGAGAGTGTCAAAGTAATTGTGCACACCAAGAAATTTGGTGCTCTTGATTATCTCCACAAAGAAACTGTTGATGGGCAGAGGGGAATGGACAGCCTGCACTTTTTTGAAATCCACAACCCTCCTTTTATTCTTGTCCATGCTGAGACCTTGGGGAGCGCTGGTGCTGAGCGTTATAGAGACAGTGAAGTTGTTGTCAATCCAGACCGTCTGCAGTCTTGCAGTCAAAAAGTTCAAGATCCAGTTACAGAGGAGATGTTGAGACCCAACATGGACAGTCTTCCCACCAGCTTCTGGGGTTTGATTGTATTGAAAGGAGAAATGAAGTCAATGAATAGCATTCACGTGGGACCGGACTGTGTAAAAGGTGAAGGCTATGGCATTGTCGGTGGACTGATTTGGACGATATGCGAACTGGTAAGGGGTCTAATGGTGCCGGGAAAGCTGTATTTAATGCAGTTCCTGATCAGTCGCTTGAAGCACTTTATTTTTACTGTGGTCAGTGCCATGGGATGACAGTCAATGAGGTAGAATATAGACAGCATCTTGAGCATTGGGATGATGGTGCTAGCCTTGAAGTCTGCGGAGATGGCGGTCTGATCTTGGGAGATGTTGAAGATATTAATGAGAACATCCTCTGGCTGGGCTGCACAGTCTCAGACAACATGGCCAGATATATTGTGAGGTCCTGCAGCTTTGCGTGGGTTGACCCTGGATAGGATCTTCTTCACAGCTCTGTGGCTAGACAGAGTGCCTGCTTCCAGTAGGAAGGAAGCTTTTTTAACCTGCACATCATTCAGAGCATCAAAATGTGCATAGGAGATATTTAGCCTGTCAGGAAGAGAGGCATCACTGTTATTGAATTGCATGGTTGTCTAAATGCCCTGCCACATGCACCATGTGTCCCTTATTACAGAACTGGCTATAGCTCTTCCTGACCTGAAAGCTACCTTATCACCTGACCTGAAGGCAGCATTTTGTTCTTTTAGCAAGACCCGGAACTCTGCTGCTTTTCCCTAATTAGGGAGAGAGAAAGCCTATGTTTTTTTCAAATGACTGAGTGAACGAGTAATTTTTGGGGTACTGCAAGTCTGTGTCTTTATTGATGATTTGCTGCATGCTTGAGTGCTCGACGGAGGGTGCTGATTTTTTTTGCTAGTGGGGAGGGGGTTGTTGCTTTGCTGCTGCTTGTGCGTGGGAGGGTGAGCTGGGGGGCTTTGGGGTTCTAACGCTTTAACTGTCATTCATCCTTTTGGGCACTCCTCTGTTTTGTGGATGTTTGCGAAGAAAGAGAATTTCAGGATGTATATTGTATACATTTCTCTAATGTTAAATGTACCTATAGCAACCTATTGAAACTCCAGTGTCTGTTGTTGAATTTTGCCAATTTACATTAGTTAATGCTCTTCATAAAAACTCATAAAACAAATTAACATACATCAGGTGACATTACCAATAAGTTTCAAAAGCTGAGCCTCTGAACCTCCCTTTGCAACTGGATTCTTAACTTCCTTACCAGGAGACATCAATCAATGTGGTTGGGTGATAAAGTCTCCTCCACATTGACAGTCAATGCAGATACCCCAAGAATGTGTGCGCTGCACTCATAACTGTACAGATATTCACAGTCCAATTGTCATCTATAGATTTACAGGTGACACCACTGTTATTGGCATAAACTTAGATGGCGATGAGGTGGCATACAGGAGCTGGTTGACTTATATTGCCACAAAAACCTTACAATCAATTAGCAAGGCCAAGGAGTTGTCAATAAACTTTAGGAAGGGGAAGTTAGGAGAAAACTCAACCGTCCTCATTGAGGATAGCAGTGGAAAGGTGAGCACTTTCAAGTTCCTGGGTCTCAATATCTCAGAGAGTGTATCCTGGGCCAAACATATTGATTCAATCATGAAGAAGGCACATCAATGGCTCTACTTTGTTAGGAATTTGAGGAGATTTAGTATGTCATCAAAGAGTCCTGCAAATTCCCACAGAAGTGCAGTGGAAAGCATTCTGACTGGTTCTATCGCCACCTGGTGTGGAAGCTCCAATGCACGGGATAGCAGGATCTGCAGAGTGTTGTAGACTCAGCCACCTCCAGCACAGTCACAACCTTCCCCAGGATCAAGGATTTCTTCAAAAGGCCATGCCTGAGGAAGATGGCATTTATCTTTAAGGATCCTCACCATCTGGGCCATGCTCTCTTCTCAGTACTGCCATTGATGAGGATATAAAGAAGCCTGAAGACAACATTCAATGTTTTAAAAACACCTTCTTCCTCTCCACCATCAGCTTTTGGAATGATCTATGAACCTTTTTGTTTGCCTTTTGAGCAAATTATTTAGTTTTATAACTTACACTCATTGGCCACTTTATTAGGTACACCCGTACGGTACATTTGTTCATTAATGCAAATACCTAATCAGCCACTCATGTGGCAGCAACTCAATGTATACAAGAATCAGAGGTTCTGTTGTTGTTCAAACATCAGAGTGAGGGAGAAATGTGGTCTAAGTGACTTGACGGTGGAATGATTGTTGGTGCCAGACAGAGTGGTTTGCGTATCTCAAAAACTGCTGATCCCCTGGCATATTCACGCACAACAGTCTCTAGAATTTACAGAGAATGGTGCAAAAACAAAACAACATCCAGTGACAGCAGTTCTGTGGGCGATAATGCCTTGATAATGAGAGAGATGAGAGGAGAACCGCCAGACTGGTTCAAGCTGTCAGGAAGGTGAAAGTAACTCAAGTAACCACGTGTTATAACAGTGGTGGGCAGAAGGGCATATCTGAATGCAGAACATATTGAACTTTGAAGTGTATTGGCTACAGCAGCAGAAGACCACACCCGGTACCACTCCTGCACCTAATAAGTAGCCACAGAGTGTATATTCTAAATTACTCCCAATCAACATCAACCACTGGTCCTTTCATTTTCTTCCAGCTTCCTTCTGCTATCCACTTGAAATGCACCACACAATGCAGTGATGAATTCCCTATTTCAATCAAGACCTGCCACAAAAGGCTCTTCCCATATTGAGGGTACCTTTCAATATGCTGGAAATAGGTGCAGATTCTTTTGCATATCATAATGGAATGAGATGTTCTGCTTTACCTGGAGGCCACCTGAAATATTTGACAGAAGGCAGCATTTCATTCTTTCAGCAATACCAGGAACTCTGCTGTAAGCCATGGTTTCTGATTAGCCCGAATGGTGATGGGTTTAATGACGGTGACATGCTTGATGCAATTCGGCACGTAGCGGCTCTTTCTTTTCAAATACCCCGGATTCTGCTACTCACCTACATACTAGGGGAAATTTGAAGTGTCCCCTTAACTTGCCAACTGCTCATCTTTAGGATGTAAACAGAAAGCCACTCAGTCACACGGAGAATTTGCAAACTCCATACCAACAGAATCTAAGGTCAGAATGACAGCCGATCTCTGACGCTGAGGCAATGGCTCTAATATCTGTTCTACCATACTGACATCACTGATATTAAAAGAGCTTCGAAAAGAAAGTCTTAGCTCTAAAATCTAAATTTTTGCTACATGACTAAGTGCAAGAAGGGGACTGGTGAGGGAGGACACCAAAGGACCTATGACAACTTTGGAGGAGTAACAAGCTTCAGTGGCTGAGATGGGAGAGACTGCGCATACAACAACTGTTGCCCAGGTGCTTCACCAGTTGCAGCTTTATGGGAGAGTGGCAAAGAGAAAATCACTGTTGAAAAAAACTCACATGAAATCTTGGCTAGAGTTTCCCAGAAGGTATGTGGGAGGCTCTGAAGTCAGCTGGAAGAAGGTTCTATGGCCTGATGAAATCAAAATTGAGCTTTTTGGCCATCAGACTAAATACCATGTTTGGCGTAAGCCAAAAACTGCACATCATCAAAAACACACCATCCCTACCATGAAGTACGGTGGTGGGCTCATCATGCTGTTAGGATGCTTCACTGCAGCAGGCCTTGGAAAGCTTGTGAAGGTAGAGGGTAAAAAGAATATAACAAAGTACAGGGAAATCCTGGGAGAAAACCTAATGCAGTCTGCAAGATAACTGCGACTTGGGAGAAGATTTGTTTTCCAGCAAGTCAATGACCTCAAGCACAAAGCCTAAGCTACCACAGGAATAGCTTTAAACAACAAAGTTAATGTCCTGGAGAGGCCAAGTCAGAGACCAGACCTCAATCCAACTGAGAATTTGTGTCTGGGATTGTAAAGGGCTGTTCACTCCTGATCTTCATGAAATCTGACAGAGATTGAGCAGTTTTGTAAAGAAGAATGGAGAAAAATTGCAGTGTCTAGATGTACAAAGCTGATATAGAACTATCCAAGGTTGTAATAGCTGCCAAAGTCAGGTAAATACTGACTTGAAGGGGGTGAATACTTATGCGATCAACTATTTTGTGTTTTATAATTGTATTAAATTTGGATTACTTTGCAGAGATTTGTTTTCACTTTGACACGAAATAATCTTTTTCTGTTGATCAGTGTCAAAAAAGCCAAATTAATCCACTGAGATTCAATGTTGTAAAACAAGAAACATGAAAACTTCCAAGGAGGGTGAATAATTTTATATATATATATTATGTAATTCATGTTTTTTTATGTATTGCATTGCACTGCTGCTTCATCGCAACAAACTTTACAACATGTGCCACTGAAATTCAACCTGATTCTGAATCTGATCAGAGAATGCAATGGCTTTTTCCCCTTGCATTAGAGGATGCATTGACTTGGTCCTCTTGCATCAGAGACTGAGATAACTCCCCCAATGTAATACACAACATAGTCTAAGATTTACAGTGATTCAGGAAATCCAATCACATGGGAATGCTCCACACGCAATAAGTGGGCCATACATGACTAAAATAATGTGTCCATTTGGGCATTTAGTTATATTAGTTAAAATCCATTAATTAAACAAGTAATAACGAGAAGTCACTTTGAACCTAGATAGAACAATAAGATCTTTAATACTAATTAATATAAAGAACAAACTTTCACTCACCTTGTAATCTAAAGTCAAGGACCTGATTCCAATGAATGGGCTAATTTCATGCTAATTGTTCCAGCTGAGAGAGGAAAATAAATGAGGGGTCAGATATGAAGTGTGTCCATTTCCTCACCTCAGTACATCATGGATTATCTTTGGGATCAAGATGACACCATGGGCCATAAAAAGTTAAAAGCATCTTCGTTCACCTCCAGTACATTCTGTATTTCTCTGCTGCAGTATGCCATTGCCAAAGTCTAGAATGCATTAGCACACTCCACAATGACGAGACTCACTATAAAATTACTGGCAAATTATTATTGCAAAGTAGTAGATATATTTAGGTTCTGTATAATATAAAAACCTGCAAAATATTTACTTAAGTATTCCATTTATTTTATTTTACTTTCTAACCATTTGTGAATTTCTGGAAATAAGGGAGATTGAAAGGGAAGTTGTAGGTGTAATGTTTCAACTGCATACAACAGAAATGAGTTTGCATTTATTTAGCATTTATCATGACAGCATGTTCTAAAGTGCTCTTCAGCTGATAAATACTTTAGAATGTATTTACTGCTGTAATGTACAAAGTCAAGCATCCGATCTGTGCACAGTCAGCACCTATAAATAACAGTGAAATAACTGACCAGTGAAATTAGTGGAAGGATAGATATTGGCCTGGCCAGTAAGAAGAAATATTTCTCTCTCCTAAATGTTATGGCAGGGGTAGTTTTACATTTGATGTCAGATGGAATCTCAGTTTAATGCACTGTTTAACGACCATAAAAGAATGATCAAAAGACTACAGAAAATGAAAACAATCATGAAGCCAAGGTTGTGACTAGATGCAGTTTGTCCATTGTATTAACATCAGAATGAGTGGTCACAATCCTATACAGAGGCAGAATTGTGTCAATATATGAAAGATTCCTTGAGGAACACATAAAGTGCAGGAAGAACTCATTGAGCTAGGCAGCATCTTAAAATTTCATCCACTCTGTTGTCTGTTGCTCCACATTCCAGCATCCACAGTCTCTTGTGATTCTATGAAAGAGATTTGGTTGGCTCTTGGAATGGATAGAACTTCCTCTGTTGAAGGTTCTAGAGGAAAGGTAGAATGATAGGCTGCAATAGTCATAGGGAACTTCAAAATACAAGTAGCTTGGGAAATCAGGTTGGTGCGAGATCCCGAGAGAGAATTTGTAGAATAACTACAAGATGGCTTTTTAGAGCAGCTTGTGTTTGAGTCCACTAGAGAAAGGTTAATTCAGGATTGGATGTTGTATAATGAAGCAGACTTGATTACGGAGCTTAAGGTAAAGGAACCCTTAGGAGAAAATGCTCATAATATGACAGGAGAAATGGAAATGTGAATATGCAGTAAGCGCAGAACACCCCTGTGGCCATTCCCCTCAATAATAAGTATACCCTTCTTGGTGTTGTGGGGGATGACCATCCAGGGGAATGCCATAGAGACCAGGTTACTGGCACTGCACAGGTCCGTGGTACAGAAGAGAAAGAGGGAGAAGTGCGGAGCCATAGTGATAGGAGACTGAATAGTCACAGGAACTTACAGGAGATTCTGTGGACATGAATAGGATATCCAAATAATATGTTGCCTCTCAGATGCCAGGGTCAGGGACCTCTTGGACTGCATCCACAACATTTTGGAGAGGGAGGGAGAGCAGCCAGATGTCTTGGTACGCGTTGGGACCAATGACATAGGAAGGAAAAGCAGAGAGGTCCTGAAAAGAGAATTTAGAGAGCTAGGTAGAAAGCTGAGAAGTAAGACCTCCAGGGTAGTAATTTCTGGATTGCTGCCTGTGCCACGCACCAGTGAGGGTAGAAACAGGATGATTTGGCAGACTAATGTGTGGCTGGGAGGCTGGTGCAGGGGGCAGGGCTTCAGGTTCTTGGATCATTGGGATTTCTTCTGGGGGAGGTATGACCTGTTCAAAAGTGATGGGTTGCAGATGAATCTGAGTTGAAGCAATATTTTTGTGGGCAGCTTTGTTGGAGCTGTTGGGGAGGCTTTAAACTAATTTGGCAAGGGGGTGGGAACCAGAGTGAAGGGACTCAGGATAGGATGGAAGGTAAAAAAAGCAAAGATAGCATGCAGTCATACTGATAGGAAGGGCAGGTAGTTGTTAGGACATTTTTGCAGCCAGCAGGGTGAGTATCAGTGCATTAAGGATGCAGAATCAAAAAAGGTAGCAAATGCAGCACTCAATGTTATATCTCAATGCACGGAGTATAAGAAATAAGGTGGACAATCTTGTTGCACTATTACAGATGATCAGGTATGATGTTGTGGCAATCACTGAATCATGGCTGAAGGTTGGTTGTAGTTGGAAGCTGAATGTCCAAGGTTGCACATTGTATCAGAGGGATAGGAAGGTAGGCAGAGCAGGTGGTGTGGCTCTGCTGGTAAACAATGGCATTAAATCAGTAGGAAGATGTGACATAGAAAGATCGGAAGATGTTGAATCCTTGTGAGTTGAGTTAACAGACTGCAAGGGTAAAGGGACCCTGATGGCAGTTATATACAGGCATCCCAACAGCAGCTGGGATGTGGACCACAGCTTACAGCGGGAAAAAGGAAAGGCAAGTCAAAAGGGCAATGTTATGATAGTCATTGGAAATTTCAACATGAAGTCGATTGGGAAAATTGGGTTAGAAATGGATCGCAAGAGAGTGAGTTAATTGAACGCCTGTGAGATGGCTTTTTCGAGCAGTTTGTCATTGAGCATACCAGGGGATCAGCTCTGCTGGATTGGGTTTTATGTAATGAACCAGAGGTGATTAAGGTGCTTAAGGTCAAAGAAACCTTAGCAGGCAGTGATCACAATATGATTGGGTTCAACTCGGAATTTGATAGGGAGAAAGTAAAGTTTGACAAGGATCTCACGTGGTCTGTGTGGTGAAAAAGGCACAGCAGCGCCTTTTTCACTTCAGATGGTTGAACAAGTTTGGTATGGGCCCCCAAATTCTCAGAACTTTCTATAGGGGCACAACGGAGAGCATCCTGATTGGCTGTATCACTGCCTGGGATGGAAACTGTACTTCCCTCAATCACAGGACTCTGCAGAGAGTGGTGTGGACAGCCCAGTGCATCTGTAGATGTGCACTTTCCACTATTCAGGACATTTACAAAGACGGGTGTGTAAAAAGGGCCCAAAAGATCATTGGAGACCCGAGTCACCCCAAACACAAACTGTTCCAGCTGCTACCATCTGAGAAACGGTACCACAGCATAAAAGCCAGAACCATCAGACTCCAGGACAGCTTCTGAAGAGAAAAATGAGGAACATACAGGATAGATGTATTCCAAAACTGAAGAAATACTCAAATGGCAAAATAGTAGATTCGTGGCTGACAAGGGAACTCAAAGTTAATGTAAAAGCAAAAGAGAGGGCATACAACGTAACAAAATTAGTGGCAAGACGATGGATTGGGAAGCTTTTAAAACCCTACAGAAGGCAACTAAAAGAATGATTAGAAGGGAGAAGATGAAGTATAAAAGCAAGCTTGCAAACAATATCAAAGTAGATAGTAAAAGCTTTTTCAAGTATGTAAAAAAATAAAAGAGAGATAAGAGTGGATATAGGACTGTTAGAAACTTAGGCCAGAGAAATAATAATAGGGGCCAATGAGATGGAAAATGAACTAAATGAGTATTTTGCATCAGTCTCACTGTGGAAGGGTGCCAGATGTTGGAGGATGTGAGGAAAGAGAACTGAATGAATTACTATTACAAGGGAGAAGGGGCTCAAAGAGCTAAAGGACCTAAGGGTACATAAGTCACCTGGACCAGATGAACTGCACCTTAGTGTTCTGAAAGGGGAAGTGGGAAAGATTGTTGAGGCATTAGCAATGATCTTTCAAAAGTTATTGGACTCTGGGATGGTGTCAGAGGACCAGAAAATTGCAAATGTCACTCCACTCTTTAAGAAAGGAGGAAGGCAGCAGAAAGGAAATTCTGCCTGACCTCAATGGTTGGGAAAATGTTGGGGCAATTGTAAAGAGTGACTTTATGGAGTACTTGGTGAAACAGGATGAGATAGGACAAAGTCAGTATAGTTTCCTTAAGGGAAAATCTTGCCTGTTGAACCTGTTGGAGTTCTTTGAGGAGATTACATGTAGAATAGATAAAGGGGATGCAGTGGGTGTTGTATATTTGGAGTTTCAGAAGGTCTTTGACAAGTTGCCACACATCTGGCTGCTTACCTAGTTAAGAGCCTATAGCATTACAATAAAATTACTAGCATGGTTAGCGCATTGGCTGATTAGTAGGAGGCAGCAAGTTTCTGGTTGGCTGCCAGTGACTAGTGGTATTCCACAGAAGTTGGTGTTGCGACTGCTTCTTTTTATGCTGTATCTCAATCATTTAGATGATGGAATAGATGGCTTTGTTGTCAAGTTTGCAGATGATCTGAGGATTGGTTGAGGGGCAGGTAGTGTTGAGGAAACTGGTAGGTTGCAGATTGATTTAGACAGATTAGGAGAATGGGCAAAAAAGTGGCAAATGAGATATAATGTTGGAAAATGCATGGTCATGCACTTTGGTAGCTATTTTCTAAATGGGGAGAAAATTCAAAAATCTGAGGTGCAAAGGGACTTGGGAGTCCTTGTGCAGAACTCCCTAAAGGTCAACTTACAGGTAGAGTCAGTGGTGAGGAAGGCAAATGCAAAGTTAGCATTCATTTCCAGAAGTTTTGAATACAAGATTAGGGATGTGAAGCTGAAGCTTCATAAGGCACTGGTGAGGACTCACCTTGAGTAGTGTGAACAGTTTTGGCCTCCTCATCTAAGAAAGAATGACTGGCATTGGAGAGGGTTTAGACAAGATTCACAAGGATGATTCCAGGAATGAAACGGTTATCATACAAGGAACTTTTGATGGCTCTGGGTCTGTACTCAATAGAATTCAGAAGGATGAGGAGGGATCTCATTGAAACCTTTCAAATGTTGAAAGGCCTAGACAGAGTGGATGTGGAAAGGATGTTTCCCTTGGTAGGGGAGTCTAAGAGAAGAAAGGATAGTCTCAGGATGGAGGGACATCTATTTAACAGATTTGCGGAGAAATTTCTTTAGCCAGAGGGTGGTAAGTTTGTGGAATTTATTACCACAGGCAGCTATGGAGGCCATGTTGATGAGTGTATTTAAGACAGAGGCTGATAGATTGTTGATTGGATCTGGCATCAATGGTTACTGGGAGAAGGCGAGGGAGTGGGGCTGAGGAGGGGAAAAAAGGATCAGCCATGATTGAATGGCAGAGCAGACTCTATGGGTCAGATATTCTAATTCTGTTCAATGTCTTACAGTCTTATAATATGATAGAATACGCTCCGCAGTTTCAGTGGGAGAAGCTAAAATACAATGTGTCAGTATTACAGTGAAGGGAATTTCACAGGCATGAGAGAGAAGCTAGCCAAAGTTGATTGTAAGGGGGCACCAGAGAGATGATGGTAGAACAGACGCTGGAGTTTTTTGGAAGGCACAGGAGAGATACATCCCAAAGAAGTATTTCGAAAGAAGAATGAGATAACAGTGGCTAACAAGGGAAGTCAAAGACAGCATAAAAGCAAAAGAGAGGGCATATCATATCACAAAAAATAATGGGAAGTTAGATGATTGTGATACTTTAGAGAACTGGGGCAACATACAGAAAATGCTAGAGGAACTCAGCAGGTCAGGCAGCATCTATGGAACCGATTAAACAGTCAACACTTTGGTCTCAGTGTGAAGTGTCGACTCTTTGCACCTTTCCATAGATGCCGTCTGACCTGCTGAGTTCCTCCAGCATTTTGTGTGTGTTGCATTAGATTTCCAGCATCTGCAGATTTTCTCATGTTTGCCCTTTTAAAAACCTGAACAACTAAACAACAAGACAACTAATAAAGCATTGAGAGAAAAGATGAAATATGAAGGTAAGCACACCAATAATATAAAAGAGGATACCAGAAGATTAATTGGATGTATAATGTGTAAAAGAGAGATGAGTGTGGATATCAGACTGCAGGAAAAATGATGCTGGAGTGGTAGTAATGGAGGACAAAGAAAGAGCAGACTAACTAATTAACTATTTTAGATCAGTCTTCACTGCAGAAGGCACCAACAGTATACCAGAAATTCAAGTCTATCAGGGGCAGAAGTGAGTGGTGCTTCCATATTTAAAGGAAAAGCTATGTCAAATTACCGAATGAATGAGTAGTCTTTGGAGTACTTGCAAGTCCATGTCTTTATTATGCTTTGCTGCACGTTTGAGTGCTTGGTGGCGGGGGGTGGGGGGGGCACGGGTGCCATTGCTCTTTTGCTGGTGGGAAAAGGGATGTCATTGCTTTGCTGCTGCTTATGCTTGGGAGGGAGGAGTTGGGGGGGGCTTTGGCATTCTAACATTTAACTGTCATTCATTCTTTGGGGCACTCCTCTGTTTTTGTGGATGTTTGCAAAAGGAAGAATTCCAGGATGTATATTGTCTACATTTTTCTGACATTAAATGTACCTATTGAAAAGGTGCTTAGGAAGCTGAAAGATCACCTGTACAAGATGGACTAAACCCCAGGTTTCTGAAAGATGTACCTGGAGAGGCATTAGTCATGATCATTAAGGATCATGAGTTTCTGAAAAGGTTCCAGAAGACTGCAAAGTGGCAAATATCACTCCACTCATTAAGAAGGGAGGGAGGAAAAAGACTGGAAGTTATAGGCCAGTTAGCCTGACAAGGTGACAAGGCGCCACACAAGGCTGCAAAACAAGATACGAGCCTAAAGTATTACAGGAAAAATCCTAGCATAGTTACAAGATTGACTGACTGGCGGAAGGCAAATTGTGAAAATAAAGGGAAACTTTTCTGGTTGGCTGCTGGTGACTAGTGGTGTTCTGCAGGGGTCAATGTTGGTACTAATTCTTTTCACATTATATGTCAGTGACTTGGATGATGGAATTGATGGCTCTGTGGCCAGGCTTGAATACAATACAAAGATAGGTGGAGGGGCAGGTAGTGTTGAGGAAGCAGGGAGTCTGCAAAAGAGTTTAGGCAGATTAAGAGAATGAGCAAAGTGGCAGTTGGAATGTAGTGCAGGGAAGTTTAAAGTTCAAAGTAAATCTTATTATCAAAGTACATATAGATCACAATATACTACCCTGAAGTTAATTTTTTTTAGGAATTCACAGTAAATACAAAGAAACACAATAGAATTAATGAAAAATTGCACACAAGCAAATATAAACAACCAATGTGCAAAAGACAACAAATTGTTGAAAAATAAATAAAAATCAAAATAATAATAAATAAGTATATAAATAATAAATATTGAGAACTTGAGTTGTAGAGTATTGAAAGTGAGCCCATAGGTTATGGAAGCATCTCAGTGTTGGGGGGAATGAGGTTTTCCAGTCTGGTTCACGAGTCTGATGACTGAGGGTTAATACAGTAAACCGTTCCTGAAAGTGGTTGTGTGGGACATACGGCTCCTGCACTTCCTTAGCAGCAGAGAGAAGACAGAATAGCCTGAATGGTGAGGGTTCTTGATGATGGATGCTACTTTTTTGCAACAGCGCCCCCTATAGATATGCTCAATGGTGGTAAGGGCTTTACCTGTGATGGACTAGGTTGTGTCCATGATTTTTTGGAGGCTTTTTCTTTCAAGGGCATTGGTGTTTCCATACCAGACCGAGTTACGGCCTGGTCAGTATTGTCTCCATTGTGCATCTATAGAAGTCTGTCAAAGTTTTAGATGACATGCTGAATCTTCCCAAACTTCCAAGAAAGTAAAAGTGCTGCTGTGCCAGCTGGACCCAGGTCAGATCCTCTGAAATGACAATGCTGTGGATTTTAAAGTTACTGACCTTCTCCACATCTGATCCCTCGATGAGGACTGGCTTATGGACCTCTGACTTCCTCCTCCAGTGTGGTTATGTACTTTGGGGAAAGGATTAACGGCAAAGACGATTTTCTAAACAGACAGAACATTCAGAAATCGGATGTGCGAAGGGACTTGTTAGTATGCTTACAGGATTCTCTGCAAATTCTCTTGCAAGTTGAGTTAGTGGTTGGGAATGTTAGTATTCATTTCAAGAGGTCCACAATTTAAGAGCTAGGATGTAATAGTGAAGTTTTATAAGGTATTAGACTGCACTTGGAGTATTGTGAACAGTTTTGGGCTCTGTATCTAAGAAAAGATGAGCAGGCATTGGAGAAATTCCAGTGAATGTTCATGAGAATGAATCATATGAGGAGTGTTTGAAGGCTTTGGGCCTGCACCCACTGGAGTTTTCGGGGAAAAGGGGGGAAATCTCATTGAAACCAATCAAATAGTGAAAGCTCTATATAAAGGGGCTGTGGAGCGGATGTTTCTCACAATGGAAGAGTCTAGGACCAGAGGGCATGGCCTCAGAATAGAGGAAAGTTCCTTTAGAAGAATTTCTTTAGCTGGATTATGGTGAGTCCATGGAATTTATTAACTCAGAAGGCTGTGGAGACCAAGTCGTTGGGTATATTTAAAGTGGAGATATGGTACAGTGAGGTGGAAGAAGATGATGAGTGATGACAGACTTTTGAGAGGTAGAGCCCAGAATTGCATTGCCACTGCTGAAATAGTGTTATGACACTGTGGTGCCAAATATGCATCTGTTCAAATTTACCTGAGGATCAATTAGTATGGAGATAAGGTTTGATCACAACGCAGTCAAAAGAAGAAGCAAAGAAACGTTGGGACAAGGTAAAACGAAGTAAGTTAAAACTGTAGACAGCAGCAACAACTAATTTGGTAATCCAGTTTTTATGGAGCATTCAGAGGAGAAGGACTGAATCTATACATCTACAGCATGGAAGAGCTAGTAAAGCTGTTGCCTCACATTATCAGAGAAGTTGGTTCAATCCTGAGCTTGCTTGCTGTCTGTAGAGTAAGAAATAAAAATGGCATTAATGTAGAATTAGTGTAAATGCATGATGGATGGTTGGCGTGGGCTCAGTGGGTTGAATGGCTTGTTTTAATTCTGTATCTCTCAGTGACTCTATGATATGCCCAAGATTGAAAATTATAGCCATTTAGTGTGAAAGAAAATGACAAATAAGAGCTGTTTCATTTACCATATGTATAAGCATACACAGATTGAATTTAATATGTAATGTATGGTTATATCTCCTTTATATGTGTGGATGAATTAGCATTGAAGATGGGAACATGAGGTAAATCTGTGAACCTCCTATCTTTGCTCTTTGCATGAATTGAAGTAATAAGGTCCAAACCTGATCTTTGCCCTCTGTTCATCAGAGTTTTAAGATTTTTGTTTCGATTGTTTAAATATTAATGTTATTTCTAGTACACAAGTGTAAAGGAGAATGAAATTACAGTCACTCTGGATCCGATGCAGCATGAAAAAACACATTAAGCATAAAGAACACATTAAAAAACATTAAAAAAATAAAGACATAAGATAGATTATATACATAGACTGATAGACTGACTGGAGAATGTTCAGGGAGGCTGCCTATGGCAATCACGTTAATGTCAAGAAATATGTGGATTCTGTGCCAAGTTACATAGAGAAGTTTACTGAGGCTGTTACTATCATGAAACACATCTGGATGAGACAAAGCAGAAGCCATGACTTACTGCAGAGGTCCATGCCAGGCTGAGGGATCATGATGCTGCCTTTAGATCGGGGATGAAGAACTTCTGTCAGGGAAGCAAGAACTGTGCTTTCCTGCTCCATCACTAAGGCACAACAGGAGCATTCTCAGAGAATATCCAACCACTTCTATGTACCAGAGACACAAGGCGCGTATGGCAAGAACTTCAGTTCCCAGTGTGCAATGCGGGTGGTTCACTAGGAAATGGAAGTGACTTTGGTGAATGGGACACACACAGACACGTGCTCTTGGCAGGCTGAATGTCTCAAGTAAAATGTGGCTGAGCTGAAACCATTCTGTAAGTCTGTCAATAAAATAGTTCTCTCGTTTTTAGTCGCACAAGTTTGTCTTTGTTAAAGAACAAACTTAACATGGTGTCAGAGGTCAGCATGAGGTCTAATATAAAGTGTAACTGAATATCAATCGAAAGGGACATGAGAGGATCATGGGACAGGAAGCCCAGGGAGAAGGAAAAGGGGGGGGGGAACCCAGAGGATGGGCAAGGGGTATAGTCAGAGGGACAGAGGGAGAAAAAGGAGAGAGAGAGAAAGAATGTGTGTATATAAGTAAATAACGGATGTGGTTCGAGGGGAAGGTGGGGCATCAGCGGAAGTTAGAGAAGTCAATGTTCATGCCATCAGGTTGGAGGATACCCTTTGCCCACCCTCTGGGTATTTCCCCCCCTCCTCCTTTTCCTTCTCCCTGGGCCTCCTGTCCCATGACCCTCTCATATTCCTTTTGCCAATCGCCTGTCCAGCTCTTGGCTCCATCCCTTCCCCTCCTGTCTTCTCCTATCATTTTGGATCTCCCCCTCCCCCTCCCACTTTCAAGTCTCTTACTAGCTCTTCCTTCAGTTAGTCCTGACGAAGGGTCCCGGCCTGAAACGTTGACTGTAACTAGAGATGCTGCCTGGCCTGCTGTGTTCACCAGCAACTTTGATGTGTGTAGCTTAGCAAAGGGGTAGACTGAAATAGCAAATGCAACAAATGTGTTAAGTAGGCACATCCCAAAGATGTGTTCTGCTTATGGGAAATCCTGCAATAATTGTAGGAAGAAGAATTTTACAAGTGGTTGCAAAGATGGTGCTACCAAGAGAAAGGTGCACACTGCTGCTGAGAAAGTGAAGTAAGCCTTTGTAGATTCTCTACAGACTGCTAGTGCTGGTAAAGTGGAGTGGATTGTTCCAGCGACTGTGAATGAGACAATAATTCCATTCAAGCTTGACACCAGAGCCCAGGTAAATCTATTATCCGTGGATGATTACAAGACTCTCACAGTAAAGAGCAATTTGTACACAGTGAAGTTGAAAGTGACAGGTTATACTGGAGATAATGTTCCAGTGAAAGGGGGCTGTATAGTGACCTTCAAGCACAAAGGACAGCACTTAAAGGCAAACTACAGATTGCTGAAAAGTGAGGACAGCCAATATTTGGGCTGACTGCATGCAAAATGCTCCAACTGGTGGAACAATTTTTCATAGTGGCTTCACAGACCAAAGGTGACCAGGCAACACTCAATAAAGAGTACGCAGATATCTTTAAGGGGCTCAGATGCTTACCTAATGTAACTCAAGAAACTCATAGTAGCATCCATGAGAGATCCAGAGAGGTTATGCAAGAAAAGCACAAGAAATCCACCTTCTATAGACATCCATACCAGCTACACCAGCATGACAGTCAGCATGTCAGTGCTGAACAGAGCGATCATGATGAAAAAGCTGCCTGTCTTGCTTCCACATCACACAGATGGGGTTCAAATTTGTCTCTCATCATCTTCCCCTTAAAGACTGGAAATCAAAAGTATCTCCAAGACTATCTCTGAAGTTGAAGAGGAAAAATAAAATGGAAGATGTGGAGACCACACAGATCCAAATGTCAGAACAACAGTACCAGTTCAGCACAAACCAACAGGAGGAGTTGCTATCTATGATACAGAGGGAGCTCCATGAATTGAGACAAACTCAATTGGAACTTGTGCAAAGACTCACTGATCACATGGATGTAGTCCTGAGGCAGGTGTTGCAAATTATGGTCACATAGCAAGAACAAGAACAGAAACGAACAGGTAAGATCTTGGCATAAGGACGTGAAAGAAATGAACATGTTGATCAGTTCTCAAAAAGACACTGGTAATAATGTAGTAAGTGAAAGTAGGACATCTGCGGAAACAAATGGTGCTCCAAAATGGATTATGAAGGCATCACAGAGATGGATTGAGAATGGATGAGTGAACAAGGGACTCACCCCATCCTCCCGCACCACAAAAGGGACAGAGTTCCCTTTGTCCTCACCTACCACCCAACCAGCCTCCGGATCCAGCACATTATCCTTCGCAACTTCCGCCACCTTCAACAGGACCCCAATACTAAGCACATCTTTCCCTCTCCACCCCTCTCTGCTTTCCATAGGGATCGTTCCCTCCATGACTTCCTGGTCCACACGTCCCTCCCCATGGATCTCCCACCTGGCACTTATCCCTGTAAGCATAAGTGCTACACCTGTCCCTACACCTCCTTTCTTGCCACCATTCAGGAACCCAAACAGTCCTTCCAGGTGAGGCAGCGCTTCACTTGTGAGTCTGTTGGGGTCATCTATTGCATCCGGTGCTCCCGGGGCGGCCTCCTCTACATCGGTGAAACCCGACGCAGATTGGGGGACCGCTTTGTCGTCCACCGCCGCTCCGTCCGCCACAATAGACAGGATCTCCCGGTTACCACCCACTTCAACTCTGCTTCACATTCCCATTCAGATATGTTCATACATGGCCTCCTCTACTGCCAAGATGAGGCTAAACTCAGGTTGGAGGAGCAACACCTCATATACCGTCTAGGTAGTCTCCAGCCCCTTCGTATGAACATTGAATTCTCCAACTTCCGGTAATTCCCTCCCCCTCCCTTCCCCATCCCAATTTCACTCTGCCCCCTCCCCCAGCTGCCTACTACCTCTGTCATGGTTCCGCCTCCTTCTACTATCCATTGTGCTTTCTCCATTTCTTCTTCACCTTTCCTGACTATCACCTCCCTGCTTCCCCTCCCCCACCCCTTTATCTTTCCCCTTACTGGTTTTTCACTTGGAACCTTCCAGCCTTCTCCTTCCCACCCTCCCCCCACCTTCTTTATAGGGCCTCTGCCCCTTCCCTCTTCAGTCCTGACGAAGGGTTCCTGGCCAAAACGCTGACTGATCATTTCCACGGATGCTGCCCAACCTGCTGAGTTCCTCTAGCGTGTAGTGAGTGTTGAACAAGGGACCATATTTGCTTATTGCAATTGAAGTTAATGTAAGGTCTGAATGTGGTGTCAGGGAGGGTTAGCACCTCTGGTGGAGGAACATGTCGCATTCTTTTCAAGGTGGTTAGCCCACCTTTGGTCCCCACCTGGCACTCAGCTCTCACCTGTGGCTCCTCGTAGCTGTTTGCATGCGACAGCGGCCACACCCCAGGCAACGGCTTCAACAAGCCGGCTAAACCAGGTGAGGGTAGCCGATGGGTCTCAAACCCTCGGTGAGATAGGGAGTTGTCTATCCCAGCATGTGAAGACAGACTCCGGTAGATTGAGCGGACGAGACCAATGGAAGGTCCAACGGTCAAGAAGGCAGTCTCTGCAAGCGTCGTGGAATGTGTAGAGTAGGACAAGACACAGAAGACGTCCTGGTCATCCACTGCACCTGGTCCCATCTCCAGTCATCTCGACTCTTGTCTTGCCACTGGATCCAGATGGGAATTGGGAAGAGAGAGTGAGGCTGACGCTGCGCAACTCTCCCTCGCTTAAATCCAAATCACGCGCTAGTCTCGACACCATCATCATCATTAATGTTGTTGAGGTCTTCATCGACGATGACGATGGACGAACAACAAATATATTGGTTGTAAAGCCTTATTGTGTCTTGTAGGTTTATGAAGACATACTGTCATCTTTGTTTTCTTTAAAGGGTGAAGATGTGTTATTATGTCTATACATAATAACAGCTTCAGTTGCCAGTGTGCAATGTAGACGGTTCATCCAGTATGTGAAGTGACGCTGGTGAACGGGACACACACAGACACGAACTCTTGGTAGGCTGAAGGACCCGAGTAAAACATGGTCTGCTGTTCAATGTTTAACACCATCACACCCCAGAAACTGGTGGAGAAACTGTCCTTGCTGGGTCTCAACACCTCCCTCTGTAACTGGATCCTGGACTATTTAACAGAAGTGCCACTGTCTGCCCATGTGGGCAACAATGTCTCTAGTCACATTACACTGAGCACTGAGGCTCCCCAGGCTTGTGTGAACACTGCTGATGCATGACTGTGTTGTGGGATTCAGCATAAATTGCATCATCAAGTTTGTGGAAGGCATAATAGTGGTTGGCCTAATCACGAATGATGATGAAGAAGTGGAGCAGTTGGTGGACTGGTGTAAGAAGAACAACATAAAGTATAAAGTAAAATATAAAGTATTATTCTGAACGTGGAAAAGGCCAAGGAAATCTTGTGAACTTCAGGAAGGTGCAGATGAACTAAGCCCCTATGCAAATCTTTTGTTCCTCCAGAAAGACAGTTAAGTGAACCAAATTCCTGGTTCACATCACCAATAACCTCAACTGGTCCCTCAATATCAGATCCCTGAACAAGAAGGCACGCCAGTTCCTCCACTTCCTGAGGAGATTCAGGCAAGTGAGGATCCCCCTAACACCACCTTACCTGAATGTTACAGAAGCACCATTGAGAGCACCCTGACAATCTGCAACTCCATATGTTATGGAAGCAACTAAGCATTGGACTGGAAGTACCAACAAAGGACTGTGACAACAGCTGAGAGGATATAGGAGTCTCTCTACCATCCATGAGGGACATTTATCAGGAGCACTGTATACACAGTGCCCTTGGTATCATCAAGTACCCCACCTATCCATCCAGCATTCTCTTTGACTCTTTACCATCAGGCAGGAGACTCCGATCATAAAAAAAGAGTGGTAAGGATGAGAAATGTTTTTTCCCCTCAGGCCATTAGGCTTCTGAACTTCCTGCCACATAACATCCAAAGTGTTGCTAGTTAAACTGTTCGGTACCTTACAATATTAAATTTATGCACTTTGTTTATTTATGTTTAATTCATATGTATATTTTATTCTTTCTTTTCTAAGTTATTGTTTGTTATTTGTGTATTACGTGTATCAGAGAAATGTTGTCTCATTTGATGGTATGCATGTGTACAGTTAAATGACAATTAATTTGACTTGACTTGAGTTGATTATAGTCCATAAAGTGACTCTAGCAACAGGAGTGTCTGTACATATGGTGGCTGACAGGAAATAGTTGTGGTGGGGAGTATGGAGGGGTGGGTTAAGGATGCATAGAGTTGGGCGTGCTGTATTAGCATGAATAGAGGATTAGTTAACCAACAGAAAGCAGTGAGTTGGGATATATAGGTGTTTCTCTGGTTGGTAATCAGTGAGGAGCAGTGTGTGACTGAGGTCAGTGCTGGGCCAGCAACTGTTCATGAGTTGGAACAGTAACAATTAACGATCTAGAAGAAGGGACCGAGTGTAGTGTTATCTACCATACAACCATTGTTGGTAGAATCTCAGGTAGTGACGAGACGGCATATAGAAGTGAGATATGCCAACTAGTGGAGTGGCGCCGCAGCAACAACCTGGCACTCAGCATCAGTAAGACAAAAGAACTGATTGTGGACTTCAGGAAGGGTAAGGCATACCAATCCTCATAGAGAGATCAGAAGTGGAGAGAATGAGCAGCTTCAAGTTCCTGGGGTGTCAAGATCTCTGAGGAGCTAACCTGATCCCAACATCTCGATGTAGTTATAAAGAAGGCAAGACAGTGGCTATAGTTTATTAAGAGTTTGAAGAGATTTGGTGTGTCAACAAATACACTTAAAAACTTCTATAGTTGTACCGTGGAGAGCATTCTGACAGGCTGCATCACTGTCTGGTATGGAGGGGCTACTGCACAGTACCGAAAGAAGCCGCAGAAAGTTATAAACCTAGTCAGCTCCATCTTGGGTACTAACCTACAAAGTACCCAGGACATCTTTAGGGAGTGGTGTCTCAGAAAGGCAGTACCATTATTAAGGACCTCTAGCACCCAGGGCATGCCCTTTTCTCACTGTTACCATCAGGAAGGAGGTACAGAAGCCTAGAGGCACACACTCAGCGATTCAGGAACAGCTTTTTCCCTTCTGCCATCTGATTCCTTAATAGACATTGAATCTTTGGACACTCCCTCACTTTTTTTTAATATGCAGTATTTCCGTTTTTGCACTTTTTAAAAAATCTATTCAATATACATAATTGATTTAGTTGTTTATTGATTATTATTATTTTTTTGCCTGCTGGATTATGTATTGCATTGAACTGCTGCTGCGAAGTTCACAAATTTCACATCACATGCCAGTGATAATAAACCTGATTCTGATTCTGATTCTGATCGAAGTTTGCTGATGACACTAAATTGAGCAGAACAGCAAATTGTGCAGAGGATATGGAGAGTCTCAGAGAGATATAGATGGGTTAAGTGAGTGGGAAGGGTCTGGTAGATGAAGTACAAGGTTGGTAAATGCAAGGTCATCCACTTTGGAAGGGAAAATGAAAGATCAAATTATTTAAATGGTAAAAGATTACAGCATGCTGCTGTGCAGAAGGACTTGGGAATGCTTGTGCATGAATTGCGAAAGGTTGGTTTTCAGGTGCAGCAGGCTATCAAAAAGGCAAATGGAATGTTGGCCTTCATTGCTAGAGGAATTGAATTTAAGAACACGGAGGTTATGCTGCAACTGTACAGGGTACTGGTAAAGCTGCACCTGGAGTACTGTGTGCAGTTCTGATTTCTTTATTTGAGGAAAGATATACTGGCTTCGGAGGTGTTGCAAAGGAGGTTCAATAGGTTGATTCCAGCGAAAATGGAGATCTTATAGAAACATAAAAAATTATGAGTGGGTTGCATCCTTCATGGTACTACTGGTCCCCTTCCGTTACATCATTGTGAAATTCATGAAAGTAGCTCATACATGGCAGTTTCCCTAAAAAAAAAATCTTTTTTTATATTTTTAAAAATTCAGTGTATTATTACAGCTTAATGCAATGACAAATTAGAAGATAAGGAAGTCTTAGTGACTCTGGAATTCTCTTTTTTTAATGTGTATGTACATGGATGTGGAGATCACTGACCAAGCAAACATTTACTGTCCCTCCAGCAGGACAGACACACCAGAGTTGGCAGTGCATGCCTAAATGTACAGGTTAAGTTCTCCTTATCTAAAATGCTTGGGGTTGGACGTATTTCCGATTTCAGATTTTTTCAGATTTTGGAATATATAATGAGATTGCTTGGGATCATCATCATTTCCCACTCTGAATTTATTTGCTACCAGAAAGTAGTCTCTGTCTTACACTTGTTCATCACACATATGTACGTAACAGTAAAAAAATATTGCATATCATTTTTATAATGAAAATATAATGAGTGCAGGGTAACAAAAACAACACAGCAACATCGAATTCAGCTGTTGAACCACAAGCAACGGCAGACTTATTCTCCACCTATGATGATATTGTTGATTAAATGGTTACAGTTAAATGTATTTGTATTTTACTTTATGTTTTAGGGTTTATGTAAGAAATAAAAACAATTAGCATTGCATATTTGTGCTGATGTTAGATTTTCATCAGCAACGATCTTGGCAAACCCATCAATAGATTTCTCTGCTGCTCTGTGATCAGCAGACGTTGTAAAAATGTAATGCTGAGCCTTTTCTTAACATTTTGCAGCTAGCCTACTAAATATTCACAATTAACTTCAAATTAGTTTGTCATGATAGATTTTTGTTTGTTTCATGATCAGCATACAATTAAGCAGCATATGTTCAGTATGACACTAATGAATCCACTCTTTCAATACACTGAGATTTTCACTTTTCCGCTTTATGCAGTGTTTTTCTATTTTTCATTTATTTTTATCCATTACACATGTGAGGTCACTTTTCAGAACAGTCTATTGTGTGCAGAGACTTGAGCATTGCCTGTGAACCTTCCCATCATCCTGTGGAATTTTACTTCTGTAATGTTATGTCAGCACTCAAAACGTTTTGGATTTCGGAATTTTGGATGAGGTGTACTGTACTTGTATTTGAACTGATACAGAAAAGTAAGATCAGCAGACTTCCTTCTCAGAAAGATACGAGTAAACAGAAGTTTTTATGACAATCTCGAAGTCCCCGGTCACCACTGTTGAGGAAAAGAGTTGGGTGCAATTCGGGTTTCAGCAATTTTCCTGGCTTGAAGCATCTTTTATTTAATCTTTTCAGTTTGAGTTAGCAATACATTACTATATTCTGAGCAAATGTATTCTGCAACAAAGTATTCTGCACACTTTCACTAGACATTCAAGGGCAGAGGGTAGAGAATCAGTTTATTTTCAAACTTCTCCATTACTAAGATGCATTGGATTCAGTTTAGCCTTTGCTCTGAACTCAGGTTACATTCTTCACCAAATACAGATCTGAATGCAATGGTTGCCATGGTTTCAACCCCTTCAGCAATCTATTGTCCACCTACACTCCAAAAGAATTGGCTGGGGATAGAAAGTGATTACTGCTTTTAATTAAAACTCCTAGTTATTAATGTCTCATTTGTGAGACCTGAGCAACTAAAATGAAGTGTTAAGGGTCTTCATTTACATTATTGACCTCTCAGCAACAAACTGCAGGCAACAGCAGTACCATCCAATACATTAGTCACTAGCTACATGTGGCTAATTGGGAATCAAGATCTGGCTAATTGCATTTCTAATCAGTAAATGAGAAGTGAATAATAGACACTATCACTTGCCATGGGTGAGTTCAGTGCTTAAATCTGCAAAGCATAGATAACTTCAACTATGTGTGCCTTGGTACTAGAGTGGGATGCAAAAGCAGAGTCTGCATATTTCTTTGATCATCACAGGTGCTTTTCTGAATATAAGTTAATGTTAGGTAAATATCCTGATGCATTTTGCAATTGCTAGTATTATACGCTTGGCCACTTCTATTAACGTTATTGAGATGAATCTCTCTGACCTTCCTGGGTCTTCTCCCACCACCTATTTCTCTGGGTTCTGGTGAGAAGATCTGATTTCACTGGTAGAGCATATCACATGTCAGGCCCATCTTTGGGTTGCCATGATGCTTCGCTTAGATCCTCTCAAAGCTTGCGAAGTGTATACTGTCTGCACTTCTTGCTGCCTCAGTATAATCGACATAATCAAAGACCATACCTGCCTTGAACATTCTCTCCTCTCCCCCCTCCCATCAGGCAGCAGATACGAAAGCCTGAAAGCATGTGCTACCGGGCTGAAGGACAGCTTCAATCCTGCCAACTCTAACCCTAATCTTGCTGTTATAAAACTATTGAATTACAATAGGATCGACTCTTAACATTATAATCTACCTCATTATGGCTTTGATCCTTATCATCTGCCTGCACTGTACTCTCTCTGTAAATGCAACACATTATTCTGCAATCTGTTAGTTTTTGCCCTTTACTGACCTAATGACATTACTTTTATGGATGGCAATCAAAATTAAGTTCACTTCTGTGAGGGCCTCCGATGGTCAGAGTTGACTATGGATATTGTGTCCTAGCTGTTTGAGTACGCAAGCCTGGACAGTATGATATGGAGAGCAAGCTGTGGCCCACGTAACAAGCTCCCCCTCTCCTCACATCTGATGAACCCAAAGGAACAGCAGAGTCCGGTAAGGTTTGGTACAAGAAGCATCACGGGAGTGGCCAGTCAGCATTCAACTCAATGTAGGACTGCCTTAGGGACTCCAGCTCTGGATTTTCTCTTGGGGTTTACTCCCAAAGCCTTCCTCATACTGTAAGTGGTTATAGCCGCAAGGAAGCAGAGGTTTGAGATCAGAGTCTTCCTTCTCCTTGATGAGCTGCCAACCATGGCTGATGAACCCCATCTTCCTCTGGGCATGTGACTATAACAACCGAATTTAATGATTTATTTGAAAGCATTTGAAGTTTCAAAGGTTCATTTTATTATCAAAGATTGTATGTAAAATACAGCTCTGAAATTTGTCGTTTCCAGATAACCATAAAATACAGAAAAAAAGTAGAAATAGTTGAAAGAACACCCCCCGAAAGAGAAAAAAGAAACAAAAACTTGCAAACCCCAAACTGCCCGACCCCTCCCTCGCACAAAAACTAACAGATGGTTCACAGGGAGAAGCAGCAACAAGTACATCAAACGGCAAACCACAACCCCACTCTCACACACAAAAATCTGATATGTAAGAATCACTAACTAAAAAGGTGATCAACAATTACAAGGATGAAGCCATTTTGTCCTTTAAGCCTAGTCTGACATTCAATAAGATCATTCTGCTTTTGCTATTCCCTCAGATGTAGCCTGACCTACTGAACATTTCCACATTTTCTATTTTATTTCAGATTTTCAGAATCCATAGATTTTTTTTGTTGATTTTCTTTCTATTTCAGCACCATTTTCCTAAACATTTCAAATATCCCTCTATTTCCTTAATATTGAGAAGTCTAAGGACCTCACTGGCTGTGTCTCCACTGCATTCCAGGGAAGGGAAGTTTAAAGATTCATTAAGGTTCCTGAAATGTTAACATCTCCTTTTCCCTCCTTAGGCATTTGGCTGTATCAGATTTAATTTGCTTCTGAGGGACTTCCACCTATAGCATATAGTAGATTACATCAGAATGAGACTGTCTCCTCAACAACACAAGAGGAAAAATTCTCTCCACATCAACCATATCAAAATCTCTTGTACTGTAGACAATTGTGTGATAATGAGAATGACCACAATCAATATATTCACTGATATACTGGTTGGCTTTTGTTAACGATTAATTCGGATTGGCAAGTTCTATCATTGATAATCCTTGGCATCTTTAATTGATTTTTCATGTTGAGACCTTTTGTCTCGACTGAAATATAGAGAGAAGGTAATAGTATGTAAAGTTGGATGGAGGGCTAGAGCAATAGCTGGCATATGATAGGTGGATCCAGATGAAAGGATGATTGGCAGATTGGAGAGGGAGGAATGGTGTCAGAAGCTGAGAGGTGATAGGTGGAAGTTTTCTAAGGCTGAAGATGATAGAATCCAATAGGAGAGAAAGATGGGGCATGGAATAATGGGAGGGAGGTGCGGTGGGCAACCACAGGGAGGTGTATGGAGGTGAGGGGAAGATGGAGTGGAGGGAAACAGGAAAGGGAGGGCCTGGTGGAAGGCAAATAATGGAGGATAGCCCTCCTCACCATTGAGGATATCTTCAACAGGTGGTGCCTGAAGAAGTTTCATTCATCATCAAGGATCCCCACCATCCAGAACATAACCTCTTCTCATTACCATCATCACGGAGGAGGTACAAGAGCATAAAAACCCACATTGAATGATTCATTTTTCCCATCCGTCATCAGATTTCTGAATGATCTATAACTCATGAACAGTACCTCATTGTTCCATTTTTTGCATTATTTATTTTGTAATTTATGATAATTTTATGTCTTTAAAGATTGTATGGGGTGTCCAGAGAGGGGCAGCATCTCTGGTGAAGGCACTTGTTGTGTCCAGTTTAGGGAAACTCACTCACCTTTGGTCCCCACCGGATACTCAGCTCTCACTTGTAGCTTCAAGTAGCTCACTGCAGGCACATGCCAGTATATCACATTGACATGTGGGCTAAACCAGGTGAGGGTAGCCGGCAGGCCCCATACCTGATGAGTTAGGGACATGCCTGTCCTAGCCTGCAAAACCAGCTCCAGTTAACTGGGTGGATGTGATCTACAGTGAGATCTAATGCTAATGAAGGCGATACTGCAATGCTCCGTGGAGAGCGAAGGGCATGCAAGGACACAGAAAATGTCGTTTTCATCCACTGCAACCAAGGAGGACTCCAGATGTGATGACTACCTGTACCCAGACATCTGAGTTCAAGAGCTTGGAACTGCCCCATTGCAATGGCTTCTTCACTTTGAAGACTCACCTGCACAGGTTTCCTGTCACCATTAGATACGACAGACAACCACCATGTCTTTGCACTGTTTTGCCACCACAGAAGAACAAATTTTATGTAATATTAAATGGAGATAATAAAACTGATTCTGATGTGAAATAATTTGTTTAATTACAGTGCCAAGTACAGCGATCCTGAGGTGTAGCTATTAGAGTTGCCACCACAAGGCTCTGGAAACCCAGGTACAATCTGCTCTCAGCTACTGTCTGTGTGGGGTTTGCATGTTCTCTCTGTGACCACCTGAGCTTCCTGGAGCTGCTCCTGTTTCCTCCCATATCCCAAAGACGTGCTAATTGGTGGGTTAGCTGGCCTGTGAAGAGGGTGAGTGGTGAATCTGGCAGGAGCTGAGGGGATCATGGGAA
This sequence comes from Mobula hypostoma, assembly GCF_963921235.1. NCBI lineage: Eukaryota > Metazoa > Chordata > Chondrichthyes > Myliobatiformes > Myliobatidae > Mobula > Mobula hypostoma. The sequence goes on along the minus strand of NC_086117.1, from coordinate 38,378,873 downwards.
GGATATGTATCAAGAAAACAAAAGAGATGGTTGTTGACTTCAGGAGGACACGGAGCGATTACTCTCCGCTGAACATTGACAACTTCTCCGTAGAGATCGTTAAGAGCACCAAATTTCTTGGTGTTCACCTGGCGGAGAGTTTCACCTGGTCCCTCAACACCAGCTCCATAGTAAAGTAAGCCCAGCAGCGTCTCTACTTTCTGCGAAAGCTGAGAAAAGTCCACCTCCCACCCCCCATCCTCACCACATTCTACAAAGGTTGTATTGAGACACCCTGAGCAGCTGCATCACGGCCTGGATCGGAAATTGTACCATCTCGGATCGCAAGGCCCTGCAGCAGATAGTGAGGTCAGCTGAGAAGATCATCGGGGTCTCTCTTCCCGCCATCACAGACATTTACACCACACGCTGCATCCGCAAAGCAAACAGCATTATGAAGGACCCCACACACCCCTCATACAAACTCTTCTCCCTCCTGCCATCTGGAAAAAGGCACCGAAGCATTCGGGCTCTCAGGACCAGACTATGTAACAATTTCTTCCCCCAAGCCATCAGATTCCTCAATACCCAGAGCCTGGCTTGACACCAACCTACTGCCCTCTACTGTGCCTACTGTCTTGTTTATTATTTATTATTATTTATTGTAGTGCCTGCACTGTTTTGTGCACTTTATGCAGTCCTGGATAGGTCTGTAGTCAAGTGTAGTTTTTGTGTTTTTTCTTATGTAGTTCAGTGTAGTTTTGTATTGTTTTATGTAGCACCATGGTCCTGGAAAAGGTTGTCTCATTTTTACTACGTTCTGTACCAGTAGTTATGGTTGACATGACAATAAAAAGTGATTTGACTTGACTTGACTTGAAAGTTAGTGATGATTGTGAGCCAGCATTGATCTGATGGGCAGGAATGGTCTCCTTTTATACTGTATGGTGAGTTTCTGCTACCCTTAAAAATATTGAAGTAGCAACACTGCTTTACCGGATGGTGAAGAAGGCACTTAGTATGCTGACCTTGATCAGTCTGGGCACTGAGTATAGGTGTTATGACATTATACTGCAGTTGCTTGAGATATTGGTGAGACTGTGCTTTGAGTATTATGTACAGTTTTGGTTGCCCTGTTATAGGAAAGACATAATTAAACTGGAAAAAGTGCAGAGGATGCTTACAAGGATGCTGCCTGGGCTCAGGGGCCTGAGTTATAGGGAGAGGTTGGGTAGGCTGGCATTTTATACTTTGAAAGATAGAAGATTGAGGGGTGATCTTATGGATGTATTTAAGATCAGTTGGAGCATAACCTTTTTTTGCCAGGGAAACTAGACAGCATAGATTTGAGGTGAAAGGGAAAGATTTCGAAGGACATCTTAAGGCCAACTTCTTCATGATGCAGATGGTCTGAATATGGAATGAGCTGTCAGAGGAAGATGCTGAAGCAGGTACAATAACTACATTCAAAAGACGTTCGCTTTAGGGAGATATGGGTCAAACATGGGTAAATGGGACTAGCTAGGAGGGCACCAGAGTTGGCATGGGTAAAGAGATCTGAGGAGCCTGTTCCTATGCTGTATTACCTTATGAATCTGTGACTATAAAATCTGAAAGAGTTTTGCATTTGACAATCTCTACTATAAAGCCTTTTCCCGCGACAAACATTTTGTTATCCCACATCCATCTTGAAAATGCTTCCTCCCATCCTGCCTCCTGTAAAGACTCAATTCCATTCTCTCAGTATCCCTGCCTTTCTGGTATTCTGGTCTCAGCCAACTAGAGATATATCCTTTGATCTGAGTAATTGGTTTCCTCTCTTTTCCAGTTCTGACAAAAGCTTAGTTAAATGCATAGTGACATACAGCTGTAGCAGCGTAGCGAGTCTTTGTGTTATTTGTGTGAGAAAGAGGTTAAGCTGATTGTTCTTATATAATTAACATATATCAAGCAATTCAACAATCATTTAATTGATTACATTTCATGGTCAAACTCAATACAGAGTTTTTTTTGGTGAATAATTGAAGTGGAAAAGGACATTTAGGAGGTGGAAGAGACAAATTGTTCTCTAGGTATTAAGAGGATGAGTTGTAGGTGTTGATCTTTGGAAGTAGGCTGAATCTGATGTCATCTGCCATATGCCATTACATGGAAGTCCTTCAGAAAAGTTATGCAGACTAAAGCCTGAGAGGTAAAAGAAAATTATAACATTTCAGTAGTTTCTCCGAGATAGAAACCTACATTTACAGAACATTGCTACTTTATCACCTCTAGGTAACAATTTCCAACTAGGAACTAAATGTTACTGGATTTGGACGTGGGTGTAAGCAGAGTTAGGTGATGGCAAGGCATGGGTGTGTAGCACACTGTCTGCATGATGCATTAATCAAGAACCACTTGTGAATCAAGTGAATGTTTTCGCAAATAAAATAGTGGAGGCGTTTTAAGTTTCAGAAAAGCCATAGCAACTCATTTATTGAACACCAAAAAACTGAACTCAAAGCACACTGAAAACCCTTTCCATAATTACATCATCATGTCAGACGAGCATCTTAAAGTGAAACCCCAACTCCATTTTGGTGGTTGTGAATTATATACATTTTCACCAATTACATTACCCTACATAGGTAAAACTGTAAGCAACTTTCAAAACAGCCTCACCATCAATGTCTCCGAATAAATTGCATGCAAACTTTGTTCGGAATTCCATCTGTGACCCTCAGGTTTGCCTAGCTCATGTTTGTCTAGAGGAATCAGCCTTCGGCCCCACCAAACTGGATGATCATGTTTGTGTGGATGCTGTGTAATGTACCCCCAGTTACAAACCCACAATGCAAAATATCAGACAGTACACCATGTGCAATTAAATGATTGAACTTTATGAAGCTTAATATGAATATAGGATTAGTAATGAAAATAAAAAAGGGGCCCAAGTCAAGTCAAAGTCACTTTGGAGCTCACGTCGCCGACCTTCAGACCCTCAGATCCCAGTCCACACCGTCTAGTGGTCTACCAGCTTCCTCCACACGCATCTTCCTTCTTCATCTCTCCTCGACAAAAGACTGCGAGAAAACATTTTTCCAGACTCACAAGACACAGCAACAATCTCTTATTGGCTAACATGCATCCCGTTTTCTCCAGCAATAACCCAAACATTGCTGCTACAGAGAAATCATTACCTCAGCAGTGAACATTACAAAGAAGCCATTACATTAGCAGTGAAACCTTACAGCGCGTTGCATCAGCGTTCAAATTTATGCTCTGATCCAGCAAAATAATTCTTTGGAAATAAAAAGCTTTTCATAATACAGTAGTGGTCGTCTGTCATGTCCAACAATGACAGGAAACTTGTGCAGGAAAGTTTGTAAAGTGAAAATATCATTGTACTGGGGCAGTTCCTCTCTCTCTTGCCCTTAGAAGTCCAAGTCCAGTGGTACAAGCAAGCGTCACAAACTGGGTCTTCTTTGGTTGCAGTGGATGACCATGACATCTTCTGTGCCTTGTCATGACTTATGCTCTCCATGGAGCATTGCAGTTTCACCTTTTTGGCCATTGGATCTCACTGTAGGTTTCATCTGCTCAGTCTGCCGGAGCCGATTTCTACAGGCATGTCCCTAACTCATCAGGATAAGAGGCTGTCAGCTACCCTCACCTGGTTTAGCCTGCCTGTCAAAGCGATGTACTGGGGTGTGGCCCCTGTCACAAACAAACAGCTATTGGAGCTACAGGTGAGAACTGAGTGTCTGGTGGGGACCAAAGGTGAGTGAGCTGCCTCAGAATAGATGCACCAAGCCCCTTCACCAGGGGTTCTTCCGATCCCTGGACACCCCATACACCCCAATAATAGAGTAAAACTCCAGTAATCTGTTGTTGAATGATTCAGCCATCCCAATGATTTAGCATCTGGATCACCTGGTGGTATTTGCTTGTTCCTATGTTCCCCATCCACTCATCAGGGTGCTAGTCTCTGAGCACACTTGAAACTTACCAATTTCAGTGAAAAGTTATTGTGGAACATCTTTAAAATAAAAAGGTATGTTGTAGCATTAATAAAATGTCATCTCATTGTCTGAAAAATCTGTTACTAAAATGCTGAGTAGAGATTTAGAAAGGATTAACACATCAACTCCTGATTCTTTTGGAGGTAATTTTTCTGGGGTCGTCTGTTATCAATTTATAGATGCAAATTGCCTTTTGGATGCAGTCAGATGCCGAGATTAGGTCTTTTGAGAAGGGAAAAGCAGTCATGCTCTTTGTTCCTCTGTGGTAGTCCTATCCTAGGGGTTAGATTTGAAAGTAAACTGGACTAAAAATACTGTAATATTCCATGATGTAAACTACAAGCCAGCAATCAGGGGTTAAGCTGCTCGACTAAAATAGAATCTGCTCCATGGTCTAACCTGTTATACCCATTTCTGTTACATATTCCAATACATTTTTTTCGATGTCCCCTCTGTGTTTTGATGCTTCATCTTCACTGACATCCAAGTTTTTTTTGGGTCTCTTTTGCTGCATGATGCTTATCAGTTTCATAGCCGCTCAGTTTCAGAAGGTGTGACAGACCTTTATATTTGAATGTCCAATCTGAAGTGTTAAAACTCTCTATACTGCGAGTACAGTGACATGCAGCCACACTAAAATGTGAATACTTTTTTTATCCTTTGAATAAAACCCCAAACATGGTCCTTTGTCACCTATTTGCATAATGAAGCAGACTCTTTCTCTGATGACCAAAGCAAATTCAGGGATTCTAATTCCAGAAGTGTACAGAGACAGGCTTTGATGAAAGTGCTCACTTTTTGCCTTGTATTGTTCAAATTTACTTCATATGATGGCTGCTTTGACCAAAAGCCATGAGCTATGCTTTCTTCTTGATGACCGAGATAAGACATCACAATGCTGTGAAACTCACTTTGAAATTCTTTTAAAACAATTGGCAGCAAACTTTCTTGAAGTTTGATGCAGGCCACCTCATGAAATGCTGAGGATTATAGTTTTAGCTCATATAGAGGGGGAGAAAAACATTTCATGTCATTGAAATCAATTTTTAAAAATAAATTGGGTATTTGCTAAACCTAATTCATCAGCAAATAATTTCATAAAGTCTACAACTGAGTGATAAAGGCATCACTGAAAGTGCGTGGGAGCCAGCTGTCATTGGTAAATAATTCTCTGGGTAAGGTTTGACATCTAACATGAAGGTATGAATGGAGCTGCTGCATGTATTTTTAAAATATTGAATCAGCCACCCAGAAAAAAATACATTAGTATTCATGAGGTACTTATCCACCATCTGTCACCACCCACGAGAGAGAGAGAGAGAGTGAGCATTATTATTTAACAAAAAGGAAGAGTTCAGATCAGTCAATAGGTGCATCTGAATTCTGGCATGTGCAATGTTCAAATTCATGTCAGCAAGCAGAGAACAGTTGAAACTGTAACAAATGAAAATGTGAAGCAGAAAAAAATGCAGGTGCTATAAATCTCAAATAGAAACAGAAAATACTGGAAACATACGGCAGGTTAAGCAGCATCTGTGGAAAGAGAAACAGAGTTAACATTTCAGATTGGAATTCAAATTAAACGAGGTTGCATGTGACATAATGCAAACAGAAAAACCTGTCTGAATTTCTTAGAGTGTGTGTGTTTCTTTATTTGTTAACACAGCAAGTGAAGGGATGAGTTGCACTTGATTATGTTTGGTCCTGATTAATAATGATTAGAGAGAAGATGAGATGAGTCAGAGTGAATGGCTGGGTAGCTTTCAAGCTGATGTTATTTTAATAAGTAACATTCTCTAAAGACTGAATGTGCATTTTGTGACTCAGGATGCCCACAACTCACCTACACTGCCAAGACCTTGATCTGTTTCCTTGGGCAGTAGCTGATTATGCTGACAGGATGAACTCTTAGTTGAATACTTAACATTGAGTGGAGCTCAGTAGTGGAAACTTGGAACATTTGAGTGGTACCACAACTGAAAAATCAACAGGTAAGTAAAGATCTCTCATTTGATTTGAATTATTCATTTTTAGGGATCTGGGAATTACTGGCAAGTCCAGTGTGAAACAGTGAGGTCAGGGGATAGAAGGAACATCTACTGCTGAGTCTATTCCCCTTCCAAATAGAGCAAGAAACAGAGAACAGTACAGCACAAAAGACCTTCAGCCCATGAAGTTGTGCCAACCTATATAAACATACTCCACAAACAATTTAACACTTCCCTTTGACAGAACCAAATCTCCCTATTGTATCAGCCTTTCCATCACTCCCAGCAGTGTGTTCCAGACACCCATCGCTCTCTGTAAAATACCTACCTTTGACATTTCCCTTAAACTTTCTCTGCTCACCTTAAACGAATGCCCTTCTACCACCCTGGATAAAAAGCAATGGCTGTCCACTCTTGCCAAGCCTCCCATAATCATATATCCCTCTGTCAAATCACCTCTCATCAACTGGGTCCAGAGATGGTCTTTTGGTGCTAATCCAGAGTCAGTTTTCCCACTAACAATGGTGACCCAGCTAGATGGCAGATAATGGAGTAACCAACCAGTCTGCACCCCCCCCCCCACCCCTTGCGGGGCTGTAGAAATTACTAACTCATCCCACTATTCACAGTTTGGTGCAGTTCGCATTATCTCTTCAAGAGCAGTAGACATCAGAACTCACTTTCTACTTTCTTCTGTCATCCTCATATGTCTAACATTCTCTGATGACAGAAGGAGATCATTTAGCCCGTCAAGTCTAAGCCAGTTCCCAACACAAGTAAGAGGGTGATTCGCGAGTGAGAGGTTTTCAAAACTGAAATAAGGAGAACTCAGGCTCACCATGATCCTGTTGGAGAGGATGGCTGGCAGGATTAGGGCACCCTGGCTGACAAGGGATGTTGAGGCTTTGGTCAGGGAGAAGGAGGCATATGACAGGTTTGAGTATGACAGGTAGAAAATTTCCACCAATGTAAAGCATATTGGAGAGCATTCTGACTAATTTCATCACTGCCTGGTATAAAGGCTCCATTGTGCAGGATCAAATGAAGTTGCAAAGGTTCAGCCAGCTCCATCATGGCACAGCCCTTCCAACTACCGACATCATCAAAAGGTTGTTCCTCATTAAGGACCCATTATGGAACATGCTCTTTTCTCATTGCTAGCATCAGGGAGAAAGTACCTACACTCAACATTTTAGGAACAACCTTCTCCTCCACCAATAGACTTCTGAATGGTCTATGGACACGACCTGGCTATTCCTCTTTTGTTCTCTTTATTTATTGTAATCTATTGTACTTCGTATGTCTTGCACTGTACTGCTGGTGCAAAACAACAAATTCCCCCACATATGTCAGTGATAATAAACTTTATTCTAATTCTTACACTGATACAAGCAAAGATTAAGCAATGTACATGAGGAGCTTAATAGATGTAGGAGCAGACTTCAGAAAAAAAAAATCAGGAGGGTAAAAACGGACATGAGATGTCCTTGGTAGACAAGTTGAAGTATGTTCTACAAGTTTGTTAAAAACAAAAGGGTAACTCTGGAAAGAATAAGTCCCTTTAAGGACTAGTGTTGTCATCTATGGATGGAACCAGGGAAAAACAACAAGTATTCTTAAATGAATACTTCTCATCTATATTTACCTTGATGAAACTTATCAAAGTTGATGAATTCAAGGAAAAAGAATGTGATATCCTGAGACATATCAGTCTTACAAAAGATGAGGTGTTCGCAGCCTTAAGGCACATAAAAATGTGAAATTCCTTGGGTCTGACCAAGTGTACTTTGGGATGCTAAGCAAGGACAGACTTGCACAGTAAATGAGATGGTCCTAGTTAATGAGGTAGAACAGAGAGACCTAGGGGGAGGAGTACACAATTCACCGCAAGAAGTGACTCGTGTAGACAAAGTGGTGAGGATGGCCTGGAACATACTTGTTTTCATCAGGCGGGGCTTTGATTACAAGATGTGGATGTCATGTTACACCTGGTTAGGATGTTGTCGTGGCTGCAACTGGAAAGTTGTGTGCCGTTCTGATCGACATGTTATAAGGAGGATGTAATTAAGCTAGGGAGGGTGCAGAAATATTCACAAGGATGTTGACATGACTGGAGGGCTTGAGTTATGAGGCGAGACTGGATAGGCATGAAACCAAGGAGGTTGAGGACTTACCTTATTAAGTTTGCAAAATCACGAGGAGCATAGGTAAGGTGAATAGTTACAGTCTTTCCTCCAGGGTAGGAGAGTCTAAAAATAGAGAACATAGATTTATGGTGAGTGGTGGGGGTGGAAATTTAAAGAGGGCCTAATGAAAAAGATTTTCACACAGATGGTGGTGCGTATATGGTATGAGTTGCCTGAGGAAGTGGTGATACAATTAACTAGTTTATGAGTCGTTGAGACAGGTTCATGGATAGGAAAAGTTCAGAGGGATATGGACAGAAATAGGACATGCTCTGGAAGGCACTTTGGTCAGCACGGTTGAGTTTGGTGGAAGGGCCTGTTTTTATGCTGTATAACTCTCTGACTATTTGACTTAAAAGTAAGTTTGATCTACTGTAAAGCTCCAATAATTGGGTATGCAAATTGCTTTGGTGGTGAGGAAATAGAGGATTTCCTGGACTATTTGATATTACTATATGACATATTTTTAAATTACTCCTTTTAGATGTTATGCCATATTACCAGTGAACCCAGTAATTTTGAAGGGAGTACAGAGCTAAGATGGGCGGCCTGGAGAGTAGAGCAAATGTCACAGAACAGTGAGCAGAAATGGCTCAATTCTTGCCCCTGGTCCCAACAGCCTGCTTTTTCAGTCTATCTGAGCTGGTGTTTAAATTGTCCAAATACTGGGTTGTCCCCTGCACTCGGACCTGGGCCCCGCCACAGTGATATGCTCTGGGATTGGACACCACTGCCACATTCTGGCCTGTATCCAATTTTTCAAAGCAGTATGGCCTATCTGTTCACTGTTCGATGATGTCACACAATGTGAAGATCTGGTCAATATAGCCTTTGTTCTTCTTGAAACCAGCTTGCTCCTTCCTCAAGCACACATTGATAGTGTCTATAATCCATTGGTCAATGAGTTTGGCAAGAATCCTGCACGGCACTGGCAAAAAGTGTGATGCCACACCAGTTGTTGCAATCATTATTACTCCTTTCTTGGGGATCCAAATAATAACCCCTTTTGTCCTGTTCTTGGGACTTATTCCTGTTCCCAGATTATAATAAACATTGGTTGCAAGGTGGCTGCTGTACTTTTGGTTCAGCTTTGAACAGTTTGGTGTTTAAATTGTCATTTCCTGGAGCTTTGCTTTTTTTTGAATTGCAACAACAATCTCTTCTTTCTTTGGTGAATCTGTGTTGAAGTCAACTTCCACTTCTGCCTCTTGTATGTCAGGTTCTTCATCTGGTGGTGGTCTATTCAGTAATTCTTTGAAATACTCTGTCAATTGTGCTTCTTGCTCTTTTTCAGTTGTCAGAAGCAGACTATTCTTATCTCTTACAGGACCATTGGATCTGGCCTGAAACTTCCCATATACTAATTTAAAAATCTTGTATATATTTCCCTGATCACTTCAGATTGGCTGCTTCTTCAGCCTGCACAGAAAGGTCTTCAATGTCGACTTTTATCCTTACTTTCTAGTCTCTTCACTTTCTTGTTAACTTCAAAGTAGGCTAAGTTTCACCTTTGGTTATGTTGACTTTGCATCTAGCACTTTCTTCTTAATGTTCCATCTTTCTTCAAAGGATGTATGTGTCTCCTGCTGTATCCATTCTTTGTTCTTCTTTCCAGCTCTGTATCGCAGAAAAGCCTCATTGCTCTCCTTGAAGACTGAGGCAATCCATTTCCACGTTGTGTCGATTCTGTCTACTAACACATCCTCGTCAAGTTTTCGCAAGTCCTGAGATCTATTCTTGAGCTGAGTGATGAAGGCAGATCTCATGCTGGTATCCTTGAGCTTCTCAATGTCAAATTGCCTTTGTACGTGTGTTCTGGTCCTGGTGCTTCTCAGCTTGAGTTTCATCACTGGTGCAGCAAGGCGGTGATCAGTTCCTTTATCTGCTCCTCTCTTCACCTTTACATCCTGCAAGGATCGTCACCACATATCATTGATCATTATATGGTCTATCTGGTTCTTGTCATTTCCATTGGATGAGCACCATTTCAGTTTGTGGAATTCACAGTGTCGAAAGAGGGTCCCTTCTATGATCAGATTGTTCATGGCACAGAATTCCACCAGTCTTTCACCAATATTATTCACTATTACACATCCATGTGTAACCCACAATGCTAGTGAAGTGTGATTGATATTTCTCACTTTGGCATTTAGATCTCCCATGACGATGATTATGCCATGACGTGGTATTAACTCTACCTCAGATCGCAACTGTTCGTAGAAGATGTCCTTTTCTTCAAATGTCACCATCGTTAGTTGGAGCATAGCACTGGATCATAGTCATGTTCACCTGCTTCCTTTCAGTCTGATCCTCATCAGCCTACTGTTAATTGGCTTCCACTCCAACAAGCACTTCTCAATGCCTTTCTTCAAAATGACAGCACACCATCATGATGCTGCCCATCTTCTCTTCCTGAGTATATAATTGTTTCACCAGTTGTTGTTTTTAGTCTGCTTGACCGTGTCCATCTGCTTTCACTGATGCCCAGTATATGGAGGTTGTATTGGCGCATTTCTGTCATTACTTGTGCTAGCTTGCCATTGTTGTACATGGTTTACACATTCCAAAAACAGTTTTGGTCTTGTTTTCACCACTGTCTGCCATACAACTTCCGGGTGAAGACTCAGGAATACAATCACCCACAGATCTAGAAGAATTCTTCATTACTGTTTTCTGTAACAGTTTTGTTTGACCAGTCAGGGTTGTTAGCCCGGAGCAGAACCCCCGAACCTGGAGGATCAGTGCACCACTCCTAGTCTGGACTCTACCCTTTGACCTGTTTGGCATGGGTGACCCTAGCAAAAGGCAAATGCTCAAGGCCTGACCCCAGCCAAAATAGCTCTCTGGGTCATTGAGGCACACAAGCCTTTAAAACACAACAGATTGTGGTCCTCTTGGAGGAAGTGCATTGATATAGAAGAGAAAAGATTAGAATGCAGGTTATAGTGCTACAATTACAGAGATAGTACAGTGCAGACAGAAAATAAGGCCCAAGGGCCTTGATGAGATAGACTGGGAGATTAAGTTAATCTTTTAAAGATATTCAAGAAAAAATGGCATGGTTTGAGTAAATACATGAAGAGAGAAATCTTTGGGCTTTGGGAAAGAAGAAAGGACTGGGACTATTTAGTATCTATTTCACAGAGCTGGAACACACACAATGAACAGACAGTCTCCCTCTATGCTTAATCACTCTGACCCCATGGTTTAGAAATGCAGTTTGGAGAAGGTTTGCTGTATTGATACTTGTAATGGACAGATGAGGAGAGGCTGGAAATCTGCACCATCGTTTCTGGAGTCACTGAGCAAATTTGGGAACTCAGTTCCAGACTGTGTTTCATCCTTTTGCATTGCAAGTTAACCTCCTTAAACTGCAGCAGCAGATTTTAATGGTCTGCCGAGGCATTGTTATCCCACCTCAGAGATGCAAGGATCTGTTCCATTTTTCTAGTATGCAGTATATAGCTACACTAAAATCAAAAGAGTGAATGAACAGCAGGGAGGCAGTCATCGTTCTTTACATAGCCAATCGAAGGAAATATTAATGACCATTCTCTCCTTACAATCTGTACATAGTGGAGTTAATGACCAACTCCAAATGGTGAACTCCAAAGGCCAAGGCATCCTTTTGATCTGACCGGTCTGAAATCATTTGTGTATTATTTGCATACTGAATTTCTCCCATCAAAGTATTTCTTTTAAGTTTTGCTTACACATTCACGGCACATTGCACAGTGGCATGTAGCTGCTTCAAGCCCATGGCAACGCTCTGTAGTATTTATTCCATTTACTTACTTTTGGCATAAAAGATAGGTGTGAATGCTGGAAACTTTAGTTCATCCCTTATCACCATTGAGAAGGCGTTGGTTAGCCACTTTTTAAGTTCAAAGTTCAAACTAAATTTACCATTGAAGTAGGTGTATATGTTACTGTTTTCTTGCAGGCATTTACAAGAATAATAAAGAAATATGATAGAACCTATGAAAAACCATGTATCAGTAAAGACCGACAACCAATGTGCAAAAGAAGACAAATAAATTAAATAAAAAAACATAGTGAGAACATAACTTGAAAGACTCTTAACTCTGTATGTCATATAATCAGCTCAGAGTTGTAGTGGCTGAAGTTATCCAAGCCAGTTCGGAAGCTTGATGGCTGTAGGATGAAAACTGTTCCTGAACCTGGTGGTGTTGGAGTTAAGGCTTCTGTACCTCCGGCCCAATCATAGTAGCAGTAAGAGGGCATGCCCTGGATGGTGAGTTTCCTTGATGATGGATACTGTTTTCTTATGGCAGAGCCTTGTGTAAATGTACTCAGTAGTAGGGAAGTCCTTGCCAGTGATGGACTGGGCTGCATCGACTGCTTTCTGTAGCCTTTTCCAATACTGGGCATTGGTGTTTCCTAACCAGGCCATTATATAACCAGTTAGGAAGTTTGTCAAGTCTTTGGTGACATGCCGAATCTACAGAAACCTCTAAGAAAGTCATGCCTTCATTGTGATGGCATTTACATGCTGGTCTCAGGATAGATCATGTGATTTGTTAACATCAAGGAATTTAAAGCTATTGATGCTCTCCATCTTCAAAACCCTATGAAGACTGACTCATGGGTCTTCAGCTTCTTCCTTCTGTAGCCAGTAATCAGCTCTCTGTTTTTAGTGGCATTCATTGAGAGGTGGTTCTTGTGGCACCACTCAACCAGGTTTTCAATCTACCTCTTGTAGGTCAATCCATCACCACCTTTGATTCGGCCAACAGTGGTGTTGTCAGCAAACCTGAGTATGGAATTGTAGCTGTACTTAGCCACGCAATCATAGTTATAAAGAGGGCAGAGCAGGAAGATAAGTACACAGTATTGTTGTGCACATGTGCTAATGGTGAGTATGAAGGAGATGTTGTTGTCAATCCATACTAAATGGAGTCCGCAAGTGAGGAAATCAAGGATCTAGTTGCATGGGGAGGTATTGAAGTCCATATCTTGGAGCTCAGTGTTGAGTTTCGAGGAGATGATGGTGTTTAATTCTCAGCTGTAGTTAATGAAGAGCTTCCAGGTATATGGACCTTCATTGTCCTGATGTTCCAATGCTGAGTGAAGAGGTAATGAAATGGCATCTGCTGTTGACCTGTTGTGATGGTAGGCAAATTGGAGTGGATCCAAGTCCACTCCTCAGTCAGGAGTTGACATGATCAACCTCTCAGAGTATTCATTACAGTGGATGTACAGTAAGTTGTTTGGTTATCATGTTCTTCTTGAGCACCATTATGATTGAAGCCTGCTTCAAGGTAGATGGGTACCTCAGACTGCCATAGCAAGAGGATGAAGACATCCATAAATACTTCAGGTGAATTCATTGTGTTTCTTCTCTCTGACTTACCCTTCCTATCCTATCCTCCCCATCCAGTTCTATCTGCCAATCATTCCTCCCTTATCTAGTTGTACATTTCCCCTTCCAGCCTCTATCTCTACCCTCTCCTTCCCTTCCTGGCTCCATCTGCCCATTGTTTTATTTGCTTTTATCTTGTATGTTTTCACCTCTCACCCAACATTCTCTTATCTCTTAACTTTGTCCATCAACCCCCGATATCACCTTGTTCCATCTATCACCTAGCAGCTGCTGTGTCAGCCTTCCCTCTCAGCATTTTATACTGACTGCCTTCCCTCCACACTCTCCATTCTGAGGCAAGGTCATGGCCTGAAATGTTGACTTTCCGTTTCCCACCACAAATGCTGATTTTTCTCCAGCAGTTTATTTTTTGCTTCAGAACCCAGCGTCTGTAGTATTTTCTATTCTATAATGCTATTGGATATGGAATTCATAATTTAAGTCTGATGATAATGAAACTCCTCCAAGAGGACCACAACCTTGTCATGGTTTGGAGGCTTGTGTGCCCCAATGGTCCAGAGAGCTATGTTGGCTGGTGTCAGTGTCTTATGCTTTGGCTCGTGGTAGGGTCAACTGTGCCAAACAGGTCAAAGGGTAGAGGGCAGACTAAGAGTGGTTCACCAATCCTCTGGGTTTAGGAGTCCAGCTCAATGCTAACAACCCTGACAAGTCAAACATAACTGTTACAGAAACAACAATGAAGAATCCTTCCACGTCCGAGTGCGACAGTATTCCTGAGTCTCCACACAGGGCTTGCATGACTGACAGCAGCGAAAATGAAGAGGAAGCTACTGACATGATGAAGGGAGCGCTGAACACCACCAGAGATGAAGGATTTTCATTGCTGTCCTAAATGTCAGTGGAATAACAGGCAGTAAGTAACAGGCATTCATCATTAAGGACCCCCATCACCTAGGATACACCCTCTTCTCATTGCTACCATCAGGGAGAAGGTACAGGAGCCTAAAGATACACACATTCTGGGAACAGCTTCTTCCCCTTCACCTTCAATTGACAATAAACCCAGGTACACTACTTATTTTTTATTCTCTCTTTTTGAACTACTTATTTAATTTAATGTATTGCAATGTACTGCCACTGCAAAACAACACATTTCACAACATATGCCAGTGATATTAAACCTGATTCTGATTTTGATTCTGATCCTATATTTCCAGGTCCGGTTCCTCTTAAGGAATTCTTGTGGTGATATTGTGAGGCTAGAATGATTCTCCTTCAGAAACATAAACATCTTGCAATGAGTGGCCAAACACTCACTGACCTTTGTACTACCAGGACACCTTAGCGGCCACACTCGGGCAAACTCCACCTTAGTGTAAAAGGTAGTCATATTTACTCCAGCTCTAGAATTCATCTTGGACCAAAACTATAATGAAATCTGGTACCAAGTGGTCCCAACATAACCTAAACTGGCAAATGGTCAGCAAGTTACTGGGAAGTAAACTTCACCTGATATCATTCATTGAGATACCTTCTATGTCAGGGATTCCCAACTGTTTTATGCCATGGACCCCTGCAGGTTGGAAGTCTCTGCTCTATGTCATAGAGTCTATGATTTAACTGATGATTGGGAATAGACACCAAGCGACAATGAGTTGGATTGAACTGGTTCTATTTTGTTTTGTGAATAGTTCTCACCTGAGCAATCTTCTAAGTAATCAGTCAGCTGCCAGTATTAGAACACTTAATGGCAGAAATGGCTCATCCTCACACCAATCCTGATGTTATTATCACACCTATTGACAAGAGTAGTGCTGTTGTGCTTTGACACATTGACCTCAAACTCACAGTGGTGAAACATTAGGTCTCTCGCATACCTCCTACTAGACCAGGACCCCTCTACTCAACAGGACCGAGCACAATAATTAATCCTCACTATATACCATTCTTAGTCCAGAGAATTAACAATTACCACTGCGCTTTCTGCCTTAAAGCCAATTTACCACATTTAATTCCATGATCATCAGTTTTGCTGAACATTGTTCTGTATAGGACTTTATCAAATGCCTTCTGAAAACCCATGTAGATGACGTTGACTTTATTTCCTCCTTCTTTACTGTTACCTCATCGAATCATTCAGTCAGATTAATTCTCAGCAACTCGCTCAGAATCGAGTATGATTACCTATAGAACAAAGGTAACTTTCCATTCGGTCCCAAGCATTACCGTAATCATGCCCTCATAAAAGTATTCCTTTACACTCTCAGCACACCATGCCATTTTTGACAATTTGCTTATTGCTAATTATCTCTGAAATTGGTGTAACTTTTCAGTTTAGTGTTGCACCCACTAGAGTCAATACTAAGATTATTTTCTATTTGGCCTTGTGCCAGTAATGTTTATCACCTATCTAGCCTAGGCTGTATCAGATTAATGAATGGTTCAGAAGCAAATCAAACCAGATTATCAGCATTGACCACTCTTTTTGTATTAGTGATGATGTCTGTCATGATTGCCTTTATTATTTGAGCAAAAAATATTCCACAATGAGTCTGATAAATGGATAAAGTCAGCTATAGTTTAGGGACATAGATAGGGGAATATCTATTCCTGAGCTAAATGAAAAGTTCAGGCAAAAAAAAACATGTTAAAATTGTAAATCATAATAATTAAACTGGGGAAACTGCCTGGAGAAGCCCCAAAGCAATCTGCCTGATACATCTACAACTGTAATACTGAATGCCAAGAATAGTACTCAAGTAATGCAAAAGAACAAATACACATTCAAGTGTGAAGGAAATCAAATCCTGATTTTACTTCAACAAGATATTTTCCAGCAGCTGATGAGTATATTGAAGGATGTTTTCAGAATACAATTAGGAGGAAAGTGAAAATAAAATGAGATCCCAGTGAACAATCCATCTGTAACACAAGCTGCTCACTGATGCAAAGATGGGCAGCTAATATAACTCCAAACATCAGTAACTTTTACTGCAATTTTTTGTGCGTGAATTATAACCTCTGCTTCCCATGGAAAGGGATACTTTGAAAAATAGAATGGCTTGGTTTTATTTCAAAACTTTCCTTATATAGTCTTTGTAAATTGCTTTACTGGCTATTATGTACTTCTTGAAATAGACTCACTGTTTGTAATTTGACATCCAGTTTATGCAGATCATATACAGCAAGGAAAATGGCTATTGTGCCTTCACTGGCTCTTCTGAAGAACAATATGTGTTAAGGTGAAATTGTGTTGGGTGCCTTCCATCTATTATCTGAACAGGCAACTGTCAATCACCTAATGTGGACATACAAACAAACTATGCGTTATAAGCTATCTTATATATTTATATTTATTGTTTTTAATTATTATTGGTTTTTTTATTGTTCATGTTTTTTTGTGCTTCATTGGACCTGGAGTAACAATTATTTTATTCTCCTTTGCATTTCTCTACAGGAAATGACATTAAACAATCTTGAACAAAGGTCTCATTTGGTACTTCATCCAAGAATCAATTCCCAAAGAAATGCAAAATGAAAGCTTGCAATTTTTGAGATGAGGAAATATATTGGCAGAATGTGATACGGCAAGCAGCTGATAGGATGATGGAGTTAGTGACTAATTAGGAGATGATAGATGTAGAGATTGTGAGAACATTACAATATTTCCAGAAATTATATATAAATTGAACTGAATGGCAATGTGTTTAAAAAGGTGAAAAAGAACTAGGAAATAAGTGATACGAAGAAATTAGTTTCCTTCATAGGTTGGACAGCTAAATTTGGATCGAGATGAATAAACTGCTGATGCTGGAATTTAGAGAAACACACAAGTTGTTGGAATAACTCTGTGGGTCAGGCAGGATTTTTGGAGGGACGTAGACAGTCAGCACTTCAGGTCAAGAGACTGGAATGTGGGGTGGGGTTGGGCTACTGCATAGGGTCGAAAGAAGCTGCAGAAAGTTGTGAACTCAGTCAGCTCCAGCATGGGCACTAGCCTTGGTAGCATACAGGACATCTTCAAGGAGTGATGCCCCAAAAAGGCAGCATCCATTATTAAGGACCCCGATCATCCAGGACATGCCCTCTTCTCATTGCTGCCATCAGGGAGGAGGCACACACTCAAGGTTTCAGGAACAGCTTCTTCCCCTCTGCCATCAGGTAACTGAACGTACATTGAAGCCATGAACTTTACCTGATCACTTTTTTGCACTACTTATTTAATTTAACTATTATAAATATATTTACAATAATTCACAGTTTTTCTCTATTGTTATGTATTGCATGGTGCTTCTGCCACAAAGGCAATATGCCGGTGATGTTAAAGCTGATTCCGATTCTGAGACTTTCAGATTCTGCCTGACCTGCTGAATTCTCCCAGCATCTTGTGTGTTACAGCCCGAAGTTTTGATTTTTGTTTGCTGCAGTGTATATGAATAAATATATCAGCCAGGCAGGCAAAAATTTAATTTGAGTCTGATTTCTGATTCTTTCCAGTTAATAAGGCATCAAGTTAGTTATTCAAAGGTGGGCTACTTTTGTGCCAAATCTTGCGAACCTCAAGATTCCTGAGCTGGTTTCAACAAGAACTTTCTGACATAGACCAGCCATGAGCCTGTAATTTTCAAATGGTAATAAAATTGTATTTTCTGTGAATATGATGCACCAACCTTCATCACCTCTTGTCTATTTGTGATAGTTTATTGTTGAGGACATTCGTATTTTAATTCACCTGCTCATCCTGTAAAATACTTGAAAAGCTTACCTTTTTTCTCTTTCAGCTAGCTGGTGGTAACCTGAGTTTATCTTGCAATAACGCAGACAAAATACTGGAGGAACTCAGCAGGTCATGCAGCATCTATGAAAAAGAGTAAACAGTTGATGTTTTGGGCGAAGACCCTTCATCAAGACTGGAAAGGAATGGGGATCGAGTCAAAATTGAAGGTGGAGGGGGTGTGAGGAAGAAATACAAGGTGGCAGGTGATAGGTGAAACCAGGAGGAGGGAGGGTTGAAGTAAAGAGCTGGGAAGTTGATTGGTGAAAGAGATAAAAGGCTGGAGAAGGGGAATCCAGTTTTTTCTGGTGGACGAAGTGGAAGTGTTTGACAAAATGGTCTCTCAATCTACATCGGGTCTCACCGATATACAGGAGGCCACATCAGGTGCACCAGGTACAGTAAATGACCCCAAGAGACCTGTAGCTGAAGTGTCACCTCACCTGGAAAGATAGTTAAAGGCTCTAAATTGTAGTGAGGGATACAGTAGATGGCCCCAATTGAATTGTAGGTGAAGTGTGCTCTGGTGTGGCCTCCTGAATATCGATGAGACCCAACATAGATTGAGATCCTGCTTTGTCGAGAACTTTCGCTCTGTCCTCCACAAAAAAAGGGGATTTCCCAATGGCCACCCATTCTACTTCCCATACACATTCCGATATGTCAGTCCATGGCCTCCTCTACTGCCAGGATGAGGCCACATTCAGGTTGGAGGAAAAACACCATATATTCCATCTGGTAGCCTCCAACATGAAGGTATGAACATTATTTACTTGAACTTCTGGTAAGTGTTCCCCTCCTTTCCTTCACCATTCCCTTTCTTGTTTCCCTCTCACACCTTCTCTTCATAACTTCCTATCACCTCCCTCTGGTGCTCCTCCCCCTTTCCCTTCTTCCATGTGCTTCTGTCCTCTCCTATCCTATTCCCACTTCTCCGGCCGGTTATCTCTTTCACTAATCAGCTTCCCAGCTCTTTACTTCACCCCTCCCCCTCTCCCGGTTTCACCTATCACCTGCCACCTTGTACTTCTTCCTCCCCCTCTCCCCCCACCTTCTTATTCTGACTCCTTTCCCCCTCCTTTCCAGTCCTGGTGAAGGGTCTCAGCCTGAAACATCGACTGTTTACTCATTTCTATAGATGCTGTCTGGCCTGCTGAGTTCCTCCAGCATTTTGTGTGTGTTGCTTTGGATTTGCAGTGTCCTCTGATTTTTTTCTGTTTGTTATCTTGCAATAGCTTCGGTTTCTGATGCTGTTTATTACCCCACCATTTCTCAGAAAAAAAATGTTTCTTTCCAGGACTCACAGCCCCACACCCCCTCATGTTTCAGTCGTCCTCATCGCCCACCTGTCAGGGTGAATTCCCACCTGCCTGATGGGCAGGGGATGTGAGTCACATGCCTGACATCAGAAACTGGCATTCCACTCTGAGGAGAGGTGAACAGAGGAAACACTTCAAAAAGGCATTCACAAGGACTTCTTTAAAATCCGTAACCCATCCCAGCATCCCTTCCCCAACACCCACACCTCACCGCACAGTCCACTCGTGATCTGTGGAGATCCCTGACCCATGCTTGCTTACAGCTGAAATCCAGAACAAATCTCATGGACTACAAGATGACATTACCAACTATGCCATTTTATTACAGTGCTGATGTAACTCAAATTTATCTCACTGCCAAATCTCTCCGCCACTCTCTGCCTCTGCTTTCCCAAATATTGATGTTAAACACTGGTCAAATGAGATACCTTATCTCCAATGTCCTATCTGACCTGGATTTAAGATTATGATGCCATATAATTATCATCACAAATGTTGCCTTCCTCCATTTTCACAGTACTGTCTATCTTAAGATGAAACTCTCATTCATACATAGGTCACCTGCGAACTCTAATTCTGTCTGACTGACCTTCCAGCTTTATTCTTAATCAATTGAAGCACATTTTGAAAGTCCTGCTCATAGCTATTCTAAACCTTTAATATCCTCCAAAACTTAGAGGTTTATAAAATCCATGATTTTATTGTTTTGGCACAATCGCTATTTCCCACAGCTAGGGAGTTTGAAGCTAGAGGACACGGATTTAAGGCGAGAGGCAAAAGATTTAAAGAGGACCTGAGGCATAACTTCTTCCACACACAGGTGATGGTGGATATATGAAATGGTCTGTCAGAGAATGTGTTAGGAATGGGTGCAGTTACAATGTCTAAAGTTCATTTGGACAGGTTCGTGAACAGGAAAGATTTAGAGGGAAATGGGCCAAATGCAGGCCAATGGGACTAGCATCGATTCACAACTTGTTTGGCATGGTCACAATGTGACTAAAGGTCTGCTTCTACACTGCATGACCTTATGACCCTAAGAAATCTTACTACACAATTTCTGGGGTAATTAATGCTGTAATTCAACTAACTTCCATCTTTCAACCAAACCTTCCTTCCACCAAAGTTGTGGAAACCTTCCTTTGATACATGTTGATTATATACCAGCATTTTTTCCCCACTTTATCTTTATGAATCTCTCCTAGACACAGTATCATTCCAGACTGTGGTTTGGATAAATTCCAGCATTGCCAAATGAAAGCAGGAAATATGGTCGAAAAGTATATTTGAATAGAAAGAAATAAAAGCCCCTGTTCAGTTCTACAATGAGTAAAATCAAATTAATGTTCTGAACATGGACATATCATTAGAAATAAAAAAATATACATCAAGGGAACATTGTCTTGCAATCATACTTCTGCTTCTTTGTCTTACTTGCGTCCCTTGATTCACTTTTAATTCTCTTTCATTAACACCAGCCTTGGAGACATTTGGCTCAGCTTGCTATTCAAGTTCAGGTTTAATTGTCATTCAACCATACATGTATACAGCCACAACTCTGTGGCCAAGGCGCAAAACACAATAACAGTCATACACAGCATTAGGCACATACAGCAAGTATAAGATAGCAACCACATATAAGGTATCAGTAAAACACAGTCACACAAAGAAATACATAATCCAAGACCCTGTCCACGAATGTTGCTGCAGTCTGCGATCGAACACACTACTGCTTGTCTTCAGCCTAGCGAACACTAGGGGCAGCACCAATTACAGATTGAATGCCGTGCATCACCACCCCCCAGGATTCTGGTGGAGCACACTGACTCCAATGCTTCTCTCCTTCACAGCTGTAAACAAGCATCCACGTGGCTTTGAGGCCTAGTATTCGCGACCACCAAGGAATCACAACTCCCCAGCCATCCACTAATAAATTAGTGAATCGGACTTGCAGCATTCCACGTTGACAGTGTACAATGGCATCATGCGTTCATAAAAAATGCAACTAAGACAATCACCTGCAGTTAGATGGCATGTCACCTTTGCACATCAGCACTTTCAATCCTTCTCTGATGCATGTAGCAGCACGATCCACGCCAAGTCCAGCTCCTTCAGTTTTTCCACCAAAGAACAACTTGATGATGGGGTAAGCCTGCAGCACTTGAAGTTCTTAATGTCCAGCAGGGCTTTGCAATCATAAAAAGTACATTTACATAAGACAATAATACTTTTGATTGGCCCCATAGAAGATGCTGCAACCAAGTGTGCCGCCATCTTACCAGAAGTCTATCATAGCGCTCACTTGCTCCTTTATCAACAATTTAATTTACCTGATAGTGAGAAGAGGCTATTCCCACTAATTTTGAGGCAATGTTTGTTGTATATAATAGGCTTTGGGTAATCTGATTTGTACAAACATGTGTAATTTATAAACATAAGAAACTCTACAGTTGCTGGAAATCCAAAGCAACACAAACAAAATGCAGGAGGAACCCAGCAGGTCAGGCAGCATCTATGGAACTGAATAGATAGTTGACATTTCAGGCTGAGACACTTCAGGACTGACATTTTTTTTCTAATTTAATTCAATCTAATTATTCTTTTTTGTATTCCCAGGCTCCGCTGCTACCTTGAAATTTGTTATATCTTTACAAAAAAATTACCATTCCAACTAGTAGTTAGTTCTACTTACATCACTGTGATTGCTTCTGTGAGTAACGTGAAAAAATAGACCAATGAGCCACTCAATTTAATTGCCCATGCAGCTATTGGAGGAATTGGATGGATGAATAAGAGAGGATGGGGGAAGGGATCATTGGCAGTTTAATAATGTGCAGTTGTCTCTATTAGCCCTGGAGCTCACTGCTTAATGGAATAATTTGCAGTTTTGGTAATTGTAGTGAGGGAAGTATGCTTGACAATGCACAGTCAGACTGAGCAAACTAATATATTTTAATGTACTTTCATTATGGAGGCTAGGTCACTGCATGCCTCTCTCTTTCGATGATGGAGGATGTTACTAACGTTCTTCAGTTATGGATTTGGACTTTGGACTGTGGATGATGGACCTTTTCAGTCATATGGTTTTTATGTTTTGTATTTTTACCTGTTCTTTTTTAATGTTTTTGTTTGGGGAGAGAGGTATTTGGGGGCCAATTGCATTTTGTGCAGAAGGGGGAGAGGGATTTGGAGGTTAATGTTGTTATTGCATTTTGTGAAGGGGAGAGGGGCTTGGGGTTGATGATTGTGTTGCCGTTCATTTTTTTTATGTGGGGGAATTGGGCTTGCTTGCTTACAGGAGAGATGTAGAGGCTTTGGAAAGGGTAGAGAATAAATTTACCAGGATGCTGTCTCAAATAGAGGGCAGGAAGTTAGAAAGGGAGATTGGGCAAACTTGGGTTGTTCTTTTCTGCTGTGGTAGAGTCTGAGAGGAGTTCTGATAGAAGTTTATAAAATTATAAAAGGCATAGATATGGTAGATCTGTAGATTTTCTCCTGTTTTATATATGCTAGAAGAAATGTATATATGTAGAGAGCAGTTCAGGCTTATTAGGAATGGTGAAAGAACATCAAGAAGAATAATAAAAAGATGGGGTGACTAGAATCTATTCCTCTGTCTTTGATTTCTGGACAGATATTTCACTCATCTTCATCATTGGTATGTCTTTTTAACTTATAGGAATTGTATCTGTGTTTTGGAAGACTTTTGTGTTTCAGAAATTGTTTGTAACTTTGAAATGTTTTTAAAAATAGAAAATCCACTGTTAAATGTGTTTTGAGAGTATTGTGTGGATTAAAATATGTATCACTGAAAATAGATGAACTGTGTTTAAATTATTTTGTTAGTCAGAAGTACTTCCTCCCTTTTCGATAGCGTGGCAAGAACCACCACTCAAATAATGGACATTGGCTGCTAATGTTGACATGGGGGATTAACAGGGAAGTGAACTAGTTTTTGAAGAGTAGGTAGTTACCGTATAACCTCATTTTAGTGAGGGTACCCGTAGCTATCTATATACAATAGAGCTTATGGTCATTGAGTTTAAAACTTCATGATCAGTAAAGCCAATATCATCAGTTAACGTATCAGAGGACCTGACCTGGGACCAGCACATATGTGCCATCACAAAAAAAGGCATGGTAGTGCCTTTCCTTCCTTAGACATTTGCATATATTCAGCATCTCATCAAAAAACTTTAACAAACTCCTTTAGATGCACAGTCAAGGTTATTTTATTTTATAGTCTGCTATGAATAGACAATGCCCAGGAATGAAAAAGACTACAGGAAGTGATGGATACAGCACAGTCCTCCACAGGCAAAGTTTCAAATCTTCAAAGGCTTAAAACACTTTCAATAAACTTGAAAGTGATATTTCAAATTAAACAAATTTGAAGGAAATTTGTAGGTATGAAGAGCAAAGCTGCCCTTCCAACTTCAAACTGATTATTGCTTGCTGTTTATATTAAAAATTGAAGACTGGCTCCCATTTATGACAAGAAAGTTATGGCTAGGTAGCCAACGTTTACAAAAAAGAAGAGGCCCCCTGGCCCAGGAAGTGAATACCCCTCACATAACACTGAGGAAGTTAAAGCTATTAAAGCTTTGATTAATAAACACACTTGTTAACATGTTAGAAGTTGTGTAAAATTCAGATAAAGGTAGAAGATGTAATTTAACTATCTTCAGATTAAAATAAAATTTTAAAATAATGTAAATGAATTAGTGAATATGTTACAAAGTTCAAAGTAAATTTATTATCAAAGCACATTTCAGTGACAGATAGTCTACATAGATTTGAATTTCAGTGGCAGAGAAGTTATTCAGCTGTAATTATGATTTCCCATTATTAAAAAAAAACAAAATTTAGTTGGTATTTTGCAGCAAATATCTTAATTTGCAGATCTTGTTGGTGCACTGATATTGCAGTAAGAGACACAGTAGGCAGTGACACCAAATCTCGCAAAGAAGCAGGATTCAAAAACAGCAGCCTCTGGATTTTTTTTCATGTATTTGTACATGAAGTTGGTAACAGATTTTGTCAATTATTACACAAAGTGCTGAAAACTCCCCCTTGTCATCATTAGCTTTGCTTTGACCTGGAAAAGAAAAAAATCAATGCAGAAAATTTCTGCATTAGTATTAACCAAAACAACCTGAAGAAACCCCACATTTTACCATTATTGTATTACATATGTCTTTAGTGGTAGTTAAGAGAATACATTAAGTATGATCCTATATCTAGCCTGGATTCAACATAATCCCCACCACCTTATTGCAGCCACCTCTTCACAAAGCTGTCTGATTGAATAAAAATGTTCCTATTCTTATGAAAGTTCTTTATCCATGGTAACTATGCTCCTTTGTGAAATGAGTTCTGAGTAAGAATACAATCGGGCACAAAGGTTGCAATCAGCATATATAAAGAAAAAAAACTTCAATTCTCCAGAAAGTTAGGGAAGTTGAAGAGATTTCAAATGAAGTTCCAACAGAGCTGTAGTATTCAACAGTGCCATTTTCGAAATTCTGCTCGAATCCTTAAGGAATTCATATAAAACAATCTTTGAGAAATTTCACTACCTCAGGGATGTACTTGAACTACAAAGGATTTGTGGTCCTGAAAGTCTAGGTTTGATGTTCTGAATGATTGTGCTTCAGATGTTTTCACAACAAAGACTTTGAGGGAAAGAAATATTACACCAATATTGTTGAAGATTTTTGCATTAAATATGCAGTCCAATATGAGAATTTAAATAGCTCCCCACGTCCCTTTCTTCTTCACCTTGAAATAAAGCTTTCTCTTCGGAAACAATCAATGTTCATTCTTCTGAAAGTTTTAAATTTATAAGATAAGCAGGCAAGGATTACAAACTTACAAAGCTTCTGTTGAAACATTTTTTTTGTGAAATTCACTAACTTACTTTTACTGAACATTCAATCCATAGCCTGCAAAGCACTTAACCTCTGATAATGTTATTCCGTTAATGATGATTCCCTAAGGATACAAGACCATAAAGAATAGGATTAGGAGTAGGCCATTTGGCTCTTTGAACTGCTCCATCATGCAACACGACTGTGGTTGATCTCCCATATCATTGTACCTTTTAATTTGTCTAATATCCAAACTATTTTTAATCCCTCCTTTGAAAACAATAACTAAGCATTTTGTAGGGCAGCAGATTCCACATAATTTTTACCCTCTAATTGTAACCTTTCCTTACTACAGTCTTGAATAGCTTACTTCATATTTCTAGATTGCTTAGCCTTATAAATTATCCTTCCTATGTTTACCTTGATGAGCCATCTAAAACTACTATAAGCTTACTGACTCCATTTCCGACACCTCCCTCCCCTTTCTAGATCTCTCTGTCTTTATCTCTGGAGACAGCTTATCTACTGATGTCTAATATAAGCCTACTGACTCTCACAGCTATCTGGACTATTCCTCTTCTCACCCTGTCTCTTGCAAAAATGCCATCCCCTTCTCGCAATTCCTCCATCTCCGCCTCATCTGCTCTCAGGATGAGGCTTTTCATTCCAGGACGAGGGAGATGTCCTCCTTTTTTAAAGAAAGGGGCTCCCTTCCTCCACCAGCAACTCTGCTCTCAAACGCATCTCCCTCATTTCATGCACATCTGCTCTCACTCCATCCTCCCGCCACCCCACTAGGAATAGGGTTCCCCTGGTTCTCACCTACCACCCCACTAGCCTCCGGGTCCAACATATTATTCTCCCTAACTTCCGCCACCTCCAACGGGATCCCACCACTAAGCACATCTTTCCATCCCCCCCCGCTTTCCGTAGGGATCGGTCCCTACGCGACTCCCTCGTCCATTCATCCCACCCCCCATCCCTCCCCACTGATCTCCCTCCTGGCACTTATCCTTGTAAGCAGAACAAGTGCTACACATGCCCTTACACTTCCTCCCTTACCACCATTCAGGGCCCCAGACAGTCCTTCCAGGAGAGGCGACACTTCACCTGTGAGTCGGCTGGGGTGATATACTGCGTCCGGTGCTCCGGATGTGGCTTTGTATATATTGGCAAGACTCGACGCAGACTGGGAGATCATTTTGCTGAACACCTAAGCTCTGTCCGCCAGAGTAAGCAGGATCTCCCAGTGGCCGCACATTTTAATTCCACATCCCATTCCCATTCTAATATGTCTATCCACGGCCTCCTCTACTGTAAAGATGAAGCCACACTCAGGTTGGAGGAACAACACCTTATATTCTGTCTGGGTAGCCTCCGGCCTGATGGCATGAACATTGACTTCTCTAACTTCCACTAATGCCCCACCTTCCCCTCATACCCCATCCATTATTTATTTATATACACAAATTCTTTCTCTCTCTCTCTCTCCTTTTTCTCCCTCTGTCCCTCTGACTATATCCCTTGCCCATCTTCTGGGTTTCCCCCCCTCCCCCTTTTCCTTCTGCACTTCCCTGTTTTCCTATTCCTGCTTACTTAAATTGTGTTGCCATATTTTCTCCCTTCAGTCTGCAGGAACCATTTTGAAATCCATAGGAATTAGGAAGATGGTAACCAAAGCACTCATTATCACTGTAGCAACGACTTGCAAAACATTGGAGTGTAGATCATTGGGACCTAGGGATTCATTGGTTTCCAGGCTCATTAATTTCTTGAGCTGCATTTCTTTATTAATACTTACTTTTATTTCCTCATTTGTGCTGAATCCTTGGCTTTATATTATTTCTCTAAGGAATTTTGTGCCTTCTTGCGTGAAAACAGAGGCAAAATTCCCTTGTCATTTTCTTATCCCTTTTATAATTTCTCCCATTCTCATGTGTGAGACAGCCAAATCAACTCAACTACATCTGTCTTCGCAGATTTTTGCCTTTTATAGTATGCATTTATAGAAACCCTGACAATCTATATTTTTACATTTTATGTTCTTATTATATTTTTTCTTCAGTTGTACTTGTTTTCATAGCTCTCCTTTGCTGAATTTTGAAATGTTTACAGCCCTCAGGCTTGCTGCATTTGTGATACCTTTATAAGGTTTAGCCTTAGATCTAATACAATATTTAATTTCTCCTGGAATCCTGTTTGGACAATTTTTTCACTTTTGTTTTTGTGCCATAAATGAATATATATTTGCTACAAGTCATGAACTACCTTTGTGAATGGTGGCCATAGTCTGTCAACTGTCACGCTTGATATATTTCCCCAATCTGCCATTAACACTCCGTCCCTCATACTAACATAGTTTTGCTTGTTTAATTTGAAATTTCTCACTTTCAAGATTATTGTAAACTTCGATCATGTTATTACTCATTTCTACAATTTCCTTCACGGGATTATTAGTAAACCCTGACTTGATCCACCATACTGGATCTACAAGGTATGGTGTCAGAATACGAAGAGCTAGATCTGCATCCATTATGTGTTCCAGGGATTTATCCTCTTCCTTCTTAATGCTAATTTGATTTTCTCAATTTATCTGTGGATTAAGGTCCCCACGATTACTTTATCATCTGTTACATGCCTATAAACAACTCCCACTGATATTTCCTGCTGCCTCCTGCTTCTCAACACTAACCATTCTTGTTCAACTTTTGTATTTCGAACTGTGAAGCCAAGACAATTTCTAATTTTCCTTTTTGAGTACCCTTCCTTGAATATCCAATATCTGTGAATATTTACTCCCCAATTTTTGGTCATCTGGGAGCTGCATTTCTGTAATGGCAATTAGATTCATAATTGAGATTAGATCATACCCATTTACAATTCATCCTATTAAGTTAATCATCCTGTTGAAGAAGCAATATGCATTTAGACATAGTGCCTTTGAATTTCTCCTTTTCATACTCTTTTTGCTTCCTATGTATTTTGTATCTATTTAATTTGCTTACTACATTTTAGCTTCCAGCTTCATTTCCAATTTCTCCTCCCAAGATCCTATTCTCCCACCAAGTCAGTCTAACAACCCCCCAAAAATGCTAGCAAGACCAGCATATAGAGATGGAAGCAAGCTTCTTCAGTAGAACAAGAGCAGGACAGGGAGCAAGAAAGGTCTGAAAGGCTAAACTGCATTTAATTTAATGCAAGAAATTGACAAGCAAGGTGGATGATCTCAGGGCATGGAAAGATACCAGTGACTGAGATATTAAGTTTATTACAGAAATGTGGTCGTGGGATGGGATAGACTAGCAGCACAAAGCTCCAGAATGCAGATGCTACAGGACTGATAGAGGTGATGGAAGGCAGATGTTGGGGTGGGAAAAGGAGTTGTGTTTCTGATTAGGGAGAACATCACTGCAGGATATTCCTGGAGTATCACCCAATGAGGCTATATGGGTAGAACTCAGGGGGAAAAAAGGGATTTATAATTTTGATGCAATTGTTGTGTAGACCCTCAAAAGCCAGCAGGAATTAAAGGAGCACATATATGGAGAGATCCCTGTAAGACTAATAGGATTAAAATAGTAGGTGATTTTAACCTCCCGAATATCGACTGCAACATGCTGTAGTGCTAAGTGTTTCGATGGGGCAGAATTTGTTATGTGTATCTAGGAAAGTTTCCTTAACCAATGTGTATTAAAGGTGTCCATACAAGAGGTCCGACAACACTGGATTTTCTATTGCTTTCTTTTAGCAAATGGAGGGGGAGGGATGTGACTGAAGTGTTGGTAGGGGAGTGTTAGTAGACCAGTGACCACAATTCTATTTAATATAGAAATAGTTAACGAAAACCTCACGTGAACTACCTGCCTTGTGTAGGACCCAGCTGCCCCAGACTTAGTCCCAAAGTCTCAGGAATTTATGGAACTCCTTCCTGTGACTCCTTCCTCCTCCTCTTTAGTATATTCTTCTATTTCTGTACCTGTCCAAGGCACGGAGAGAAATCCTATAAGTTGCAGAGTCTTCCCCTCTTTCTTAGACCCCAATATCTATTTTGGAGGATTTTCTCCCTTTTGCCGATGTTTTTGTCAGCAAAAGCAGGAATCAGAACCAGGTTTAATATCGCCGGCATAACGTCGTGAAACTTGTCATAGGCATAGGTTTAAGGTGAAAGAAGTTTTGAAAGGAATCTCAAAGGAGTAATTTGTTTTATTAAACAGGGAGAAGATTTTATCTAGATTGCAGTGCCAAATGAGGCAGTGAAATCAAATACAATTACAACCTTGAAGAGACATTTAAATACAGTTAAATTGGCATGGGTATGGTCTTAATGCTGGCATTAAGATCGTATAATCTCCCCCCACTTCTTTACATTTGCTCAGTAGAACAATAGTGATGCCAGGTAGGACAGTGAAATACTCCTCTTGCAGGATATGGAAGGCAGGAAGACCTCTGGTGTCCCTGACGACTACAACTGCAAGGTGCATCCAGCTGCAGCTTCTAACAATCCGCATTAAGGAGTTGGAGGTGGAAATGGTTGAATTCTGGATCATCTGGGAAGCTGATAGATAGGTCATACAGAGAGGTAGTGTGACGAGAATACACATAAAATTAAGATGTTTGCTGGCCTGGGTTAGCATCAGTGACATCAGCAAGTGGTCTGCCACCTGCCCTCAGGGGAAGGAGAGATAAGGAACAATGGAGCAGCGTCTGGAGATGTGTAATGAAGGGACGGGAGAGAGAGCTGTCTGGAGCGGCTCCCCCTTTGAACCCTGAACTGTTTGAAGTGGTGGACAGGCGATGCCCCAGCAGGGGGATAAAAAGGGACAGGTTCGCTAAGGCAGGACACACACGCCACCTGAGGTAACGAGACCCTGGAAGCGGTACGCCTCCCACGAGTCGGTGGGAAGTATCAGACAATGGCCAGGGTGGAAAGGTACGATCAGCGGGAACCCAGTGTGTGTCCGCCCTTGCCTGTGTGCCGGGTTCACTGCAGAGGATCGACCGCATCTGGAGGAGGGGTCACAGTCGGTGACCTCAGGTGACATCACCAAGGACCTGCCCAAAAGCTGCTTGTGAGCAATATCGCCGGTCTGTGAGTGAAGCCGTGTCTGAATGATCAGTTGTTCCTGTTCCCTCTCTCTCTCCCCCCACGTTGTCCATCGCCATGGAAACGATTACTGCGAACTGAACTACTAAACTGGACTGAACTTTG
The DNA here is from genome assembly GCF_963921235.1 of Mobula hypostoma. NCBI lineage: Eukaryota > Metazoa > Chordata > Chondrichthyes > Myliobatiformes > Myliobatidae > Mobula > Mobula hypostoma. Next base: position 38,348,203 of record NC_086117.1, on the reverse strand, counting down.
AGTCACTTTGAAATTTGGTCATTTACCCCTAGACAACGATAGAGCTTGATTGATGCTGTTATCTTAATTCTGTGCACATGTGTGTTTATAATCGCTGAACTGTTGCATTTATTATCCTTTCGATTACTGTGTTGCTTGTTTCTTTAATAAAACTTTCTTAGTTCTAGTACTCCAGACTCCAACTGAGTGATCCATTTCTGCTGGTTTGCAACCCAGTTACGGGGTACGTAATAGTAGTTACACCCAAGGTGCAGGACACAGGAAAAGGGGTGACAGTCAGTAAAGTGAAAGGGGTTAAGTACAGAGTACCACCATGGCCAACCCCCTCAACAACAGATATACCACTTTGGATACTGTTGTGAGAGGGATGACCTAACAGAGGAAAGTCAGAGCAGTCAGGTCTCTGACACTGAGTCTACCTCTGTGACTCGGAAGAGATGGGGGAGAAGGGGTGCACTGTGGTGATAGGGGAAAACAGCGAGGAGGTTCTGTGGTTAGAACGATATTCTCCAGGTTTGCGATCTCAGGATTGTTACCCATACTACGTGCTAGAGAGGCCAGGACTAGGAAGATTATACAGTTCAACACATGGCTAAGGAGTTGGTGTAGGAGGAAGAGCATAAGATTTTTGGATCTATGGGCTCTCTTCTGGCGATGGTGGGATCTACACAGAAGTGATGGTTTGTACCTGAACTAGGAGAGGACTAATATTCTAGAGGGAAGTTTGAAAAGTGCTGCACGGTGGGAATTAAACTAGGGTTAAAGGAGATGGCAGTCAGAGTGCCAGAACAATTAGCAGAGAGGTTGTGGAGATAGATGAATTGAATTGATTTTATTTTTTCTATCCTTCACCTACATGAGTAAAAATCTTCACATTATGTCTCTGTCTGAATGTGCAAAGTGCAAATTATAGTAATTTGTAATAAATAGTATGCACAGTAAGTGTCAATATAGCTTAGAAATATAATTATTGTGTCAGAATGAATTCATCAGTCTGATGGCCTAGTGAAAGAAACTGCCCCGGAGTCTGTTGGTCCTAGCTTTAAAACTGCGGTACTGTTTCCCGGATGGTAGCAGCTGGAGCAGTTTGTGAGTGGGGAGACTCGGGTCCCTAATGATCCTTTGGGCCCTCTTTATGCACTTGTTGCTGTAAATGTTCTGAATCGTGGGAAGTTCACAACTACAGAAGTGCTAGGCTGTCCGCACCACTCTCTGCAAAGCCCTGTGACTGAGGGAAGTGCAGCTCCCATTCCAGGCCATGATGCAGCCAGTCAGGATGCTCTCAATTGTGCCCCTGTAGAAAGTCCTTAGGATTTGGGGACTCATGCCAAATTTCTTCATCCGTCTGAGGTGAAAGAGGCACTGCTATGCTTTCTTCACCACACAGTCGGTATGTACAGATCATGTGAGATCCTTGCTGATGTGTATACCAAAGAACTTGAAGCTGTTCATCCTCTCAACCCCAGATCCATTGATGTCAATAGGGGCAAGCCTGTCTCTGTTCCTCCTTTAGTCCACAACCAGCTTCTTTGTTTTTTGCGACATTGAGGGAGAGTTTGTTTTCTTGACACCATTTTATCAGGGCAGCCTCATTATTATTTGAGATAAGGCCAATCAAAGAAATATCATTGTTGTTAAGTTTGAGAGTGGAGCGACCAGTGTCCTGAGTTACATAAATTTCAATGTAAGAAGTACTATAAGAAAGGAGGATGAGCTCAGGAATGAACCAATACCTGGAATTAAGAGTATAAGATATAGGAGGAGAATTAGGCCATTTGGCCTTTCGAGTCGGCTCTGCCATTTCTTCAGGGTTGATCCAATTTTCCACCCAGTCCCAGTCTCCTGCCTTGTCCCTATATCCCTTCATGCCCTGACCAATCCAGAATCTACCAACCTCTGACTTAAATTTAAATAAAGACTTGGCTGCCACAGCTGCCTGTGGCAAAGAATTCCACAGATTTACAACCCCTTGGTGAAAGGAATTCTTTCTCATCTCCATTCTAAAAGGACACCCCTCTATTCCAAGGCTGTGTCCTCTGGTCTTAGGCTCTCCCACCATAGGAAAAGTGCTCTCCACATCCAATCTATCAGTGCCTTTCACCATTCAATATGTGTCAATGAGGTCACTCCTCATTCTTCTGAATTCTAGTGAATACAGTCTCAGAGCCATCAGATGTCCTTTATATGACAAGGCATTCAATTCTGGAATCATTTTCGCGAACTCCTTTGAACTCTCTCCAGTTTCAGCACAACCTTTCTAAGATAAAAGGCCCAAACCTGCTCATAATACTCCAGGTAAAGCATCAACAGTGCTTTATAAAGTTTTAACATTACATCTTTCCTGCTATATTCCGGTTCTCTTGAAATGAATGCTAGCATTGCATTTGCCTTCTTCACCATAGGCTCAACCTTCAAATTAACCTTTAGGGAATCCTGCACAAGGACTTTCAAGTCCATTTGTGTCTCAGTTTTTGTAGTTTCTCTCCATTTACAGAATGGTCAACTCTTCCATTTTTTCTACCAAACTGCATGACTATACACTTCCCGATACTGAATTCCATCTGCCACTTTGCCCGTTCTCTGAATCTGTCTGTCCTTCTGTAGCTCCTCTACTTCCTCAAAACTACCTGTCCCTCCACCCATCTTCATATCATCTGCAAACTTTGCAACAAAGCCTTCAATTCCATCATTCAAATCATTGACATATAACGTAAAAAGTATTGGTCCCAACACAGGCCCCTGTGAAACACCACTAGTCACTGGCAGCCTTCAGAAAAGACTCCCTTTATTCCCACTCTTTGCCTCCTGCCAATCAGCCACTGCTTTATCAATTCTAAAACATTTCCTGTAGAACCATGGGCTCATAATTTGTTAAGCAGTCTCATGTGTGGCACCTTCTCAAAGACCTTCTAAAAAATCCAAATACACATCAAATGATTCTCCGTTGTCTATTCTGCTTTCTACTTCTTCAAGGAATTCTAACAGATTTTTCAGGCAAGATTTTCCTTTGAGGAAACCATGCTGACTACAATCTATTTTATCATGTACCTTCAAGTAACCCGAGACCTCATCATTAGACTCCAACATCTTGCCAACCACTGATTTCAGACTAACTGGCCTATAGTTTCCTTTCTTCTGTCTCTCTCCCTGACATTTTGAAATTTTCCAGTCTTCTGGAACCATTCCAGAATCTAGTGATTCTTGAAAGATCATTACTGATGCCTCCATGATCTCCCCATTACCTCTTTCAGAACTCCATCTGATCCAGGTGACTTAATTAACTTCAGACCTTTCAGTTTCCCAAGAATCTTCTCTCTAGTTATGATAACTTCACACACTTCATAACCCTTGACACCTGGAACTTCCATCAGACTGTTAGTGTCTTCCACAGTGAAGACTGATATAAAATGCTTACTCAGTTCATCTGCCATTTCATTGCCCTCCATTACCACCTCTCCAGCATTGTTTTCCAGTGGTCCAATATCCACTCTCGTCTCTCTTTTACACTTTATGTATCTGAAGAAACTTTTGGTATCGTCTTTAATATTACTGTCTAGCTTAATTTTGTATTCCATCTTTATCTTCTTAATGACTTTTGTTAGTTGCCTTCTGTTGGTTTTTAAAAGCTTCCCAATCCTCTAAATTCCTATTAATCTATGCTCTATCATATACCCTCTCTTTGCCTTTTGTGTTGGCTTGACTTCTCGTTTCCATGGTTTTGTCATCTTTCTTTTAGAATGTTTGTTACTCTTTGGGATGTATATATCCTGTGCCTTCTGAATTGCTTCCAGAAATTCCAACCATTGCTGCTCTGCTGTCATCCCTTCCGGGGTTCTTTTCCAATCAATTCTGGCCAACTCTTCTCTTATGCCTCTGTAAATCCCTTTACTCCATTGTAATACTGATACATCTGATTTTAACTTCCCCTTCTTAAATTTCAGGGTGATTTTGATCATATTATGATCTCGTGCTCCCAAGGGTTCTTTTACCTTAATCTCTCTAATCCTGGTTCATTGAACAGTTCAATCCCCAGTGAGCTCAACCATGAACTGCTCTAAAAAGCCATCTCTGTGGGCACTCTAGAAACTCCCCCTCCTGTAATCCAGCATCAACCTGATTTTCCCAATTTATCTGCATATTGAAGACCCATGACTGTTGAAACATTTCCTTTTTGCATGCATTTTCTATCTCCTGTTGAAATTTGTAGGCCACATCATTACTACTGCTTGGGAGTCTGTGCACAACTCCCATCTTTTTACCCTTGCAGTTCCTTAACTTTATCTACAAGGATTCAACACCTTCTGACCCTATGTCAGCTCTTCCTAATGATTTGATTTCATTTTTTACCAACACAGTAACACCGCCCCCTCTGCCTTCCGGCCTGTCCTTCCGATGCAATATGTATCCTTGGACATTAAGCTCCCAACTATAATCTTTCAGCCATGATTCAGTTATGCTTGCAACATCATACTTGCCAATCTGCAACTGTGCTGCAAGTTCACCTATCTTATTCCATATACTGCGTGCGTTCAGATACAGCGCCTTCAAGTTCTGTATTCACCCTTTTCGAATTATGAAATTGTAGCTATTAGTGAGACTTGGTTACAGGTGGGGCAGGACTGGCAGCTCAATATTCTAGGGTTCATAGAAGCACAGAAAACCTACAGCACAATACAGGCCCTTCAGCCCACAATGCTGTGCCGAACATGTACTTACTTTAAACCTAGGGTTACTTATAGCCCTCTATTTTTCTAAACTCCATTAAGGCTTAGTTATTTTAGATGCAACAGAGGGAGGATTTAAAGGGGGAGGGGTAGCATTACTAGTCAGGGAAAGACTGGAGAACTCACCTGGTGAGGTATTATGGGCGTAACTAAGAAATAGGAAAGGTATGACCATGTTAATAGGGCTATGTTACCAAACACTCAACAGTCCTAGTGAATTAGTGGAAGAAATTTCTAGAGAGATTGCAGAATGTTGCACGAAACATAAGTTGCTATAGTAGGTGATTTTAACTTTCCAATACAGTACTGACTTGGACTCCCACACTGTAAAAGGACTAGATGGGATAGAGTCAAATGTGTTCTGAAATGTTTCCTTCTTCTGTACATAGAAGTCCCAACAAGAGACTATGTGAAACTTCATCTGCTGTTAAGGAATGAGACAGGGCAGGTGACAGAAATTTGTGTAGGGGAACACTTTACATTTAGTGATCACAATGCCATTAGTTTCAAAGCAAATATGTAAAAAGATAGCACTTCTCCATAGCTTGAGATTCTAAGTTGGAGCAAGGCCAATGATCTGGCAAGTGCGGATTGGGACAGACAGTTTTCTGACAAAGGTGCACTTAGTAAATGGGAGGCCTTCAAAAGTGACATTTTGAGAGTTCAACGTTTGTACCTGCATATCAGAATAAAAGATAAATATAACACTTGCAGGGCACCTTGGTTTGCAAGAGATATTGAGGCCATTGTTCAGAAACAAAATGAAGTATGTAGCAAGTATTAGCAGGTAGGAACAAATTAGGTACTCATGGAGTATAAAACTGCAAAAGAACACGTAAGAAAGAAATCAAGAGGGCTAAAAGAAGGCATGAAGTTACTCGAGTAAACAAGATAATGGAGAATCCTTAGCAATTATATGGACGTATTCAGAACAGAAGGATTACAAGGGACAAAATTGGTCCTCTGGAAAATCAGAATGTGTGGAGCCAAAAGAGATGGAGGAGATCTTAAATATTTTTTTTTTGTACTTGTATTTACTCAGGAGATGGACACAGAAGCTATAGAAGTGAGGCAAAGCGGCATCAACTTCAAGGACCCTATACAGATAATGGATGAGGAGGTATTTGCTGTCCTGAGGCAAATCAGGGTAGATACATCCAGGGTCTGACAAGGTATGGGAAGCAACTGCAGAAATTGCTGGGTGCAATCAGATATTTAAATCATCCTTAATGACAGGAGAGGTAGCAGAGGATTGAAGGATAGCCAGTGTTGTTCCACTGTTTATGAAAGGCTGTAAACAAAAACCAGGAAATTATAGGCCTGTGAGCTTGACATTAATTGTGTGAAAACTTATTGGAAGGTATTCTAAGGAACCGGATAATTATGTATTTGGATAGACATGGACTGATTAAGGATAGTCAGCCTGGCTTTGTGCATGGTAGGTCATGTCTAACCAAATTATAGAGTTTTTTGAGGAGGTTAACAAGAAAGTGGATGAAGGCTACATGTTTGATCTTGTCCACATGAACCTTAGCAAGGGATTTCACAAGGTCAAGAAGGTACAGTCACTTGGCATATAGAATGAGGTAGTAAATTGACTAGGGATTGGCTTTGTGGGAAAAGCCAAAAAATGATTAGGGTTGCCTCTCAGACTGAAGGCCTGTGACTAGTGTTGTGCCACAGGGATTGGTGCTGGGTCCTTTGTTGTTTGTCATCTATGTTAACCATCTGGATGATAATCTGGTTAACTGGATCAACAAGTTTGTGATGACACCAAGATTGGGAGTGTAGTGGACAGCAAGGAAAGCTAGCATGGCTTGTAGCAGAATCTGCATTAGTTGAATTATGGGCTGAGAAAAAGCAGATGGAACTTAATGCAGACAAGTGTAAGGTGTTGCACTTTGATAGGATCAACCAGTGTAGGTCCTATACAGTGAACGATAGGACACTGAGGAGTGTGGTAGAACAAATGGATCTGAGAATACATGTCCCTGATTTGTTGAAAGTAGTATAACAGGTAGATACAGTTGTAAAGAAAGCTTTTGTATATTGGCCTTCAAAAATCAAAATGTTGAGTCCAGGAGATGGGATATTATGTTGAAGTTGTACAAGACATTGGTGAGGCCTACTTTGTAGTATTGTGTGCAGTTTTGATCACCTACCTATAGGAAAATGTAAATCAGGTTGAAAGTGTACAGTACAGATTTACAAAGTTGTTACTGGGTCTAGAGGGCCTGAGTTACAATGAAATATTGAATAGGTTAGAATTTTATTCCATAGAACATAAAGGTTTGAGGAGAGATTTGATAGAGGTATGTAAAATTCTGATTATAGATAGGGTAAAAGCAAGCAGGCTTTTTCCAGAGGTTGGGTTGCACTACAACCAGAGTTCATGGGTTAAAGGTGAAAGATGAAAATGTTAAGGGGTACATTGGGATGAAACTCATTGTCCAAGATGGGTGAACCTGGAGGGTGAGTCTGTGCAGGGGTTCTCATTAGTTTCTATTTTAGGAGCTTCTCTCCCCTTTGCATTAACCAAACTGAATAAATAAATAATTAATCCAATATTAAACATACAATACGAATATGGTTTCAATTTCGCAAATTTTTTGGATTGAACAAATTTATTTTATCTAGTCCTTTTATGTATAATTTTTTCTTTCAACCTTCTAGAATTGATCCAGCTTTTTCCTTATGGAAAATAAAGGGAATGGCATGCTTTTATGATTTATCCATGGATAATTGTATCATGTCGTTTGAACAATTAGCTAATAAATATAAGTTGCCTAGTTCACATATTTTTAGATATCCGCAGATTAGAAGTTCTTTTTGAATGGTATTTTACCTAACTTTCCAATATTTCATCCAACTAACATTACAGAAAAAAAAATAGGTTTAAATCCCTATCCGAAGCGCTTAATAGCAGTTTTGTATGGTTTAATTACAAAAATACATCTAGGTACATCTGATAAAATTAAAAATGAATGGGAAAGAGAACTCAGGTACCTTTACCGATAGAGAAATGGGAGAAAATTCTTCCTCAATGCCTGCTAGACATACACTGATACAATTTAAAATAGTCCTTAGGGCTCATATGGCAAAGGATAAATTAGCTCACTTTTACCGACATATAAATCCTATGTGTGACAGATGTAATTCTGAGGTGGCCTCTCTGACACATATGTTTTGGTCTTGTCCTCTCTTCAATATTGGAAAGATATTTTTGATAGTATTTCAACAGTTTTGTGTATTAATTTAAATCCTCACCCTATTACTGCAATTTTTGGATTACCAGTGACAGATGTTGGTCATTTATCCTTTTCAGCTTGCTGTTTGATTGCATTTGTTACACCAATAGCTGAAAGATCCATCTTACTTGAATGGAAAGATTTTGATCCTCCTACTACTTTTCAATGGTTTTCTCAAACTATATTATGTTTAAACCTGGGAAAAATTAGGTGTGGTGTGGTTGATTCTTCAGTTAAATTTGAAGAAACCTGGAGACCATTTATTCAACATTTTCATATGATGTAACCTGTCCCTTACAGAACCCTTTTTTAAAAAAAAATCTTTTGTTTATCTATGGAGGACCGGAGTTAATGACAAATAATGTTCTTATCCGAAGGAATAGGACACCCCAGTTTTGTTTTGTTTTTTGTTGTTTTTTTTTTAGGTTAGGGGGTTCTTTATTGAATTCTTTTTTCATGGTCAATTACTTAGAGATTGGGAGGCTTGAATTATATATTTTACTCAAATTATGTTTGCATATGTTAACCATTATCAATGTTATACTGATCTCTTTGTATCATTAATAGTGTTATGTATATTCATCTGAAACTTAATAAAAAGATTGAAAATGAAAGGGGAACATGATGGGAAACTTCTTCACTCAAAGGGTTGTGAGAGTATGGAATGAGCTGCCAGCACAAGTAGTGCATGTGAGCTCAATTACAATGCTTAAGCAAAGTTTGAATAGGTGCATGGACGGTAAAGGAATGCAGGACAATGGTCCTGGTGCAGGCCGTTGGGATTAGGCAGTTTAATAGTTTCAGCATGGACTAGATGGGCTGAAGGGCCTGTTTCTGTGCTGTACTTTTCTATGAGTCTATGACTCTAAATAGGATGAGTGCAGAAGGGAAAAATGCATCAGGAAGGATGTATTGAGCCAGGTGACTCAGTTCTATGCTGTACAATTCTGTGAATGTGGACCGTAATGTTTGGGTCTTCACATTCCCCAATCAGGATGCTGTGCAGCAGTTCAGTACCTAAATTGAACCTCTCATCAGAGAGGCAACATATTATTAAAAATACAGACAGATAATGCTGGAGATGCTCAGCAGATCAGTCAGCGTCTGTGAAGAGAGGAAAAGGGCTGAGTGTTTTATGTCTATTACATAAATTTACCATCAGCATGAAGTATTGAATCTTGTTTCCTCTTGCTGGTTGCGACTGGATTTGCTGAGCATCTCCACTGTTCTCTGGTTTTATTTTAGACCGGTAACATCTGCATTTTTTTTTGCTGTTTTGATTCCTTTTTATTTGAGACTGTCATTCACCGTGGCAGTTCTATAAAGTATCAGGCATCAGAGCACCACTGGAAGGCCACAATGTTTACAGAAAGCTTCCTTTGTGACGTTCCAATCAAGTAGACAATACTTCTCCTTTAAGATACACAGTTGGCTGCAGCTGTTGTGATCTGGAGCAAAAACAAAAGTACAGGAGGATCCCAATAGGTCAGGCAGCATCTCTGAATGCAAAGGAATATCGACATTTCGGGGGGCATTGACTTTCCCCTTGCTTTGATGGATGCTACCTGACCCTCTTAGTTCTTCCAGCTGCTTGTATTTAATATTGGCCATGACAGTTTGGGACTGGTTTCAGTGCTCTTGTTATGGCTCTAGACGTCTTAGAAGCCACTGAAGGAGACAACAAAGGAGTGGATTGACAATGATGGTTCAACAACTTTACAAAAGATGAGTTCAAATACACTGACATTCCTGCCTCCGTCAGTTGTTTTGAAATGAAAACCTTCAGCATTGTTTTGTTCTGTGCCTCTAGTTAAGGTGGATCTGTATATTGTGACACAATTCTGTCTGGGTTTTGTTTTAAATGGATATGGAGCTGAAGTAGAAAGGGTTTGGATTTAGTGAGTCATTATCTGTTCACTGGTGAACTCCATGAAATATAGAAGGATGACCAAATTGAAACCCTGGTTCTGAATTGACAATTGTAACCCTGCAACTAACACTCTTCAATCAATTCTTTACACACTGAATTGAGATAAAACAATAACAGTGCAGAATAGAGTGCAACAACTACAGAGAATATGCTGTGCAGGTAAACAACAGAGTGCAAGATCATAACAAAGTATTTTAAACAATATACTTTACTCTAGGCACCCTAGATATACAGTTGTGCCTGAAACTTTTGCGCAGTACTGTATATGGTGAGGTCAAGAGTAAGTGTTATCACACTAGGGAAAAACTCAATGATCTTATAACAATGGGGTAGAACCTGGTGGTATGCATTTTCAGGCTTTTATCTTCTAACCAATGGAAGAGTGTAGAAGAGGCAATGTCTGGGGTGGGTGGGGCCTTTGATTATGCTGGCTGCTTTACTGAAGCAACAAGTATAGACAGAATCCACCATTTCTTTTGGCACTTGCAAAAATAAATCAAAGCTCTCTCGTCTTATCTGAGATGATCTTAAATTGGTTTTACACTTGCCTTTGGTATAATTTCAGTGCTTTGCATATCAACAAATAAATCACACTTCAGGTGAGAAAATAATACAGGCGTAGCTACCGACTGCATGAGAAGATTTGGTTATCTCTTCATCTGTCTATTTTGCTTGAACTGTCTTCATTCTGCTTGCTGCATCTCCGAGCTATTGGTCCATTGTCACAAAGAAAATGTAGTTACTTTTGGAAAAGAATATAATTTGTCATTTTTGATGGGAATAGTTCTGCATCTGTCCACATTTTGAAGAACAGATTGGTAGGATCCATCCCATCAATGATCGGGCATCAGCTTTTCTAAAGAATTTTTTTAGATTATGAGAAAACTCAGTCCTCTTATATTGTAATTTAGAAATGCATACATGCATTAAGAAATGATATGATGTTTCTCTGGAGTGATACCATAGAAAACAGGATAACCAAGGACTAACACTGACAGAACCACATAATTATAACATATAGTTACAGCAGTGCAAAGCAATACCATAATTTGATGAAGAACAAACCATGGGCACGATAAAAAAAAGTCTCAAAGTCCCAAGTCGATCAACTCCCGAGTCCCCGATAGCAGGTGGCAAAAGGGAGAAACTCCCTGCCATAAACCTCCAGGCACTGTCAACTTGCCGATGCCTTGGAAGCAGCCAACCACAGCCGACACGGAGTCCATCCGTCCGAAAACGTCGAGCCTCTGACCAGCCCCTCTGATACAGCCTCCCGAGTGCCTTTGACCTAGCCCCGGCTGCTGAAACAAGCAAAGCCGAGGATTTGGGGCCTTCTGCTCCGGAGATTCCGGTTACCACACAGTAGCAGCGGCAGCGAAGCGGGCATTTCAGAAGTTTTCCAGATGTTTCTCCGTACTCTCACGTCCGTCTCCATCAAATCAGAATTGTGCATGGTCCCCTACTTGACAGATTACAGATATCAATCACCGGAGAGGCCGCACGCGCTGCTGTCGCGCCGCCATCTTCTCCTCCTCCTATCCACCAGAATCAGATGGGCTCAGAGCAGGTTTTTTTTAAAAGACAGGTTAAATTTGAGCTAAACAACCCTCTAGTGCATGGTGAGACAGTATAAAAAGGGATTAAATGAGCCATCAATAAAAATATCAGTTTGAGAAGCAATGAGGAACAAAGATATCAAGTTAATAAAAGTTAGTAAATTATTCTACATACATATTAGTTAAGAAAATGTTGGAATAGGAATAGTATTAATAAGGGATAGATGGTACAATATCACGGGCAGTGATAAGGCAATTTCAGATTCTTTACCCTTTGCATTTGCTAGCAAGATTGAAGAGTTGGATAAGCATTGGATGATGAGACGAGTGAAGAGATGGAAATTGAAGGGGGAATATATTAATCAGCCTAAGCAAACTCGAAGGCTATAATATCACTGATCCAGATGAATTGCATCTTTACATTTTAAAATGACAAAAGGAATTGGTAGCTGAGCTGTTACTACAAATATTTAGTGTTGTGTTTGTAAAATTGGGGTGCCAGAGGCCTGGTCAGTATAAGGTAATATCTGGATTTAAGGGAAGAGCCAAAGAAATAGAAATAAACTTAACACTGGAATGAGGAAAATCAGAGAGATAGGAATATCACGTGAAAAACTAAATGCACCTGGATTTTTAAAGGGAAAATCTTGTTTGTCCAATCATTGAATTTTTGAAGATGTAGCAGAAATATTGGACTGTCGTAATGTTGTTATGAAATTTATTTAGAATTTTCAATGGACCTTTGCTACAATGCCTCTCAGCAAGTTAAAGTATCGAGCTAAAAATTGGAGAATGCGGGGCAAAAACCAAATATATAGAGAATAAACAGAAATGAAACACGTGAGATTTTAATAGATGGAATCTGGAGCCACAAAAACAAGATGCTGAGTTAAGATACACAACAGATTGAACACCATATGTCAGGGTGGGAGTGGGGAGAGGAGAGGGGAACAGGAAAGACCCTGTCAGAGGATTGAGAGTAGGGATGCAAGATAGCCAATATTAAGAAGGGGGAGTGGTGTTAGGACAGGGGCCACTAGGCATTAGGTGAACAGAGATGTGAGGAGTTATAGGCTGAAAGAGCTACATGAGGGAGGGGAAGGGTGGAGCTGGGAGACAAGGCAGCTAAATGACAGTTGGAAGCAGAGAAGGAAATGTGAAGAAAGGGGTGATGGATCAGGGAGAGGGAGAGGGAGAGGGAGAGGTTCATCTCACCTTTTCACCCTGATATCTTTGGGTTTAGCACATCATCCTTCACCATCCTCACCAGCCAAAACTGGATCCCACCACTAGTCACACCTCCCCCTCCCTACTCTGCAAGGACAACATTTTCCAAGACTTTGAACTTTGCTTCCCTCATCGCTTCCTCTTTCCCCAACCCCAGGCACATACTGCTGTAACCATTCTACCCCTTGTTCATACAACTCCTCCATTACCACCAATCAGGGACTATACAGCCCTTCCAGCTCAGGAGAAGTTTCATGAGTTCTTTCGCCAAGCTTAGCTACTGCATTTGACACTCTGATGTGGCCTCCAAGCATTGATCAGTGGACTGCTTGGCAGAACACCTACACTTGGTCCGCAGTGGATATCCCATTGTCCTAACTGATTACCATTTCAACTCCCCTCATCCCCACACCCACGTGTTCATCCTTGGCCATCTCCACTGCCAAGGTGAATCCAAACACAAAGTAAAGGAACAATACTTCATAATCTGTCTGGTAGTCTACTACCAATTGTAAGTATGTTGAATTTTCCAATTTCATATAACATACCAATTTCAAATTGGAGACCCATTTCATTGTTGAATATGGGCTTTAAGATCCTGTTTAAGGTCATCACTAACAGGCTCGCCTGTTCTGGGACATGTGATCCACCTGGACCTGGCAGGAAGATGTTTGACAGCCTTGAGCTGCTCAGGGACACGATTGCCTTCATGCAGGATAGGGGGTTGGGTGGGTGGATGCCTGCCTGGTCATCTTGGATGAGGAGAAAGCCTTTGACTGGATATGACATACAAACTTAATGGACGCACTCTCCAAAATGGGCTTTGGGGAGGGAATCAGGAACTGGATCCAACTGCCCTACACAGACATCTGTAGTGCAGTCCAATTCAGTGAGTGGGCAGTGGGTATTGGTAGATAGATTTTGTAGCAGAGATTAAACAGAGAAGTAGGCTAGTCTTTGTGAAGAAGATTGATGCAGTACAACCTCCCTAGAATGAGGGTACCTGCAGATCTCTACATCAGAATAGGGCGTAAAGTCTCCTTTTGACTTTAGGGCTTTATGGATAGTTAACCCAACACCATTACAAACCCTTTCAGTTAATAGAGTGTTTAATGTCAAGTACAATACATGCATCGTTTGTTTTGTGCCATGTCATATGACATGGGTGATCATGGTCTTTCCATGACCCTGATTGTTCTTGGCAAATTTTTCTACAGAAGTGGTTTGCCATTGCCTTCTTCTGGGCCGTGTCTTTACAAGGTGGGTGACCACCCCCCCCCCGCCCCCCACAAGCCGTTATCAATATTCTTCTGAGATTGTCTACCTGACACCAGTGGTGGCATAACCAGGAGTTGAGGTATACACATACAATCATCCACCACCTGCTCCCATGGCTTCACATGACCTTGACTGGGGGTGGGTGGCAGCTAAGTAAGTGCTACACCTCACCCAAGGGTGACCTTCAGGCTAGTGGTGGGAAGGAGCGCTTTACATCTTCTTTGGTAGAGATGTATCTTCACCCCTCCACCACCACCCATAATACATGCATAAATCCCATGGGAAACAACATAGCACATGACTCATAATGCATTTATTCATTAAACTATGTGTTCAAATTACATTGATGGCAAAATAAAAGATGCTAGGTTTCATATCAAATTCACACATTTCTGAAAACTCACTTTTTCTTTGTGTTAGGCTGGCCTTTCTGCTGTGGGTTATCCAAACGCAACTATTAACTCCAGTTTTTCTCACTTTTAGCACAGCCTGGCCTATTGCATATTTCTGCATATTTTACAGCTTTTGCATTTTCTTTATTTGTGTCTCTGCTTTCCTTTATTAACTTATTAAAGAGACCTATCATCACAGCAAACCTGATAACACTTTCAGAGGTATTCATTCCATTTTGAATATCCCTGTCCGGTACTCTCTACAACTTTAAGCTAATATGTTTCATCTAACTTTCTCAGTTCTGAGAAAGGGTCATGAATCTGAAATGTAACAGAGTTTCGTTCCATTGATGTTGCGCAACCTGCTGACTGCTTCTGAATATTTTTCCTCTAGAAGAAGAAAATAACAAAATGATCCAGTCGCCAAAAGTGGAACTTCCTGGTGGCCAAACATTTTAATTCTGATTCCCATTTCCGTTCCAGCACGTCCATCCATGGCAGCCTCTTGTGCCAAGTTCGGCCACCCTCAGGGTGGATGAGTAACACTTGGATCTCCAGCATCTCCAGTCTTTCATGTAACCTCCAACCTGATGGTATAAATATTGATTTCTCCTTCAAATATTTATCCCTCCCCCTCTCCCTTCCCTCTTCTTCTATTCCCCACTCTGGCCTTTTAACTCTCCTCATTGGCCTATCACATTCCCCTGATATCCCTCCTCCTTCCCCTTCTATTGTCCCCACTTCTCCCCTTTCAGATTCCTTCCGCTCCAGCCCTTTACCTTTCCCAACTTCTTGTCTTCTATCACCTTCTAGCCATCTTCCTTCCCCTCTCTCGAACCCATTTATTTGAGTGTCTTCACCCTTCTATTTATGTCTTAAATAAGGGCCTGAGCCTGAAGTGTTGACTGTTTATTCATTTCCATAGATGCTATGTGACCTGCTGAGTTCCTCCAGCATTGTGTGTGTGTTGTTTTGGAGTTCCAGCATCTCCTGTCTTTCACATGTTTATAATGTAAATTGAAGGCCATTATCAAATATTGGATGAGGAAGATATAGAGTCCACGGTGAAATATGGCACAAAACACATGAGAAAGATTTCTTTATCCAGAAGATATAGTGTCGAACTCACTGAAACATTTGGATCAGATGAAATACCTCTAGTTAAAGGGGGAGTTAAATCGGGTCAAGAGGACCAAAGAAGGTGGTAACACGTGTATACTGTAATTGATTTATTATTTTATTTTTTCTTCTATATTATGTATTTCATTGAATTGCTGCTGCTAAGTTAACAAATTTTACGACACATGCACCTAATAATAAACCTGATTCAGACACAAGGCTGGAAAAAATGGGCTGAATGGCCTGGTGTACACCAAAACCTTATATGCAGTTGAAAACTTAAGTGAAAGTATGAATAAATCTCATTGGTCTCCTGTCAGAGTTTTGAAACAGGAATGCAAGTTGGAAAAATCTATGCTACAGAGAGAGAATAAGCAAAGGTTTAGAGATAAATACAAAGGGAAACCGTCTGTCAAGCATTAATAGAATACATACTATTTATATGTGTTATTTTATACTAATCAGACATGCAACTTTTTGATTCACTTGGCAATCCTCTTGCTATTATAATCACCTTTCACCTTAGACATATAGACTGGACAATAGCACATTCAAATCAATTTGAAAACAAAAATAAGAATACCAGCTTCTTCTGCTGCGTAATCAGCATATACATCTTAAATGAGTGAACAGTTTCTATCCTGGAGCATTTCTGCCAGCAATTCCAATAATTGGCCTTAAACAAGCATTCTTTTTTAATTAAGAAACTTTTTATACATCTTGGCAGGGAGGCAATGTTCTGGATCCCACTGACTGCACAAGGCAATATACTTTAAAAAAAACTTTCCCATGACGTCATTATCCTAATAAATCTGTCTATATGTTTGCTAAATTTTGACCAAAGAGAGAAATAAAGACATTTACCAAAATTCCCAGCTCTTTGCTTCAACACTGCCCCCCCACCAAGGTTTCACATATAACCTTGTGCATCTTCCTCCACTCCCCCACCCCCACCTTCTATCTCTGATTCCACATCCTTTTTTTTCCTCCAGTCCTGATGAAGAGTCTCGGCTTGAAATGTTGACTATACTCCTTTCTATAGATGCTGTCTGGCCTGCTGAGTTCCTCTGGCATTGTGTGTGTGTGTTGCTTGGATTTCAAGCATTTGCAGATTTTCTCTTGTTTGAAATTTACCCAAGTTTGGTTACATTTTACATACAATTATCTTTTTTTTAAAAATCCTTTTTTATTCTAGATCTGTTGCAGATGCAGATCTCATTGTCAGGCTGACTCACATTTGAATTAATGTTTCTTCTCAGCTCTAAATTACATCTCAGAATGAAGGAAGGGGGTGATAGGCAGTTTAGATGAAATCATTCCCTACATAATTATCTAGACATTGGAAGATCACAAGCAAATGCAGAAGGCTCAAATTTAGTGTGCAGTCAACACAGGTGGTTTGCTTACTGTGCACTGGGTTTGGACTCCAGCAAGTGAGTATCAACATTTTATTGTAATATTTCAAATAATTTGAATGATGAGGAATGGCTGCAAAGGAAAGATATAAATTTGAAATAATATGCATTATTAAAAATTAAAGCTTTTTAATTTGATTTTTTCAATTTTCTTCTCGATTGCAACCTATTTTTATATTGTGTAGTATTATAGTTTTTTTGAATAGATTATGATTTGACTTGCTGCATAAAAACCTCTGTAGGATTTACAATCAGTTCTTTGAGAACTCTTGCTTAGGTCCTTGCTGAAAGTTCGGTAAAAGGTGAGCAGTCTGCACAGGTAGATTGGCAATCATAGTATATCAATGAATATGAAACGCAATATTCATTTCCATTTCCAGCAGGGATTCACTTGTTTAAGATATTTTAATTTTTTTGGAATGATATACCTTAATTTGTTCTCTGAAATAAATGTATCACTTTGTCCAAATTATGTTAGTCATCCTTTTGCATTTGTTCTGTGCCTAATGATCAAATGTTCTAGTTTAATGAGCACATGTTCTAAATACGAGCAACTTGATTTGTCAAAGTTAAAGTTAAGTTTAGTGTCTTTGTCTTCTAGCACCTTCTACTAAATCATGTTTGTCATTTAACTAGCATTTATGTTGAAGAATAAACAAGTTCACTGAAGAACGAAGTATTTTTCACTCTACATCTCAGTTTTAAATACAGTTCAGAGTCTTTTGCAGTTGTGTCAAAGGCACAGTGCAATAATAGTTTGAGACAAGTTCTTTTTCTATCTGTTCATGTGTTTCTGGTATTCTCTGAATTCTTTTTCTGATTTTCAGTGCTTGCAAACTTCGGTATTTTCATAGCAATTTTAGTGTAGAAAACATACTGAAGCACTTCGTAAAGGTGTAATCAGATAAAAGCCCTTACTAAGCCATCAAAAGAGATACTTGGTGATCTGAACAAAAACTTGGTCGTTAAAGCAAGGTCTGATTTTTCACAAAGGGTATAAGAGAAGAACTAAAATTTAGACAGATATATAAGGCCCAGGAGCAAAACACTCAGCCCTTTAGGCTACAACATCACTCTAAAGGATCATAGGCAATTCTCATGGAGTTTGGTGAAATTAGGTCATTGTAGCAGTTACAGAACATTAAGTGAGGTGAAATTGAGATCGTGGAGAAAGACTGCTTTTGTAAGCAGTTTTATATCCAGCAAAATATTTTTTCATTACTGCCATCAGCAACATGGAAAGTATCATCACACTCTAAACTTGAAATCTTATGATCTCTTTGCTTCAATTCTGCAATTTAATCTTCTCGTTATGGGTGCCAAGTTCCTTTTACAGGAAAGCCTCCTATTTCAGTTTGACTTGAAACTCATTGTTTTATGAGATGTTGTGCAGAGCTGCATATTCTTTATTCAGCTATTTCCAATGGTGAAATATTATTCTATCAATTGCATCATTTTATGAAAGATGACAATTTTATTTTGTGCTATGTTTTAACACACACTTTGAGTTCAATTGTCTAATCACAATGATAGAAGTAGGGTCAAAATTCCTAATTTGTGTCAAAACTGGATAAGATTTTAAGAGGGCTTTGCCCTGAGGTATCTGAATGTAGACTGCCAAAGTTCATTTATGTTGATCTTTCAAAGACTACAACATAAGGAAATTTTTTTTTCATTCAATCCATCATGGAATTTAGGTCATGGTCACAGATTTGCAAGGTGATGTACTGTACAGGTAGGCATAGACCCGGAATCTGCCATACTTTTCCTCACTTTTTTGTTTGAGACTCTGGAAATCTATTGAAACAAATCTGATTTTGTTCACAGATATGGATTTGTTGCATTGTTTCATTGGGAAATCACATTAACATCCATGAGGAGAGGATTTTGCTTCTTTTCCTCTGACATCTTGTTTTTTTTTTAAAAACTGTTTATGAACTAATACATTCACAATACTGTCATAAAGAGACTCCATATCTGGGGCTCGTCCTCAGATTGTTGAGTAATGCAAGCACAGAGGTTTGCTTACTCATGTAATATACAAACAACAGAGGACAAGTTGAAATATCTGTATATGCCCTACCTAATATATATAATTATTATAAATAATAGTAACAGTCGAAATTATTTTCCCCAGTTAAAATGCTATTTTCATGAAGCAACTATAGCTCAATTGTTACAACTGAAAGTTGGGTTTGACCACCTTAATGTAATTTGGAATTAAAACTTAGTAATACATATTTTAAAATCTGTTTCAAACAATCTGCACACATACTGGACAGGAGAGAGGAAAAAGCTGTTTGCTCAGGTCAGGAGGAACGTATGGTGGGTGGGACAGAGAAATCTGGGATAAAAGTGATGCTGCAATTTCAGCTGTTTATGTTAAGTATGGTTTTCCATTAGAAGTAGGCTTGCTGCACTTCTACAACACAGCAAACATGAAGAACAGTCTGGTAGGTCACCAGTCGCTGTGCCTCAGTGGATTGATGGAGCATTCAACTTGTAGCATAGGGAGCGGGAGTGCGGAGGAAGACATTTTTGAAATTTTCGTTTTTTTTTTCCAACGGCGTTCAGAGAGGCGGGACTGCGCAGGCGTGTGACGTCGGGCAGTGCAGCGCGGCAGCTTTAAGAGGAACAGAGCCTCATACAGCGGGCAGCGTAGTTTACGGGCGGCGGAGTGAGCCGGGAGCAGAGTGAAGACTTAAGGGCTTCGGCGGAAACGGGTGAGGCGAGGAAGGTTTGGTATTCATTTTCTGTTGTTATTTGAGGAGAGGGGCAGTATGAGTGTGAGGGCAGTTTGTTGTTCTCGGTGTCGGATGTGGGAGGCCCTGGAGTCTCCAAGCCTCCCGGACGTCTACATCTGTGCCAGGTGCGCCAAGATGCAGCTCCTAAGGGACCATGTTACGGAACTGGAGCTGCAGCTCGATGACCTTCATCTGGTCAGGGAGAGTGAGGAGTTGATAGAGAAGAGTTACAGGCAGGTGGTCACACCGGGGCGACGGGAGGCAGACAAGTGGGTCACAGTTAGGAGGGGGAAGGGGAAGAGTCAGGTAATAGAGAGTACACCGGTGGCTGTGCCCCTTAACAATAGGTATTCCTGTTTGAGTACTGTTGGGGGGGGACAGCTTAGCCAAGGGAAGCGACAGTGGCCGTGCCTCTGGCACAGAGTCCGGCCCTGTAGCTCAGAAGGGTAGGGAAAGGAAGAGGAGGGCAGTTGTGATAGGGGACTCGATAGTAAGGGGGTCAGATAGGCGATTCTGTGGACGCAGTCCAGAGACCTGGATGGTAGTTTGCCTCCCTGGTGCCAGGGTCCAGGATATTTCTGATCATGTTCAAGATACCCTGAAGTGGGAGGGTGAGGAGCCAGAGGTCGTGGTACATATAGGTACCAATTGCATAGGTAGGAAAAGGGAAGAGGTCCTGAAAGGAGAATATAGGGAGCTAGGAAGGGAGTTGAGAAAAAGGACTGCAAAGGTAGTAATCTCGGGATTACTGCCTGTGCCACGCGACAGTGAGAGTAGGAATGCGATGAGGTGGAGGATAAATGCGTGGCTGAGAGATTGGAGCAGGAGGCAGGGAATCAAGTTTTTGGATCATTGGGACTTCTTTTGGCGCAGGCGTGACCTGTACAAAAAGGATGGGTTACACTTGAATCCTAGGGGGACCAATATCCTGGCAGGGAGATTAGCGAGGGCTACTGAGGTGACTTTAAACTAGAATGGTTGGGGGATGGGAATCAAATTAAAGAGGCTAGGCGTGAGGAGGTTAGTTCACAACAGGGGGATGGGAACCAGTGCAGAGAGACAGAGGGGTGTAAAATGAGGGTAGAAGCAAAAAGTAGTAAGGAGAAACGTAAAAGTGGCAGGCCGACAAATCCAGGGCAAGCATCAAAAAGGGCCACTTTTCAACATAATTGTATAAGGGCTAAGAGAGTTGTAAAAGAGCGCCTGAAGGCTTTGTGTGTCAATGCAAGGAGCATTCGTAACAAGGTGAATGAATTGAAAGTGCAGATTGTTATTAATGATTATGATATAGTTGGGATCACAGAGACATGGCTCCAGGGTGACCAGGGATGGGAGCTCAACGTTCAGGGATATTCAATATTCAGGAGGGATAGACATGAAGGAAGGGGAGGTGGGGTGGCGTTGCTGGTTAAAGAAGAGATTAACGCAATAGAAAGGAAGGACATAAGCCGGGAAGATGTGGAATCGATATGGGTAGAGCTGCATAACACTAAGGGGCAGAAAACGCTGGTGGGAGTTGTGTAAAGGCCACCTAACAGTAGTAGTGAGGTCAGAGATGGTATTAAACAGGAAATTAGAAATGTGTGCAATAAAGGAACAGCAGTTCTAATGGGTGACTTCAATCTACATGTAGATTGGGTGAACCAAATTGGTAAAGGTGCTGAGGAAGAGGATTTCTTGGAATGTATGCGGGATGGTTTTTTGAACCACCATGTCGAGGAACCAACTAGAGAGCAGGCTATTCTAGACTGGGTTTTGAGCAATGAGGAAGGGTTAATTAGCAATCTTGTCGTGAGAGGCCCCTTGGGTAAGAGTGACCATAATATGGTGGAATTCTTCATTAAGATGGAGAGTGACATAGTTAATTCAGAAACAAAGGTTCTGAATTTAAAGAGAGGTAACTTTGAAGGTATGAGACGTAAATTAGCTAAGATTGACTGGCAAATGACACTTAAAGGATTAACGGTGGATATTCAATGGCAAGCATTTAAAGATTGCATGGATGAACTACAACAATTGTTCATCCCAGTTTGGCAAAAGAATAAATCAAGGAAGGTAGGGCACCCGTGGCTAACAAGAGAAATTAGGGATAGTATCAATTCCAAAGAAGAAGCATACAAATTAGCCAGAAAAGTGGCTCACCTGAGGACTGGGAGAAATTCAGAGTTCAGCAGAGGATGACAAAGGGCTTAATTAGGAAGGGGAAAAAGATTATGAGAGAAAACTGGCAGGGAACATAAAATCTGACTGTAAAAGCTTTTATAGATATGTAAAAAGGAAAAGACTGGTAAAGACAAATGTAGGTCCCCTACAGACAGAAACAGGTGAATTGATTATGGGGAGCAAGGACATGGCAGATCAATTGAATAATTACTTTGGTTCTGTCTTCACTAAGGAGGACATAAATAATCTTCCAGAAATAGTAGGGGACAGAGGGTCCAGTAAGATGGAGGAACTGAGTGAAATACATGTTAGTAGGGAAGTGGTGTTAGGTAAATTGAAGGGATTAAAGGCAGATAAATCCCCAGGGCCAGATGGTCTGCATTCTAGAGTGCTTAAGGAAGTAGCCCAAGAAATAGTGGATGCATTAGTGATAATTTTTCAAAACTCGTTAGATTCTGGACTAGTTCCTGAGGATTGGAGGGTGGCTAATGTAACCCCACTTTTTAAAAAAGGAGGGAGAGAGAAACCAGGGAATTATAGACCGGTTAGCCTAACGTCGGTGGTGGGGAAACTGCTGGAGTCAGTTATCAAAGATGTGATAACAGCACATTTTGAAAGCGGTGAAATCATCGGACAAAGTCAGCATGGATTTGTGAAAGGAAAATCATGTCTGACGAATCTCATAGAATTTTTTGAGGATGTAACTAGTAGAGTGGATAGGGGAGAACCAGTGGATGTGGTATATTTGGATTTTCAAAAGGCTTTTGACAAGGTCCCACACAGGAGATTAGTGTACAAACTTAAAGCACACGGTATTGGGGGTAAGGTATTGGTGTGGGTGGAGAATTGGTTAGCAGACAGGAAGCAAAGAGTGGGAATAAATGAGACCTTTTCAGAATGGCAGGCGGTGACTACTGGGGTACCGCAAGGCTCAGTGCTGGGACCCCAGTTGTTTACAATATATATTAATGACTTGGATGAGGGAATTAAATGCAGCATCTCCAAGTTTGTGGATGACACGAAGCTGGGCGGCAGTATTAGCTGTGAGGAGGATGCTAAGAGGATGCAGAGTGACTTGGATAGGTTGGGTGAGTGGGCAAATTCATGGCAGATGCAATTTAATGTGGATAAATATGAAGTTATTCACTTTGGTGGCAAAAATAGGTAAACAGATTATTATCTGAATGGTGGCCGATTAGGAAAAAGGGAGGTGCAACGAGACCTGGGTGTCATTATACACCAGTCATTGAAAGTGGGCATTCAGGTACAGGAGGCGGTGAAAAATGCGAATGGTATGCTGGCATTTATAGCGAGAGGATTCGAGTACAGGAGCAGGGAGGTACTACTGCAGTTGTACAAGGCCTTGGTGAGACCACACCTGGAGTATTGTGTGCAGTTTTGGTCCCCTAATCTGAGGAAAGACATCCTTGCCATAGAGAGAGTACAAAGAAGGTTCACCAGATTGATTCCTGGGATGGCAGGACTTTCATATGAAGAAAGATTGGATGAACTAGGCTTGTACTCATTGGAATTTAGAAGATTGAGGGGGGATCTGATTGAAACGTATAAAATCCTAAAGGGATTGGACAGGCTAGATGCAGGAAGATTGTTCCCGATGTTGGGGAAGTCCAGAACGAGGGGTCACAGTTTGAGGATAAAGGGGAAGCCTTTTAGGACTGAGATTAGGAAAAACTTCTTCACACAGAGAGTGGTGAATCTGTGGAATTCTCTGCCACAGGAAACAGTTGAGGCCAGTTCATTGGCTATATTTAAGAGGGAGTTAGATATGGCCCTTGTGGCTACGGGGATCAGGGGGTATGGAGGGAAGGCTGGTGCAGGGTTCTGAGTTGGATAATCAGCCATGATCATAATAAATGGCGGTGCAGGCTTGAAGGGTCGAATGGCCTACTCCTGCACCTATTTTCTATGTTTCTATGACTCCCAGTGGTACCCCACAGTAAACTCTTCTGCCGTCTGCCCATTCTCCCCGACTGCAGGGTTACCCCTCAGCTTCTCTGGTTTCCTCCTTCATCCCAAAGACATGCTGCTTAGAAGGATAATTGATAACTAAGTTAATCTTAGTGTAGGTAGATGGCAGGAGGATCAGGGGCAGGGTGAGGTGAATAGATGGACATGTGAGAAAGAATTGTTAGCAGGAACACGTGGGAACGATGGCATTGGTGGGTTGGCTCTGAGCATCAGCATAGACTCAATGGGTTGAATAGCCTCCTGATTTATAAGGAGAAACATGATCCTCGGGTACACGTATTTGATCATTGAGTAAGGGAGTAATTTCTTGTTATTTTACCAAAAAAAAAGCTGTTGTAGGGATTTCTGTACAACAAACAATAATTCAATTACTTTACACCTGCACAGTTGATAAAGGAAACACAAGTCCGGTAACTCTAACCTGACCAACTGTTGAAAGAAGAGCAAAAAGAAAGTAGTATTTATAACAAGTCTTCATTTATCACACTCAGTCACCAGCTCAGATGCCAGCAGTTTGGCTGATGTAGAAGTCAGCCATCACCAGTTCTCTTGCTGCAGCCTGTTGGCTCACCAGCCGGCTATTCTATTTCCCAGGATCACAGTGTTTACTTTGCACTGTTGCTGCGTAGATTAAGATCGGAGTTGTTGGCAAACTGGGGAGGTCTTTGTAGATGGAATTAGGGAAGCACAGTGGTGCAACTATCAGAGTCCCAGGTTCAATCTTGAACTCAGGTGTATTTTAAACAGAGTTTATACATCCTACCTGTAATTGTGTGGGTTTCCTCCCATGGCCTAAATATGTATAATTTAGTATGTTAATTGACTACTATAAATTGTACCTCATATGTACAGGAGTGTTAGAATAAAGAGCCATTTCCCTGTTTATCTTTTATGATTCTATGGCTGAATGAATTGGTCAGGACAGAGCAATATGGCCCAGATTGTCTCTTTCTCTTCCTGCTATGGCACTGCACACCATAAGCTGATGAAAAGGATGGAAAGTTTCTTATAGCATATCTAACTGGTAGAATCGCCAGTCCCAACCTCCAGGACTCATTCAGGTATCGGAATCGTTACTTCAGCTGCTCTAGTAGGAAGGTCACAGCCCTCAGAGCTGCTTGCTCACTGCACATACTGAGATCACCCAATGGAATTTACTCAGCTTTCTTAGAACAGATTATGTATGTCAGTGAACTTCTTTGTTAAAATGGAAGACAAATTTTGAGACACTACAAATGTCTTCTTCTCCAGTTGTAATTATCTGTAGCAGGAAAGCTAATGGAAACAGTGTCCTTGATGTCACTAGAAATGTGGTTCTTGTCCTGCTCTGATTTGCGGCAGCACCAGGTGACATTTTCTGATTGGTACTGAGTGAGCTTTCGAAGAGAGTACAGATTAGAATTCCCAAGCAAGTGAAAATGACCCCTGCTCGTCCATCCAAATCTAAAGATTCTACTCAAAGTTCTGTGTACAATCAAGTCACTGATGTGGATATTTTATGTGTTTTCTCCTAGAACAGCCAAGTATTTTGGTCACCCATTCCAGATGAATGGAAAGCTAACCAGTTTAGTAAGTGAGCCAATGCAAATTTTTGGATCACTATGGCCTTATCACATCAATAGATGTTCAATCAGCTATTTCAGAAACAGCATCGGATTCATCAGTCAGGTTTATTATAATTAACTTAGATTATTTTGTTGTGAGGCAGCAATAGAGTGCAAAGACATAAATTTAAATCTGATTTTCGAAGATCTAAGCTCAAAAGAGTTAAATGTAAAAAGTAGTCTTCTCACAGTGAATGGTGACATTTAGAAGATGCTCAGAATTTAATTACAGTGAACAAAGAGATTGAATTCTATCTGATTGTTTTTACTGATATTACTCTAACATAAAACAGAGGAAACCCTTTCAAGAAATGGTAGAATGTTTATGGAATAATTAATAAGTGATATTAAATTAACATTTAAAATTGAATTATCATTGCTGATTGTTCCATTGCTTCAATGTCTTCTTGCTAGAGAGAACAGAACAGTAAGAAACATGCTACCTCATAATTTTCTTTCACGGTAATAAGAGGAAGATGGAGATTATTTAAAATTTATCCTTATAAATCAGTTTCTAACTCATCAGATTTCTCAAGTTCTTGTTCAAAGTACATCCTTTAACCGTTAGTTCAAAAAAAATCAGATAATTATTTACCTTACATATGCTTGTGAAAGTACTAGTAATGGAAGTATGAAAGTGCATGATAAAATAAGGCAAAGTCAGCACAGCTTTGTTAAGGAAGGTCTTGCCTGACAAATGTGTTAGAATTCTTTGAGGAAGGTTTTAAAAAGGGTTTTTAAGCTTTTAAAAACTTGCAGAAGGAAACTAGAAACATTGAAAACCTACAGCACAATACAGGTCCTTCTGCCCACAATGCTGTGCCGAATATGTACTAACTTTAGAAATTACCTCAGGTAACCCATAGCCCTCTATTTCCCTAAGCTCCATGTACTTATCCAGGAGTCTCTTAAAAGACCCTATTGTATCTGCCTCCACCGCTGCCACCGGCGGCCCATTCCACGCACTCACCACTCTCTGTGTAAAAAAACTTAGCCCTGACATCTCCTCTGTACCTACTTCCAAGCACCTTAAAACTGTGTCCTCTCATGTTAGCCATTCCAACCCTGAGAAAAAGCCTCTGACTACCCACATGATCAATGCTTCTCATCATCTTATATACCTCTATCAGATCACCTCACGTCCTCCATTACTCCAAGGAGAAGAGGCCAAGTTCACTCAACCCTTTCCTCATAAGGCATGCTCACCAATCCAGGCAACATCCTTGTAAATCTCCTCTGAACCCTTTCCATTGTTTCCAATTCCTTCCTCTGGTGAGGTGATCAGAACTGAACACAATACTCCAAGGGGGTCTGACCAGAGTCCTATACAGCTGCAATATTACCTCTCTGCTCTTAAACTCAATCCCACCGTTGATGAAGGCCAATGCACCATATGCCTTCTTAACCACAGAGTCAACCTGAGAAACAGCTTTGAGTGTCGTATGGACTTGGACCCCAAGATCCCTCTGATCCTTCACACTGCCAAGAGTCTTACCATTAATGCTATAGTCTGCCATCATATTTGACCTACCAAAATGAACCACTTAATACTTGTCTGAGTTGAACTCCATCTGCCACTTCTCAGTCCAGTTTTGCATACTATCAATGTGCCGCTGTAACCTCTGATAGCCCTCCACACTATCCACAACACTCCTAACCTTTGTGTCATCAGCAAATTTACTAACCCATCCCTCCACTTCCTCCTCCAGGTCATTTATAAAAATCATGGAGAAGGGGTCCCAGAACAGATCCATGAGACACACTACTGGTCACTAACTTCCATGCAGAATATGATCCATCTACAACCACTCTTTGCCTTCTGTCTGCAACCCAGTTCTGGATCCACAAAGCAAGGTCCCCTTCGATCCCATGCCTTCTTACTTTCTCAGTAAGTCTTGCATGGGGTACCTTATCAAATGCCTTGCTGAAATCCATATACACTACATCTACTGCTCTACCTTCATCAATATGTTAAGTCACATCCTCAAAAAATTCAATCAGGTTTGTAAGGCACGACATGCCTTTGACAAAGCCACGTTGACTATTGCTAATCATATCATGCCTCTCCAAATGTTCATAAATCTTGCCTCTCAGGATCTTCTCCATCAACTTACCCAACCATTGAAGTAAGACTCACTGGTCTATAATTTCCTGGGCTATCTCTACTCCCTTTCTTGAATAAGAAACCCTCCAACCCCCTGGAGCTTCTCCCATCCTCATTGATGATGCAAAGATCATTGCAGAGGCACAGCAATCCCCTCCCTCACTTCCAGTAGTAGCCTGGGGTATACCTCATCTGGTCCCGGTGACTTATTAAACTTGATGTTTTCCAAAAGCTCCAGCACATCCTCTTTTTTAATGTCTATATGCTCAAGCTTTTCCGTCCTCTGTAAATGATCCTTATCATCGCCAAGGACCTTTTCCGTAGTGAATACTGAAGCAAGTTATTCATTAAGTATCTCAGAAACTAAGAAGGTCATTAGGAAGGAAAAGATGAATTTTGAAAGAAAGCTGGCAACTAATATCAAAGAAGATACTAAAAGCTTTTTTAAAAGTATATAAAGTGTAGAAGAGTGTCAAGGATAGATATAGGACCAATACAAAATGACGCTGGAGATATTGTAATGAGAGACTCAGAGGTGGCAGAGGAACTGAATGAGTATTTTGCATCAGTCTTCACAGTAGAAGACATCTGCAGTATACTGGACATTCAAGAGTGTCAGGGAAGTGAAGTTTGTGCAGTGAAAAGTATGACTGAGAAGGTGCTCAGGAAGCTTAATGGTTTGAGGGTGGATAAATCTCCTGGACCTGATGGAATGCACCCTCAGGTTCTGAAGGAAGTAGTTGGAGAAATTGTGGCGGCATTACCAATGATATTTCAAGAATCAATAGAGTCTGACATTGTACCAGATGACTGGAAAATTGCAAATGTTAGTCTAATATTCAAGAAGGGTGGGAGGCAGCAGAAAGGAAACTATAGATCTGTTAGCCTGACATCAGTGGTTGGAAAATTGTTGGAATTGATTGTTAGGGATAAGATTACAGAGTACCTGGAGGCACATGGCGAGATGGCCCAAAGCCAGCATGGTATCCTGAAAGGAAAATCCTGCCTGACTAACCTACTGCAAATTTTTGAGGAAATTACAAACAGGGTAGACAAAGGAGATGTAGTAGATGTGGTGTACTTGGACTTTCGGAAGGCCTTTGACAAGGTGCCACACGAGGCTGCTTAGCAAGATAAGATCCCATGGCATTACAGGGGAGTTACTAGCATGGGTAGAGCATTGGCTGATCGGCAGAAAACAGAGTGGGAATAAAGGAATCCTATTCTGGCTGGGACTCGGTTACCATTGGAATTCCACAGGGTTGGTGTTGGCACCATTGCTTTTTGCAATGTATGTTAATAATTTGGACTATGGGATTAATGGATTAGTGGCTAAATTTGCTGATGATACAAAGATAGGTGCAGGAGTGGGTAGTGTTGAGGAAACAGAGAGCCTGCAGAGAGACTTAGATAGTTTAGGAGAATGGGTAAAGAAGTGGCAAATGAAATACAATGTCAGAAAATGTATGGTCGTGCACTTGGTGGACAAAATAAGCGGGCAGACTATTATTTAGATGGAGAGAGAATTCAAAATGCAAAAGCACTTGGGAGTCCTTGTGTAGGATACCCTAAAGGTTAACCTCCAGGTTGAGTCAGTGGTGAAGAAAGTAAATATAATGTTGACATTCATTTCTAGAGGTATAGAATATAAGAGCAAGGATGTGATGTTGAGGCTCTATAATGCACTCATGAGACCACACTTGGAGTATTGTGTGCAGTTTGGGCTCCTTCTTTTAGAAAGGATATACTGACATTGGAGAGGGTTATGAGATGTTTCATAAGAATGATTCCAGGAATAAAGGGATTATCATATGAGGAATATCTGGCAGCTCTTGAGCTGTATTCTCTGGAGTTCAGAAGAATGAGGGGGATCTCATAGAAACATTCTGAATGTTAAAGACTTGAACAGATTAGATATGGCAAAGTTGTTTCCCATGGTAGGGGATTCTAGGACAAGAGGGCATGACTTTAGTATTGAAGGATGCTCATTTAGAACAGAAATGTGGAGACATTACTTTAGTCAGAGGGTGGTAAATCTGTGGAATTTGTTGCCACGAGCAGCTGTGGAGGGCAAGTCACTGGGTGCATTTAAGGCAGAGATAGATAGGTTCTTGATTAGCCAGGGTATCAAAGGGTATGGAGAGAAGGCAGGGGGGTGGGAATGACTGGAAGAATTGGATCAGCCCATGATTGAATGGTGGAGCAGACGCGATGGGCCAAATGGGGTACTTCTACTCCTATATCTTATTGTTTTATGGTCTAAGTGACAGGAGGAGTTAGTGGGCAGTGAATAACTGCATTTTCCAAAGACCTTTGACAAGATTCTGCAAAAACAGTTGCTAAACAAGATAAGAACACTTGGTATTAGAGGCAAGGATTGAGGATTAATTGATTGACAGAAAGCAGGGAGTGGGGATAAAGGAATCCTTTATAGAATGGCCGCTAATGACTTATGGAGTTCTGCTGGGATCGGTGATGGGACAGCAAAATTTTACACTATAATGACCTGGATGAATGAACATATAACTGCCTAGAATTTTCCTACTGTATAGCCCTCTATTTTTCAGAGCTCCATGTACCTATCTAAGAGTCTCTTAAAAGACCCTATTGTATCCACCTCTATCACCGTTGCTGGCTGTGCATTCTACACACCCTCCATTCTCTGCATAAAAAACTTACCCCTGACATCTCCCTTGTAGCTACTTCCAAGCACCTTAAAATGATGCTCTCTTGTGTCAGCCACTTCAGCCCTAGGAAAAAGCCTCTGGTTATCCACACGATCAATGCCTCCCATCATTGACAACATTGTGACCAAGTTTGTAGAGAATACAGTGACAAATGGAGGGGTAGGTAGTTTTGTGGAAAAAGGAAGTTTGCTTAAGGACTTCAGCAAGTTGGGAGACTAGGCAAGGAAGTGGCAGATGGTATACTGCATAGGGAAGTAAAGGGTTGTGCACTTTAGTAGGAAGAATAAAAGTGTAGGCTGCTTTGCTAAAATGGGAAGAACATTAATAAATCATAGCTATAAGAGGGCTTGGAAGCTTTAATGCAGCATTACATAAAGGCTTCTTATGATATTGTGATGTTCAGAAGCATTAAGCTTAATGAAGCTTAATTTAAGCCCCATCTGATACAAGTATCTACAACTACCTACACTTTAGGGAGATTATACTGTTTCAACCTACACTTAAGCACCAGTTTACTTAACAGCTTTAGTCTTTTCCTGAGGGGGTCAAAACAAAAACCTTCATTTCAAACAACTGGGGCCTCCATCCCACCAAAGAGGAGATGCTTCCAGCTAACAAAATTGATTAAACAGTTTATTTTGAAGTGAAGCACGTTTAATACCATGGAGAAATTCTTAACAAAGATTTATAACTAATAAAGGATTTCCAAACATAAGCTCATTTCTCACAAACTAAAATAAACATACCAAAGAGCTGTAGATAAATGAGTAACCTGTCACAGAAACCAAGTCTGAGGAATGAAGGCTGTATCTTCTCTCTGTCATTTCTACCAACCTAGCCAGCCTTCTAACATACTGCAGATACTGATTTTCTATTAATTGGTGTGTGATGTTTCTCAACTGCATTATCAGGTGAGGTGGAGTGTTTAATTAGGCCAATGTGGACCCTCGTTTCACTTGATTAGGTCAGATTTAACTAGGCCCATTACCTTATTGATTAGGTTATACTTCTACCAGGCCAATATGAGCCTACTGTTTTTTTTCCTGACTGTCAAGAGTGTAAACAAAGTGTTGTGTAATTAATATTTCAGTAAGTATGAGTAAAATTGTGAAAATATTAATTGATTAAGCATCCTTTATTGTTTAATTAATTCATTATGGGTTATATGTAAAAATATGTGAACGGTATATGTCATTAAGCCACCGTGTTCATAAATGTGTGCTGCATTAAAAGTAAAGCAATATTAAAGTACATATTTATCCCAGTCTCCCCATGTTTACATATTGATTAATTTCTGGAGTTACAAAACATAACAGTGTGATGAGAACATTTTAAATGATACCTAACTACCTGTTGAAGTACCATGAGATAGTTGAGTAAAAAAAAATGCAGCAAGATGATTTAAGTTTAAAAAAGCAGCATATTTGTTTCTTCTCAAGGGAAAGAAAAAGATGGTTGAATTAAACAGAAAGGCAGAAGAAAAGGGAAGAACTCATGGGTACATGAGCAATGAGTATTAGGTGATAATAAGAGCAAAAATGGATGGCTACAATGGAGAGATAGTAATGTTCAATTGCACAAAATATAACTGGATGTTTTAGACTTAGCCAATTAAGCAATATATTGCCGCAAATGAAATAGCTAACACAAAGCAGATGTGTTTTACTGAGTGTATTAGGTGGAAAGATATACAGTTTGCTTGGAAATTTAACTGCTTCAACCAAATCAGCCAAAATGAGGTATGCTAATCCTATAGGCATCCGTTAGTCTCATGAGACCATGGATTTGTGCCTTGGAAAGGTTTCCAGGGTGCAAGCCTGGGCAAGGTTATATGGAAGACCAGCAGTTGCCCATGCTGCAAGTCTCTCCTCTCCACGCCACCGACGTTGTCCAAGGGAAGAGCATTAGGACCCATACAACTTGGCAGCGGTGTTGTCGCAGAGCAATATGTGGTTAAATGCCTTGCTCAAGGGCACACAGGCTGCCTCAGTCAAGGCTCGAACTAGCTCGAACTATATCACTTCCATATAAACTTCAATCACTAGACGAACACCTTAACCACTTGGCCACACGCCAACACGGTTTGCTAATATCATGAAAGTAATGCAGGAACATTTAGAACCAAAATCACTGTTGATTGCAGAATGCATTAGGGTTTCATAAGCAAATCAAAAGTAAGGAGAGCCCATTTTAGCATACATGGTTGAATTGAAAATATTGCCTGAGTATTGTCAGTTCAGTGATGGGCTTAATAATACACTGAGATCATTTAGTTTGTGGAAGCCTGCAAGAAAGTATTCAAAAAAAGGCTCTGAACTGAAGCACAACTCACATTTAAAAGATCAGTTGAAATTGCTGTATCAATAGAAACAGCAAACAGAAACACAATTGAATTGCAATCAGGAATGAAAGTGCGCATGAACAAAGTTGCAATATCTAAACAGACTGGCTGAACAATTGTGTTGTATTGTGGCAGGGGCTCATACACATCAGAGCAATACAGGTTTAAAGGCGACACATAAAGAAAAAGCAACAAAGTAGGACACATACAAAGGACACATTGGGTAGACAAACATAAATGGACTGCTCAGGGAAGAGAAAAAACAAAAAAAGTCATGCTGCCATTTCAAAAAGAGTGCTAATCTGCATGCTGGTGATGAAAAATCTGGTAATGAGAGTGACGCAGCTTTGAGAAGCCGTGAAATTTACAATGTGAAAAGTAAAATGAGACAAGCAATATGGCTCATACCAGAAGTGAACAGCAAATTAATTAATAGGACATTGGTTCGGCTTTTTCAGTCATTCCACAAAATAAGCTTGAATGGCATTTCAAATATACTGAACTGAAGTCTGCAGATGTCCAACTAAGAAAAGATATTCTGGAGAAAAGATAAGCCACACTGGCTTTTATGTGGTAAAAAAAAAGCAGAGGTCCAGTATTGTGGGCTTGTGAGTGGCTGAGCCAACTACAACTTGATGGAGATCCATTCACCATTTGCTTGCCACATCCTCTGTAATAGAGTCAACTAGAAAGGTACTGGATAATGCCACAACAGTGTTCAAGGATGACAATGGAGAACTCAAAGATACCAAGGGTAAAATAGTATTAAATATAAATGCCACACCCAATTTTACAAAACTTATCCAGTTCCTTATACCATTTGTAATAAATTAACCAGTGAGATAGATTGCATGGAGCCTGAAAGAATTCCTTCCAAGATTGAGTGGAGTCCATGGTAAATGTCTGTTTCCCCAGTACCCAAGGGGAATGGGTCTGTCAGGATCTGTGGATCTCAGGATCTGTTAGTGTCATCATCAATCCAGTACTGAAAGTAGGTCGATATCTTTGCAAACCTTTCTGGAGGAAAACATTTCAGCAAAGCGGACTTGGCTGAGGCCTACCTACAGCTGGAATTGGAAGAAGAATGCAGAAGTGTTTATCACCATTAACACTCGCAAAGGACTTTATCAGTTTAAAAGGCTTATTTTTGGAGTTGCATCTGCACCTGCACTCTGGCAGAAAGCTATGGACCAGGTGCTGCAAGGCTGCCCAAGCAGCAGTGTTACCTGGATGACATCATTGTTACAGGTGAGGATGACAAGCATCATCTCCAAAATCTCAAGACAGTGTTAAAAAGATTAGAAGATGGTGGACTCAGAGCATGGTGGAACAAATGTGGATTCTTTAAACTTAGCATCACTTACTGTGGTCACACCATTGACACACAAGGTTTACTTACACGATTTGATGAGAAAATTCAAGCAGTGGTGGATGCCCAAAGACTAAAGGCTGTGTCACCATTATGGTCCTTTTAAGAATTTGTCAATGATTAATGGGTATCTGCCAAACCTGGCTACCGTGCTCCATCCCTTGAACTTATTAATACAGATTGGGAAGAAGTGGCAAAGTACAAAGCCGTGTGAGGTGGCTTTCCAAAAGGTAAAGGAAATCGTGATGTCACATGCTGCACTCATTCATTAT
The DNA here is from genome assembly GCF_963921235.1 of Mobula hypostoma. Classification (NCBI taxonomy): domain Eukaryota; kingdom Metazoa; phylum Chordata; class Chondrichthyes; order Myliobatiformes; family Myliobatidae; genus Mobula; species Mobula hypostoma. The sequence goes on along the minus strand of NC_086117.1, from coordinate 38,314,041 downwards.
GATCCACACCATCCAGTGAAGCTTGCCTGTGATGCCTCGCCTTATGTCACATGTTGTGAGTGATGGAAGTGAACATTCCATAGTCTTTGCGTCATGCTTGGTTACTGCTGCAGGGAGAGATTATGCACAGATTGTCAGAGAGCCCTTGAGTCTGGTTTGGGGTGCAAAACATTTCAACCAGTACTTGCATGTTACTGATTATCAACCACTAGTGTCCATTTTCAATCCACAGAAGAGTGTTTCACTAACAGCAGCAGCATGAATACAGGGATGGGTTTTATTTCTTGGATGAATAACTACAAGATCAAATTCAGGAGGACAACCAATCATGAAAAGGGTGATGAATTGTTCCATTTACCCTAGGAAAAAGAAATTCCTGAAAAATTTACAAAAGAGGATACTCTTCTTGATGTATTCTCCCTATCGCAAATTGAAAGTCTTCCTATTACAGCAGAGATGACCCAAATGGAAACCAGAAATGACACCACAAATGTCTCAGGTTACATGGCCACCCAAAATAGATGGAATGTGCAGCAGAGATCCCAGTTTCCCTTTTATTTTCCAGCACCAGGACGAACTTGCCCTTGATGGAGGTTGCCTTATGTGAGGATTGAGAGTCGTTATGAAGGTGCAGCATGCTGGTCTTTTAGTCATGGTCAATATGAAAGCATTGGCTTGAAGCTTTGCCTGCTGGCCTGGGATAGACCGGCAGATTGAGCAGCATGCCATGCACTGTTCAGAATGCCAACAGGTCCAGAAGATGCCAAGAGTAGTGTCTCTATCCCTGGCATTGACCTGGCAGAGGTTCATGTAGATTTTGCCGGATCATCATTCATGGGCACAGATTTCATAGTAGTAGTGGATGCAGCTATGGAGTGGCCAGTTGTTCTCCAACTAGCCTCTACTACAGTTCTGCACATTTGATGTGTTGAGAAGCCTTTCCTCAAGGACTGGGGTTTCACAACAGTTAGTCATTGACAATGGACGACAGTTTGTTGTGGAACAATTTCAGTCAATCTTGAAAATGAATGGAATTAGACACATTACATCTGCACAGTACATCCCAGCTACAAAAGGTTTGTCCAGAGTCTACAGAACTCACTGCGAGCAATGTCAGTAGAACACACCACACTAACACTGAATCAGAAGCTTGCCAATTTTCTCTTTGGATATCGCATTGCAGCACACTCCATAACCAACAACTCACCAGCTATGCTGTTCCTGGGTCACACCTTGGGCTCATGTTTGGATCTGCTGTGTATAAATGCAGGACAAACAGTTGAGACATATTGAGGGGTCCTCAAACAAGAAGGTTCGATGTTTTACTCCAGGACTAGCAGTACTGATGAGGGATTACAGATATGATCAAAGATGGTTAGTTGGAATGATTAAGGGCAGAACTAGACCATTGTCCTACACAGTATCATCTGGAGAAAACACATGATCATTTGAGGAGAGCAGAATCAATTGTCAGAGAAGAAGGGCATCCAGAGCTGTCCGAACCACTTCCTGCAGTCCAAGAGTTAACTCCTACAACCACCATGGAATAGGTGCTAGAATCAGAGATTATTTCACAGCAACTAGTCTAACCTGCCAGGCAGAGTGACTTCTCTTGTCAGGTAAGATGTTATCTAACAAGAGTAAGATATCCTCCACAGCAATTTAATCTTTAGGCTTGAATGGAATAATTTAATATTTACTATGCTGTGGATGTCTATGTAGTAGCTGCATTTTATGGTATATTGTATATATATGTACTATATATGCAATGCTGGCATTTATTTCAAGGGGAAAAGAATATAGAAGCAAGGAGATAATGCTGAACCTTTATAAGGGACTAGTCAGTCTGTACTTGGAGTATTGTCAACAGTTTTGGGTCCCATATCTCAGAAAGGATGTATTGTCATTGGAGAGAGTCCAGAGGAGATTCACGGGGATGATTCTGATAATGAAGGGGTTAACATATGAGGAGCGTTTCGCATCTTTGGGCCTGTATTCACTGGAATTTAGAAAAATGCGAGGGGTATATCATTGAAACCAACTAAATGTTCAAAGGACTAGACAGGGTGAATTGAAGAGTCTGTCTCCTGTCGTGGGAGTATCCAGAACTAGTGGGCACAGACTCAAAATTGAGGGGGACCCTTTAGAACAGAGGTAAGGAGGAAGTTTTTTTAGCCAGACAGTAGTAAATCTGTGGAATGCTCTGCCACTGATTGCAGTGGAGGCCAGGTCTGTATGTATATTTAAGGAGGAAGTTGATTGTTTCCTGATCGGTCAAGGCATTAAAGGATATGGTGAGAAGGCTGGTGTATGGGGTTGAGAGGGATCCAGAATCAGCCATGATAGAATGGTGGAGCAGACTTGATGGGCTGTTTGGCCTAATTCTGCTCCTATGTCTTATGGTTTTATATAAGTTAAAACGCATTCTATATTGAGTTGGAGCATATAACTAAGCAGGGAGGAGTGCTGTGTATTTAATATTTCAATAATATTTGAGTAATATTCTAAATGTATTGTTTGATGAAGCATTCTTAGTTTTTTACGCATAATCCATAATGAATTACTTAAAAGTACGCGAATGGCATAGGTTATTATGCCACCAGGTCACAAGTGCACACCTCACTTAAAGTAAAATAAAACTAGAGTACACGTTTATCTTGGTCTCTTTGTGTTTTTCTTTCACTTATATTCTGGAGATAAAAAGCATAACATAAAGAATATCAGAAATTTCACTTAATGGACAATGCACATTTTGACAATTTCTGCTGCTGTGCTAAGAAGTAATTTACCTTAGTGAACGACTATCCCCATGGGCAATTTCTCCTGCTGTGCTAAAGCCCTTTTCAGGCCTGAAAAGTGATTATCTATCATAGGTTAAATGAAATGTTAGTATTCATTTTGAGAGGACTAGATTATACTGTGAAAGCAAGAGTGTTCTGCTGAGATGTTATAAGGTATTGGCCAGAAAGCATTTGGAATATTGTGAGTAATTTTGGTCCTCTCTCTAAGAAAAGATTTGTTGCCCTAGAGAGGGTCCAGAGGAGATTCACAAGGATGATTCTGGGAATGAAAAGCTAAATGTACAAGGAGTTTTGATGGCTCTGGGTCTGTGAAAAATGGAGTTCAAGACGATTAGAGTGGGTGGAATCTTATTGAAACCTAACAAATACTGAAAGGTCAGGATAGAGTAGGGGAGGAGAGAACGTTTCTATTAATAGAAGGTCTAAGAGCAAAGAGAGTAAAGGGAACTAAGATGAGGAATTTCTTCAGCCGGAGGGTTGTGAATATATGGAATTCATTGCCACAGAGAGCTGTGGAGGTCAAGCCCTTGTGTGTATTTAAGGCAGAAATTGATAGGTGCTTGATTGATATGGATTTAGTAGTAATAGGAGAAGAGAGGGAAATGGGATTGACAAAAAAGTCCATGAGATTGAATGGTGGAGCAGAGTCAATGGGCAAAATAGCCCTAACTTTGCTCCTCTATCTCGTGTTCTTATGGCACAATTCACAGAAGGGTTGCAAGTGGCTGTTGAACATTACAGTCTGTGTCAGTGTAATCTAAGCACAATCTAGCCAAATCCATATCTCCAAGTTCAGACAATCCCAACTCCTTGTTGAATGTTATAGTTCAAAATAATGGATAGTTTGGGAAATGGTACAGTTTTGCTGTTTATACTGAGCTTCAATGTGCTTCCAATGAGGGAATTTAAATTGCTCAGTATTTGAATAGAATTGTCATGCAGCAGAATAGATTGGTGAGCATCATGATTCTTGCCAGCTACTGTTTCCTATATTACAACAATGGCATCACCTCACCAGGTATGTCTTTGTCTGTAACGTATTTTTCAAGGGTATGAAATGCGACCTGTAAGTAAGAATATGTCCTTGCTGATCTTGTTGTGTACCATTTGGTTTCACTGCATTTACATTAATAACTCCTTTTTGGAAAAAGGACATTTCTTTGGCTTATCCCAAATATACAAAAGACTTTATATAAATACACTTTTATAAAATATTGCATTGATGTGCGATTTTCAGAAATCTTAGCTCTGAAACAGGCTATTTGGTCACCAAATTCACACCGAGCATCAAATGCCAATTTATAATACTGTACCATTTGTTTTTCTACTGTCCTACATTCTCATGAATTCCTACCGGATCTCCTCTCCATGTTAAGGGCAACTTACAGCCATTAATTAACCCATCAACTATCTTTGGGATGTGGGTAAGGAATTCCACACAGTCATGGAGGTATGCCCAAACTCTGCACAAATAGCACTAGAAACGAGGATTGAGCCTTGCTCACAAGCCGTGCCATGAAGCCACTGTGTCTTAAAAGCATTCCTACAGACTCTAGCAGTAGGTCACAATCAAGGAAAGTATTAAGTTCTGTTAGATTTCTGGTGATTTTGGTAATTTACCAGTCTATCTTTAGAACAAATGGGACCTTTTCCCACTTTTCAAAGACAGACTGAGCGTAGACTAAGTGGCAGACCCCCTATGTTGAAACATTCCTCGTCTCTTATCATTTTTGTTTATTATGATATAGAATATGCCCTTCTGGCCCTTTGAACTATGCCGCCCAGCAACTGCAAATTTTTTTAAAATACTTTATTTTCAAAATTTTCAAAAAAGCAATTGCTAATTTAACCCTATCCTAATCACGGGACAATTTAAAATGACCAATTAAACTATCAACTGGTACATCTGTGGACAATTTGAGGGAACTAGAGCACCCAGAGGAAGCTCATGTAGTCATGGGGAGAATGTACAAACTCAGACAGTGACAGGAATTGAACCCAGATCGCTGGTGTTGTAAAGTGTTGTGCTAGCCACTACGCTACGGCGCCATCTAAAGTCTACAGACTAGAACATTCCTGAGAAAATCCATTACGCTGATAAACAGAGGAGTTCAGGTTTGACAGAGGGTGGTGATCAATTACCAAGCCCTTGAAAGCACCCCAGGGATGAAGAGGGGCAGTTTAATTTTAACATCTGCCATGAATGCCTTCACCCCAACCTCACCATTATAAAAGGCCTTTTTCCCTGATGGCTTGGGGCATGGGAAAAGGAATGTAAATATTGTGATAGAATACTTGAGGAAGGGATGTCTGAAAGAGACCAAGTTAAACACTTACTTTTTATCGAGAATGTCAAATTACATGCCCACAGCCAACAGGTGACTGAGAGGGTGATTTCCTTCAGAGGCTGGACGGATTAGCCAGGTGACCTCAATACTCTTGTGGCCTCTTATCTCCCAACCATATGTTGCAATGATCTTCATTTAAAGCTTAGCTTAAAGGCTCTTACTTTACCTCCATTATCTTTGCTCCTGGTTCTACTATATTATAGCTTAACTCTTCAAGAAACTCAAAAAAAACCCTCCAAAGCACATATGACAGAAAGTACTTTATCTATATCTATTTCTTTTCAGAATGAAGTGAAGATATAGATGAATCCAAGGGAAGATTAGTACTCTCCAAGGTTGCTTTATATACTAGCTAAGGATCTGTTGACATTTCAAAGGTATTGCCTGTCAGATATATCTATTGTTACAACTACCAAACAGCAATAACTTTCATTACATACTGCTTAAACAAGGGCTTTATGGGACCAATTTTTAAAGAAATATGGCACCATGCCATGAGGTTTTAAGGAAGATCTTAAAGAGGAAAGAGGCCAACAATCCATAAGTTTTTGAGAAAGAATTCCGGAGCTCAGGAGTTGGAGGATACATCTGCCAATGGTTGAATAGCTGAAGTTGGGAATGTTGAATTGGCCATAATTAGACAAATGCAGATATCATTGAAGATAGTCAGATTGGAGGAAATTACAGTGATAGAGGTGAGTGAAAAGCAGGAAATGTTTAGGGAACAGAGATAAAAATGTTGTTGGATTCTGCTGTTTAAATCAAAGGATCTTATAGAAGACAGGAATGAGGCTTAAAACTTGTTGCTTCATTGTCATTTTATTAAGTGTTGAGAGATTAAAGGAAAGTTGAAACAAACAGGTACAGGTCTACTACTTAAAGAGAGAAACTGAAGAAAGATGGAGCCTGGCACAATACATACTTTTCTACAATAGAGACTAAAAAAAGATGAGATTAATCTAAACAGAAACCACTTATTTAATACAGTAGTATAATCAGCCATTGAGAAAATATTCAATCAAAAGAAAATAGCACAGAAGCTTCCAGCATTATACTTTGCATAGCCATGAAAGCAGGCATCCCAACCTGGGGTCCACAGACCCCTTGTTTAATGGTATTGGTCCATGACACAAAAAAGGTTGGGAAACCGTGCACTAAAAGCATATTAATCATAGAAGGCTGTTACTTGTATATAAATAATTATATAAAATACAAGGAGATGATTAATTGTTAAACTGCAAAGAAAATAACAGTCAGATCTACAAACATAACATTCCCACCTTTGATTCTAAATCACACATTTAGAATCATTACATCTGAAAACACAGAAGCAGAAAAACTTATATCTACAATATGATGTGTATAGAACAATAAAAAAAACCTACTTAGGTTATGAAATATCAAAGTATATTCTTCAGAATATTCATAAGATTGTATCCTGGTTAGGCAAATTAGAAGGCACATTTATTTGAGCTATTCCATTAATGATCACCTTTAAACTAGTAAAAAAGATAATAAATTATGATCATACATTTAGTATGAATATTATGATCCCACTTTCCGAGTAACTGTAGCTTCCAAGAATTGAATAAATCCAGTCAAAGAAATTCCATCCATCAAATTGATGTATTTTGTCTGCTTCTTTACGAATATGGTCATTCAAATTATTTATGTCTTCAGGCTCCTCAGATATATAAGTATGTTTATATATATTTATGTTTTCTAAGGCTGCAGCAACATTTTTAATCTTTGTTGTATTCCTTGTAACACCAGAAATGGGAATAAAATTAATGAATAAGGACCTCCTTCGGAAATGCCTCATTTACTTCCAGGCTTGGGAGGTAAACATAAGGTGTAGGTGTGTCTCATTGCAGGACAAACATGCCCTAAATAACAAGATTCTAACCAATTGCATGGAAGAGAGGTGTAGGCTCCATTTCCACCCGTAAATTATGTATTGTTCCAGTAGTAAGAACATTTATGATGACTGTGTAGGAGCTTTGTTGAATCATAATGTGCCAGTTAAGATGACTCATAATGTATCATTGTATTATTGATGATATGAGTAGACTTTATGAGTCAACAATGCTTGTATCATCAATAATACAATGGTACACTATGAGTCATCTCAACTGGCACTTCATGACTAGGAAAATTTAGCAAAATATAACAACAAACAATGTTAGAATACACTTCCAGTTTAAGATGGAGCTGGCGAATCTCAGAGACTACTTACCTGTAGAAAAACAAAACAAAGGAAACAGCTAAATACTTTATTAATAACACTTTTTCTGATAAATGATCACTACAAACAACAGCATGAAACCTCCTCTGGACTTGGAGGTGATACGATGGTGCACAACTGAGGTGAGGCAAGCAGAGGGGAGGCAGCGGGCCCGTCTCTGAGAGTGAGGAAAGATTCGAGGTTTGAATGATTTAAGCAGCCGGCCGAATTGGAAAGGTCGGGTACAGGTTGAATCGAGGTGGCAGGGTCCAGGCCCCAGAGTATATCAAAGCAGCAGAACTGGATGCTTGGACAATGATTTAAGCACCGGACCAGATTGACAGTTCAGTGTGTCAGGGCTGGAGGCAAGGGATGGACTGGTTCAACTCACTGCTCCGTCTCGTTTACTCAGCTCTGTGTTGAACTGAGTTTCGTGGTTTCGTGTCTGTGGACGGACTCTCTTTCGTGAACTTCGGTTCTGAATGCTATTTGCTTGTTTTCATTGCTCACACAATTTGTTTTATTATCACTGTTTGATAGTCTTTTTTTTAAATGGTTTGGGTTTCTTTGTTTTGTGGCTGCCTTTAAGGAGACAAATCTCAAGGTTGTATAATCTATACATACCTTGATAATAAATATACTTTGAATTTTGAGTTTCGTAATATCCAGTAATTGTCGATTTGCTTGAAGTTTTCTGGCCAGTTGCTCGCTGTAGTCCAGTAGTGAAGGCACTGTGTCAGTGGTTACTAGCACATTAACCACAGTGCTCGATGTCCTTGTCAGGTCCAACTTTAGCTCACTTGTAGTGGCTGACAGATATCCACTAACTTTTACTTTCTACTTCCACCACCAAGTAGGTAATTAACAGTACTGATAAGGGCCTTCCCATACAGCTCCTAATGGTTTCTTATGCAGCTTCTTAATCAGGACCCACTCGCCAGGAATCAAAATGTATCCTCTTTCTGTTGGGTCTTTCTGTCGAGAAGCAGACTGGACAGTTTGGGTTAATTTCACACAATAGTTTCACTAAACTGTCTGTCATAATGTATACTGTATATCAGCCTCTCTAAGATCAAGGGCTCCCAGCAGTGGCATAGGATGCCTTGTTACCAGCTCCAATGGACTTAGTTTAATTTTCTTGTTTGGGGTTGCTCTGATGGCACATAAAGCTATTGGAAGAGCCATAGGCCACGGTACACCTTCACCATAACATTAAGCTAATTGTCTGTCTGTCTGTGTCTTTTTTTCCGGCGGTTGGCATCCAGCTTAATGGTGCATTACCGTTATCTTCTGCTCCGGAATGTGCACTAGACATATAATCTAAATCCCTTCACCCAATCTGCTTGCGCGCGCACATGCCCACACACACACACACACACACACACACACACACACACACACACACACAAACCTACACTTTACCCTCCCATCTTTGACCAGCTTGGTACCCTATTCCTGTTTATCCATCATATCCTATAAAAAACCCCTGTACTCCTTAAGAATGCTAAAAATACCTGGACCTGTGCTCTCTCATCCATGCCCAGCAACCCTTTTAATGTGAATTCCTGCACCCCCAACTCCCTTAGTTTAATTCTCATCATCTCTCTCTCTATCCCATACTTCCTGCAACACAGAACTACATGTTCTATTGACTCCTCTTCCTGACATTCCTCACACAATCCTGTCTTGTGTTCCGGTTCCATTCATTTGTTCGACTTGTACTGATGACAGTGGGTGATGTGGACAATACAAAGACCATTCAGTGTTCATCAGTTGACATCATTCCTGACAAACCCTTTCTGTGAAATGTGTTCATGGTCAGAGTCGAAGTGACATGGCAAACAACATCAAGGAATATAGACTTTGATCAGAGTATTTGCTGTGTGCCTGTGTGGCACTGGCTTCTTTACTGGAATAGCTTCCACCCATCTCAAAAACTTGTCCACTTTCACTAGTATGTCTGAGCATCCTTGACACTATGGCAAAGAAATGTGTGTCCACTTATAAAAAAGTGTAAAAGTGGACCAGGTGGGGCTGTAGCACTAAGTTATGGTAGCTTCTCCATTGCTCCAAGATCTGTTTTCTGGTCTGTCATGCACCTTTCAAACATTTGTCAACAATAGTAAGGTTTATGGGACCATAGTAATGCTGAAATGAAATCCAGAAACAGCAGTCTGACATAAGTGTCCTTGTTTTTTAGGTGTGTCAGAACCAGGTGCATGACCTACGCTATGGCATCTGTCACAGAGCGGATCTGCCAGTAAGCATATTGGTGAGAGTCCAATGTGGCAGGAATGGAGCTTTTGATATGTGTCATTATCAGCTAGCTCAAAGCACTTCATGATGATTGGTATCAATGCCACTGGACGATAGTCACTGATTTCTGAAGGTGTACAGGGATGAAGGTGGCCGATTTGAAACGTGGGGAAAGCAGCCTGATGTGTGAAGTGTTGAAGATGTCCGTGAATTCATCAGTGAACTGATGTGCACAGTCTCTGAGTCCTGGGATGTTGTCTGACTCAGCTGCCTTAAGGGGGTTGACTTTCTGCAGAGTCCTTCTAACTTCTGCTGCTGCTGCTACAGGCGGTGGCTGCTCACTTGGAAGGGGGGGGGTAGCTTTCATGGCTGGTGTTGTGTTGCATGCATAAAGGTTGCTTAGATCATCAGGGAGGAAGGCGGCACTGTTACAGTCGATGCTGTTTTTTCTTGTGTAGTCAGTAATGTCACTAATGCCGAGTCATGTACACTGGGGATCATTATCAGACAGGTGTTCCTGAATTTTTTGTGCGTAGGCAATCTTTGCCCTCTTGATGCCCAAGATGAGATTTCACTTGGCTGCACTGAGAATTGTTCTGTCACCAGACCTGAAGGCAGCATCCCAGCTTTTAGTAGGGTGCACACCTCAGCATCAGCCAGGGCTTCTGCTTGGGCTGTGGGATGACAGTTCTTGAGATACCAACATTGTCTATCCACCTACTGATGTAGCTGATGACAGATGAGGCATATTCTTCGAGGTCTGTTCGTGACATCCTCCTCGTCCATCTACCAGTTGGTCAATAGAAAACAGTCCCAACTGTCTTGAAAGATCTTGACAAAGTACTTGAAAAAGCTTTTGAATGTACTTAAAAACTCCTCTTCAAACTGCCGGCAGTAAATAGGGGGGAAAATGCCTTTTAACAGGTATTTGACATTTTCAGCTTTAATCAGTTTGCTCCCAAAAACCCAATCACTTGCAGGAGAGAATGCTAGAGTCAATGGTATTCAAAGTACCGTGCAACCTTCTTCATTGTCAACAGCAGAGAACTTATTTATTAATCCGGGAGCAAGTTTTGGATCATTATTAAGTTGCTGACTGGCACGGAACACACACCAAATCAATACTTTATATTAAGGCTGAATCTTGGTCTTTTTCGGGCACTTTAAAGCTTAGCATATCCAGTGAAGAACATAGCACCCCCACAAGATATACTGGGTGATTGGGATATATTTACAGTGACAGAAAAGACAGGTATTGTTAGGCAGTGCTGATGCTCACTTCTACAGGTCCCTTCCTGCTCAGATCATGGAGTTCCAGCTAATGGAAGCTGGCAAGCAGAAGCTGAATTGATCCTTGTATTCATACGACATAAGCCAATCTCATGCTGGCTCTGCCTAATATACTGGGAAAAGATACTACAGAAATATTTACTAAAACCATCTTCATAATCTAAAACAAAATATCACAGAGGTACATACTGCACATGCAGACTGGATGGGTTATTTCTTGTTTGCTTTCTGGACCTTTATTCTAATCACATCAAAGAGTGATGCACTCATAGAGTCATATGTAGCCCCCTGGTAAGCCTTAGGCTCGCTCAGCTCGTTTTCATCTAGGGGGAGCAGCCTTCAACCCTGCCAAGTTTGTGTAGATGCTGTGTGATGTACCCCAGCACGCCAAATAACAGACAATACACCATATGCAATTAAATGATTACACTTCATGGATCTTACTGGAACTATGTAATTAATAGAGATACTATGTAAAAGGAAAGTAAAAGGCACCAAACTTATTAAAGTTCAACCACTTCGTGCACAACCGTTGGAGCTCAATTAACGGAGTCTTCTTTCCACCATTTGATCCCCTCCGTCCTCCTCAACCCGCTGTCTGGGACCAACCACGGTGGTCGACCAGACGCTCCACATGAGTCTGTCTTCATCTCCTCTCCTCGCCAAAGACCCTGGGCCTCGGATTCTTGCTTAGGGTCTGTTCCGTCATCCAGTTTACATCATCGTGTCTCCTCTCTCTGTCCCCATCGTGCCTTCTCTCCCAAAGCCTGCGAAAACATTAGCTTACAGACACACCAGAAAGAATAACATCTATCCCAATTTGTTAGCAAATAAATACAATTCTCTTTATCAGTAATTATAACCCAAACAAACTACTAGAGAGAAAACCACTGTCTCAGCAGGTACCATCACAGAGAAGCCATTTCATTTTTGACATAACAAAGAAGCCATTTTATTAGCCTTAGCTGTAACCTAAAAGAAGAAACCCCTTACACATACAACACAGACACAGACTATTCTACCCTTTCAGTTTATGCCAACCAATAAGCCACCCATTTACACTAACCAAACATTAATTCTCTTTTGATCGTCCCCACTTTTTCACAAACTCCCCAAATACTATCACTCACCTACATCTCAGGGATACTTTCTAGCCATTTAACTGCCAAACTGCACATATTTAGGATGAGAGGAAACTGGAGCCCCAGTGGGAGGAAGCACACACAGTCACCAAATGGGCAAACGCTCACACAGACAGCGTCCTGGGTTTCTGGCACTCTGGCTCAACTGCTTGTACCATTATGTCACTCTTAAATCTTCCCTGTCCCTTGTCAGTCTTCTTGTAGATACTGATATCCATCCTGGTGGCACGGTAGCACAGTGGTTAGCACGCTTTACAGTACAGGTGACCCCGGTTCAATTCTTGCTGCTGCCTGTAAGGAATTTACACGTTCTCCCCATGACAACATGGGTTTCCTCCGACAGTCCAAAGACATACCGGTTGGTAGGTATTTCGGTTATTGTAAATTGTCTCGTAATTAGGCTCAGATTGAGTCAGGGGATTGCCAGGTGGCATGGCTTGAAGGCCATTCTGGCCTGTTCCTTGCTGTATCTCAATAAGTAAAAAAATGGACATCAGAGCCTTACTATCATCCAACCATCCAACCATCCAACCATCCCTTCAGACCTTGTACATTGTGGACCATCAGACCTCACCCATAGATATTGCAACCATAAAATCTGATGGACTTCAACATTCTCTGGTTCCTCACAAGGCAGGCAAACAAGGAAAGATTATTCCAGATTCTAAGAACATATAAGCAGTTTTAACATTCCCTAATCTCTCTATGTGCACTCTCATGATCCCTAAAACAGTATTTGCATTTGGACCATTCTAGGAGAGCTTACATAACGTCTAATTACTTAAGAAGAGATACTTGCTCCTAAGCATAAACCACCTCTGATCTTTAATCTATGTCCTTGTCTTCAGCTGGGATTCTATTTAATGATAGTTCCAGTCGCTTCTACCTAAATTACACTATTAACTCCCTAAGGGTGCAGTTAGTAGAGGCACTGCCTCACCATGTCAGAGACCCAGGTTTCAGGGCTGTCCGGGTGGATTTTAGTCATAGTCATAATCATACTTTATTGATCCCGGGGGCAGCTGGTTTTCGTTACAGTTACACCATAAATAATAAATAGTAATAAAACCATAAATAGTTAAATAGTAATATGTAAATTATGCCAGGAAATAAGTCCAGGACCAGCCTATTGGCTCAGGGTATCTGACCCTCCAAGGGAGGAGTTGTAAAGTTTGATGGCCACAGGCAGGAATGACTTCCTATGACGCTCTGTGTTGCATCTCGGTGGAATGAGTCTCTGGCTGAATGTACTCCTGTGCCCAGCCAGTACATTATGTAGTGGATGGGAGACATTGTCCACGATGGCATGCAACTTGGACAGCATCCTCTTTTCAGACACCACCGTCAGAGAGTCCAGTTCCATCCCCACAACATCACTGGCCGTACAAATGAGTTTGTTGATTCTGTTGGTGTCTGCTACCCTCAGCCTTCTGCCCTGCACACAACAGCAAACATGATAGCACTGGCCACCACAGACTTGTAGAACATCCTCAGCATCATCCGGCAGATGTTAAAGGACCTCAGTCTCCTCAGGAAATAGAGACGACTCTGACCCTTCTTGTAGACAGCCTTAGTGTTCTTTGACCAGTCCAGTTTATTGTCAATTCGTATCCCCAGGTATTTGTAATCCTCCACCATGTCCACACTGACCCCCTGGATGGAAACAGGGGTCACCGGTACATCTCTCTGCGATTGTGTGGCTTTCCCCTGGGTGCTCTAGTTCTCCCCACATCCCAAAGGCACGCAGTTTGCTAGAATAAATTGCCCTAGAATGTAGGTGAGTGGTAGGATCTCATGGGATTTGATGAGAAGGTGGGAGAACAGAAAAACAAGATTGAGTTAGAATGATGGGTGGTTGATGCTTAGTGTGGACTTGGTGGGCTGAAGGACCTGTTAGAAACTGTGCCTCTCGATCCTTTATAACCCTACATCTCCCTTAAGATACCATTCAGTTCACGTTACACCCTCACCATTCTAACAATGACGTATCAGATTCCAAACACGCCTCGTCTCCCAGGCTCCTCCACCCCTTCAATCACATCTCTGAGCTCAGTAGACACTTTCATGAAATTGAAAATATGCAACTGAAATTTCCTGCAAAACTCCCAGCCAATATTATTGTTTATCGAAAGTATTTGGGTGAATTTCAATGTCAAGGCTACTCCTTCAGTTTTTCACCTTCTCCTTCAATTTTTGGTTTCAATTTGTTCCTTTTTCCCCTCCTCTTCTATCGAACCATAGTTCTTAAAGTAGTTGTTTAACAACAGTTTTAACACTTTGACAGATATTTCCTCTGTTTTCTCTCCAATTAAACATACCTTGCAGGTTAAAACAGAGTTCTTTCTTTTTTTTTTCACTTTTCTGGCCCTGATGAAGGATTCTCAACCTGAGACAAGAACTGTTTCTCTCTTCACAGAAGCTATTTGACCTGCTGAGTGTTTCAAGGATTTTCTATTTTGGTATAAGATTTCCAGCACCTGCAGTTTTCTTTCTCATTCCCACCACTTTTATTTTATTGCATTGTTTTGACTTCAGGCAATGCAAGAGACTGTTCCAAAATCTGCGATTCTTTGATTTAAAGCATTATAGGATGACTTTGCTCCTCAGTAATGGAGTCGTACAGCAGAGAAACAAGGCCCACTCGTCACCAAATATGTGTCAACCATCAATCTCTAATTTATACAAAATACATAAATTCCATTTTTATTCTCCCCGGTTTTCATCAGTTCCCTTCAGATTCCAGCACTCAGCTACGTACTCTAGAAAACTTACAGTGACCAATTAACAATCATCCTGCATGTCTTTGGGATAAGGGGAGAAATGGGAATATCTGGAGGAAACATGGATGTCACATGGGGAATGTGTAAAATCTACACATTCGGAGACGGGAGGTCAGGATTGAATCCAGGTCACTGAAGCTGTGAGGTAGGCAGCTCTCCTTCCTGTAACGTTTTATAACTCAGGGCTTTCAAAGATTAATGAAAATGTGGATCATCATCATTTTTGCTCAGGCATTACTGATACTTCATTTTCTTGTGACAACACAGTTGAATGCTCTCTCCCGTCAATCAATTTTCCTCCCCTGAATTTCCAACGTGAGCTTCTTTAGGTTTTACTGACAGTTGTACCTCTTTCATCCTGCCTTCTGTCACTCCAGATCACAAATGTATCTTGATTGCAAATATGGGTTTACATACTTAGTGACCCATCAGTGACCCATTAATAATATTCCATTAATTGAACTTGCAAAATACAATTATTTGCATTCAGTTTCTGGTTATAGGTTTTATGAAAGGTATCTGACTGAAAACATAATGGATTATTCTGTCCTCAGCACCCTCCACAAGCCTCTTACTCCTCTGCAAATTTTCTTACCTATTTTCAATGTTATTCTCTGAAGTCCTTGTTATTTTGTAGACAAAATGTGCTCCTATCTCTTCAATCACATCATGCTGCTGAGGCATACTCTGATTGTGACAATGATCATATTTCTCTTCATCGCCCTCGACTTTGACGCTGATCCTTCTTTTGCCCCACACAGTGCCACCTGCCCTCAGATACCTCCTTTATGTTTCCGTCCAAGGGCTTTGCTTCCCAGACCTGCCTAAGACCGCTTCCGCCCCCTTTCCTTAGACTCCTCCTATTTCAAGGCAGGAAATGAGAGTGACATCTGCAAATAAATAATAATAGTGAAAACAATCCCTCTCTCTGGCAGTTGAAATAAACTTTTGGCAACTTTGCTGCCATATTTGACCACTGCTCAGGATCATATACCTGTGCCACCAATGATTTGTATGGACTCCATATTAGTGTACTGATAAATTATTCTGTTTAATTTCTCTAGTATTGAATTTTTTCTCCATGACATTGCTACTTTGAGATTAATGCAAAGTCCTTATCAAGCTCCCATTTTCTACCATCCATGATGCTAACGTCACCCAAAACTCTGCAACACTCCAATTCACAGGAAAACTTATTGAATTTTCACCCTTTGCTTGCATATGGGTTCTTGGATAAGCAAAGCCCAGTTTGATTTTTTGTGTGTTCAAATCTCTCCAACATCCAGATTCTTGTCTCTGGAATCTGCACCAGACTACAGACTTCAGGTCGTTAAATTCTTCCAATTCACTTCTCCTGAATATTTTCAAATTCAATCTCTTGGCCATGAGCAGGTGAGCCTTCAGCCACCAGGAGTTTCTGGCCTTAAAATCTCTTACTTAAAATATCTCCCTCTCTGCTCACCTTCCAACATTAGTTCTCCCTCTAATAAGATAAACCAGATAACTAACATGGTGATTTATTTCCCCATTATATCAACTGGTCTCACTCTTCCAAGAGTATTTTCTTTGTTCTGCCCATCCATCCCCCACTTCCTTGTTACTCAGAGCTAATGTTTTCTTTCTTCTCCAGTCCTGATGAAGGACCATGGCCTGAAATATTATCTATTTCTCCTTTCATAGATGCTCCCTAACCTACTGAGTATTTTAGATTTTTCATTGTTTTTGTCTCAGATTTCCAGCATCTGCAATTTGTTCTTTCTCCTCTCACCCTCTTATGCCACTCTCTCTTCTCTCCTCTGGTCTCTCCCTTCCTCTCATGCCCCACTGTCTTTCTTTCTCTTTCTCTCTCTCCCTGATGTTAAGCTGATAGTTGTCTTATTCATTAACTCCAATAATTCTTGATCATTCATTACAATGAGTTGTAATTTTCTGCCTAACGGAACACAACTGGAACTTGTAGCTGGCTATCACTATTTGTTGTTAATTTTATGGTCTGACCGGAGAATATTGCATTAAAAATGAGTCATCTACACCAAGAATCATTATGTGCAATCTGTTTTAGAGGGAAGTCAGATCATGATTATATTTTTTGCCAATCATTTTATATAGGGAAAACGTAATTGGCCTTTTAGGGTGTTTATTGCAGTGAGCAACTAAAATATACAATAGTTTCATACCTAATGTAAATTTTGTCAATAAAAACTGGAATGTGTCATTTGTAACACAAAAAAGCATTAAAAAGCCAACTTTCTTCATTCGCTGCATAATCAGTTTGAATTTCAACCATGGAATGGTAAATTTATCTTGGCCGTGAGTAATTGCCAGAATTCGGAATCAGTTTTATTGTCACTGGCTTATATCGTGAAATTTGTTGTTCTGCGGCAGCTGAACGTTTTAGTACATGATAATAAAAAGCTATAAATTACAACTTTATATATTAATAATTAAGTAATGCTAAAAGAAATGGTGGAAAAAAAGAGAGCATATTCTGGGTCATGGGCGTTCCTGAATGATGGATGGCACCTTTTTGAGTCTTGGCCTTTTGAAGATGTCCTCGATTCTGTGGAGGCCTGTGCCCTGTGCCCATGATGGGGCTGGCTGAATTCTGCAGCTTTTTCTGATTCCATGCAGTTGCCGCTCCAGACCTGATGGTGATGCAATCAGTTAGAATGCTCTCCATCTGTGTACATACATCTATTGATGCTTCTGGACACATCTTCAGTGATGTTCCTGGAATCATCGGGTGTATTGAGTCTTTCAACATCATACAACCTCCTCCAGGTGACCCATCCGGGGCTGAGCAGACCCCAGCTTGTGTCCAGATGGCTAGCTACTCATGACTCCATGGCTCCCCTCTTTTGAGCCACAGCCATCTTGAGGTCCTCTCTGCCGCATCGGTGGTACTGCGGATGGCTCTCCTCTTCCTCTCTCCCTTGATGCCCAAAATGCTGAAGGCCCTAACCTAAGAACAGGTTATGAATCCCCTACAACCAACCTCCACTGGGAGACACCTCGCTCTCCATCCAGCCTGCTGACAGTTGCTGACCAGTCCTGCGTACTTGGAGGGCTTCCTTTCAAAGGCCTCCTCCAAGCTATCTTCCCATGGGACTGTCAGCTCCTGCAGCACCACTTGCTTAGTCGACTCAGAAACTAGGACAATGTCTGGTCGCAGGGTGGTGGCTGCGATATGGTTGGGGAACTTCAGATGCCCTTCGAGGTCCACCAACAGCTGCCAGTCCTTTGCAGAGGTCAGAATGCCTGCAGATGTTCTTTTGGCAGGTATTGGCTGCTCCCTGGCTCTGACAAAGGCAATGGTCTGCTTGGATGGCCAGGACCGCTTCACCCACTCAACTCCTGTGCTGATGGCTTCAGCGATGGTCTTCAGGACCTGATCATGCCTCCACCTGTACCGCCCCTCACCAAGTGCCTTTGCACAGCCGCTGAGGATGTGCTCCAGGGTTCCTCGCTTGGAGCACGGTGGGCACGCAGATGACTCTGCCTTGCCCAATGTGTGCAGGTTTGATGGGCTTGGAAGCACATCGTACATTGCCTGGATGAGAAATTGGATGCGGTGTGGTTCGGCTTTCCAAAGATCAGCCCAGGTCACTTTCCTCTCAACCGCATTCTCCCATCTTGTCCAAGCTCCCTGTTGCTTCATTCCCACCGCCTTGCAGGCTCTCATCTCCTCCACTACTGCTCTCACCTCCTCCTGAACTAGACGATGCCTTTCCTTCCCTCTGGTGTCCATTTGGGGAGTTGGAAAGGATCCTAGCCCAGCTTGGCCTTGTGTGACCACTCCCATCAGCCTCCTGTGACGCAGCCTCGCCTCTGCCTCCTGAACAGCTTCCTCTGCCCTCCACTTCCTCCAGTACTTACTTGGATCCCTGCTCTAGCCACCTTCGGGTCACTTGAGTCCCTATATTGTAGCACTTCTCTGGCTCTTGTTACCTTGAATTCTTCCTCCAAGGATTTGAAGGGCAGTTGCAGTTTGTTGTGGTGTCCATAGAGTGCGGTGCTGCTCAGGCTCTTTGGCAGCCCCAGCCATCTCCTGAGGTGGTTGCTAACCCTCCTCTCTAAGGTTTCGACTGTCGAGATCGGAACTGCATAGACGAGGAGGGGCCACAGGATTCTGGGAAGAATGCCATGCTGATACACCCAGGCTTTAAACTTCCCAGGTAGGCCAGACTTGCCACAGGTTTCAGCCAGCCATCCAACTTGGTGCAGGTTGCCTGAATGGATGTTGTGTCCCTTAAAGAGCTGTCTTAAACTTTGCCTAAGCTCTTGACTGGCCTTTCTGTGATAGTTGGGATGGCTGTGCCTGCGATGCTGAACCGGAACTTGTTCTCCACCTTCCCTTTCCTCAGCACCATCGATCTTGACTTGGCAGGTTTGAAACGCATCCGGGCCCACTCCACCAGCTTTTCGAGCCCTTGCAGAATCCTCCGGCAGCCTGGGACTGATTCTGTGGTGACTGTGAGGTCATCCATGAATGCCCTGATAGGTGGTTGCCCTTGACCGGAATTCATTCTGGGCCCTCTGCACTCTGGTTCAGCAGACTTAGTGAGCATGTTCATGGCTAGGGAGAACAGTGTCACTGAGATAGTGCACCCTGTGATGATGCCGACCTCCACCTTGTGTCAGGTTGATGTAATTGCTCCCAAACAGACCCTCATCCTGAAGTTGCTGTATAGTACATCTGTAGAAATTTGCGAGAGTCTTTGGTGACATATCAAGTCTCCCCAGACTCCTAATGAAATACAACAGCTGTCATGCCATCTTTGTAATTGCATCAATATGTTGGGCCCAGGATAGATCCTCAGAGATGTTGACGCCCAGGAACTTGAAGCTGCTCACCCTTTCCTCTGCCGATCCCTTGATGAGGACTGGTGCGTGTTCCCTCAACTTCCCATTCATGAAGTCCACCATTAATTCCTTGGGCTTACTGATGTTGAGTGCAAGACTTTTGTTGCAACACCACTCAACCAGGTGATCTATCTTGTTCATGTATGCCTCTCCTTGACTATCTGAAATCCTGCCACGAGTAGTTGTGTTATCAGCAATCTTATAGATGGCATTTAGCTATGCCAAAGCACACAATCATGGTTATGTTGAGAATAGGCTAACAACACAATCACTGAGGAGCATCAGTATTGATTGTCGGTGAGGAGAAACTATTTCCAATCCACACTGACTGCGGTCTCCTAATGAGGAAGTCAAGGATCCAGTTGAGAGAGAGGTACAGGGGTCAGATTTTGGAGCTTGTTGATTAGCACTGGGAGAATGATGGTGTAGAAAGCTGAGCTGTAATCAATAATCATCTGGAAAGCTGCTAGAAATAAAGATCTGTAACTCATCACAAAATAATCATTGAATGCAAGGGGTTCCTTGCTTTTGTATGGCAGCCTTTCCTACCCAAGAACAGTTTAATGAGAGTGAAAACCTGGCCAATTGCGGCTTATCTGAAGAGTAGCCAAATTAGTGAAAATACGGATCTTCAATCTTTCACTTCTTTGATTTAGCTCAAGATATTTCTCAAAATTCTAGTAAGAGGAGAAGATGGCAGCACGCCGTGCGTACACAGATCTCCGGTGAAAAATTATGTCATATCTGTTAAATAGGGGCCATGGACAATTCTGATTTCATGGAGAATGGACGTGAAAGCACAGAGGAACATCTGGAGAAATTTCTGAAACGCTCATCCGCTGCTGTCGTTACTGTGTGGTCGGGAATCTTTCGGAGGGTAGGCCTCAAAATCTCTGGCCTTGCCTGCTTTTGGCGACCGAGAAGGAGGTCAAATCGTTCGGCAGAGATGCCTCTCAGTACTCGGTGTTCGGAGAGCTGATCGGAGCTCGAAGTTTTCGGATGATCCAGAGTCGGATTGTGGTCAGCATGGCAGGGAGAGATTTTCTTTCTTCCTTCCTTCTCTTGCCTGCGTGAGATGTGGGACATTTGAGAAACTTTGAACTTTACTGTGCTCACGGACTTTCTTCATCAAGTTATGGTATTGTTACACTGTTTGTAACTACATGTATAATTATGTGGTTTTGTCAGTTTTTTCAGTCTTGGTTTGTCCTGTGTTTTTGTGATATCACACCAGAGGAAATAATGTATCATTTCTTAATGCAGGCATTACCAAATGACAATAAAAGGGGACTACGTGTCTTCATAATCTGAAAATAAATAAATAAATAAATTGAGATCAATGGGAAATAGGAATCAAACTACTGTGGTGGATTTTAAACACTCTACACATCAATCAACCTACACTGATGTAGCAAAAACGTCTCTAGTTTTGTGTTGAAGAATCACTACTGTCTACGACATAAGCTGAAGACCAAGCCAGAACTTAACATGCCAGTGACACCATGTTGGTTTCCTATGACAACGAAGGGACAAATAAAGTATATATTGAATAAGGACCTAGTGCTTAACTGGAGTATATGACGCATAAACTCTTCTCAGGCTTCCAGCCAGATAGAGGTGTCGATTTTAACCGATGTTTCGATGACAAACTCCGCTATTTTCATCAAGATGGTGGAGTTTGTCATCAAAATGTTGGTTAAAATCAACACCTGTACTTGGCTAGAAGCCTGGGAAGATATACTTTAAATGTTTGACAGGTTAGTTGAATGTAGGAGGTTGGAACAATTGTGTAGTAAAGAGCCTATTGAATGAATACACAGCAAAATGAAAACAAAAAAGGTCTGTTCTAGCCTGATAATGCAGCTCAGGGTTACAAGCTATGTCATTGTGGGTAGAGCAACAATGAAGAAAATACATAATGCCATGGGTTTAATGACTGGACAGGCAGCATACTATGGACTTGTCTGCCCATGGATATGATTGGAGTTCTGTACATAATTCTGATCATTCTTCCACATACAATAGAATAGGGGTCCCCAACCTTTTTTGCAATGCGGACCGGCCCACCGGGGGGCGTAGGGTTGCCAACGGACAAGAGTAGCAGTCAAATACATTGTGTTTACCCCGAGAAAGACTACAATGACCATGAAGCCTTGCGTGGGCGCCAGTGCGCATGCGTGTACGTGCTGATTTTTTTCTACAAATTGCTTTTGGTGATTCTGTTCGGGGTGGGGGGGGTGCGTGTTAATCACGACTAGAATATAGATGATAAGTGGCTAATGCACTCAATTTCATTTCTAAAAGGGTTTATCTAACGAATTTAATATTAAACACACAGCGCATATTTTCCTCACATGAATATAGTGGTAAGTCAATTATCAGGGGAAGATGGGGGAGCTTGAAGTAAGTGTTGAACAACCTTCCAGTAGAAGTGGTAGAGACAGGTTTGATATGATCATTTAAAGAAAAATTGGATGGCTATATGGACAGGAAAGGAATGGAGGGTTATGGGCTGAGTGCAGGTCGGTGGGACTAGGTGAGAGTAGTGTTCGGCACGGACTAGAAGGGAAGAGATGGCCTGTTTCCGTGCTGTAATTGTTATATGGTTATATAGTTATATGAGTCAATAGCATCTTAACATTTTAAGTAACGTTTGGATATTAAACACACAGCACATATTTTCCCCATATGAACATATATAATCATTTCAACACACCAATATCGCTGAATCAGTGGGAGCCCTGGCCTTGTTTTCCTGCAACAAGACGGTCCTATCGAGGGGTGACGGGAGACAGCGATACTCGAAGGGCGTTCCTTATGTCCAGTCTATTCCGCGATTAGTTTTCGTTGCATTCATTGCAGAGATATGTTGTAAATGGAAGCAATGTTTTCAGT
This sequence comes from Mobula hypostoma, assembly GCF_963921235.1. Taxonomy (NCBI): domain Eukaryota; kingdom Metazoa; phylum Chordata; class Chondrichthyes; order Myliobatiformes; family Myliobatidae; genus Mobula; species Mobula hypostoma. The sequence continues at coordinate 38,291,442 of NC_086117.1, read as the reverse complement.
GCTTTCATGGCTATCACAAGATATTTAGCCTTGACTTTGATCCAGAATGCCGGCAGAGATGTGATGTCAAACATAATTTTCAGCCTGTCGTCATTTGCAAGCTCAAGGAGTAGACAATAGGTGCAGAAGTCGACCATTCGGCCCTTCGAGCCTGCACCACTGGTCTCCTTCCCGCGCTGCCATGGATGATGCGTGCGTAATGACCTGGCGTGCGTTCAATGTCAACAGTGGCCGTGACAGGGAATGAGGAAAGGTACAGCTGACTCATATTGCCAAATCATATCGTTTCCTCATGGCCCGGTAGCACATGCTTTGCGGCCCGGTGGTTGGGGACCTCTGCAGTAGAAGACTTTCTCAGCTTTGGAAATACTGAAAAACAGAGCAACCAATCTTTCAGAGGCACAAATAACTGCAGAAGCTGGAATCCAGAAGAACATACAAAACACTGGAAAACTCAATGGGCCAGGCAGCATCTGTGGAGGAAAATGGATAGCTGATGCTTCTCCTGAATTATGGGATAGATTCAAGATTGCTTATTGTCATCTGTCAGTGTACAAGTATAAAGAATGAAAATACTGTTGGTCTGGATCTGACCAGCAGATCCAGACCAGTAATAAAAAAGCACAGTAAGGGTAAAGAATACAATATAAAAAAATAAATATAAATACATACAATTAGCTTATAAGCATAGATTGAATATATGTGAATAAAGTGATGCTAGATACAGGAATGTCTGTACATAAAGGAGACTGTCAAGAAATGATAAATTAGTGGTGGGGTGGGTTAACTGACAGAGTTGTTGATTAGCCCGGTGACTTTGAGGAAGTAACTACTTTTGAGTGTGGTGGTCCTGGTGTGGTTGCTATGTAACCTTTTCCCTGATGGGAGAGGGACAAACCTACCATGAGTAGGGTGTGTGGGATCCTTCATAATATTGCTGGCCTTTTACCAGCATCTTTCTGGATATGTGCCCTTGGTGGCAGGTCGGTTGGTGCCTGGGTGTGTCTGGCAGTTTTTTCTACCCTCTGAAGAGCTCTCATGTTCGCCACTGTGCAGTTCCTGTGCCATGCAGTTGTGCAGCATGTTAGGATGCTCTCAACTCTGCATCAGTAGGAGGCTGAGAGTATTGATGTGCAGAGTCCAGCTCTCCTCAGGTTCCTCAGACAATAAAGTAGAGCCAGTGGCGGGAAGGGATGGAGCATTGGCAGGCAGGTAATATGAGCATAAGATAGAGGAGCAGAATTAGGCCATTTGGTCCATTGAGTCTGCTCTGCCATTTCATCATGGCTGATCTATCTTTTTCTTTCAGCCCCAATCTCATGCCTTCTCCCTGTATCCCTTCATTCCTTGACTAATCAAGACTATCAACCTCTTGAACGCAGCAGGCCAGGCAGCATCTATAGGAAGAGGTACAGTCGACGTTTCGGGCCGAGACTTAATCCTGACGAAGGGTCTCGGCCCGAAACGTCGACTGTACCTCTTCCTATAGATGCTGCCTGTCCTGCTGTGTTCACCAGCATTTTTTACGTGTTGCTTGAAATTCCAGCATCTGCAGATTTCCTCGTGTTTGCGACTATCAACCTCTGCCTTCAATATACATAAAGACTTGACCTCCACAGCTGCCTGTGGCAATGAATTCCAGAGATTCACTAGGTGGATCCAGGTGTTTAGGGGATTGACGATAGACCTGGAATGTCAGCTGTCCATTTCTCTCAATGGATGCTACCTGATCTGCCGAGCTCCTTCAGTGCTTTGTGCGTTGCAGCCAATCTGACAGTTACTTTGAAGTTTATGAGCAAAGAAGAGGGATTGAAGAGCATGCGATCACTAACAACAGAGTTGAAAAGAATCAGTTGAGTTATGATCAAAATATTTAATCTGGCTGAGCAAGTGGGGAAATAAACATTCAGCCTGACCAAAAGCACTCTGATATCTGAGGTCCAGTAGATTCTATTATATTTATTATACTTGTATCTTGATATAAAAGCTGTTGACTGCTCTCTTACAAACAGAATGAGTCATTTGTATTGTAGATTTTTTTAGATACTTCGTGCAACAACAGAGCAACATCAGGATGACAGTATTTAGGAGACAAAAGAGACTACAGATGCTGGAATCTGGAGCAGCAAACTCAATGTGTTGGGCAGCCTCTGTGGAGGGAAAGGAATTGCTAACATTTCAAATTGAAACCCTTCAATAGGACTGAGAATGGAGATGGTCGGTTTGAAGAGGAGAAGGGAATGTTGAGACAAGAGCCAGTGGTGATTGATGGATCAACGAGGGGTAATTTGATCAGTGATTGATGGATCAAGGGGGTGGTGTTGAAAGATAGAGACAGCTGAATGATAGAAAAATCCATTGGAGCCAGGTGTAGAGAGAAGAAGATGAAGGTGGCGATATCTATGAGAGTTATGACTCACTGGCTCCCCTCCTACCCCTTCTGATTCTGGTGGCATCTTCCCTTCATCTTTTCTGCACTGGTTCCCACTATCACCTTCCTTACTTATTAGCATGTTCTAGTGCAGGTAGCCTTTGTGCACCTGCTTATCACCCCCCTAGTTGTCTCCACCACCGCATATCTGGCTCCATCTGCCTCTTTTATTTCTGTCTTCTCCATCTATCATGATGGTCATACTGAGGGCACCATTCCCCGGCAATGAACTTTGTGGTAACTTCTACTTTGAAAAAGGCACATTCGAAAACATCATGCCCAAAGAAACAACTTTATCTCGAACATCAAAACCATTATGTATATACAGAGGCTTTCACAACCCGTACGGCATGGCAGGAACACTGTATATGATACACACCGGAAGTGAAAAGAACGGAAGTAAAAACTTCCTCCCATTATCCTAATTAGTATTAACTTACTTTTAATAATGCTCACTTAACAACACTTCTCCTCCTTTAAAATCCAACACTCCAAAGCTAAACACCTAGGAAATAAAAACAGTGGTGTTATTAACTTGCGTACCCTTGAAAACTTATACTAGTATCTCAGCAATAGTTTACCAATACAAAACATCTGGAAAACATGACAGATTCAACATTCAATCTAATAACAAAAAAAAACTGTCCCATCAAAGATTCTGTCAGGAGGTTTACGAGTGCGCTGTGATCTGCGCACTACCCTCGGTGACCCAGCAGGCACTGCTGGTGATGGTGTTTTGGGTCAGTCTGGTGTTGGGGGCATGAGAGGAGTCTGTGTGTCTGCGTGAAAATGTCCATTCTCCTCAGGGGACCCCAACCCCTCTGCCAGCATCTCGCCCTCTGGCAAAGTCACTGGTGGACACGCTTCCGCTGTAGTCTGTCTCACTTTTGCCTTCATGTCCGGGCGCAGCAGGTCCAATCTTGACTTGGGTCTACGCCCCATCAGCATCTCTGCTGGAGTGCATGCAGTTGTAGTCTGTGGTGTGAGGCGGTATTTAAACAGGAAACGTGAAAGCTGAATGCTAAGCGAGTCCCCTGTAATCTGCTTCATGCCTTCATTCACTGTCTGAACAGCCCCCTCAGCCAAACCATTGGAGGCTGGGTGGAAAGGGGCCATCCAAATGTGACGAATGCTATTCTGCTGCATGAACTCACTGAACAGCTCACTGGTGAACATTGGGCCATTATCAGTGACCAGAGTGTCAGGCAACCCATGGACTGCAAACACTTGCCCGAGTTTGTTTATGGTTGAGGGGGCTGTGATGTTGCTCATGATGTGAGCTTCGATCCATTTAGAATGTGCATCTACCATTACAAGAAACATCTGCCCCACAAAAGGGCCAGCAAAATCCAAATGTAGCCTAGACCAGGGGTGGTCAGGCCACTCCCATGGGTGCAAAGGAGCTGGTGTTGGCATATTCTGATTAGTCTGACAATGTGTGCATGATTTTACCTTGTTCTCCAGATCCTGATCCATTCTTGGCCACCAAACGTAGGATCTTGCAAGGCTTTTCATCTGAGACACTCCTGGGTGAGCCTCATGAACTTCTTCCACAATCTGTGAATGGCCAGGGGGAACCATGATGACCCTCACCCCCCCCCCACCGCCCCAGAAAATGCAGCCATCCTGCAGACTGATTTCTGTCAACACACATCAAAGTTGCTGGTGAACGCAGCAGGCCAAGCAGCATCTATAGGAAGAGGCGCAGTCGACGTTTCAGGCCGAGACCCTTCGTCAGGACTAACTGAAGGAAGAGTGAGTAAGGGATTTGAAAGCTGGAGGGGGAGGGGGAGATGCAAAATGATAGGAGGAGACAGGAGGGGGAGGGATAGAGCCGAGAGCTGGACAGGTGATTGGCAAAAGGGGATATGAGAGGATCATGGGACAGGAGGTCCGGGAAGAAAGACAAGGGGGGGGGACCCAGAGGATGGGCAAGGAGTATATTCAGAGGGACAGAGGGAGAAAAAAGAGAGTGAAAGAAAGAATGTGTGTATAAAAATAAGTAACAGATGGGTTACGAGGGGGAGGTGGGGCTTTAGCAGAAGTTAGAGAAGTCGATGTTCATGCCATCAGGTTGGAGGCTACCCAGACGGAATATAAGGTGTTGTTCCTCCAACCTGAGTGTGGCTTCATCTTTACAGTAGAGGAGGCCGTGGATAGACATGTCAGAATGGGAATGGGATGTGGAATTAAAATGTGTGGCCACTGGGAGATCCTGCTTTCTCTGGCGGACAGAGCGTAGATGTTCAGCAAAGCGATCTCCCAGTCTGCGTCAGGTCTCACCAATATAAATTAAAATGTGTGGCCACTGGGAGATCATCCACGGCCTCCTCTACTGTAAAGATGAAGCCACACTCAGGTTGAAGGAACAACAACTTATATTCCATCTGGGTAGCCTCCAACCTGATGGCATGAACATTGACTTCTCTAACTTCCGCTAAGGCCCCACCTCCCCCTCGTACCCCATCTGTTACTCATTTTTATGCACACATTCTTTCTCTCACTCTCCTTTTTCTCCCTCTGTCCCTCTGAATATACCTCTTGCCCATCCTCTGGGTCACCCCCCCCCCTTGTCTTTCTTCCCGGACCTCCTGTCCCATGATCCTCTCGTATCCCCTTTTGCCTATCACCTGTCCAGCTCTCGGCTCTATCCCTCCCCCTCCTGTCTTCTCCTATCATTTTGCATCTCCCCCTCCCCCTCCAGCTTTGAAATCCCTTACTCACTCTTCCTTCAGTTAGTCCTGACGAAGGGTCTCGGCCTGAAACGTCGACTGCGCCTCTTCCTATAGATGCTGCTTGGCCTGCTGCATTCACCAGCAACTTTGATGTGTGTTGCTTGAATTTCCAGCATCTGCAGAATTCCTGTTGTTAGACTGAGTTCTGTCTTGCGTTTGGCATAAGGCCTCAGTTCCTCTCCTTCCACGTCTCTGGGCCAACCTTGTAAAAGAAAAGTCTTGACTTGGGACAGGACTGGGTCCCTCTCTGTCCACTGCCTGATCTGGGTCGCCTTTGCAGGTGTCTCTGACAGCCTCTCCAATGAAATCACAGTCTCTGGAGGCACATATGTAGTAACAGGTGTCTCAGGTAAAGGTAGTCGACTCAGTGCATTGGCGTTTGCATTATCCCCACCCGCTCTGTACACTATAGTATACTGGTAGGCTGACAATGTAAGAGCCCAACGCTGTATCCTGGCTGAGGGTAGCAGTGGGATGTATCTAGTCTCACTGAATAGGCTCATCAGTGGTTTATGGTCCGTATAAATTGCAAATACGCGTCCATAAAGGTACTGATGAAAACGTTTGACCGCAAAAACAATGGCCAGACCTTCTTTGTCTAGTTGTGAATATCCCTTCTCAGCAGCTGTCAGGGTACGTGAAGCAAAACCAATAGGCTTCTCTGAACAGTCCTCCATTACATATGAGAGAACTGCCCGACTCCATAGGGCGAGGCGTCACATGCCAGGGTGATCTCCTTGTCTGGATCATAGTGAACAAGCAGTTTCGCTGAGTGGAGGAGTTCTTTCACTTCCTTGAAAGCTTTCTCCTGCTCTTCACCCCACTGCCACTTAGTGTCATTGTGAAACAGCTTATACAGTGGGGTCAAAACCCTTGAGAGGTCAGGAAGAAACTTGCCATAATAATTCACTATGCCCAAAAATGATCTGAGTTCCATGACGGTCTTAGGGCTTGGGGCCTCCTTAATAGCTCTCACTTTGTCCTCCACAGGGCAAAGCCCCTCGCTGTGATCTTTTGTCCCAGGTAAGTCACACTCGATGCCAGGAACACATATTTTCCACATTTCAACCGCAGCCCTGGGTCTGAGAGCCTCTTCAGCACCTGTTCTAAATTAGCCAGATGCTCCACATCCGTAGCCTCCATGATCAAAATATCATCAAGGTACACTGCTACGTGCAGAATCCCCTGCAGCAAGGTGTCCATTGTCCTTTCGAAAATGGCAGGGCTGGACGCCACTCCAAACACCAAGTGATTGTACTTGAATAATCCCTTGTGCGTATTAATTGTAACGTACTCCTTTGAACCCTTGTCGAGTAGCAGCTGTTGGTAGGCGTGGCTCATGTCCAGATTTGTGAACAGCTTACCCCTTGACAGGGTCGCAAACAGGTCATCCACCCATGGCAATGGGTAGTCCTCCAGCCTAGAGACCTGATTCACCGTAAGCTTATAATCCCCACATATCCTCACCGTTTTGTCTGCCTTCAAAACTGGAACAATGGGAGCTGCCCACCTTGAAAACTGGACGGACTCAATAATGCCCAGCCTCTGTAAACATTCCAGTTCCTCCTTGACTTTGTCTTTCATGGCGTAGGGCACCGACCTGGGCTTAAAAAAGCGTGGTGTAGCCTCAGGGTCGACATGGAGTTTCACTGTCATACCCTTCAGTGTTCCCAGCTCGTCCCTGAAAACGTCACTGTACCACTGCAGAATGTCCTCCGTCGTGTGTGCATACTTAATTTCATGCCAGATTAGCCGGATTTTGTGAAGCCAATCACGACCCAAAAGACTGGGCCCCCTAACCTTAGCTATCACTAGCCTGACTTCAGCCTTCTGACCCCCGGCTGAAATGTCCACATATAACACCCCTAAATGAGGTATGGGCTGCCCCGTATAGGTCCTGAGTTGGGGCTTTGACAGTCTAATGGGAGGCAGGTTGGACCCCCATGTCCTCCTGTAGGCCTCCTCACTAATGACCGATGCAGTAGCCCCTGAATCAATCTCAGGCTTAATGTCCTTTCCCCTGGCAGTGACTGTGGCATAATATGGTTCAGGTGGTTCCTCATCTGTTTCCACTCCAAACATGACGCTGCCTCTTCATCTGCATCTTCTAGATGGTGTGTGGCTGCCTGAAGCTGTTGAGCTTTCTCCTGCCCAGGCTTGATCTTACCCTTTGAACTTCTACACTTTTTAGCTAAATGTCCCTTTTCGCTACAAGCATGGCAGACAGTGCCTTTGAATTTGCAATCATTTGCATAGTGCGTCCCTCTACACCACTTTGCCTGTTTACAAGTCTCCCTCCTGACTTGGTGCACTGCCGCTGACTGCGACCTCCCATGTTCTTTCTGGATATCCTTGACATTATTAGCAGCCACCTCCATGCCTTGGGCAATTTCCAAGGCTTTCTTGAAAGACAATGGTGGGGATTCCCCGAACACGTGGCGTTGTATGCCATCATTATTAATGCCACATACCAATCTATCACAAAGCATGTCTTCCAACACCGGTCCAAAATCACGATGCTCCGACAGCTGCCAAAGCTCGGCCACAGACTGATCTGGCTTCCTGAAACGGCTGTGAAACTAACACCATTGGACTATCACAGAAGGCTTCAGATTGTAATGGTTCCCCACAAGCTTGACCAGTTCATCATATGGAATGTCCCCCCATTTCCGCGGTGTGGCTAAATTCTTTATTGGCTTGTAAGTCTTCGCCCCACACACACTCAGGAGAATAGAGCACTTCTCAGCCTCCTCAGTAATTCCATTAGCACAGAAAAAGTGTCCCAACCCTTCCTCATACTCCGGCCAGTCCTCCATTAACTCCACAAATTCAACGATAGTCCCCAACATAGCCATCTGAACATGAGGCCCTTTATTGGCACTGCTGCTCCCGCTCGAAACGTGGCGACACGTCCACAAAACCAGTTCACCTCGTCGCCAAAAATATATGGTAACTTCTACTTTGAAAAAGGCACACTCGACAACTTCATGCCCAAAGAAACAACTTTATCTCGAATGTCAAAACCATTATGTATATACAGAGGCTTTCACACCCCTTTACGGCATGGCAGGAACACTATATACGATGCACACTGGAAGTAAAAAGAACTGAAGTAAACCCTCCCCCCATTATCCTAATTAGTATTAACTTACTTTTAATAATGCTCACATTACAACAAACCATATTTATTGTAATATGATGCCCACATCATATGGGAAAGGATCTTAATTGATGTGCTGCCGAAATGAAGACCATGTAAGACATACAGTCTTAGGCACATGTATATAGCTAGGGTGTCTAAGACATATGCAGAGTACTGTATTTGTCAATGTGGAATGTCACTCTGGTGCTTCCCACTCCCTCCCTTTGCCCTTCCTCTTTTCTCAACCATGGTTTCCCTCTCCCTGCCCCCTTTCCCACTCTCAATACACAATAGAGACCCATATCAAAATCAGCTTTATCATAACTCACATATGTCATGAAATTTGCTATTTTGCAGCAGCAGCAGTACAGTGCGATGCAAAAATTACCACAATACTGTGCAAAAGTCTGAGGAACCCCAGTTATATATACATGCCTGAGACTTTTTCCCAGTACTGTAGGTCATACCAGGAAGTTCACAGTCAATGTAAAGTAATCATTTTGTTGTGAGAATATAAAAGAAAAACAGAAAAGCAAATTACAACCAAGAGAAAACCTGCAGATGCTGGAAATCCAAGCAATAGACACAAAATGCTGGAGGAACTCAGCAGGCCAGGCAGCACCTATGGAAAAAAGTACAGTCAATTTTTTTTTTCCATAGACGCTTCCTGGCCTGCTGAGTTCCTCCAGCATTTTGTGTGTGTTGTTGACTAATCAGAAAATGATGGAAATGCTCAGCAGGTCAGACTGAATCTGTCAAAAGAGGAAGAATTGATGTTGTAGGTCAGAGGCCCTTCATCAGAACCAGTTTCTCGTGTTTTGCTTGTAAAAAGTATACTCTCAATTGATTAGATTAGATTATGAGGACACTCAGTCCTCGTTTATTGTCACTTAGAAATGCATGCATTAAAAATGATACAACATTCCTCCAGAATGATATCACAAGAAAACACAGGACAAACCAAGACTAAAACTGACAAAACCACATAATTATAACATATAGTTACAACAGTGCAAAGCAATAGAATAATTTGATAAAGAGCAGACCATGGGCACGGTAAAAAAAAAGTCTCAAAGTCCCGATAGACCCATCATCTCACGCAGGTGGCAGAAGGGAGGAACTCTCCCCGCCATGAACCTCCAAGCACCGTCAACTTGCCAATGCAGCACCATTGGAAGCACCCGACCGCAGCGGACTCTGAGTCCATCCGAAAACTTCGAGCCTCCAACCAGCCCCTCTGACACAGCCTCTCCGAGCACCATCCTCTGCCAAGCACTTTGACCCTACCCCAGCCACCGAACAACAAGCAAAGCCGAGGACTCGGGGCCTCCTCCTCCGGAGATTCTGGACCACACAGTAGCAGCAGCAGCGAAGCAGGCATTTCAGAAGTTTCACCAGATGTTCCTCCGTGCTCTCACGTCCATCTCCATCCTACTTGACAAGTAACAGACATCAACACCAGCGTTGCCGCTGCGAGCTGCGTCGCGCCGCCATCTTCTCCTCCCGAATTGGAGATGATGTTGAAATTTACAATAAAATGCAATTAGTTTCATAAACTCATGTACTTGTTGCAATATTTTAAGCTGAGGAGATGTGTATGAGAAGTAGAGAACCTCAGAGTTAGTGTCATGTCTTACTTTTGAATCCACTGTACAATAATGTGAGAGGGAGATGTTACACTCTTTCCTGCAGCAAAGAATCCTCCAGTCATCTTGGTGCACTGACGTAGGAGTCCTGCTTGACTTCACCCACTTAGCAGACTGATCAGAATTCAAACATGCACATGACATTGGTTTTGTACACTTCATTAAAGTGGCAGTGCACAAAATAGGTTGCGATCAATCTGTGGGTATGTCACTTTCAATCTTGACACTAGATCAGTAAGCATCAAATCATAGTTTGAAATTGATTATTTTAAAGATTCCTCTCTTCAGTTGTTGCAGTTCAGGGATGGTGGTGATGTGGGATAGTTTCTGCATTGGGGTCAATAGGTCTAATTTCAATTTATATTTAATCCCTTTTAAATAAGAATGGAAAATATTTGATGTGCTCATAAGATCGAACAGCACCTGTGTGGAGGGAGAAGCAGAGTTGAGATATAGATTCAATTGTTAAGAATTGGCGCATTTAACAGTACAGTACTAAATGGTTTACAAGAGATCAGTAAAATGTTGTTGAAGAAGTATTTGGAATATATTATCATGCTAATGAAATTGATACCATATAAATTCAAGTTGTTGTTGTTATTGCCATAGAATTGAAGTTAAAATCACCAACAGATTGAATGCCTTATTTGTAAAACACTGTGGAAATAAATGCTAGTCCTTTGATGCAGTACTTCAGATTCTAGTTATTACAGTTATTAGAAATGTTCTATGAACCCATCTTATCCAGCTGTGATAGAGAAGATGTCAGGTAACTTCAATAACCTGCTATGTAACTTTACTACACTAGTTGTTCTAATGCAGGTAGCAGACAAACATTCTCCTGCCCACTGGAAAATGGTTAATTCATTTAATTTAAAACAATCTCTTTCTACATGTAACTAGAGCACCAGTGGTCATCTCCTTAAGATGCTAAGGGTGAGAAAACTGTTCATTAATAGATTTGGGAGAAGGATTATAAGTTCTTGCAACATTACTTAAAATACACACTGAGATTTTACAGCAGCTAGTGGAAGATTTGGCTTAATCACCTTATTGACTTGAGAATGGTTGTTTTTACTTATTAGCACACAATTAAAATAATCTGACATCGAAGTGATAGCTTGCCAAACTGCGCAGTTATATTTCCTACTAATCCTGGAGTGCAGATACAGATGGATGCTATAGTGGAGTTAATGTGTTTAGATTCATTCAGCAGCATGTCCATTTTAAGATTACGTAATTAAACTTTGATCTGTATAATTTTGTTCTCACCTACATTAATATACATCTACCATTCTTATATTTCAATTATTAGAGTTAAAATTGTGCCAGTCTTCTATGTGAGACTAATTAAGAAGTAATTTTGACAAAGAGTCTTAATATCCTTGTGATTCCTTATTCAACCACAGCTTCTGATGTATTGTCTCCCTTTTCAGTTTAACTCTTGTCATTTAACCTTATAGTATGAAAATGTATTAGCATCAGGGCTGTTGGTTTCTGTTGGCTGTTTTCTTCAAAACACAACCAGCTCTGTCTCCTTATTGCTAAAACTATTCTTTAATGCATTCAGCAAACATGTCAGCACTTTCAATCTTAGCTTCATATGTCAGCCATTACGTGGTTGAAAGCTTTTAACTTCTACAATAAAGAAAAATGAGCTGTATGAAATAGTATGCAATTGGTGGCATTCCTACAAAAATAATTCTAAGATTCAATGTTCATTTATTGTCAAAGTATGTCTGAAGTATGACTGTCTGTCTAGGTACCATATCCGATGAGGACTTTGGTGAACATGGTTTTCCATCTAGATCTATCCTTCGTCTGCAGTATACAACCCTTCCTCACAGACAACAAAGAACCATGAAACTATCAGTTTAAAAAAAAGCAACAAACATCAAAACCCCCTTCTCCCATGTGCAAAAGATTTGTGCAAATGGCAACCAAAAGACAAGAAAAACCTTAGAATATAAAACACAAGATCAAAAAACATTTTTCAGTACAGTTCAGCTCAGTGTTCATTATCTGCAGGCCACCCCGATTCAAAAATCACCCAAAAGTAGCAAAACAAAAAGAGTGACCAGAACACATCATAAACCTGAATTAGTGTCCAAAGCTAGAATCCATGTCAATTTAAACCATCAGGGGAGCAAGAAATCACTTGACAGCAAGGACCTTTGCTTGGGTGCAGTGCGGTGGGGGGGGGGGGGAACGGCGGAGGTTGAGGAGGAGAGAAAAGAGAGAGAGAGAGAAGAGAGTGAAGACATAGAGAGAGATAGAGATGGAGAGAGATAGAGAGATGAAAGAATGTTACAGTCAGATGCCTGCATCAAGATTTCATAACTCTTTCTGAACCAAAAACTAACCAAAAGGTTGTCTGACTTTCTATCCTAGGGTGCTGTGGTGCCCCTCTGTTAGATCTGAAGCTTTCAAACACATTGCAAGATGAAAGGTCACCTGGAGTAATTATTTATTTAAAATACAAACTTTTCCTCTGGATTCATACTGGACAATAATGCCACCAAAGTAACAAGCCAAGAAAAAAAGTAATTAGTTGACTCCAATGTGTCCAGCTTTGAGCTAAACATGCATTTGGTGGTGTGAGTATTGGTGGAAATGTTTGTTATCCTACTTTTCCAACAAGTGGAGAGTCTCAAGGCTGTGGGACCAGATGGCATCACAGGACGAATACTCAGGAACCAGCCAGGCTTGACAAGAAACTCAGAGACCTCAGCCTTGACCCTCTCTTGTGCAGCTGGATCCTGGACTTCCTGTCAGATCACCAGCAGGTTGTAAGAATGGGCTCCCTCACCTCCAACCCTCTGACTTTCAATACAGGAGCCCCTCAGGGCTGCGTACTGAGTCCCCTCCTTTACTCCCTGTATACTATGACTGTATCACCACCCATAGCTCCAATCTGCTAATTAAATTTGCCAACAAAACTTCATTGATTGGCCTTATCTCAAACAATAACGAAATAGCCTACAGGGAAGAAGCCATCTCTCTGATACAGTGGTGTCAATAAAACAACCTCTCCCTCAATGTCATAAAAACAAAGGAGCTGGTTGTGGATTACAGGAGGAATGGAGACGGGCTTACCCCTATTGACATCAATGGATCTGGGGTTGAGAGGGTAAACAGCTTTAACTTCCTCGGCATCCACATCACTGAGGACCTCACGTAGTCTGTACACACCAGTTATGTTGTGATAAAGGCACAACAGTGCCTCTTTCACCTCAGACTGTTGAGGAAGTTTGGTATGGGCTCTTAAATCCTGAACTTTCTACAGGGGCACAATTGAGAGCATCCTGACTGGCTACATCACTGCCTGGTGTGGGAACTGTACCTCCCTTAATCGCAGGACTCTGAAGAGAGTGGTGCAGACAGCCCAGGGCATCTGTAGTTGTGAACTTCCCATGATTCAGGACATTTACAAGGACAGGTGTGTAAAAAGGGCCCGTAGGATCACTGGGGACCCAAGTCATCCAAGCTCAATCTATTCCAGCTGTTACCATCCGGGAAGCAGTACCGCAGCATAGAAGGTAGGGACCAACAGGCTCCAGGACAGCTTCTTCCACTAGGCCATCAGAATGATGAACACACTGATTTGAGAGTACTCTATATTACATTGACTGTTCTATTTATTATAAATTACTATGATTGCACATTGCACATTTAGAGGGAGACGTAACATAAAGATTTTTACTCCTCATGTATGTGAAGGATGTAAGAAATAAAGTCAATTCAACTCAATTAGTTAAATCTTCACACGTTTTGTTTTAGCCAAAGAACACATAACAGAACCACAGCCCCAAAAAAACATTTACAGCCACTTATATTATATTACTGCATTAACCTTAAGAGCATAATCAACTAGGTTTAAAAGAATAAATCTTAAATTGGAGAATGTCTGCTGATGCTGGAAATACAAAGTCACATGCCCAAAATGCGGGAAGAACTCAGCAGGTCAGACAATAGCTGTGGAAATGAATAGATAGTCGATGTTTTGGGCCGAGTCCCTTCTTCAGGACTGAAAAGGAAGGAGGGAGATGCCCGAATAAGTAGGAGGGAGGATCGGAAGGAGGCTAGATGGAAAGAGATAGGTGATGCCAGGTAGGTGGGAAAGGTCAAGGGCTGGAGAACAAGGGATCTGATAGGAGAGGAGAGTGGACCATAGGGGAAAGGGAAGGAGGAGGGGATCCTCTCTCTCAGCCTCAAGCTTGCACCTGCTCAGTTCTCAACCTTGTGTGTGCAGGTTATCGATCACAATTATCCCTCCTTTTTTGTCACAGGAATCAGATTTTTTATCATTAGATTAAAGTAAAGTTTATTGCATTCCACTGGAATGATCAGAGGTTGGATTCTTGTAACTAGTCTGGGTGAGATCTAAACTCACAGACACTCTTTTTTCCATTATTATGGGTGCTCTCTTTATTTCAGAAATAAACTCTATATGACATAAAATATACACATACTGTATACAGAAGAATAAACACAGTGCCAAGCTCTTTACAATCTAGTGTCATTTAGTTAATATGTTCTGTAGTATTACCTCATCTTTTATTGTGTACAGCACCAATACAAAGACTTCCATCTCCCTTTAAGTGATGTGAGTTGCTGCTGGTCAGTTTCAGTAGAAGCAAATGAATCCCAGTATTACCAGTGCCAACAGGGAAGACGTCACAATTAGTATCTGGTCCCTTCATGAGCTGCATGCCTGCTAATCACTCACAAACAACAACCACACAAGTTATCACAGTTCTCCCATGTAGTGTTGTTAAAGCATTGCTCATAATCGGCTTTTGTATTTCTGGTCTCCCGTTACAGGATTGTTGTTCTGTTAAGCTTACACATTGTAAATTTAAATTAAAATTCTTCTGAATTGTTGCTCTGCAAATGGTTCTTGTTTTGCAAGATGAGATTTAGTTTTATCAGTACAATGTTTTAATAAAAGGTTTATTAAATTTGCCAGATATACATTTTCTGTTCAATCTTTATTTATCATTATAAATCGTTATACGATCAAGGTTGATGAGGAAGAGAACTGTGAGAAGGATATGTTGCTGCGAGTTACTGGATTGTACTGTTTGCTTTATCTATTTCCTCTTGAGACAATCTAATCCACAATGTTGGTCATTTAATTTTTAAGTAAGTGAAGTGTATTGTCACACATATTTAATCAGAAGTTCAGGTGTGCTGTCTGACTTAAAGCATCCTTTTGAAAACCAGAATAACAGAGTCAGCAAAGCTAAATCAAGATTTGTGCTGAGTTCCAATGTTAATGTTAATATTAATGAACATCTATTTCACTGCGACTCTGTGAACATTTGGGGTGGAGGTGGGTGAAATAATAGTCACCTTTACCCTTTCTGCAGCTTCCTTTATGTTATTCAAATAAAATAGTATCTTGCAGAAACATTGGAACAAGCAGGAGGAGGATTAGGCTACTTATCTCCTCATGTCACATCTGCAATTCAATAAGATCACAGCTCATCTGACTCCATTTTTCTATATGCTTCATATATTCCTGTCTGTTCCTCATAATATTTTACTACCACAAAGTGCATCTTGCCTATCTTGATCTTGGATATTTTCAGAGACTCCATCTCTGCACAGCTCTCTTGAATGGAGATACCAAAAGATTCATGATTGCCTGCAAGAAAAAAATCATATATATTTTCTTGTCTATTTTAATCAGGTAACCTGTAATTCTGCAGTAATATCTTCACATCCTGGAAGCATCTTCTCACCATCAAAGTTCAAAGTAAATTTTATTATCAAAGTTGATACAACCCTGAGATTTATTTTCCTGTGAGCACACTCAGCAAATCTATGGAATAGTTACAAAAAACAGAGTCAATAACTAAAAACTAGATATTGTATATGTTATATCGGAGGGATAGGAAGGTGGTGTGGCTCTACTGGTAAAGAATGGCATCAAATCAGTAGAAAGATGTGATATAGGATCGGAAGATGTTGAATCCTTGTGGGTTGAACTAAGAAAAACTGCAAGGGTAAAAGGACGTTGACGGCAGTTATATACATGCCTCCCAACAGTGGCTGCGAGGTAGGCCATAGGTTACAACAGGAGATAGAAAAGATGAGTCAAAATGGCAATATTGTGGCTAGGCATAGCTCAAATACCATCTATGAATTTGCTGATGATACAACTATTGTTGCTAGAATCTCAGGTAGTGACGAGAGGGCGTGCAGAAGTGAGATATGCCAATGAGTGGAATGGCGCCGCAGCAACAACCTAGCATTCAAAATCAGTAAGACAAAAGAGCTGATTGTGCACTTCAGGAAGGGTAAGACGAAAGAACACATTCCAATCCTTATAAAAGGATCAGAAGAGGAGAGAGTGATCAGCTTCAAGTTCCTGGGTGTCAAGATCTCTGAGGATCTAACCTGATCCCAACATATCGATGTAGTTATAAAGAAGGCAAGACAGTGGCCATACTTTATTAAGAGTTTAAAGAGATTTGGTATGTCAACAAATATACTCAAAAATTTCTATAGTTGTTCTGTGGAGAGCATTCTGACAGGCTGCATCACTGTCTGGTATGAAGGGCTACTGCACAGGACTGAAAGAAGCTGCAGAAGGTTGTAGATCTAGTCAGCTCCATCTTGGGTACTAGCCTACAAAGTACCCAGAACATCTTCAGGGAGCAGTCTCAGAAAGGCAGCGTCCATTATTAAGGACCTCCAGCACCCAGGGCATGCACTTTTCTCACTGTTACCATCAGGTAGGAGGTACAGAAGCCTGAAGGTACACACTCAGCGATTCAGGAACAGCTTCTTCCCCTCTGCCAGCCGATTCCTAAATGGACATTGAATCTTTGGACACTACCCCACTTTTTTTAATATACTGTATTTCTGATTTTGCATGTTATTTAATATCTATTTTTTTTCTCTGCTAGATTATGTATTGCATTGAACTGCTGCTGCTTAGTTAACAAATTTCACGTCACATGCCAGTGAAAATAAACCTGATTCTGATATTATGGTAGTCATGGGAGATTTTAACATGCAGGTCAATTGGGAAAAACAGGTTGGTAATGGATCTCAAGAGAGTGTACTTGTTGAATGCCTAGGCGATAGCTTTTTAGAGCAGTTTATCATCGAACCTACTAGGGGAACAGCTATACTGGGTTGGGTGTTACGTAATGAACTGGAGACTATTAGGGAGCTTAAGGTAAAAGAACCCTTAGGAACCAGTGATCACGGTATGATTGAGTTCAACTTGAAAAGTTAACCTGCAGGTTGAGTCTGTGGTGAGGAAGGCAAATGCTATGTTATCATTCATTTCAAGAGGTTTAGAATACAAGAGCAAGGACGTGATGTTGAGGCTTTATAAGGCACTGGTGAAGCCTCACCTTGAGTATTGTGAACAGTTTTGGGCCCCTCATCTTAGAAAAGAAATGCTGGCATTGGAGAGGGTACAGAGGAGGTTCACAAGGATGACTCCAGGAATGAAAGAGTTATCATATGAGGAACGTTTGATGGCTCTGGGTCAGTACTCACTGGAATTCAGAAGGATGAGGGGGAATCTCTGAAACCTTTCGAACGTTGAGAGGCCTAGACAGAGTAGATGTGGAAAGGATATTTCCCATGGTGAGAGAGTCTAGGACAAGAGGACACAGCCTCAGGATGGAGGGCACCCTTTCAAAACAGAGATGCAGGGAAATTTCTTTAGCCGAAGGGTGGTGAACTTGTGGAATTTGTTGCTACATACAGCTGTGGAGGCCAGGTTGTTGGATGTATTTAAGGCAGAGATTGATAGGTTCTTATTTGGACATGGCATCAAAGGTTACGGGGAGAAGGCTGGAAACTGGGGTTGAGGAGGAGAAAAATAAAGGATTACCCATGATTGAATGGCAGAGCAGACTTGATGGGCCAGATTTCCTAATTTTGCTCCTATGTCTTATGGTCTTAGAGTGCAGAAGACAACAAACTGTGCAAATGCAGAAATAAATGGTTATAAACAATGAAAACCATGTACTCTTTCAAACATCCCCTTTCAAATCCTACACATTTCAACAAGATCCCTCTGACTTTTCTGATCTTCAGTGAGTATTGCCACAAGCTGCTCGTTTATTCCTCAGAAAACTTCCTCATTGATGATATAAACTGCTGTAGATATTAAGCATTTTAACCCTTCACCGGAACTGATGAAGTGCCTCTCTTTCAATAGACATTGCCTGACCTAAGGAATAAACCAATTTATTTTGGCTTTATTTCAGAATCACCAGAACCCATAGTGTTTTGTTTTTCTATTAAACTAGTAAACCTTCTCTGAGCTGCTTCTATTGAAGTGAGACCAAAACTCTATACAAACCAAAACAACTAACATGAGGAAACCTGCAGATGCTGGAAATTCAAGCAACACACACAAAAAATGCTGGTGAATGCAGCAGGCCAGGCAGCATCTATAGGAAGAGGTACAGTCGACGTTTTGGGCCGAGACCCTTCGTCAGGACTAACTGAAGGAAGAGATAGTAAGAGATTTGAAAGTCGGAGGGGAAGTGGGAGATCCGAAATGATAGGAGAAGACAGGAGGGAGAGGGATGGAGCTAAGAGCTGGAAAGTTGTTGGGCAAAAGGGATACCAGACTGGAGAAGGGAGAGGATCATGTGATGGGAGGCCTAGGGAGGAAGAAAGGGGGTGGCTGGTGGAAACCCAGAGGATGGGCAAGGAGTTATAGTGAGAGGGACAGAGGGAGATAAAACAGAGAAAAAAAAAGGGGAAAGAAAAATAAATAAATAAACAAATAAATAACGGATGGGGTACGAGGGGGAGGTGGGGCATTAACGGAAGTTAGAGAAGTCAATGTTCATGCCATCAGGTTGGAGGCTACCCAGACGGAACATAAGGTGTTGTTTCTCCAACCTGAGTGTGGCTTCATCTTGACATTAGAAGAGGCCGTGGATAGACATATCAGAATGGGAGTGGGACGTGGAATTAAAATGTGTGGCCACTGGGAGATCCTGCTTTTTCTGGCGGACAGAGCGTAGAAAGGGGCTTCCCTTCCTCCACCATCAACTCTGCTCTCAAACGCATCTCCCCCATTTTACGTACATCTGCTCTCACTCCATCCTCCCGCCACCCCACTAGGAATAGGTTTCCCCTTGTCCTCACCTACCACCCTACCAGCCTTCAGGTCCAGCATATAATTCTCCGTAACTTCCGTCCCCTCCAACGGGATCCCACCACTAAACACATCTTTCCCTCCCCCCTCTTTGCTTTCCACTGGGATCGCTCCCTACACGACTCCCTTGTCCATTCGTCCTCCCATCCCTTCCCACTGATCTCCCTCCCGGCACTTATCCTTGTAAGTGGAACAAGTGCTACACATGCCCTTACACTTCCTCCCTCACCACTATTCGTGGTCCCAGACAGTCCTTCCAGGTGAGGTGACACTTCACCTGTGAGTCGGCTGAGGTGATATACTGCATCCGGTGCTCCCGATGCGGCCTTCTAAATATTGGCGAGTCCCAACACAGACTGGCAAACCATTTCGCTGAACACCTACGATCTGTCTGCCAGTGAAAGCAGGATCTCCCAGTGGCCCCACATTTTAATTCCACGTCCCATTCCCATTCTGATATGTCTGTCCATGGCCTTCTCTACTGGGGTCAAGATGAAGCCACACTCAGGTTGGAGGAACAACACCTTATATTCTGCCTGGGTAGCCTTCACCCTGATGGCAGGAATATTGACTTCTCTAACTTCCATTAATGCCCCACCTTCCCTTCGTACCCCATCCCTTATTTATTTATTTATTTGTTTGTTTGTTTGTTTATTTGTTTGTTTATTCCTCCCTCCCCCTTTTTGCCTCTCTTTTTTCTCCTTCTATCCCTCTCACTGTAACTCCTTGCCCATCCTCTGGGCTTCCCTCCCCCTTGCTTTCTCCCTAGGCCTCCCGTCCCATGATCCTCTCCTTTCTCCAGCCTCATTTCCCTTTTGCAATCAACTTTCCAGCTCTTAGCTCCATCCCTCTCCCTCCTGTCTTCTCCTATCATTTCAGATCTCCCCCTTCCCCTTCCACTTTCAAATCTCTTACTGTCTCTTCTTTCAGTTAGTCCTGATGAAGCGTCTCGGCCCGAAACGTCGACTGTACCTCTTCCTATAGATGCTGCCTGGCCTGCTGCACTCGCCAGCATTTTTTGTGTGTGTTGCACAACTAACTAATAGTTTGGCCTGTCAGTCACAGTGGCTTACATAGAACTACACAGCTGCACATTAAGGAAACAAACTCTTCAACCCATCACATTAGTTTACATTATGAGCATAGAGTATATTTAATTTCTGAACCACTGTATCAACTGAAAACAAAAGGCAGCAAGCACAGAGATAGAGATTCTCCCTGAATGCTTCAACAATATTTTTCCAACTCTATTTTGTTTTAAGGAATTCTAATATATTCACTTTATCTCTTAAGCCAAGTCCACAAGTTCCATGATTGCATCCAGTTTGTAGTTCAGTTTGCTTCACTGTATAAATGAAGAGAAATGACCAGAGAAAGAACCCAGTGTCTTTGGAATTTTACACAAGAGACTTTGGCAATCAGTAAAGAAGACAGGAAAGGAGAAAGGCAAATCGAGAAGTCTCCGCCCACTCACCTGATTATTTGAAGCACAGAAATAGCCCTGAAACTAACACAGTCTATGTTGGTGCAAATACTTAATGCATACTTCTTCTTCCTTAACATTTACTTTGTGCTCAGTCAACATAACACTTTCTCCCTTCTCCCCTTATGTTTTCTTTAAATGTACCTGTGCCAGTTACTTAAGGTTGAGTTGCTTTCAGATGCCATTCAGAGTTACCTAAGTGCTCCAGTTTATATTGATTGCACGTTCAGTAACCATTCAACAAAACAGCTTTGAATCATTTGATTCATTTTCTTCTGTGTATTGCCACATTGATAGGAAAGTATCAGTCATTGAGCTCCTGCCTCGAGGTGAAGCTCTACAAGTCGATTAATGGCAAAGTGACTTCAAAGGTGTGACAGAGAGGGAATTAAACAAGCACAGAGTAAAAGTATTGCAAACTTGCCCTCAGCTGTGTGAAGTATATGTGCTTTAAAAGGTACAACACAAATATTGAATTATAATGTATAAATTATTGAGATATATAGAAGCAGTGAATTTTTAACAAAAGCATAAGCAACTCAAGACTAGTTATTTTTCCAAAAGAAGCGAACCCACATCAGTGTAGGACAGTTTTGAGATAATTGGCAGAAGAACTAGAGGAACGATTTGACCTTCTCTTACACAGTAAGTTGTTATGAAGTGGAATGTATCATCTGAAATTGTAAGTGAAGCAGACATATCAGTAACTATTGGGTAAATACTCGCCATGGTGAAAAGTGCAGGGCTGTAGGGTGTCAGGCGTAAATTGTAGCTCTTTCAGAAGTTTGCTGTCATGGTCAAAATAGTTTTCTTCCATGCTATCTCACCCTGTTGTTCTCTAACAGAATCTCCAATTAAGAAACAATATTGCACAACAGTTTTCTGTCACTCCCTTGCTTCCTTTGGTCCTATTACAGTGATGTGCTTTTAATGGAATGGGAATAGTGGGAAGAGAGATGCCTAGGATGTTTAGCCGATCAAATGTCATGCTCTAATGAACACTCTACTCTCTCCCCTACTGCTACGTTAAGCATATTGTAATGTTTAATATAAACATTGTGGAGATAGTTGGTTGTTAATGTATAATCTTCAATTAAGATACATAATGTGTTCTCTAATAGATAGGCCATTGAATTCAAACTCAGAAGGGATTTGAAAATCCTCAGTTCATTACTTGTAAGCTTCAATGTAGGGGAAACCACAATCTCTCTTTATTTTTGAGTGTGACCGTGTTTTTTTTTAAATGGTTTCTTCACCTCTTGGTTTCTAAGCAGATGTTGTTTAACTCCATGTAAATGAGCTTCAAGAAAATGTATTATATTTGCCTGGTCCAGCCCTCACATAATTTCAGTTCCAAAACAAGATTCACGATTCTCAGCTACACTCTAACAAACAATTCCTATTGTCAATTTGCACTTAAATAGGTAACCCTCAATGACCTTGGCTTCCTACTAGGGATGGATAATTGATGTCAATCTTGCTAAAGATTTTCACATGTAGGAAAGAAAAGACAGCATAACCAGTAATTTAAACCCGTGTAAAGAACAAAGGCAAATTTATGCACATAGTTCATTTGTTTATAACACACTACTCCTGAGATTCAATTCTAAAGATTAAGGTTCACTCATCAAATTATCTATCCTAATTGTTCCCTAGTGATCCTTTTCCCTGTCCCATTTGAACTTACAGTATGTACAGATATCAAAAGACAGAAGTATGGCACATGGCTCTAATTTCTCATATTGTTAAATAAGCTGCTTGATTTACACCTAGAAAGTGATCTACTAAATTGAGATACTAAAGAGAAATAAGTATCTTAGAAACTATATCCCGGGTTTCAGAGTAAAATGCTACAGAGCTAAATGTAATAAAAGCTGGTGACTGAAATTGATATTATGGCATTATCAGAATGCTAATCAGAACTCACCAATTTTAAATTGTTTGAGCATGACATCACATGTGGGCAAACTTTATAAATAAAAATTATAATTAAATCTTTATCAACATATAGGTCAGTGACGAACATTGAATTCTTCAGTGTCAGGCAACCTGCTGTCTGTCCCTTTCTCACTCTTTCTGATCTGCCCAAGCCCTCTCTCTCTCTCTCTCTGTCTCACACACACACACACACACACACACACACACACACACATCCTTCTTTCCAAGCCAGTCTTTTTCTCCCAATTTCTTCCCCCTTAGCCAACTAGATGATTGTGCAGCTCAACATCTGCACATTCCTCCCACTGGTTTCCTTCCTTCCATCCTTCCCATTTGAGTACCATCCCTCCTTTCCCTTTTCTTTCACAGCAGCTGCAGCCTTTCGTTGTCTTCACCTATCACCTCCCAGCCCCATCGCTATTTCCAATATCCTCCCCATACCTAACCATCTGCCAATCAACTCCTCCTCACCTGGATCTACCTATTGCTTGCCAGATCTTGCCCCACCTTTCCCATCACCTCTTTATACTGACTATCTTCCCCCTGTTCTTTCAGTCCAGATGAAGGGTCTCAACACGAAAAGTTGATTTCCCTCCACAGATGCTGCCTGGCCTGCTGAGTTCTTGCGTCTCCTAAGTCAGTGATATCACACTTTCTATCCAGTCTCTCAATGATCATTTTTACTTTATTTATGTAATGGATAAGTTACATCATAGATTTACTTTATTGCAGAAGTGGAGGCTGATCATTGCATTTGAAAACATACAGAGAGAGGAAGTTTAATTTGACCCTTAACTGTGTTCATCAGAGAGTCACTCACCATAGAAGCAGGCTCCTTTACCCACTGAGATTTCACTGACCAACAAGCAGTCATTTACATGAATCCTACTTAATTTTCTCCACACACCCACTAGCTCCTCTCGAGGTTCTACTGATTACCTGTAAAGTAACACAATTGACAGTGAGCAATTAGTCTACTAATTAATCCTATCAGCTGAATCATGAAATATTACTTTCTTTCATGAATAAACTTACCTCAATTATATTTGGCAGCCAGGCCACAGTTATTGTAATTTGATTCAAATCTAAATGTTACCTATGCTAATAGTAGTTAAATATTGACCCAACAGTTCAGGCAATTGTAAATAGCAGTATATATTCTCAGAGGAAGAGGAGAGCCATCCGCAGTACCACCGATGCAGCAGAGAGGGCCGCAAGATGGCTGTGGCTCAAAAGAGGGGAGCCATGGGGTCATAAGTAGCTAGCCATCTGGACACAAGCTGGGGTCTGATCAGCCCCGGCTGGGTCACCTGGAGGAGGTTGTCTGATGTTGAAAGACCCGAAACACCCGATGATTCCAGGAACATCACTGAAGATGTGTCCAAAAGCATCAATAGATGTATGTACACAATCATACTTCATCCTTCTGTTCCCTGAAATAGTTTGACAGTCCCCAAAGTTCTGGTTATTTTGCTGCTGAACTACATTTCCTCATTTTTCCTCAATCATGTTATTGTCTCAATCATTTCTTAGATTCAATAAGAACAGGACAGAGAAATCCTTCCAATGGTCAGTATGTCTAGAAAAGTTGGATAGTTTGGAGCTTAGCAGAAATCAAAGCTAATGACTCTCCTGACATGTCTTTTAATCGTGGCAGTTTGTTAAGGTGCATTTGTGTCATAGGCAAACTGGAAGACTTATCTCTCAGATCCAAATGATAGTTAGACTGGTGGCCTACTCTTGCACATAAGTAAGGGTAGCCTCCAACCTTACTTGAATATTGATTTCTGCCTCCGAAAAAAAATCCTCCCCGCTTCCTCTATTCCCCACTCTGACCTTTCACCTATTCTCACTTAACAATCACTTTCTGCTAGGTCCCCTCCTTCTTTTCTTTCTCTAATGGTCCACTCTCCTCTCCTATCAGATTCCTTTTTCTTCAGCCTTTGATCTTTCCAACCCACCTGGCTTTACCTATCACCTTCCAGATAGCCTCCTATCCCTCCCTCCCTACCTTTTCATTCTGACATCTTCCCCATCCTTCTCAGTTCTGAAGAAGGGTCTCAGCCCAAAATGTCAACTGTTTATTCATTTCCATAGATACTGCCTGACCTGCTGAGTTCCCCCAGTATTTTGTGCATGTAACTATGATACTATAATTGATTATTGGATAATATTAGCCAGGATACTGGGAGAACTCCATTATCTTGTTCAAGTGTCCTACGTGAGCAAAATAAGACAGAGATGTAGGGTTACTTCAGTACGAATTTCTTGGTAATACCACAACCTACTGCCCCTAAGTGCAAAAGGGCTGCTACTGAGACAGGGCTTGCTTGCATTCCATATAAAACGTTAGATAGCGGTTTGCTCTCCAGAACAATATTCCCCTTTTAAGCAGCATGACCAAATGGAAATAGTCCGGTTATTTCTGGATATAAATTATGTACTTTAATAAGAGCAGTGGCCCCATTTCAGAATTAATAAATTGCAAAAACCCAGAGGACATAATAAGTTACTATAATGGTTTATTTAGTAAAACAAGTTTTCAGTTGCTTCACAAGATTCAATCCCATAGGTTTTCATCTTAGGAATGCCATTATAGTGATACATAAACAAAGTTTAAATTGGCCTAAGTGGTGTAATTTGATTGTCTTATTTTTGGTGTCAAGTATTTATGAAAGACCACTGTTAAAAAATTCAATTTGATATTCCAAATTGAATTCTTTAACAGTGGGCCTCCATAATTTATTTAGTAAACATTGGTGAGCTCTAAATTTTTTTTTTGAGCAGAGTTTGTGCTATCAGATTTTAGTGTATGAAGTGCTCTTCAAGTCTTCCCAAACCAACAAATGCTGATGTTCGGATTTGTGAGTTATCTGGTCAGCAGCTTCAAATTGCATTTCAGCACCATTGGGAAGACATTGAATTATGGAAGAAAAGAAAGATCTCACTCCACAGAAGAGCAGGATGAATTAAAGCCATGCCAGCAAGCTCTGTAACCTTAATGTGCCTTGGTATATTACATTTCTCAGCGTATAAATGACCAAGTGGTTTCTGAAGGGACAAAGTGAAATAAAAAGCAGAGGAAAATAGAAGAGAATAAAAATCTGGAAACTTGGGAAGGTTTGGGAGAGTGATGTTCTGAAAGATGTTGAGAACAAAATAATCAATAAGATAAGAAATCTGAGAATACATATTTAGTGAGCAGCTGGTATGTGGAGATTATAGCAGATAGCAGGCTATGGTAGAGGAATCAGTAATAGATGATAGGTACAAGTATATATCTATTTACTGGATATAAAATGCTGCCAATAATCCTCAGGAGAAAATTAATAAATTTAAGATTCCTCAGTTCTCTACTTTTCTTGTAAGTGTTTTAAAACAGCATGGAGGTGAAATAGGATTGTGCTAAAAATCGAGTGCAGGGAATGCAATAGAATATTAACTGAGATCTACTTAGCCAGGTGGACAACATCACTGCTGTAAATCCATTAATATTATTGTAGCAATCGTTTTACTGCCTTGGCACATACCCATGAGGTTCATGCTCATGAACCAGTGCAAACTGTCTGATACAACATAAAGCCAGGCTTGTAACTTTTGAAAGGTGCTAGGAAAGGGCATGAAAGCCACTCCTGGTAGCACCAGAAAAGAAAAGGAAAAGTACAAGCAAGAGCAGGCACTGTCATTTTCTACATTGGATCAGTATGTCTTGGCAAACTGTGAATATACTGTAGATGGAGAGAGCTCCTCTATTTCTGGGGAGCTGGAAGTTCTCCAGATGTAAGGTGAAGAGGTGGTAGATGGACACAGCAGCTGAGATGAATCTGAGGTGACTAGTCCCATGACAATGTTGTTTAATGTTCTCATTTTAACAATCCTTCCCCCAGCCACGTACATGTTACTCATTGCAAAACTTCCAAACCTCTAGCACAAAGAAGGATAGGAGTAGCAGACACAATGGAACACCGTCACTGCAACTCCCCCTCCAAATCACCCACAATCTAGCAATATATTGTGTAATGCCCTGGTTAAGATTTCTGCTGCTATGCCGTGAGGTAATTTATCATAGCAGTTTTATGTAAAAGCAGTGTGCCATGCTGGAAAGAGAGTTTTGCCTTCGGCTAAAGAAATGTTCAACTTAGAAATGTGTCTAGACCAATCAGGATTGAGGGAAGGTTCTAGAGAACTGTGGGGCAGAATTTTCTGAAGGTCAGTTGTCTGGTTTGGGGCCTTTTCTGGCGGGAGCTGCTGAATGCGGCTCAAGGGAAGA
This sequence comes from Mobula hypostoma, assembly GCF_963921235.1. Taxonomy (NCBI): domain Eukaryota; kingdom Metazoa; phylum Chordata; class Chondrichthyes; order Myliobatiformes; family Myliobatidae; genus Mobula; species Mobula hypostoma. The sequence continues at coordinate 38,264,652 of NC_086117.1, read as the reverse complement.
TGCCACAGAATGCCTTTGGAAAGAGAGTCCCCGTTGCAGGAAATACTTTGTGCAGAAGAATGGCTCCAAGGAGGAAGGGCCAATACTCCTGTGAGAAACCCAGTTAATTGAAGATAGTATTCAAGGGAAGTTCGTAATGTGGTGGGTGCTTTCACATAGACCGTGGGTCCAGCTGGTGAGTAAAGAGATACACTCCGACTTCTCCAGAATGAGCTCCAATGTTTATGTGCGCATTGGACTGGTTGAACTGAAATGGGCCTTTTATTTTTCTTTCCTTTTTTGTAACTGTGTTAAAGTTGAAAATATGGTAAATATACTCTCTTTATAATTTTATGCTGGAGTACATTTGGTCTTTTCTGGGCTACCGATTACTGTGTATGGGCAGTACTTACACAGCATTCACTCGGACTGAGGTTCCTTTAATTAGAACATCCCAAAGTTCCTGTTTGGTTGAACCCCAAATTATACTGACCCTAGACCAATATTGTTTATGAAAGGTGGCTTTCCCACTACTGAGTCATGTGACTGTTAGCAGAGTAAGCTAACAAGCCAAGCTGGTGTACAAGCCAATGGGATACATTTGTTTTTCTCTTCATTGCTGTTGAATCTGAGTCCTGGAATATATAACAGCCAACATTACCTAGGGGGGCACCTTCACCAGATGGACTGGATGAGCCAAGAATGGGTGGTTAATGGGTAGTAGAGAGATTGGTAATAAACAATGGCCCTCATTCATGATACAACACAAAATGAAGAGAAAAAGGCCATCACTCTGTTGCCAAGAGTAAATCAGGGTATAGCTAGAAAATTCAAGTACCCCACTAAACATGTTGACTCCTGCTATTGTTCCAAACTATACACCCATCTTTCATATAATGTTAGAATGCTCCCCATCCAAAAGCATTACAGAAACTTCACCACCCTGCTCATTCACATTGTAGCCAAATTGGCACACAAGAGTTGCCAGTGACACATGCTAAGTAACGCAGATATCAGCACCTCAAAAAGTGAAGAGACACATTATGTGGCTATGGATAATGACAGAAGAGTCCACAGACAGATGTAATGTAACTTCATTCTCATGAAAGAGGCAGTCTTGCTTAAAATGTGTTAAGTATTAAGGAAGAAAAAAAATCCAAGTGACACTGCAAGGAAACAGGCTCATTGGCCCACTGTGTCCATAATGACCATCACATACCATTTACACAAATCCAGTTTTATTCTCCTGATATTCCCATCCATTACCCCAAGACTCTTACTACTCATCTGAACAGTAGAGGCATTTTGCAGTGGACAAAATAACCTGCCAACTTGCTTGTCTTTGGGACATGGGGGCTTAACTCAACATCCAAGGGAAACCCACAGAGTCATGCACAAACACACACAGACAGCACTGAAGACCAGCATTAAATCAGGGTCACTGGAGATGAAAGGGAGTGATTTTTTGAGTTGCAGCAATATGCCACCCAGTGTGTGTGAACCCCAGCTTCTACTTTGCAGAGTGATTTGTGCCAGGATAGTCTTTCTCAGGTGGAAGTTGTGACTACTTCCATCCAAATACTGGCAGGTCCACAGTGTCTGATGGTCAATGTGTCAATTCAAGTTGCAAACGAAGCAGAGGTCACTCACTTCTGATGACTACATCTGGTGCAGGATAGCTGCTAAAATGGATGTGTGGCACTCTGAAATTTCAATCCACTCTCCCCACTCCCACAGTTTATAAGGTTGCAGTTACACTGTCTCAGAAAGATAATTTCTTGGAGCAGAAATCTTTTCTCTCTCTGTTTACAGTGTTTGGAATCTCAGCACTATCTCCCTCCCAGTGTATTAACTGCTTCCTGAAAGCCCCGACTGAAATAAAAACAGAAAATGTCAATGGCATGAACAGGTCTGTCTCTTTGCCTTTTGGTGAGCTGGTATTTGGGTTACCTAGCAGATCAGGCCATATCTGTGGGAAGAGAATCAGAGTTAATATTTCTGGTCGAAACTTTCTACAGATCTGGGAAAAAGAAAAATGGTGTTTCCAGCAATTTCAGTTTTTATTTCAAATTTTCGGATTCATCGGATAGCCAGAATGGCTCATGTTGAAAGATAATATTTAACATTCAATTTTCTGGCCAAGAGCCACTTGTCAACCACCAACATGCTCCTCTACTGAGTTTCATTAATCTTCCACTAGCCATGTTGTAACTATTAGGGGATGCTCTATGTAGAGCAAAAGAACGGACAAAGACTTCAGAAAAGGAACTCACTAAGGATAGATGCAAGAATGATTCATTAATATATCCATTCGGGAACAGGAAGTGAAAAGGGAATTTAAATTGTGTAGAATTACAGTTCTATTTATAACTTATTGAGAACAGCCAGAAATGGGCCCCAGGCAATGGTGGCTTTTTTCGTCTTCTTCCATCTCCCATGTTCTACAACTACAAGTTGGAGTCTCATTACCGCCAGGATGAGGATGATGTAGTAGGTAATGATAAACTTGAAAATGGTGCCACTTCCAGAGAGTGGAGGCAGTGCTTCATCATTTTCAACATTGCAGATGACTCTTATTGTTTGAATTTTCTGTTTTAGTGAGAAGGTTTCAATGCGGAGTCAGGAGCTTGATATCCCAGTGCATAATTTTCTCTCTACAGAATCTGGGTATTTTCAGTATTTTCTACTTTAATTTAAATAAACACCTAACAATCAATTTTCCTCAGGGGTTTTCATCCGTGATCCTGACTGCAGCTTATATACCACCAGCGGCCGAATGTAAACAAGGACTCGTGAAACTGCACAATGGGTTCTGCAGGCAAGAAACAGCCCATCCCAGAGCATTTATAGCTGGTGACTTCAAACAGGCCTGTTTGAAGAAAACCCTGCCCAATTTCACCAGCACGTAACCTATTCGACCAAAGGTCCCAACACACTAGACCATTGCAATGCCGTTTGTTCCTTTCCTAGACCTCATTTTGGCAAATCGGACTGTTTGCCTGTATGCAGGCAGCAAGAGCACAACCAGAGCCTAAAGAGCAAGGCTCCAGAGATCACGACTGAGAGGAGGTCTCAGGAGGCTGAGGAAGGGATACAGAATTGCCTTGAGTCAATGAAATGGACCGTGTTCAAGAATTTATCTGAGGACCTGAATGATGACACCAGGGTTGTAACAGACTTTATTAAAACAGCTGTAGGTGAGTGTGTACCCACAAAATCTTCAGGGTGTACCCCAATCACAAGCCCTGGATGAACCATGAAATCCAGAATTTGCAGAGTGCCGGATCAGAGGCATTCAAGTCTGGAGATCAAGATTGCTGCAAGAGGTGCAATCTGTTCTTTAGAAAGCCATCTCACAGGTGAAGTAGAGATTTCAGACTAGACTGGAATCAGCGAGGAATGCTCCACAGGAGGCAGGGTTTGAATGCCATAACCTCCTACAACATTAAATCTAATGACATGGGAGACAGCAGAGCTTTGCTTCCAGATGAGCTCAATGCCTTCTATGCTTTCTTTGACCACCAGAACAGGGAGGAACCATCGTGCACCCCCACATCTCCCCATGATCCTTTGGTCTCAGCATCTGAATATGATGTGCAGGCTGCCTTCAAGAGTGAATCAAAGGAAAGATGATGTGCAAGATGATGAGAGGCATTGATCATGTGGACAGTCAGAGGTTTTTTCCCAGGGCTGAAATGGCTATCCTGAGAGGGCACAGTTTTCAGGTGCTTGGAAGCAGGTACAGAAGAGATGTCAGGGGCAAGTTTTTTTACACAGAGAGTGGTGAGTGCATGGAATGGGCTGCCAGCAATGGTGGTGGAGGCAGATACAATTGGGTCTTTTAAGAAACTCCTGAATAGGTACATGGAGTTTAGAAAAACAGAGTGCTATGGGTAACCCTAGATAATTTCTAAAGTACAGCATTATGGGCTGAAGGGTCTGTATTGTGCTGTAGTTTTTCTATGTTTCTATGAAAGCATCTGGTCTGGACAGAGTACCTAGTCAAGTACTGAAGAACTGTGTTGAATAACTGGCTGGTGTGTTCGTGGATATCTTCAACTTCTTGCTTTGGCAGAGTGTGGTACCTATCTGCTTCAATCATATTGGTGCCCAAAAAGAGTGTATGACTATCACCCAGTGGCACTTGCACCCACAGTGATGAAATGCTTTGAGAGGCTGGTGTGAAAACATATCAGCTCCTGTCTGAGTTGCGAATTGGTTTCAATTTTCCTACCAAAGCAACAGGTCCACAGCAGATGCCGTCCCATTGGCTCTTCACACAACCTTGGAACATTTGGACAGCAAAGACGTATACATCCAAAACCAACTTCAAGATCATTGATGATACCACTCTTATGGGCCAAATCAACGATGGTGACGAATCATTGTATAAGAAAGAGATTGAAAATTTGGCTCAGTGTTGTCATAACAACAACATCATGCTCCGTGTCACCAAGACCAAGGAATTGATTGTAGGCTTCAGAAGAAAGAAAGCTGAGGTCCATGAGCCAGTACTCATCTGAGGATCAGAGGTGGAGAAGGTCAGTAACTTTAAATTCCTGGGTGTCACTATCTCAGAGGATCTGTCCTGAATCTATCCTATAAATGTAATTGCAATGAAAGAATCACAGCACCTCTTCTTCTTCTCAGGAGTCTATCATCAAAGATCCTCACCACCCAGGCCATGCTCTTTTTTCACTGTTGCCAATCAGACAGAAGGTACAGGTGCCTGAGGACTTGCAACAGCAAATACAAGAACAGTTACAACTCCTCAACCATCAGGCTCTTGAACAAAAGAGGATAACTACACTCATTCTATTTATGGTGTTCCCACAACCAATGATCTCATTTTAAAGACGTTTTTCTTGTTATTTCATGCTCATAAATATTTCTATTTATTTATATTTGCACTTGCACAATTTGTTGTTCTTTGATCCTGTTTACATTTACTGTTCTATAGATTTGCTGAGTATGCCCACAGGAAAAAGAATCTCAGGGTTGTAAGCAGTGACATGTAGGTACCCTGATAATAAAATTTACTTTGAACTTTGAAACACAAATCTTCTTTTGTCTATTGTTCTCTTATGACACAGCCTGAGAGTACTATGTTTTTCCCCTGTCTCTCTCCTGCATATCTCCTGGTCTCTAAAAAAAAGTTACTGCATAAGGTTTGATACCTGCTACTCTGTATTCATCCAATAGTGACAAAACGCTTCAATGCATTGCTGTTTAAATTAATCACCTAGAATATGGACTTATACCTAGAATATGGTATTTTGGACCAGCTAATATCTTGGTTGTTTTGAAATTATTATCTTCTTCTGTGTCTTCTCCTGCTATGAACCTGGTAAAATTTGTAGGAGCTGCTATACTGTGTCATGCTCAATACTGTTGAAAAATGAAAAAGATTCAATGGAACTCAAGCTTGCATCTATCTCCACTACAAGCTGGTAACCATGACTGCACCATCGCAAAAGGCTGATGCACTAGCCAGCTAACTTAATCATACTCCAAGGTTTTAAAAACTGCTTCTCCTTGCACTTTCCTTAATGCAACAAGATTCCCTTTGCAATTACATCTTTTATGAAGGGTATCATTCAACTGTGTCATTCACAGAGATGACTTTTGGAAGGCAACAGTGAGCAAATTAGGGAGAATAGAAACAATCTTAAGACACAACAGATTCTGTAGATACTGGAAATCTTGAGCAACACATACAAATTGTTGGGGGAACTCAGCAGGTTTGGCATCATCTATGAATGAAAACAAACAGGTGGGCAGAGACCCTTCGTCAGGAATCTGTTCCTCAGCATTTTGTGGCTGTTGCTGAAATCAATCTCTGATCTGAGGAGTAATAATCTGCTGAGTGGGATTGATATTAATGTTTGTAGCAGGTGGAATTAAGTGTGTTAAATTCCCTTTGCTGATGGCTTTAATCTTAAATTACAGAGCAACACTGGCTGTATAATCACCCTTCATCTTTAGATCTCTGGAATTAATTCCTAAATGTTAAGGACTGAAGTGTTTAACAGACAGGTCTGAAAAACTAAATAGAAAGACCCTTGCTGGTAAAATGGTAATTTTTCCTTCTGTGGTATGACTCAATGGCTCATATGGTATCAGGAGATGTTAGTGACTGTACAACTCCCAAACCTGCTGCTCTACCCTTTTACTGAGGACTCCCATTATTTCCTGGGTTTACTTTTAATTCTTGCAAAAAACAAAGCTCTGATATTGAAGGAAAATACTTACTTTGCGTTTTTTGCATCAAGAAATTCCATAGTGCTTTTAGATTATGAGAACACTCAGTCCTCTTTTATTGTCATTTAGAAATGCATACATATATTAAGAAATGATTCAATGTTTCATGTCCAATGAAGAATTACTGAAGTCCAGTTGCTGTCATGTCTATACAGCAGTTTGTATGTAGATATCGAGGCTCTACAAATAGCAATGTGGTAAGTGATCAGAATAATGTCTCCTTAGTGGTTAGCACAATGCTTTACAGTACAGGCAACTGTGGTTCAATTCCCTTCACTGCTTGTAGAGTTTGAATGTTCTTCCTCTGACCACATTGGTTTTCTCCAGGTTCTCCAGTTTCCTCCCAAAGAAATCCAAAGAAGTATCCAAAGAAGTACTAGTTGGTAGATTAATTGGTCGTTGTAAATTGTCCCATGATTAGGCTCAGAATAAATTGGGGGATTTCTAGGCAGTGCAGCTTGAAGGGACAGAAGGGCCTTCATCAGCACAAGGTCAGTTATGTCATTCATGCCAGACAAAAGCTAAAGGGGAATTAAGTCTTTTTGTCAAGGATTCTGGAGCAGAAGGGAGGCTACAATCTGTAACATTTCCACAATCCTGATGTTAACCAGCAGCAAAGTCAATGTTGAGTTTATGTTCACATCTACAAGTACGTGTATGCATTGGTGCAAAGAAAAACTTACTTTCAGCAGCATCATGGGCACGTAGCATCAGATAAGCAACATTCATAAGAAAAACATAAATTAAACATAAATGATACTCAGTTTTTACAAGAAAGGACACAATTAGAACAGAGTGCATTTTACTGCACAGTGATCAAAGTAGTGATAGTGTGGCTAAACTCTATTGATTATGGTTATACTGGTTGCTTCAGCAACTAAATGGTTGAAGCAAGTAGCTATGGTCTAGGACTTGAGGCTTCTGTAACCTCATGTCCGATGGTAGCTGTGACAAGATGTAATGACCCAGATGGAATCTTTGATAATGGGTGTTGCCTTGTTGTAGGAGGAGGGGCACCAAAGGGCAGCTTAGGAGAAGAGAAGGGGTAAGAAGTGAGACAGAATGGGGAATGGAAAAAAGAGAGGAGGGAGAGGAGGGAGAAGTTTGCGAACTCTCTTAATGCCCTTTCTCTTTCCCTTTCTCCCATGGTCCACTATCCTCTCCTATCAAATTCCTTCTTCTTCAGCCCTTTACCCCATCCACTTATGGACCCCCAGCTTCTCAGTTCATCCCTCCTTCCCCCTCATTTGGCTTCACCTACACCTGTCTGTCTGTACTCTTTCCCCTCTTCCTAATTTTGGCTTTTTACCTTTTCTGATGAAGGGTCTTGGCCCAAAACTGACTGTATATTCCTTTTCATAGATGCTACCTAACCCGATGAGCTCCTCCAACATTCATGTGTATTGCAACTAATCAGGACACCTTTAGCTGTACTTTTGGAAACATTTCTTAAAGTGTCTGGGGACAAGCCAAACCTCCGTAACTGTTAAAAAAGTAAAGACACTGGCAGATTTTTCTTCTGATTGCAGCTATGTACAGGACTCAGGACAGGTCATCCAATATTTTATCGCCCAGGAATTTAAAGGCACTGACTCTCTCCACAGCCGACCCCCCAATGTAAACAGGCAGAACTGTCCATAATATGTGAGAGATTAAAGACGCTGAGCGTCAGGTTGTAAATTCATCCTTCTCAAGTTAATAACAATGAATAAACCGAGGGACCAACGATTAATTTTCTGCATTATCCTATTGTTTCCATGCAGTAATCATCCTGCATTGCAAGGTGCTGCCTCAGGAAAGAAAGTCTTTGTCTGGGTACTAGATGTAGTCAAGCTCATTTTGAGTCTGCCAAATTGTTCTAGTGATCTAGTATTTTTTTATTGTTCAGAGGATTTGAGCATCAGAGTCAGTGCTGAATCTGAATGTATGGGCTATTGGTCCAGGTGTACGTGCATATATGACAGGTGCAATGAAATAGAGGAAAATGGACTATCAACTTTTGGGCCAAGACTCTTCATCTGAACTGCTCATCACTCAAATGAAGGGTCTTGTCCAGATACAGTGGTTTTTCCATTCCTGGATCCAGTCTGCTGAACTTTTGCTTCCTTTTTGGAAAGTAAATCACATCTTTTTCCATGAGGATACCAAAAGTGTTTAACAGTAATCCAAATGTACTCTCAAGGAGACCTTAAATAAATTTAATAAGGCATCGTTATCCTTGTACTCAAATCTGTTCATGATTAACATCAACATGCATTTTGTCTTCATTAAGTTTCAGCCACACTTTGTGTTAGTTTTCAGCGATTTGTGAATTAAGGTGCCCTCGCCTTTGAGCACTCTTATTTCACAGTCCATGACGAAGGACCCTCTCCATTTAGGACATACTCCCTTCTCGTTACTACCATTGGGGAAGAAGTACAGGAAACCGAAGACCCACACTCAATAATTCAATGATTACTTCCATCTGCCATCAGATTGCTGAATGGTCAATGAACCCATGAACATCACTTCATTATTGACAGGCCATCAGCATCTACGGAAAAGAGGAAAAACAGTCAATGTTTTAGGCCGAGACCCTTCATCAGGACTGGAAAAAGGATGAGGTCAGAGTAAGAAGGGTGGGGGGGGTGGAGAAGTACAAGGTAGTAGGTGATAGATGAAAACTGGAGAGGGGGAGGGCTGAAGTCAATTTGTGAAACAGAATCAGGGTTGGAGAAGGGGGAATATGATAGTGGAGGACTGAAATCTGTGGAAGAAAGGGAAGAGAGAGGAACACTAGAGGGAGGTGATGGGCAGGTAAGGAGATAAGGTGCGGGAGGGAAATGGGAATGGGGAAGGTGAAAGGAGCACCAGGCCATTGTCTCCCACACAATCACCCACCTTATTAACTCTGGTATTGCCCCATCCCTTCACCATTCCCCATCTCCATTTCCCTCTCTCACCTGTCCATCACCTACTCCTGGTGATCCTCCCCCTTCCCTTTCTTCCATGGTCCTCTATCCTCATCTATTAGATTCTCCTTTCTCCAGCTGGTTATCTCATTGACCAATCAATAGCCTAGCTCTTTACTTCACCCCGCCCTCTCTCCAGGTTTCAACTATCACCTGCTACTTTGTGCTTCTTCCTTCCCTCCCCCACCTTCTTGCTCTGACTTCTCATCTTTTTTCTCCAGTCCTGATGAAGGGTCTCAGCCCAAAATGTCGACTGTTTACTCTTTTCCATAGGTGCTGCCTGGCCTGTTGAGTTCTTCCAACATTTTGTATCTGTTGCTTTGGATTTCCAGCATCTACAGATTTTCTCTTGTTTGCCACCTTGTTATTCCTTGTTTTTGAACTACTTATTAAGTTTTGTAATTTGTAGTAATCTTATGTGTACTGCACTGCTGCCACAAAACAATACATTTTACATTACTTAACTCCACTTTACTGAACCTGATTTGGAGTCTTGATTCTGATTTAAAAATCATTTGATACTTTTGTCTTTTGAGAATTGATAAATGCTATAACTCACTGGTTTCTTCTCATTTCCCCTACTGCTTCATCCTCCAAAACAATTTTAAACTCAATTTTCCCTGTGGGCTCAGCTGAATCATGTTATAATTTTGTGAGAGCTGTTTTGTCAAGTCTTTACTGATGGAGTCCAGCATTTTCCTGAGACATGGCGTCTGCCAAACTGGTCAATAGACATTTTATTTTCAGTCTTCCCTTCTTTCTTAAATAATTTTGAAACATAACAAGCATGTTTTGGGAAAGGGAACAATGGAATGGCAATTGCTTTCTCTATTTCCTCTTGAATAGAAAATCACTGCCATTGTTTGGCTTTGTGGTGAGTAAAGCAAGTTTATTTAATTCTGTGGCTGGGCAAACAATGCTCAATGGCTGTCAATGGATGTAAGAGGGAGTTCTCTTTCGAAGCAGTACAAAAGATATTCATATCAAAATGTTACACAAAACAAAATTGACTGCAAAACTCTCTTCAGCAAGACAACATAAAAACCTGATTTCCATTGAATCACTGAAAAAACATGTGCTACTGAGAGAAGAATTAACAACTTAAATGCAGAAGTTTTGTTTTCTGTGGTCCTGTATTCCACTTAATGTTGGTTGCTGAGCAACTAAAATTCATTGTCAACTTGCTTTGAGCCAAAGCAGCACAAACAAATGGCTGGAGGAATAAAGCATGCCAGGCTGCACCCTTGGAAATAGTTAAAACAGTCGACGTTTTGGGCTGAGACCCTTCTTTGCGCTGAGAAAGAAAGTGGAAGATGCCAGAATAAAAAGATACGGGGAGGGGAAGGAGTTTAGCTGGAAGGTGACAGAGGAAGCTAGGTGGGTGAGAAAGGTCAAGGGCTGGAGAAGTAGGAATCTGATAGGACAGGAGCGTGGACCATAGGACGCAGAGAAGGAGAAAGAGACCCAGGGAAAAGTTGTAGGGAGTTGAAGAGAGGTAAAGTCACATTGGAGAATGGGGGAAGGGGAGAAATTAATTTACCGCAAGGCAAAATAGATACTCATGTCACACCTTCCCCCCGCCCCTTCTTTTTATTCTGGCATCTTCCCTCTTCCTCTCAGTTCTGAAGAAATATCTCAGCCTGAAACATCAACTGTCTATTCATTTCCATGGATGCTTCCTGGCCTGCCGATTTCCTCCAACATTTTGTGCGTATTGCTTTGGATTTCCAGCATCTGCAGACTTTCATGTGTTTATGGTTTGCTTTGAGCCATTTGAACATTAAATGAATTACAAAAATAGTTTCCTCCCTTCAGGTATTCAATCTTAGTTTAATCCAATGTATGATTAGTTTCTCAATAATCACCTTTACACTAAAATGAAAACAGGCCTATTGCTCAGCAGCCCGAACATGGAAATACTGCAAAACTCAAAGTGTAGATGATCACTCCCATTCCCAAAGAAGTGTAGGAAAAGGATTGGCAAGGAGTGAGGGACTGAAGGATCTGAATACTGAAGAGTTGGGGAAAAGAATTAATGAGTGCGTTGGAGGAGAACTCAGGCTAAAATATGAGGAGATGCCATGTCACCTGTGAACTGAGAGGAAGTGTGCTGAACTCTTGCTTGGCTTGACTGTTTGTGAAACATCTCTCCACTCTCCACTTTCTGCAGGGATTGCTTCCTCTGCAATTCCCTCGTCCATTTGTCGCTCCCCACTAATTTGCCACTCTCTCCCAACATTTATCCCTGCAAGCGGAGTAAGTGCAACACCTTCTCCCTCACCTCCATTCAGGGCCTGAAGCTGTCCTTCCTACTGAGGCAACACTTCACCTGTGAATCTGCTGTGGTCGTCTATTGTGTCCGCTGCTTCCGACGCGGCCTTCTCTACACTGATGAGACCCATCGTAAATTGGGGAACCATTTTGTCGAGCACTTCCTCTCCATCCACCAAAAGCATTTTAATTCCAATTCCTATTCCCATTCTGTCATGTTGGTTCATGGTCTCCTCTTGTGTCAAGAAGAGGCCATTCTCAGGGTGAAAGTGCAACACTTTATATTCCATCTGGGTAGCCTCCAACCTGATGGTGTGAATATCGATTTCTCCTGGTAAAAAAAAATTCCCCTCCACCTTTCTTCTTCTTTGATTCCCCACTCTGACCTCTCACCTTTTCTCACCTACCAGTCACCTGGCTTCACCCATCACCTTCCAGTTAGCATTAATCCCCTCCCCCCACCTTTTTATTCTGGCATCCTCCCCCTTTTCAGTCCTGAAGAAAGGTCTTGGCCCAAAACGTCGACTGCTTATTTATTTCCAAAGCTGCTGTCTAACCCGTTGAGATCCCCCAGCATTTTATTTGTGTTGCCTTTGAAACAGCTGCACAGATTAGTTCCTTTGTTAGTTGAAATCTAGTCCCTGTACATGGGTCGGCATATAAATTGTCAAGGTTAGATTAAGTCCAATAACAAACAAGAGAAAATCGGCAGATGCTGGAAATCCAAGCAACACACACAAAATGCTGGAGGAATTCAGCAGGCCAAGCAGCATCTATGGAAAACAGTACAGTCCGTATTTCAGAGTGAGACTCTTCATCAGGACTCATCAGGACAGATTAAGTCCTGGTAAAAAGTGGGCACTTAATGGTCAGCATTGATGTGATGGGCTGAGTGGTTTGTTTCTGTATGACATGACTTGAAGACTTCAGCATTCTAAGTCCATTTTCATTTTTGTAACTATCTAAGTCAATTGGGAGTTAATAGAACTTTGCCCTGAGACCAATCTACTTTCCTGCAGAAAAGAGCAATATTTATTTTAAACACAGGAGTAAGAAATACATTCTGTAGTTTGTGTCAATGAAATACCACTATCCCAACATCAGTACTGCGTATTGCACATATTTCAATTCTGATCAAAGAAAGAAACATCTTCACTGAAGGTTTGCTTGAACTCCAGAACACCACTGAACTGTCCCCCTTCCTTAAGGGCATTCAGCGCTTGTCAAAGAACTTAAAGAAAATGTAAATAGTAGCTTTAAAGACTCGCTTTTAACCAAAGCTTTTCTGTCATTCTACTCAAAGTTAAATTCTGTTTGTTTTTGCTGGTGCCCCCTGATTTTTTTTTTAAAGTTCTTTTATTTCTTCCACATACCAATGCACATTAAATCTTCCGGTCTGTTGAATGTCAGTTCATAAATTCACCTGAGAGATAGATGTCAGCAAAAGCACTGCTGTGGCCATGTAGAAGCAGTGAGCAATGAAAGCTTCTGCTGTGATTGTTCCTGTCTACTTCTTTTCACACAAAATGCTGGAGGAGCCAACATCTATGGAAAGTGAATAAGCAGTTGATGTTTTGAACGAGGATCCTTCATCAGGACTTAAAAGGAAGGGGGAGGAAGGTGGAGGGAGGGGGAGAAGGCTAGGTAGAAGGTGACAGGTGAAGCCAGGTGAGAGGGAAATGTAAAGGGCTGGTAAAGAAGGAATCAGATAGGAGGGGGAAATGGACCGTAGATGAAAAGGAAGGAGGAGGGGACCCAGGGGAAGTGATGGGCAGGTGCAAAGGTGTAAGAAGCCAGAGAAGGGAATAGAAGAAGTTGGAGGGATTTTTTTACTAGAAGGAGAAATCGATATTCATGCCATCAGGTTGGAGGCTACCCAGACGGAATATAATGTGCTACTCCTTCACCCTGAGGGTGGCCTCATCGTGGCAAAAGAGGAGGCGATGGGTTGACTTGTCGGACGGGGATGGGAATTGGAGTTAAAATGTTGGCTCAGTGAGAAGTTCCACTTCTGGTGGATGGAGCGGAGGTTCACAAAGAAGCGGTCCCCCAATTTATGACTAGTCTCACCAATGTAGAGGAGAACGTTTCGGGAGCACTGGACACAATAGATGACCCCTGTAGATTCATAGATGAGGTGTTGCCTCATCTGGAAGGTCTGCTTGGGGCCCTGTATGGAGGATTGTTCTTGTCCATTTCTTTTTACATGTTCATCTGCTGTAGCACATCATTAGCTGGATAAAAACAGTGATTGATTGTATTATATAATTTTAACTTCTGACACATTTGATTTGCATGTTGTAGCAATAATAAAATGAGTATTAACCACCATTATATAGTGCTATGTAAACATTTGTCATGCAATTGTGTGTTGCAGCAATAGGTCCAGACACAAGAGAATATGACAGGTGTGGCTGCAGTTAAATAGGAACAAGCTCATATGTTCAAACTAGCTACTTTGGAACTTAGAATTTTGTTTTTTTGGTGAATGATTCATGTAGTGTTATCTTCTCTGTTATTTGTCTTTTTTTTGGTTAATCTAGGGATGTGACCTCTTCTCACCAATCCAGTTTGAGGTTGGTTAACAATTCTAATGTTGAGGAGGAGGGAGTGTACTTTTGTGAAATTGTCATCAGCTGTTATAGAGACAAGGTGGCCATTTAGTCCATAATCTAGTTAGTGTTTTTACCATCACATTCTGCTGATCTCCTTAAGCACCTTCAGTGCATTATGTAGCCAGAATAACCAGGGCTCTTCCAGTTTCACTAAACACTTTCAACATTACATATGGCAGATGAACACCAGCAGGCTTTATTCTTGGAAATTCGGGATTTGGGTTTTGTCCAGTGTGTTCCTCCAAAACACTATAGTTCTTGTGCTCTGAAGGAATATCCACAAATATTTCTGGGAGATAAAGCAGAGGCCGTGAGATTCCTTAAAGCTCTAATTGGTAAAGTTCTGTCATTGTCTTTCTTATGTATAGCATTGGCATTAGATATCAGAAGAAGCAAAATATTACTATTTTCATTAATAACTGCCCATTCATCTTGCACCTATGCATTTAAATGTTTTGCTCTATGATTATAAATTTTGCAAACCATTTTCTCAATTTCACAGTGCCAGATCTAAATCTCTACCCATGAAAGTTTCTGAAACCCTGGAATTTCTCTGGGGAAAGGAAATTGAAGTTATAACAAAGAGCAGAAAGAATCTAGTCCCAAACAACAGTGACACCAACATTCATAGATCCTGCATAGGACACATCCACATCCCAGAACCTAGTGAAAGGGAGTGGAATCTCATCATCCTCAACCCCGATGGACTGTCTGAGAAGAAGAAAAGAACCGATATCTTGCTTTTCTTGGTTTGTAAATCCACAATGTCCAGATGTATAATAATTTCTGCCTATGGAGCTGGTTGGGTGGGAAAGATGGAGTTCATCTTGGCATGTGTTATAAGAATGAGAAATAGTTAATAACTTCACACTTTACGCAATTCTTTACTTCTATCAGCTTCATTGAAATAAAACAGGTGAGGTAAAAAGTAGGTTAATAAGATATTGAAGCAACACACATCAAAGTTGCTGGTGAATGCAGCAGGCCAGGCAGCATCTCTAGGAAGAGGTACAGTCGACGTTTCAGGCCGAGACCCTTCGTCAGGACTAACTGAAGGAAGAGTGGATAAGGGATTTGAAAGTGGGAGGGGGAGGGGGAGATCCAAAATGATAGGAGAAGACAGGAGGGAGCGGGATGGAGCCAAGAGCTGGACAGGTGATAGGCAAAAGGGGATATGAGAGGATCATGGGAAGAAAGACAAGAGGGGGGGGGGACCCAGAGGATGGGCAAGGGGTATATTCAGAGGGACAGAGGGAGAAAAAGGAGAGTGAGAGAAAGAATGTGTGTATAAAAATAAATAATAAGATATTTTTGGGCTACCAACCAAAAGCAATTTCACTTTTGATGACTGATAATGGCAGAATCACTGCCAGTGCGGGTAGTCCGAGCAATGTCCATTAGTGATTTAAAAAAAAAAGTGAATAGATGCCCCAGGTAAAATAAACATGAGTAGCAAGGGGAAAGTGAAGTGGCACAGGACTAGTGAGGATCGGTGTGTATGGTCTCATGGGGTTGAAGCAGACTCTGTTTTTTTCATCCAGTGATGTTAGGATTCTAGGTCTACCTGGCATCTCATCCAGCTGATTGAGCTAGCTTAATTTGTGTTCTGTGATCTTTAGATGATGTCTTCATTTTGGAGCTTCAAACACAACAAGGCTTTAATAATTGGATGTAAGACCTGATCTCCATTAAGCAAGTCTCTCATTATCACCGAATATTTGGACTCATAGCCAAACAACCCCAATTTCGCCCACATCCCCTGAAATTGCTAGCTACCCTTGCTGTGATTAACCTTCCAATTTCTGACCCCAATCCTCACCTACCTTCCTCTCCACTATTGCATCCAAGCTTCCAACCCCAAGCCCCATTGATCTATTAGCAATCTTTTGACTGGTACAGTATTATCAATGTTGCCAGTGTTTCTTGAGTCAGTTTTCATCACGTTCCGAGATCCAGGCTTTATGCCGTGCAACGTGCACTTTATCTGTCTCTACAACACTAGCTCAGTCTATCGCAAAGCTACCTTTTGCCCTACAGAGCGCTGAGCCACAGATCCAGTTGGAAACATTTTCACTGTGGTAAAACACAATGTCCTTTTGACCGTCTCTCAAATTTGCTGCCTTGGTCCTACAAGCAAAAGGTCTAAACCAGTCTAAATTGTTACAGCAACTGTGCAGCACACCAATTTTGGTGCATTAGAATTTCTAGTCAAGATATTTCTCAAGTTAAAGGCTATTGCAGCTAAGTTTTGGAGGAAAAACTGCACCCTGCCTATATTTCATTGATTTGACACTGATTAGGGGATCTTACAAAGCTTAAAATGGAGAGATTGAATCTGGGCAATTAAAGTGATCAACATTTTGAGGAATTATGATGTGATTTCCCTCAATAACAACTTTTTGTAATAAATTTTAGGGAAAAAAACAATGGAGGAAACAAAATATCAATTGTTCAGTCATTTAAATCAGGTAATCATTAAAGACTATGGGCCAATTTTAGTCATTTAATGCAGGCGGTTTAAAGGACTGTGAATGGATTGTTCTGTTATGTCTTCACTACATTGACATTAAGGAACATGCTCCAGATTTAACAGGAATATTTTAATTGCCATGACCATTTCTTTTTTGAACCCAGAGGCTAAACTAATCAGCCAATGAATGGTTTCTCATAGAAACTCATAGAAAATAGATGCAGGAGTAGGCCATTCGGCCCATCGAGCCTGCACCACCATTCAGTATGATCATGGCTGATCATCCGACTCAGAACCCTGTACCAGCCTTCCCTCCATACCCCCTGATCCCTTTAGCCTCAAGGGCCATATCTAACTCCCTCTTAAATATAGCCAATGAACTGGCCTCAACTGTTTCCTGTGGCAGAGAATTCCACAGATTCACCACTCTCTGTGTGAAGAAGTTTTTCCCAATCTCGGTCCTAAAAGGCTTCCCCTTTATCCTCAAACTGTGACCCCTCGTTTGGGACTTCCCCAACATTGGGGACAATCTTCCTGCATCTAGCCTGTCCAATCCCTTTAGGATTTTATACGTTTCAATAAGATCCCCCCTCAATCTTCTAAATTCCAATGAGCATAAGCCTACCTGATCCAGTCTTTCATCATATGAAAGTCCTGCCATCCCAGGAATCAATCTGGTGAATCTTCTTTGTACTCCCTCTATGGCAAGGATGTCTTTCCTCAGATTAGGGGACCAAAACTGCACACAATACTCCAGGCGTGGTCTCATCAAGGCCTTGTACAACTGCAGTAGCACTTCCCTGCTCCTGTACTCGAATCCTCTTGCTATGAATGTCAGCATACCATTCGCCTTTTTCACTGCCTGCTGTACCTGCATGCCCACTTTCAATGACTGGTATACAATGACACCCAGGTCTCATTGCACCTCCCCTTTTCCTAATCGATCACCATTCAGATAATAATCTGTTTTCCTGTTTTTGTCACCAACGTGGATAACCTCACATTTATCCACATTAAATTGCATCTGCCATGAAATTGCCCACTCACCCAACCTATCCAAGTCACCCTGCATCCTCTTAGCATCCTCCTCACAGCTAACACTGCCGCCCAGTTTCGTGTCATCCGCAAACTTGGAGATGCTGCATTTAATTCCCACATCTAAGTCATTAATATATATTGTAAACAACTGGGGTCCCAGCACTGAGCCTTGCGGTACCCCACTAGACAATGCCTGCCATTCTGAAAAGGTCCCGTTTATTCCCACTCTTTGCTTCCTGTCTGCCAACCAATTCTCTATCCACATCAATACCTTACCCCCAATACTGTGTGCTTTAAGTTTGCACACTAATCTCCTGTGTGGGACCTTGTCAAAAGCATTTGAAGATCCAAATATACCACATCCCACTGGTTCTCCCCTATCCACTCCACTAGTTACATCCTCAAAAAATTCTATGAGATTCGTCAGACATGATTTTCCTTTCACAAATCCATGCTGACTTTGTCCGTTGATTGCACCGCTTTCCAAATGTTTCAAACATTTAAAGCAGTATATTTGCACTGCAGAATAGACTAAACTCCGTGCATATAAATAATGTTTTTTTTTGTGTATAAATGACCTTCAGTAACTTTGATTGACAGAACAGTACAGGAGATACAGAAAAATCACAGAATCACAAATGATTACATGGTTGATAAGGCCATTTGGCCCATCAAATCTATCCGTGTCTTTGAAAGAGCTGTAAATTAATTCCATTTTCCTGGTCTTTTGACATGGCCTATCATTTCTTTATCTCCCCATATTTATTCTAATTCCATTTCAATGTAAGTATGAAATCTACCTCCAACATCTTTTTCAAGCGATGCATAACAGCGCACTGAACATTAGTCAGTCATTTTCAATGAGTATTCTATTGTTATATTCATTATTATTTGCAATTAGAAATGGTTTCTCATGCTTTACTTGATCAAAGCCATATATGACTTTGAAAACTGAAATATAACCTGTCTCAACCTCTACCTCAGGGAATCCTTCAACTTCAATACCACTAAGATTGAGTGCCTTACAGGTAATATAAACATTTTCTCTGAGACACTCTGCTGAATACATTTAACCAATGATCAGTGGTTCTAAAGTGTGCTACCATCTTAGAACATAGAGTAGAACAGCATAGTACAGGCCTGTTGATTGATGATGCAGTGCCGATCTATATGAAACTACTCCATGATCAATCTTACCATTCCCTCTACACAGTCCTTAACCCTCCATTTTTCTTACATCCATGTGCTCAGGATGGGCAACATGGTAGTGCGGCAGTTGGCGCAATCTATCTTCAGTGCCGGTGACCTCCATTTGGGGCTCAATTCCCACCAATGTCTGTAAGGAGTATGTGTTTCTCCTCACGACCACGTGGGATCCTCCAGTTGCTCCAGTTTCCTCCCACATTCCAAGGTTTTATGTTTAGTGTTAGTGGGTTGTGGGCATGCTCTGTTAGTGCTGGAAGCATGGCAACACTTGTGGACTGCCCCATTGCAATCTCTGGACTGTGTTGGCTGTTGACAAAAAAAAACGTTTTTCAATGTTTGTTTTGATATTTCAATGTATATGTGACAAATAAGGCTAATTTTCTAATCTCTCTAAGAGTCTCTTAAATATCCTAAACTCTACCACTATCTCTGGCAGTGCATTCTAGGTACCTATCACCCTTTGTGTAAAGAATCTACATTGGATATTTCCCTTAAACTTTCCTCCACCTATCCTAATCTGATATCCTGGTGCCTCTCATGCCTCAGTGAATATAGAGTGAGTGGACAAAGCTCGAGCTGAGCCATGGGTCAAAGGCCAGTGCATCCAACTGTCTGCTCCAGAGCAGAACTCACCATTCAGCTCAGTGATGGAGTGAGAAAGGAGCTGGAGAGATTGTGCAGATGCATAAGCCATGCAGTCAACTCCTCAGCTTTACAGAAGGAGGATAGGCATGCCACCACAACACCTTCCTTCTGCAGCACAAAACAAACTGCTGAAGGAACTCAGTGTGGAGGTAATGGACAGACGATGCTTTGGGTTGACACTCTTCGTTGGGTCGGCCACCTCATTGCTTGAAATAGAACGTAGAACATAGAATAGTACAGCACAGTACAGGCCCTTCAGCCCACAATGTTGTGCCAACTCTCAAACCCTGCTACCCATATAACCCCCCATCTTAAATTCCTCCATATACCTATCCAGTAGTCTCTTAAATTTCACTAGTGTATCTGCCTCCACCACTGACTCAGGCAGTGCATTCCATGCACCAACCACTCTCTGAGTAAAAAACCTTCCTCTAATATCCCCCTTGAACTTCCCACCCCTTACCTTAAAGCGATGTCCTTTTGTATTGAGCAGTGGTGTCCTGGGGAAGAGGCGCTGGCTATCCACTCTATCTATTCCTCTTAATATCTTGTATACCTCTATCATGTCTCCCCTCATCCTCCTTCTCTCCAAAGAGTAAAGCCATAGCTCCCTTAATCTCTGATCATAATGCATACTCTCTAAACCAGGCAGCATCCTGGTAAATCTCCTTTGTACCCTTTCCAATGCTTCCACATCCTTCCCATAGTGAGGCAACCTGAACTGGACACAGTACTCCAAGTGTGGCCTAACCAGAGTTTTATAGAGCTGCATCATTACCTCATGACTCTTAAATTCTATCCCTCGACTTATGAAAGTTAACACCCCATATGCTTTCTGTACTCCATAATACAAAGTCAAGGTCAGGTTTATCATCATATGCACAGGACCATGTATGCATAGGTGAAAGTCTTTTATCAATATTACAGACACTTTACATCATCATATAAGCAGCATTCACAAGAAAGAACATAAATTATACATAAATTAAACAATTTTTGCAAGAGAGAACAAAAAAAATATGTCAGTTTTAGTACAATGTGATTCAAATGGTCATACTGTTGCTCCCGTTTCCCTTCCCGAAGTCAACAATCAGCTCTTTGGTTTTACTGATGCTGAGTGAGGGGTTGTTGCTGCAAAACCACTCAACCTGGTATCCTATCTCTCTCGGGTAAACTGAGTTAACAACACCTGTGATTCCTCCAATAGCAGTGGTGTGATTGGCAAATTTGTTTATGGCATTGGAGCTTTGATTGATTTCGTAGTAATGTGTGTATAGAGAGCAGAGCAGGCAGTTAAATACACAGCCTTGAGGTGCATGATTAATGAGGAGGCGATGTTGTTGCCAATATTCACTCACTAAAATCTATTGATGAGGAGGACAATTAACCAGTTACAGAGGGAGACACAAAGGCCTAGGTCTTGAAGACTGATGATGAGTTTGGATTTAAAAATTATGTTGAACGCTGAGCTGGGGTCGATGAACAGCAGCCTGACATACAAGTTCCTGTTGTCCGAATGGTCCAGAGTAGATTGAAGAGTCAAAGAACTAGGATCATTTCAGTTCATTCAGTATTCACCCCATGACATGCATTTACAAACAGCACCACTGAGGTTCCTTTGCATTTGTGTTTTTCATATTTGACATTTCAAAATATCCCACTGTAGATTGGGTGAACCAAATTGGTAAAGGTGCTGAGGAAGAGGATTTCTTGGAATGTATGCGGGATGGTTTTTTGAACCAACATGTCGAGGAACCAACCAGAGAGCAGGCTATTCTGGACTGGCTTTTGAGCAATGAGGAAGGGTTAATTAGCAATCTTGTCGTGAGAGGCCCCTTGGGTAAGAGTGACCATAATATGGTGGAATTCTTCATTAAGATGGAGAGTGACATAGTTAATTCAGAAACAAAGGTTCTGAACTTAAAGAGGGGTAACTTTGAAGGTATGAGACGTGAATTAGCTAAGATAGACTGGCAAATGACACTTAAAGGATTGACGGTGGATATGCAATGGCAAGCATTTAAAGGTTGCATAGATGAACTACAACAATTGTTCATCCCAGTTTGGCAAAAGAATAAATCAAGGAAGGTAGTGCACCCGTGGCTGACAAGAGAAATTAGGGATAGTATCAATTCCAAAGAAGAAGCATACAAATTAGCCAGAGAAAGTGGCTCACCTGAGGACTGGGAGAAATTCAGAGTTCAGCAGAGGAGGACAAAGGGCTTAAATTAGGAAGGGGAAAAAAGATTATGAGAGAAAACTGGCAGGGAACATAAAAACGGACTGTAAAAGCTTTTATAGATATGTAAAAAGGAAAAGACTGGTAAAGACAAATGTAGGTCCCCTGCAGACAGAAACAGGTGAATTGATTATGGGGAGCAAGGACATGGCAGACCAATTGAATAATTACTTTGGTTCTGTCTTCACTAAGGAGGACATAAATAATCTTCCAGAAATAGTAGGGGACAGAGGGTCCAGTGAGATGGAGGAACTGAGCGAAATACATGTTAGTAGGGAAGTGGTGTTGGGTAAATTGAAGGGATTGAAGGCAGATAAATCCCCAGGGCCAGATGGTCTGCATTCTAGAGTGCTTAAGGAAGTAGCCCAAGAAATAGTGGATGCATTAGTGATAATTTTTCAAAACTCATTAGATTCTGGACTAGTTCCTGAGGATTGGAGGGTGGCTAATGTAACCCCACTTTTTAAAAAAGGAGGGAGAGAGAAACCGGGGAATTATAGACCGGTTAGCCTCACGTCGGTGGTGGGGAAACTGCTGGAGTCAGTTATCAAAGATGTGATAACAGCACATTTGGAAAGCGGTGAAATGATCGGACAAAGTCAGCATGGATTTGTGAAAGGAAAATCATGTCTGACGAATCTCATAGAATTTTTTGAGGATGTAACTAGTAGAGTGGATAGGGGAGAACAGTGGATGTGGTATATTTGGATTTTCAAAAGGCTTTTGACAAGGTCCCACACAGGAGATTAGTGTGCAAGCTTAAAGCACACGGTATTGGGGGTAAGGTATTGGTGTGGGTGGAGAATTGGTTAGCAGACAGGAAGCAAAGAGTGGGAATAAACGGGACCTTTTCAGAATGGCAGGCATTGACTAGTGGGGTACCGCAAGGCTCAGTGCTGGGACCCCAGTTGTTTACAATATATATTAATGACTTGGATGAGGGAATTAAATGCAGCATCTCCAAGTTTGCGGATGACACGAAGCTGGGTGGCAGTGTTAGCTGTGAGGAGGATGCTAAGAGGATGCAGAGTGACTTGGATAGGTTGGGTGAGTGGGCAAATTCATGGCAGATGCAATTTAATCTGGATAAATGCGAAGTTATCCACTTTGGTGGCAAAAATAGGGAAACAGATTATTATCTGAATGGTGGCCGATTAGGAAAAAGGGAGGTGCAACGAGACCTGGGTGTCATTATACACCAGTCATTGAAAGTGGGCATGCAGGTACAGCAGGCGGTGAAAAAGGCGAATGGTATGCTGGCATTTATAGCGAGAGGATTCGAGTGCAGGAGCAGGGAGGTACTACTGCAGTTGTACAAGGCCTTGATGAGACCACACCTGGAGTATTGTGTGCAGTTTTGGTCCCCTAATCTGAGGAAAGACATCCTTGCCATAGAGGGAGTACAAAGAAGGTTCACCAGATTGATTCCTGGGATGGCAGGACTTTCATATGAAGAAAGACTTGATGAACTGGGCTTGTACTCGTTGGAATTTAGAAGATTGAGGGGGAATCTGATTGAAACGTATAAAATCCTAAAGGGATTGGACAGGCTAGATGCAGGAAGATTGTTCCCGATGTTGGGGAAGTCCAGAAGGAGGGGTCACAGTTTGAGGATAAAGGGGAAGCCTTTTAGGACCGAGATTGGGAAAAACTTCTTCACACAGAGAGTGGTGAATCTGTGGAATTCTCTGCCACAGGAAACAGTTGAGGCCAGTTGACTTAAGAGGGAGTTACATATGGCCCTTGTGGCTACGGGGATCAGTGGGTATGGAGGGAAGGCTGGGGCGGAGTTCTGAGTTGGATGATCAGCCATGATCATAATAAATGGTGGTGCAGGCTCGAAGGGCCGAATGGCCTACTCCTGCACCTATTTTCTATGTTTCTATGTTTCTGTGTATCAAAAGATGCTTAAAATTTTCAGATGATTTAGCAGTCGAAACAGTTTCAGTGATAGGCTGAGGGAAGATTGCGAAATGGTTTTGTAGCTTAAAAATATAATTTTTAAAATTGAATATTGAATATCATAAAACAAAATCAAGATTTTGAAGATTAAATAATTCTTTTGCAGTTGTTGTCTTTTGAAAGTGGTATTAATGAATACAATATATTTCCTTGGTGATGGAAAAGTGTGAGGGATTAACATGTCACTGGAGATATTGCACGGTTGGCAATACTGAACAACAGTCCATAAACTGATTGAGGTTAAGATAAGTTGATGGCTGTGACCTTTTTTGAGTTCTAAGCACAACCTATTTTGATTTCCTGTCAGTAAAAAAAAAATCACCTTTTAAGGCTGTAGCAACAAAACACTTGAGAATTTCAAATTGATGCAAAAACCTTTCCCTATATTGAAGCATCTCCCAGCGGATATCTTAACTCTATTGCTTTGTTGATGTGCTTCAGTGAACCTTCTTTAGTAAAGATTAGCATTCAATGTATTAGTGCCAAATGACTAGTTCCTAGGGTTGTATTCTGGGGCTGAACACAGAATCAGGATCAAATACAAAACAAGTCAACCACACCAGCTTCAGCATGCAGTCAGAATAATGTTTGCTTGTAAACTCACCTCAAGCTCATTGTCTTCAATTTCACTTAGGTACAGAAGCCTGAAGCCCCACACAATCAAGTTCAGGAACAGCTACTTTCCTATGACTGTCAGGTTCTTAAATCCACCTGTACAAACATAACCCTACCTTTGTAGCAGGTAGTTAAGATGATAAGATCTGTAATTCTTGGGTGTTTTTAAACATTAATCATGAAAAATCATAATGAGGCATATCTGCACCAAAATGTGTCAGAATTAGGTTACTTCTGAAGTGCAGCGTCCTTTCAAGAGAATGCTAACTACCATATGTCATTCTAGTTTTCACAGGATCGTCCTGCAAAGGTTTCCCATTTACCACCACAGAGGCTAACCCAACCACTGGACCTATGCCAGGTTAACCCGGTTTATGGACAGTACCCCAATTAAAATGAATGGGATGAATCTGCAGCTGAATTCAATGATATAGCTTTGAATGTGTGTGTGTATATGCATATTTATGCATGTGTGTGCATGTATAGTGTTGTAATTGTGTGTATATCTGTACACACACTCATAGTCATAGTCATACTTTATTGATCCTGGGAGAAATTGGTTTTTGTTACAGTTGCACCATAAATAATAAATAGTAATAAAACCATAAATAGTTAAATAGTAATATGTAAATTATGCCAGTAAATTATGAAATAAGTCCAGGACCAGCCTATTGGCTCAGGGTGTCTGACCCTCCAAGGGAGGAGTTGTAAAGTTTGATGGCTACAGGCAGGAATGACTTCCTATGACACTCTGTGCTGCATCTCGGTGGAATGAGTCTCTGGCTGAATGTACTCCTGTTATTTTAGGAACAGCTTCTTCCCGTCTGCCATCAGATTTCTGAACAAATAATGAACTAACACATGAATATTACCCTATCATTTTTATTTATTTTTTTATATGTGTTTATTATTGTCATTTATAGTATTTTTATGCATCGACTGTACTGTTGCTGCAAAACAACAAATTTCATTGAAGTATATCAATGATATTAAACCTGATTCTGAGTGTGCGCGTGCGCATGCACGCAAACACTTCTAGAGCTTTTAATTTTATTAAGTAATGTTCTACTTTCCCTGTTTTTAAATATTTAAACTGGTCCCAAGTGATTTTGAAAGGGTGCTAGAGTATAAGACAGGGAAAGAAGTAAAGGTTCTGACAGACTGAGGAAAGGAGCTCCTGAGCTTCAGGTCTGGAGAACTGAAGGTTTGTCCTTTACTGATGGAGAAAGAAATATGGGCATGAAAAAGGGACCAGAGATGGTGTAGCACTGGTGTTTTGTTGTGAGTTTGAAGGAGATTGTAAAAGAAAAAAACATCAACTCATGGTGTTCATTTAAATATATGGACAAGCAGTGAAGGATCAAGAGCATTTGTATATCCAAATGAAATAGTGCGAAATTAAACATAAGCTAGAAATTTCTAAACCATAATATCATAAGCTAGAAATAAAAAGAATGGTTTCAGCCTGAACTGTTGACTATTTTTCTCCACAGATGCTGCCTGACCTACTGAGTTCCAACAGCATTTTATGTGTGCTAGCCAAAAATTTTTGATGAGCTCATCTTCACAAGATAGGCAAGGTTGAAAATCTATCAGGTCTAGATGCAATAAAAGCAGGGATAATAATGTATGCTCTACTATTTCCTCAGGAGGCTAAGGAAATTTGACATGTCCCTGTTGACCTTCACCAGTCTTTATTAATGTGAAGACTGCAGCAAAGCAAGGTTTAAATATATGTTAACCGAACAAAGTGCAGACACTTTATGCAGCCTTTCTCTGC
This sequence comes from Mobula hypostoma, assembly GCF_963921235.1. Lineage (NCBI taxonomy): Eukaryota > Metazoa > Chordata > Chondrichthyes > Myliobatiformes > Myliobatidae > Mobula > Mobula hypostoma. The sequence continues at coordinate 38,238,620 of NC_086117.1, read as the reverse complement.
ATGGAGGTTCACTAAGGCAACAGTCAAGATGATAAGCTGACAGAGACAAAGTCCGGCACTGATCATGATCCTTGAAAGTCTAATTCTTGTACAGCCTTTCTGTTCAAGCCTGGGAAACAAGGTCACTGAGCATACCAAGACATAATAAAGATGCAAACGAAGGATTCTAGGGCAACACATTATTATTTACTGATTTTCAGATATTAGAGGCCTTTATCACATGGATTTAATTGGTTATTAACACCTGAAATATATATTATGATTTGTACATAAGTATGCAAATGAAGGGATTCAGAGGTGCACAAAGTTTCTATTGGATCAATATTGGTATTGCTTGAAAACGGCATTTCTTTATTCAAACCAGAGTAGTGTGGTGTGGTGAAGGGGGCCCATGCTGTTCCATCCGAGCATAAGTAAATAAAGTGTGATTGAGGAACAAGCGGTCCGAGTCCAGTTAACTGGCGCACCATAAAAGCGTTTGACTTAGATCATCATGGCTTGGTACGGCTCCTGCTCTGTCCAAGCCCACAAGAAACTGCAGAGAGTTGTGGACAGAGCTCAGTTCATCACAGAAACCTTCATGGACTCTGTCTATACTCACCTTGTTGTCTCAGAAAATAAGCCAATATATAAAAAAAACACTCCCACCCAGGACGTGCTCTCTTCTCCCCCCTCCCATTGGGCAGAAGATACTAAAGCCTGAATGAAAGTATCCCCAAACTCAAAAATAGCTTCTATCCTGCTGTTTCAAGGTTCTTGCATAATAAAAAGGATGTTTAACCTCACAATCTACCTCATTATGTTCATGCACCTCATTGTGTGCCTGCTCTACACCTTTGCTGCAATTGTAACACTAGCTTTCTGTTATTGTTTTGCCTACTTCAATACACTGATGCAATGAAATGATCTGTATGGACAGCATGTAAAACAAAGCTTCCCACTGTGACTCATTTTTTGGACAATGATAAACCAATTACCAAAATAAAACAAAAGTTTTGTGAGGCCATTCACTTCAGACTTTTACCTTATCATAAATTCAGACACTAACACCATACTTCTTGAGATTACGAGAAGCTACAAACATGGGACCTTAGCAGTTGCTCGGCTAAGGCCTAGTTTGGAACAGGTGAGATGGTCCAGCATTCAGCTTCAGGTCTGGGTCGCATTGAATATTGAGTATGGGAGCTGTCTGGTGCAATCTCAGGTGATTAGTCAAGGTGAGACTGGGAATTTATGTTGTGGTGGCAGCTGCAGATAATGGTTTCAGTCTTTAATTATTGTGTTGTCAGATGGATTTGCTTTTCAAATTTGACAGTTAAGGAACAGATGAAAGAGTTGTAGAGTTATCAGATAATAAAGAGATATAATAAGCTAGAGGCAGGTTCGATGTTGTCGTTTAAAGTTAAATTGGATAGATATATGGACAGGAAGGGAATGGAGGGTTATGGACCGAGTGCAGGTCGGTGGGACTAGGTGAGAGTAGGAGTTCGGCATGGGCTGAGATGGTCTGTTTCCATGCTGTAATTATTATATGGCTAATATGGAATAGGTTCTTCGGACCACCATGCCTGTGCCAACCATCAACCACCAATTTAAACTAATCCATCACCAAATGCATTATATTCTCCTCACATTTCAATTCCCATCAACTCTCTAATGCTCATGAATACACTAGGAGAATTTTACAGTAGCCCAACGATCTATCAAATTGTATAACCTTCGGACATGGGAGGAAACCGGAGCAGCCGGGGAAAACCCACACTCTCGCAGAGAGAACATTCAAACTCCACACGGACAGGAGCAGAGGTCACCGTTGAACTCAGGCTCACTGGCACAGCTCAGTTGAAGGAGACGTTTTCAGTTCATGCCTCAAAGGGCAGCATGCCGATGAGAATTCGGAGAGGGTCAGAGGGGATTCCTGAGGCAGTCCAGAGGTAAGTGATTGGGGAAAGAGGCATTTTCAGATATAGAACAGTAAGTGCAGTCCTATGCAAATAAAAAGCAAAGGAGGTGACCAAGAAAGTCTAATTGGGAGTAGTGTGAAAGGGGTCAAAGATATCAGGACAATAGGAATGGAATCTATGCTGTAGTCATGAATATTAACATAAGAAACACAATTTTCAATGGCTCCACGACAAATTCAGAATCAGAATCAGAATCAGGCTTATTATCACCGGCATATGTCGTGAAATTTTCATTTAATTCTATATTGCACATTGTATCAGAAGGACAGGCAGAGGGGTTGGCATGGCTCTGCTGGCAAAATATGAAATCAAATCCACAGAAAGAGGTGACATAAGATCGAAAGGTGTAAAATCTTTTTCGGTAGAGTCAAGGAACTGCAAGAGTAAAAAGACCCTGATGGGAGTCATGTACAGGGCTCCGAACAGTAGCCAGAATGTGGGCTACAGATTACAATGGGAGTTGGAAAAAGCATGTAAAAACGCCCCTATTGCAATAGTCATGATGGATTTCAATATGTATGTAGATTAGGAAAATCAGGATGGTGTTGAATCACAAGAGAAGGAAATTGTAGAATGCCTACGAGATTTCTTTTTGGATCAGCATGTAATTCCGCCCAGTAGTGGAATGGCAATTCTGGATTTGGTGTTATGTAATGACCCATATTTGAATAGTGAGCTTAAGGTAAAGGAAACCTTAGGAGCCAGTGATAAAATATGATAGAATTCACCCTGCAGTTTGAGAAAGGGAAGCTAAAGTTAGATATATTAGTATTACAGTGGAGTAAAGGAAATTATAATGGCATGAGCAAGGAGTTGGCTAAAGTTGATTAGAAGCCGTCAATAACAATACATCAATGGCAGGTGTTTCTGGGGGAAATTCAGAAGGTGCAGGAAAGATATTTCCCAAGGATGAAGAAGTTTCCTAAGTGGAGGATGAGGTAACTGTGGCTGGCAAGGGAAGTCAAAGACTACATAAAAGCTTAAGAGGAGGCATATAATAGACCAAAAATTAGTGGGAAGGTAGAGAATAGGGAAATTTTAAAAATCAAAAAGCAACTACAAAAGCTATAAAGAGAGAAAAGATGAAATATGAAGATCAGCTGGCCAATAATATAAAACAGGATACAAAAAGTTTTTCAGTTAGATAAAGAATAAAAGAGAAATGAGGGTGGAGTCTGGAATAAAAAAGACAATGGAGAGGCAGCCATGGGGTCAAAGAATTAGCAGACAAACTAAGTAAGTATTTTGCATCAGCCTTTACTGTGGAAGACTCTAGGAGAGTGCCAGGAATGCAGAAGTCTCAGGAGCAGCAGTAAGTGTCATTGCTATTACCAAGGAGAAGGTGATTGTGAAGCTGAAAAGTCCTAAGGTAACCACCTGGACCAGATGACTATACCTCAGCGTTCTGAAAGTACTTTCAGAATCAACTTTGGCCAGCTCTTCTCCCATGCCTCTGTAATTCCCTTTACTCCACTGTTATACCGGTACATCTGATTTTAGCTTCTCCTGAAGAGATTGCGGAGGCATTGGTAATGATATTTCAAGAATTACTAGACTCTGGAATAGTTCCTGAGGATTGGGAAATTGCAACTGTCATTTCACTCTTTAAGAAAGGAAGGAGGCAGAAGAAAGGAAATTATAGGCCAGTTAGCCTAACGTCAGTGGTTGGAAAGATGTTGGAGTCCATTACTAAGGACGGGTTTTCAGTGTACTTGGGGGTACATGACAAAATACGCCAAAGTCAGCATGTTTTTCTAAAGGGGAAATCTTGTGTGACAAATCTCTTGGAATTATTTGAGAAACTAACAGGCAGGATAGACAAAGGAGAGTCAGTGGATGTTGTTTATTCGGAGTTTTAGAAAGCCTTTGACAAGGTGCTGCACATGAAGGTACTTAACAAGATAAGTGCCCAAGGTATTACTGGAAAGGTAGCAGCATGGACAGAAGATTGGGGGACTGGCAGGGTGCAAAGAGGGAATAAAGGGGGCCTTTTCTAGTTGGCTGTTGGTGACTAGTGGCGTTCTGCTGGGGTCAGTGTAGGAATCACTTCTTTTCACGTTACATGTTGATGATTTGGATGAAGGAATTGACGACTCTGTGGCCAAGTTTGCAAATGACACAAAGATAGGTGGAGTGATGGCCATATTGAGGAAGTAGTGTATTTTCAGAATGACTTAGACAGATTGGGGAAATGGGCAAGGAAGTGGCAGATGGAATATAGTGTAGAAAAGTCCATGGCCATGCACTTTGGCAGAAGGAATAGAGGTGTGGGCTATTTTCTAAATAGGGAGAAAATTTTAAAAAATCAGAGGTGCAAAGGGACTTGAGAGTCCTCGTGCGGATTCCCTAGTAGTTATTTTGCAGATTGAGCTGGTGGTAAGGGCAGGTGCAATGTTAGCATTCATTTCGACAGAATGAGAATATAACAGCAAGGATATAACACTAAGGCTTTATAAGGCATTGGACAGACTGCACTTGGAGTTTTGTGAGTACTTTTGGGTTCCTTTTCTAAGAAAAGATGTGCTGGGATTGGAAAGGGTCCAGAGTAAGTTCAGGAGAATGATCCCAAAAATGAAAGGATTAACATATGAGGAGAATTTGATGCCTCTGGGCCTGTATTCAATAGAGTTTCGAATAATGTGGAATCTCATTGAAAACTATGGAATATCGAAAAGCCTAGATTGAGTGGATGTGGAGAGGATATTTCCTATAGTGGGAATGTCTAAAACCAGAGGGCACAGATGCAGAATTTAGGGATGTCTATCTAGAACAGAGATGAAGAAAAATTTCTTTTGCTGAAGAGTGGCATTCATTGCTGTGCAGGGCAAGTCATTAGGTATATTTAGGTCCTTTAACATCTGTCAGACGATGCTGAGGATGTTCTACGAGTCTGTGGTGGCCAGTGCTATCATGTTTGCTGTTGTGTGCTGGGGCAGCAGGCTGAGGGAAACAGACACCAACAAAATCAACAATCTCATCCGTCAGGTCAGTGATGTTGTAGGGATGGAACTGGACTCTCTCACGGTGGTGTCTGAAAAGAGGATGCTGTCTAAGTTGCATGCCATCTTGGTCAATGTTTCCCATCCACTACGTAATGTTCTGGGTGGGCACAGGAGTACATTCAGCCAGAGACTCATTCCACCAAGATGCAACACAGAGTGTCATAGGAAGTCATTCCTGCCTGTGGCCATCAAACTTTACAACTCCTCCCTTGGAGGGTCAGACACCCTGAACCAATAGGCTGGTCCTGGACTTATTTCATAATTTATTGGCATAATTTACATTTACTATTTAACTATTATGGTTCTATTACTATTTATTATTTATGGTGCAACTGTAACGAAAATCCAATTTCCCCCGGGTTCAATAAAGTATGACTATGACTATGACTATATTTAAGGTGGAGATTGATTAGTTCTTGATGAATCAGGGCATCAAAGAAGGCAGGAGAATCGGGGTTGAGAGGCATAATAAATCCATCATGATGGAATGGCAGAGCAGATTTGATGGGCCGAATGGCCTGATTTTTCTCCTTTGTCTTAAGGTCTTATCCTTTATGCATTTGCGATGTATTATATTGGAGGTGCTACATAACCTCAATCTCCTGCTTGTTATTGTAAACTTGGCTATGTCAGGATTGGTGTGAACCATGGGAGGGAAGGTTCAGGCTTCCCGAGAGAACAGCATTGCATTCTTATGAATGTTGGCAGTGGTCAAGATAAGAGCAAGGACCTGTGACTGTGGAATTAGCCATTCTAGTAGTGTAAACACTTCCAGGAAACAAAAGAATAATAGAAGGAAGAATAACATAAGTTGTAGGCACAAGCAATTCTTCAAATGCTGTAAATCCAGAGCAATGTACACAGAATGTTGGAGAAACATAGCAAGTGAAGCATCATCCATAGAAATGAACAGTAAGCGTTTAGGGCTCAGAACCTGCTTCAGGACAGGATAGGAAAGGGAAAGATGTCAGAATAAAAACGTATGGGGAGGATAGCTGGAAGGTGATAGGTGAAGCCATGTGGGTGGGAAAGGTAAAGGGCTGGAGAGGAAAGAATCTGATAGGAGAGGAGAGTGGACCATTGGAGAAAAGGAAGGAGGAGGGTCACCGGGGGAAGTATTTTGCAGGTGAGAGAAGATAAGAGGCCAGAGTGGGGAAGGGAAGATGGGTGGAGGGGATGGGATTTTTTTTTACTTGAGGGAGAAATGGATGTTCATACCATTAGGTTGGAAGCTACCAGGATGAAATGGAAGAAGGAGCTTCTTTGCCCTGAGAGTGGCCTCATCTTGGCGCAAGAATCAGAATCAGGTTTAAGATCACCAGCATATGCTGTGAAATTTTGTTAACTTGGCAGCAGCAGGACACTGTAATACATGATAAATATAGAAAAAATAAATCAAATTTATTACAGTAGTATATGCATATTATATTAAAATAGTAGTGCAAAAACAAAAGTTAAAAAAAAGGTGATGTAATATATATGGGATGTCAGATGGCAGAGGGGACGAAGCTGTTCCTGAATCGCTGAGTGATGGTGCTTCCATCCTGATGGTAACAATGACAAGACGCCATTTCCTGGGTGATGAGGGTCCTTAATAATGAAAGCTGCCATCCTGAGGACCACTCCTTGAAGATGTCTTGGATACAATGGAGGCCAATACCCATAATGGAGCTGACTAATTTTACAACTTTCTGTAGCTCCTTTCGATCCTGTGCAGTAGACCCCCCCCCCACCCCTCCCATACCAGCCAGTGATGCAGACTGTCAGAATGCTCTCCCTGGTACATCTGTAGGAGGTCATCTTGGAGGAGGCCATGGACCTACCTGTCAGAACAAGAATGGGAATCAGAATTAAAATGTTTGATACAATAGATGACCCCAGCAGAATTGCAGGTTAAGTGTTGCCTCACCTGCGAGGACTGTTGGAGGCTCTAAATGAAGGTGAGGGATGTGTTGAGTAGGCAGGTGTAGCACTTTATCTGTTTGCAGTAATAAGTGCCAAGTGGGAGGTTATTGGGGAGGGGAGCAACCCCTGCAGAAAGTGAACAGTGGCGGGAAGTAGGGATGTGTTTGGTGGTAGGATTCCTCTGGAGATGGCTGAAGTTGCAGAATAATGATGTGTTGGTTGCAATGGGTGGTAGGTAAGGAGAAGAGGAACTCTATTACTGTTAAGGTGGTGGGAAGATAGGGTGAGCACAAATGTCTGGCAAATGGAGGAGATGCTTGTGAGGGTATAATCAATGCTAGAAAAAAAGGAAACCCCCTTATTTGAAGAAGGAGGGCATCTCTGAAGTCCTGGATACAACACCCTCATCTTGGGAACAGATGCGGCAGAGACAAAGGAATTGAGAAAAGGTGATAGCACTTTTACCGGAGACAGAATGGGAAGAGGTACAGTCGAGGTATCTGTGGGAGTCAGTAGAGTTTATTGAAGATGTCAGTCAACAACTTGAAACCAGAGATGGAGACAAAGGAATGGAGAAAGAGAAGGGAGGTGTTGACCAAGCAAACTTAAAGGCAGTGTGTAAATTGGAAGTAAAGTTGATGAAATTGACAAGCTCAGCATGGGTGCATCAAACAACACCAATGCAGTCATCAATGGAATGGAGAACGTATTGGGGAGTATTATCGGGCAAGGCTTGGAACATGGACTGTTCTATGTAGACATTGGAAAGGCAAGCATAGTTGGAGCCCATGTGGGTTCTCATGGATGGTGAGGACCAGTGCTGCCAGATGGAGGAGGGTGGTGGTGATGGGGACCCGGTTGGTTCTTTTATTGAGAAAGTGGAGAACTTTAAGGTCTTCTTGATAGGGCATAGAAGTGTACAGAGACTGGACATCCATGGTCAAATTGAGGTGGTCAGGACCAAGGAATTGAAAGTCAGTGAGGAAATCGAGAGCTTGAGAAGTGTTGCAGATATAAGTGGGGAAGGATTGAATCAAGGGGATAGAGTGGAGCTGTCGCATGAGCACATGAGTTCAGTGGGGCAGTAGCAGGCAGAGACAACAGGCCTATCAGGACAGTCAATTTTGTGGAACTTGGGTAGGTGGTAGAAGTGAGTAGTGTGTGGTAAAGGAACTATGAGTTTGGTGGCAGTAGATGGGAGTTATCCAGAGCTGATAAGGTCATTGATGGTGTCGGAGACTATTTTCTGATGGCCCAGAGGTGGGGTCCTTTCAGGGGAGTGTGGACCAGTTCTGCCAGACTGAGGCGGGGGGTGGTGGAGGGAAATTCATTGGTTCTTTTATTGAGGAAGAAGTGCAAGCTTTAAGGCCTTCTTGATGAGGGAATAATTTGATTAGTTGCAGGATAGTTAAAGAAGACATTGAACTTCTTCTGGGTCTTTGACCTCAGTCTTACAGATAAAATCAAAATTCTGACGAATTTATTTTGAACAGAATCTGAGATAATGCACATGGGAGATCCCAAAATACAGGAGAAATGCAAATTTATGTTGGGGGGAGGCTGACAGAGTTAAATCATCCACAGTGAAACAATTTGCAGATGAAAAGTAGAGAGGATGAAGGGTGCATGCTCTCCCTTTGAGAGTACTGCATGACCTAGGCTGAGATGTGTAGGGATGTGCACAGATCTCTAATGGAAAATCAGCCTCATGTTTTTCCAGGAACAGTACTTTTTGATGTTAGATCACAATTAGTTCTGAGCTGGTTGAATACCTAGCCTCTATTAATTGTTTCATCATTTTCAAGATTGCAATTTTCCTACTGGATTGACTTTGCAGAATTTTGCAAGTAATTCTGACAAAGAAAAAATAGATGGAGGGCTAAGAGAGTGGGGAAAATATCAAAAGTAAAGACCAGGGAATGAATGGAACATTATAGTATTGACATGACTTAGTTCTATTCTCGAAGGAAGAAGCACAAAAATCATTCATTCATACCCTGAATTGTGAATCTTTCAAACTCGATGTGTGATATATTGTCAACATTGAACCTGTATTATTAACAAGCTGTAAAAAAAGTAGTTATACTTTTACAAAAAGTATTGCTGCATTTTTCTAAAAAAAAGTCTCTTTAATCAAATACTCTTTTCTCTCAACGTGTAGTCTTCAATCGCCAAACAAGGGCTGCGAAACAAATTACAAACTTGGGCATTAATCTTCTTGAATTTTCTCTCTTTATTTATAACAATAATGCCACAATTTAGTTTGATCTTACCTCAATCTTTAATCATGTTGTTGCATATCAGAGATTGACAGTTGAATGCTTCTGAATATTGGTCATTTATACAACAAAGTGCTCCAGATTTAATAGTGAAAATCAGGGTTCATTTTTCAGGTCAAAATCAATCATCTGCTTGAAGGTAAACCACAAATTGTTTTTTTTTAAATACAGTTTATTATGCTTTCTTTCTCTCCTTTTCTGCTTTCATTCCTTTACTTTTCCTCTCACTTTTCACCTAACTTTCACACTCACTCATCCATGTTCACCTCTAACAATAACTTGCAAACATATTCCCTTCTGAATATAACAGAGTGCCTCAAAGGGTTTCAAAAGAATATAGTTAAAAACAACAGATGCTAATTTCAAGGAGTTATTCTGAGGGGGGTGGGGGTGGTTATGGAATCAGGTTTGCTTGAACTAGATTGCTTCAAGCAGGTGGAGAGAAAGGCAGCATAATGGAGTAACCAGGAGAGCTGTTGCTTCACAGTTCCAGTGCCCCAGGTACAATCCTGACCTCCAGTGGTATCTCAGTGTCCTCCCTGAGACTGTGCATATTGGTAGGTTAATTGGCCATCGCATATCTCCTCTGGAGTGCTGATGAGCGGTAGGACATTCTTTAGAAACCCCTTGGGGCATTCTGTTACATTAAGAAGGTGATATGTCAACAAGCTGCTGATCGAGGTGAACAAGGATGAGCAAGTGGGAAAGTTGGAAGAAGAGTGAGAAGAAAAGTAAAATAATGAAAGACAAGCACAAAGAGAGAGTGAAACCATAATAAACTGCATAATAAAAAAAAACAATGTGTAGTTTACCTCCAAGTAACTGATTGATTTTGACCTGAAAATGAACCCTGATTTTCACTATTAAATCTGCAGCATGAGTAGTGGGGGTGGGGAGAATGGAAATGTAATGAAAATAGAATGGATTAGAATAGGATTAGTGGAAAATCAATGTTTGATGGACGACGAGGATTTAGTGGGCTGAAAATCCTGCTTCCATTTATGACTAAATGGAAGAAAACAAAGAGATACATTAATATTATTGCAGCCATTAGGCTAAAAGTTTCTTTGCTTCAGGCAACATTTAATACTCCAGTCAGTGGTATAGCATCTGAAAGTAAGTTGCTAAACGTGATTAGGAGCAGACAGCTCCAAATGCAACTTTACAAAGGAGATCTTTTGTTTCCTGAAATACATTATATTCAGTTGAATATTGTTGATCAAAAATGCTGGATGAAATACAAAGGTAATTCCTTGGATCAGAATGATGTCACATAATTATTGTGGTGGTTAATAGTGGTATTCCTATGCCACTCAGTTAGCCACTCCTACATAGAAGAAGCTCACATACTGTACAAGCAACGTTGTTGATTAAGTTCTGCTGGATCTCCTGCAGGCTGGCTTCCTGGTATGTGCTCTGCACTCACCCACATATTGAACACAACATGATGTCAGAAGTGGTTGATTGTTGATGAAATGGTGCTACAGACAAAGTGAGATCCACAACAAGCAAGAATTCACAGTAAGACTGTTTTTGTTCATATAGATCTATGAAAAATATTCAAAGTCCATCACCCTGCAATGCTTATACTAGTTGCTAACTGCATGTGAGTGAGCTGAGAACTGACCAGGGTTGCTAGGCAATGCCTTCAAGCTACATCTAAAAGTGGATAATATTGTAATAACCTGTGGGCCACTAGCCTAGGGAAGTGCACAGAGACACAGAAACAGCAGAGAAGTCAGTCAAACTTTCAGGGAGAGAGAACAAAAAATTTGTAGTCCAAATAAGTAAAATACTAAAAAAACAGGAAAATGGAGCAAATAGTTGCAGTACTTATATATTCTTACCTAATAAGTTCCCTCAATAAAAAGATTTAAAAAGAAAAAAAAAGAAAGATTTCCCTCAAGACACTTGATTTCTCTAAACCAGGGGACTTTAAGAGATGGCTCAGATGCTTTGACAGATTTAGAATTACAAGCAATCTGACTCAAACTTCAGAAGAACATCAAGTAAGCACACTGATATACTGCATGGGTGACAAAGCAATCTCACTCATACTTCAGAAGAACATCATTGATGGAGACAGACGTGAGAAGGCACAGAGGGACGTCTGGAGAAATTTCTGAAATGCCCGGTTCACTGCCGCTGCGACTGTGCAATCGATAATCTCCGGAGGGAAGGCCCCAAAATCCCCAGCTTTGCCTGCTGCTGGCGACCGAGGCTGGGGTCGAAGCGTTCGGCAGAGATGGTGCTCAGTACTTGGTGTCGGAGGGCTGATTGGAGCTTGAAGTTTTCGGACGACTCAGAGTCGGACTGTGGTTGGGCATGGCAGGGAGAGTTTTCTTCCTTCTCCCGTCTGCGTGAGATGTGGGACTTTTGAGAGACTTTGAACTTTTTTACTGTGCCATGGCCTGTTCTTCATCAAGTTATGGTATTGTTGTACTGTTGTAACTATATGTTATAATTATGTGGTTTTTGTTAGTCTTTCCGTCTTGGTCTGTCCTGTGTTTCTGTGATATCACACCAGAGGAATATTGTATCATTTCTTAATGCATGCATTACTAAATGACAATAGAAGAGGACTGTGTGTCCTCATTATCTAATCTAATCTAAGTAAGCACACTGATATACTGCATGGGTGACAAAGTGGATGAATCATGGGTGGATTAGCACTGACAGATGCTCAGGAAAAGGAGTACAAAACAGCAGAGGACAAATTCCATAGAAACCATAGAAAAACTACAGCACAGAAACAGGCCTTTTGGCCATTCTTGGCTGTACGGAACCATAAATCAAGGAATACTTCACAGGAAAGCAAAATGCGATGTATCAGAGGAAACAAGGTGCAGTCAGAAAGACTATGGAAAGAGAGGACAGTGCAACTCAGCTCAAACAAAACAGACAAGCGAAACAAAGAGCAGGTAAAATGTCCAACTGCAGGAGATGCAACAAGTTTCCATCCACATCAAAAGGCTCTGTCCAGCAAAAGAAGTGAAATGCCACCAATGTAATGGAGTTGGTCTTTACAAAAGCCAGTGTCACTCAAAAATAGATCTGCAGGAGGTCAACGAAGACCATGATTCAGACAAAGAGAGAGATTTCCTTGGCACTCCAGATTCAAATAGGCAAGACTGGTGTACTATGGTTCATTGACAAAATGAGGCAGTGATGTTCAAAACGGACATTGGCGCAGATGTCACAACCATCCCTGAATATCTATTGATAAAACTGGCGAAGCAAACAGACATTACGCTAAACCCAACAAAGAAAGTGCACAAGGGGCCAGGGAAATACAAGCTCAGTGTGAAAGGAATGTTTACCACTTCTATCCATCAAAGTGAGAAACTGTTGAAACAGGATGTCTATGTTGTTCAGAATCTCTTCTCAGCACTACTGGGCTGACATGCCATCGTGAAGCTGAACCTCATTGCAAGGTTGGATTCGCAAAACAGTGTTCAGTGGCAGGAGAAGTAGGCAGAGTTGTTCACAGGACTGGGAGTACTGAAAGTAGAGTATCTTATCCAATTGAGGCCATGAGTGCTGCCCTACTCTCTGACCACCGTGAGGCATATACCAATCCCACTGATGAACAAAGTCAAAGCTGAACATGAGGGAATGGAGACACTTGACATCATAACAGGGGTGAAAGGACCTACTGACTAGTGTGCGGCCATTGTTCCTGATCCCAAGCCAGATGGCATAGTGAGGATCTGTGCTGATCTAACTAATTTGAATAATGCAGTAAGGTGGGATAAGCTTATTCTATCCTCTGTTAAGCACACATTCAGTATACTGGGTGGAGCAAAGTTCTTCACCAAACTAGATGCAAACTCAGGGTGCCGTCAAATCTGTTTAGCTCCTGAGTCACAGCAGCTCATAACCTTTATCATGTTGTATGGACACCATGCCTTCAAGAGACTCGGTTTTGGCATCTCATCAGCCCCTGAACTCTTTCAGTTGAGGATGAACCACATTTTGGAGGGACTAGAAGGAGTAGTCAACCACATCAACCATATACTCATCTTTGAAGGCTCAGGTGAGGAACATGACGAGAGTGGAAGCTGCCTTGGAGAACCTGAAACAAACTGGAATCACCCTGAACAAAAAGAAGTGTGAATTTGCAAAGTTGCTGGTGAAGTTCTTAGGCCACCAACTGTCCTTGGAGGGAGTGCAACCAGATTCAGGCAAACTGGCATGAGTTTGGAACATGGAACAACATACGAATGAATCAGAGATCTGCAAACCAGCTGGGAAAGTACATTTCAAATTTGGAAGAGAAAAGAATGCCACTATAAGACCTCCACTCTCAGAGAAATGTTTGGACCTGGGATGCACCACAGGAGCATAGAAGGATCATAGAGGAATCAGAAGTGGAGACAGTGAGCAATTTCAAGTTCCTGGGTGTCAAGATCTCTGAAGACTTAACCTAGTCCCAGCATATCAATGCAGATATAAAGAAGGCAAGACAGTGACTATACATCATTAGGAGTTTGAAGAGATTTGGTATGTCAACAAAAACATATATAGATGTACTGTGGAGAACATTCTGACCAGCTGCATCACTGCCTGGTATGGGGGGGCAGGGGGTGTGGGGAACTACAGCACAGGACCAAAAGAAGCTGCAGAGGGTTGTAAATTTAGTTGGCACCATCTTGGGTACTAACCTACAATGTTCCCAGGACACCTTCAAGGAGTGGTATCTCAGAAAGGCAGTGTCCATTGTTAAGGATCTCCAGCACTCAGGGCATGCCCTTTTTTCACTGTTACCATCAGGTAGGAGATACAGAAGTCTGAAGACACACACTCAGCAATTCAGGAACAGCTTCTTCCCCTCTGCCATCCAATTCCTAAATGGATACTGAACTTGTGAACACTACCTCACTTTTTTTAATGTATATTATTTCTGTTTTTGTATGATTTTTAATCTATTCAATACACATATGCTGTAATTGATTGGCTGATTTATTTATTATTAATTTATTTATTATTATTATTCTCTTCTTCTATATTATGTACTGCATTGAACTGCTGCTGCTAAGTTAACAAATTTCACGCCACATGCCGGTGATAATAAAACGGATTCTGATTCTGAGAAGTCATTCTCAACATTTAAAGCAGAGATTTTCTCTCCACCAAAATTGGCGTGCTTTGATCTGAACAAAGCAACCAAGGTCTCAGCAGACACCTCTTCCTTTGGCCTAGAGGGAATGCTCATGTAAAACTGTAGTGGTGTATGGGAACTTGTGGCATATGAATCAAGAGCACAGACTCGTACTGAACAGCATTACGCCCAAATCAAAAAGGAAATGCTGGTTCCCTTGTGCGGCTGTGAACATTTCAGCACGAAATTCCTACTTGAAACAAATCACAATCTACTTGTCAGCCTCATCAGATCAAAACACCTGGATATCTTATTGAAACTCTGCGTCTGCAAAGATTCAGAATGAGGCTTATACGATACTGTTACAACATTGAACATGACCCTGGTATGTCTTTTACAGCACCAGACACTCTGTCAAGGATGCCATGCAGAAGTGGACTGAAACTGACTCCGCCCTGATGGAAGATACCAACATCTGCTTAGCAAGACTCACAAAATGCTGGAGGAATTCAGCAGGTCAGGCAGCGTCTTTGGAAAAAGAGTCCAGTCGGCGTTTCAGGTCGAGACCCTTCAGCAGGACTTGTACTTTTTTTCCATAGATGCTGCCTGGCCTGCTGAGTTCCTCCAGCATTTTGTGTGTGTTGCTTGGATTTCCAGCATCTGCAGATTCTCTCTTTGTGAATACCTATTTAGCTCAGGTACGTGAAAGCTTTCTTGCATCACAGAGTAAACTGGACGAAAATCACACCGAGTTGAAAAAGGACCAAATCACCAGCAAGGTCATGTAGTACTGTGAGCATGGATGGCCAGCTGATCCAAAAGGAGCTCACAAACTCTGACCTTACTGGCTTGAAAGAGACACACCACCATCCTTGATGGTTTGCTGTTGTAAGGGCTCCAGACTCATTATTCTTGCTCCAATGCACACCCAATTCATTAGTTAAATCCACCAAGGACATCCAGGCATCAAAAAATATCACCTAAGAGCAAGGCAATCCATGTGGTGGCCTGGTCTGAGCACACAGCTGGGAGATTATGTAAAGCAATGCGAGGAATTCAGAAGACTGCACAAAAATAATGCTGAACTCCTCTGTCACGCAGAATTCCCATACTTTCCACGGCATATTGCAGGCACAGACATTTTCAAGCTGAAAAGAGATAAATATCTTCTCACTGTGAGTTACTACTCACAGAATGTTGAAGTGTCCAAGCTGTCCTCTACATCCTCAGCAGCAGGTATACAGCACCTGAAAGCGGCATTCGCTCACCATGGAATACCAGAGACACTTGTGTCAGACAACAGTCCACGATTCAGCTGCTCAGAATGCAAAGCCTTTGCTAGGCACATATTCAAACGTATTCAAACACCAGACAAGCAGCCCACAGTACCCACAGGAAAATGGAGAAGCGGAAAGAGCAGTGTAAACTGTTAATTGTCTTCTAATGAAGGCAAAAGGCCCCTAGAAAGCACTGCCAGCATATCACTCCACTCTTGTGAATGCCTACAGTCCACTCGAGCTGTCAATAGGCTACGAGAACAAGCCAGCCCATTCTTCCTCCCCGTCTCCAACCCCACCTACTGGATTAAACAAAGTGAAATGTCTTGAGACAACACAGCGCGAAAAAACAAAGAGCATGCATGATCTCAGATGCAGAGCAATATCTCTGTCACTGCTCAGGAGCAGCTGTTTAGGTTCCAGATGAATGTACCAAACACACAGTAGTCCAGCAGCATACACCACGATCGTTTGTGATCAGAACACCACAAGGTGAAATCAGACAGAGCAGGCGGGGCTCGAGCGTCTTCAAAGTCCACAAAAGGCAGAGAAAGATATAGAGTGGTCTGATCCTTATGATGAGGACCACTTACCTGTTCAAGAACCTCCACCTCCTCCAACACTCCTATACCAGATTGGGTCATTTATCTGTTCCACCACAGAGATATACTCCATAGCTTTATAGCTTAGGGTAAGTGACTAAAGAGGCAGAATAATCCTCTCACTGCCAGTGTTCAGGTAGTCTACTCTGACCTCCATTAGATTGAGCGCAGCAGGCCAAGCAGCATCTATAGGAAGAGGCGCAGTCGACGTTTCAGGCCGAGACCCTTCGTCAGGACTTCGTCGACTGCGCCTCTTCCTATAGATGCTGCTTGGCCTGCTGCGTTCACCAGCAACTTTGATGTATGTTGCTTGAATTTCCAGCATCTGCAGAATTCCTGTTGTTTCCATTAGATTGAGTGTTTTTAAAAAAAAAGAGGTCAAATGTTGAAAACGCTTCACAAAATTAGACTGTTCTAAGAAAGAGGAATTGGTGCAAAAAAGGAGGAAAGAGAGAGAGAGAGACCATTAAAAACAAAGAGAAGGACAGTTATATTTTTGACAATTCTTTTTTATGTTTATGTAGGGAGCTTAAGTTAATTGGTGAAGTGAACTGTATTGCTCAAATTCAATGACTATAATTTCAATGCAGTTCCATGGAAAAAAATACAAAGCTTTTTAAATTTTTTTTTCAAGAATGGGAGATGTTGTGGTAGCTAATAGTGATATTCTTATTCCACTGAGTTAGCCATTCCCACATGGGAGGAATTCTCAAATTGTATAAGCAGTGTTATCAATAAAGTTCAGTTGAATACCCTGCATGCTGATATGCTCGTGTGTGCTCTGCACTCTCCCTCCCTCATATCGAATACAACAATGAACAGCTGAAAGAGTTAGACCTAAATTCTTAACTGTTCAGAGGGATGAGAAGAAAAAAATGCCAAAGAATTTCATCCCTTGCCAAGCACAAACCTGATGAAGCTTTATAGGCAGAAGGCAGCAGCAGAAGCTCCATTCTAGAAACAATGTGATTACAAGTGGGGGGAAATCCTTGCTGCCAATGTAAAGGCTACCATTCCCTCATTTCTATTCAGGGCCGCAAACAGTCCTTCCAGGTGAGACAATACTTCACCTGTGAATCTGCTGTGGTTGTTGGTTGTGCCTGGTGCTCCCGGTGTAGCCTACTCTACATTGATGAGATCTGTCATGTATTAGGGAACCGCCTTGTTGAGCACCTCTGCTCCATCCACCAAAAGCGGAATTTCCCGATGGCCAAACATTTTAATTCCCATTCCCATTTCCATTCCAACATGTCGGTTCATGGCCTCCTCTTGTAGCAAGATGAGGCCACCATTAGGGTGGAGGAAGAACACCTTATATTCCGTCTGGGTAGCCTCCAACCTGATGGTATGAATATTGATTTCCCCTTTCTGTTATATAATAATTCCCTCCCCCTCCCCTCTTCTTCTGTTCCCTACTCTATCCTTTTACCTCTTCTCACTGCCTATCATCTCCCTTTGAGTCCCTTCCTCCCTTTTTACAGGCAGAAAAAGAGAGTACATTACTTAAAATTGTTGAATTCAATTCTGTGACTAAAATGCAAACTTGAATAACAACCTGTGATTTTCTGTTTTGGTAAGAAGATCAAGTATTATTATTCAAAGTTGGATTTGGCCTTGTTATAACACTGCATAGTTGTGTCTGGTGGTGGAATCTCATAGGAGGTGGTGTAAATTGTGTTGTAGAATAGGGTGGGCTAGTAAGGTGAAAGGTGAGAATCAGGTTCTTTGCAGGAGGAGAGCGTATGGGAGTAGAGATGCAGAAAATAAAAGGGATGCAGTCAAAGACTCTGCCCACCATGGCCGAGTGCAAGCCACAGTTCAAGATCCCAATATCCTACATTTTGATGTTGATATGAAAACACAATTATGATTTTATAGCTACTAGTTGATGCCTTTGTAGGCACAACTCAGGATTCACTGAGACAAAGCAGAAGAAAATACATCTGGAACAATGAACCCTCTTAAAGCCTGGACCTAGTCAGATAAAATCTAAACATGAATCTCAACCGTTCTGCAAAATCTGATCGAACAATCTGTGAGAATATCATAAATGCCTTCTAGTCACATTGTAAAGAGAAGGCTGTTGCTGAAACTTCAAATATAGAAAACCCTGACATTGACCAAGATTGAGAAGATTTATCATCAACGTATGCAGTATGTCAAGAGAGCGCAACAAAACCATCATTGAATTGGTCAGCACCACCCATTGCAGAGAATTGTTTTTTTTTGTCAGATAGGTAGCAACCCCTTTAATATTTACCTGAAGGAAAACAAAACTTGAACAAGGGCTTGGTGAAATTGACAGTCAAGGTGCATGGGGACCTCACAGAGAACCCCAGTTGTGATGTCCTGCAGCCAAAAGCCTGACAACAGTCAAGTCCAAGGTTACAGCTGAACAAGGGCCTTTTGGGCATGGCCCAACTACCGGTCAGTGCCTTCGGGAGATGAGAAGAGAAAGTAGCTGAGAGAAATAGAATAGAAATGCCAGTATTCTGTCTCTCTGATAGCTGCTTTATATTCTGAATGAAGCAGATGTGCCAATGATAATAGATCCTTGCTGTACACATTGATATGTGTGAGAGAAACAAAGCACCTCAGTGCTATTTGGTCCAGCTGTTTGATTGGGTTAATTAGACAGGACATATGGAGGCACAACAGGGGCATTCTCTGATAAGATGTCACCCAGAAATGTCACTTAGCCTTATAATAAGTCACCATATGAGAAGGACTGACCTAAAATGCAGGGTCAGCTGTATCATCAGATATTGCAACATCGTTGACCTTGTAACTTTGGATCCTGCAGACTGTTTGAGAAAGAGTTATTGTGCCGTTGCCACCTATTATCTCAGAGTGAGTTTACTGAGACATCAGTGAATAGCAGGGCACCTTATCTTACTTAACTAAAGCAAAATGTCTGGTAAGCCAGTAAAGTCATAAGCTGGGAGGTGACTTAAAAATGACATGTAAACTCGATGTGTAAATTTGCTCATGAAACTTCTACAGAGCAACCTAGCAATCAAGGCTGATGAATGCATTCAATCACAGTGGGTTAGATTTACACGAACTATACGTAGAAGAAAGTTTAATATCAAAACATTTGTCAGTAGGGCTATTATATTCTGAATAAAATTATAAGTCATTGGATGGCTTCATATTACATTGCTCAAGTTAGTAATCAGGTTAAGAAGTGTCTGCTTCTGTAGTAGAACACTTTCATCTTTCATAACAAAATGCATGCAAATTCTGACAGATCTTTTTCTATGATTCTACTTACTGATTTATTTCAGGGCACATTGTTGGAAATAAGGTATGACTTCCTGAATGAATTTTAAAAAAAATCCACTATCTGAGCAAGGTCCATCCTTCCAATACTGGAGGTTTCAGTGAATAGAACTATTTATCTCTCTCACTCTCTCTGTCTTCCTCCATTAGTTTTCCATTACGTACCCTGGCAACAAAACACTGGCACAGATCTGAGAGTCCATATGGACTACTCCTGTGCCATAATGGTTCTAACTTTATTTTGTTAAGAAACAAAAATAGTTTGCTCATTCACTATCTCACTATTTTTAATATACAGTATTTCTTATCTTTACACATTTTAAAATCTATTCAATAGACATATACTGTAATGTATGCATTTATTTATTATTATTTTTATTTATTATTTTTGCTTTTCTATATTATATATTGCATTGAACTGCTGCTGCTACATTAACAAATTTCACGTCACATGCCAGTGATAATAAACCTGATTCTGTATTTCTTGCCTTTGTGTAAGCTTTTTGGCTTGATTCTATACATTGGCTAACTTAATTGCTTAAACAGCTACAGCTTCTATGAAATAGGATATTTTCACAAATACCTATTTGAATACATCCCACCTTGTTCATGTTTTTTTTTTAATTTTTAAAAATATTTTTTCCAGGTTTGTTTTACAATTTACGGTTTTCATCCCAACACATTTTTGAATGAAGTTGCAGTGTGACTCTGACAGATGTAATCTACTTCACATCTTCCTCCACTTATTTGCAGTATTGGACATAGTTGATTTCATCAGCCTCCTTCAATGTTTCTTTATCATTCCCCTAGGACTGCATGTGTCTGACTTGACATTTATCTATCCTGTTGTAGAAAAGGAGACGCCAGTAATGGTTTCTCTTCCTGCACCGCACCACGCTGTAGGTAACCCACTGTGAACTAATTTTGTAACGGCATTCGAAATAAAGTAATCACTGAGAACAAATAGCTTTCTCTGCCTGCAACCTCTCTTGACCATTTCAGATAAATTATCAGACTATTTGACTGCGTTTTAACTTTTGACTAAGTTCTAGGGAGATGAAGTAGATGCTGGAAATCTGCAATAAAACTAGCAAATGCTTTGTTATGTTCTGCTTCTGTGGAAAGAGAAAGAGACTTAACATTTCAGATCAAAGATATTTCATTAGAAGTGGAAAATGGAATAAATATACTTTTAAGGAAGATTGAAACATTTTATAGTATTTCTTATTAATTCTGTAATCGGCAATACTCATGCGGGAGGTCTCTGCTTCATTATACAGTGTTAAATGTTGTCCTCAGTCCTAAAGAAGAGTCTCCACCCAAAACATCGAATATATATTCATCTCCATAGATGCTGCTGGACCTGCTGAATTCCTCCAGCATTTTGTGTGTGTTGTTTTGCATTTCCAGCTCTGCATACTTTCTTGTGTTTATTAAATATTGTTGTTTCTGCAGTTTGGCCAGGCCCCCTCAATTGATTGGTGCTCTCTTCAATATTTAAGGCATTCTGTCTTGTCCTTAATTAAATTTAAAGCCTTGTTTGTGGCATTTCCCCTCTCCACAAGTTTTAAATCTAATATCAAATTCACAATATTACCATCCCATTTTCTGAAACTGTCATAATGTCAGAATGTTCACACTTTTGTTTCATTTCTCATCACTAATTCTGTTATGACTGAATGTATTTGTCAGTTCTGGACGTAGGTTCTGCACAAGCTGTCTAATTCATATCTAGTAATTAACTTTATTTATTATTTTGAATTTTCTTTTTTAATTTAACCTCAGTTCATTTTTTTCTGAAGATATGAAAAACTTTAAATGCTTGAATCCCCTTATGCTGTGAAAATGGGTGATATCTCTCTGTCCTTTCTTAATGACAGAGCGAGAGAGAGAGAGAGAGAGAGAGAGCCTGTAGCATGTCAGACTGTCGGGTAACAATATCTTTGTTGACTGCAGATCATGGTCTCTCTTTGGGTGCTTTGCTGTTGCCTGGTGGGTGGTGGGCACTGATTCTTTTTTCTGAAAAGGGTGTGGGAACGGGGAGATTGATGTTTGCTGCTGCTATGTGGGGAAGTGGGAGAGGGTGCTTTGAGGTTCTAACATTTTTCTGTCATTCATTCTTTTGGGGCTCTTCTGTTTGTCGTAGATGTCAGCAAAGTCAAGCATTTCAGGTTGTACGCTGTCACATTCTCTGATAATAAACTGTACCATTAGAATTTGAAATAGGACATTTGAAGAAACAAAATGCTTTCGGAACAGGTCAGGTAGCATCTGTGAAAGGAAATGGACCGTAAGTGTTTTGGGTTGAGACCCTCCATGCGGACTGAGAGATAGAGAAAGACCATATAAAGTGGTGAGGGGAAGGGATAGAGCAAGAGTGGGCAAGCAACAGGTGTATCCAGGGAAGGAGGAGTGATTGGCAAATAGAGGAAAGAAGAGTGGAAATAGCGATAGACACTGGGAGATGATAGGTGAAGGTGACAAAAGGCTGCAGATGATGGAATCTGATCAGAGAGGAAGGTGGAGCATGGAACCAAGTGAGGGAGGTGGGAAAGGTGGATGAGAATTGTAGCAGGAGAGGATCCATTTGGAGGAGAGTGCGGATGATGGACAGATGGAGTTGGGAAGGGGAGCCAAAAGAAGTGGAATGACACAGGGTAATGGGGGTGCGTTCTGGGTGGGTGAAGGAGGAACTAATTATAACAAGGTGAAAGAATAATAGGATAGATTGGGATCAGATAACCTAAAATTGGATAATTCAATGTTTGTGCCATTGAGTTTTAAACTATCCTGGCAGAATATGAGGTGGTTCTCCTCCAGATTGCATTTAGCCTCACCCTGGCAGTGGGGGAGGCTGAGGAAGACGGTGTGGGATTGGAAAGGGAAATTAAAATAGCTACTAAATGGACACTTCAGAAGCCCAGAGTGATGGAATGCGCTGTCACTCTTCTGAAGAAACTCTTCAGAAGAGTTGCAGAGCATCTTGTCCAATTTTATTTTCACTCATCTTGTTTCATACCTCTATGATTCATGTTATTGTCCATTTCCATCCAAATCTAAGTCCACTTTTACTATCTGAAGGCACGTAGACTACTCCTGACACACCTCTGCTGTCATAAAACATTTTGTTGTCTAAGTGAGGCACAGTCCAAAAAATATGAGGATAACAATGCAGTCAAACCAGGAGAGGTAAACTCCATCCCAGTTTATCAATGAATGCAACATGGAAAACAAAAACAAGAAAAGTCACAGAGGCGTAGAACATGGAGACGTGCCTTTTGGTCCATTGAGTACATTGAGTACACGCTGACCACCGACCACCCATTTTAACCTAATTCTGTGGTAATTCAATTTTTAAAAATTCCCCACATTTTCTTCAGCTCCCTCACGTTCTACCACTCACCTAGAAAATAGGGGTAATTTACATTGGCTAAGTAACCTACCAATCGGAACAGCTTTGGGATGTGGCAGGAAACCAGAGCACTCTGGGAAAACTCAAGGAGGACATGCAAACTCCATGCAGCCCACACCCAAGGACATTATGGAACCTGTGTGTCCAGCACTGTGAGTCAGCAGGGCTTGTAGCCCGACCACTCTCCTGCTTGTGTGGTGACAAAAAATGACAATGTAGCCAATAAATCTGGCCACTAAGTTGACTATAAATAGTTTCAATGGTTTGACATAATTATAACTATGCATTATAATAAATTTTGGCCAATAATTATTGTCAATATAGTAATAACTTTGCCCAATATGTGGCAACAATAATACATAATGTGGCAATGAATTTGTCCAAAAGTCATGTCAAGTTTATTGTCATTTAACTATATACATTTATACCGCCAAATGAGACTATGTTTCTCCGAACCAGGGTGTAAAGCACAGTAGTACACATAACAGACATATAACACACAATAACAGGAAAGTGAGAGCTAAATCTGCAAATGAATTACACATTGCTAAACAAAGTTAAGTGCATAAATTAAATAGGTGTTTGTTTCTGGACTGTGAGTCTGTTGATAAGCTTCCTGATGACTATAATGGCCACAATGCACAAACATCTTGGCACTAACTTTTATCACTCACAGTTTTCTCTATAGCAGCAGGACTAATAAGATTGTTTAGGAGCACAAAAGACTGCCGTTGCTAGTATCTGGGGTAACAAACAGTCTTTTTTTCTTCAAAATATACTTTATTCAAAAATAGAATTATATGCAATAAATCATTCAGTAACTTTCCATCCTTTACCTACGTTTCCATTATAGTCAGTACATATCCATACTTATGGCCACCCACGTGGCACTCCAGTTGTTCATCTTACTGCATCGTTGTTGAGGGGTATACCTGCCACCACCCAACCCCTCCCACCCCCGCGGGTGAAGAGACCTAAACTGTGGTCCTTCCACACTGGGCCCTTGCGGTGGCTGCATCGAGTTTCAGTGCGTCCCTCAGCACGTACTCCTGCAGCCGAGAATGTGCCAGTCAGCAGCATTCTCCCACGGACATCTCCATGTGCTGGTAGATCATCAAGTTTCGGCCGACCAAAGAGCGTCTTTCACCGAGTTGATGACCTGCCAGCAGCACCGGATGTTGGTCTCCGTGTGCATCCCCAAAAACAGCCCGTAGATCAGACAGTCCTCTGTTATGCAGCTGCTGGGGGTGAAACGTGACACTAGTCCGTCCATCCTCCTCCACACCCTCTCTGCGAACTGACAGTGTGCAAAGAGGTGGGTCACAGACTCCTCCTCACTGCAGTCCTCCCATGGGCAGTGGGGTGTGGAGACGACGTTCCGAGCATACAGGAGGGATCTGACTGGGAGGGCGATGTCCTGGTGCCTGTTGGTGAGATCTGGTGATGAGGCATTTTGCCAGATGAATTGGACGGTCTGCTCGGGGAACCACCCCACTGTGTCCATCACGTCCTTCGCCTGCAGTGCCTGCAGGACATTATGTGCCAACCACTGATGATGGCCCTGTGGTCAAAGGTGTACTTCTGAAAGAACTTTTCTATGTAGGACAGGTATGCCGGCAGCGACCAGCTGACTGGGGCGTTGCTCAGGAGTGGGGCCAGACCCATCTTTCATAGCCAGGGTGACAGGTAGAACCTGGGCACATAGTGGTACTTGGTGCCCACATACCTGGGTTCTACACACAACTTGATGCAGCCACATACAAAGCTGGCCATCAGGGTGAGGGCAACATTGGGGACGTTCTTGCCCCCATTGTCTAGGGACTTGTGCATGACGGTCCATTTCACCCGCCGCATCTTGGATCCCCAGACGGATCTGAAGACAGCTCAGGTGATTTCCGAGCTGTAGGAGCGGGGGACAGGCCACACTTGCACCAAGTACAGCAGCCCTGAGAGCACCTCACACCTGATGACCAGGTTCTTGTCCGTTATCGATAGGGAGCGCCCTCCCCACAGTCCCGGTTTCTGTTTCACCTTGGCAGTCAGCTCCTGCCAGTTCTTATTGCACGCCTCAGCCCCTCCGAACCAGATTCTGAACACCTTCACGTGATCAGACCTGATGATGAAGGGGACACTGGATCGGTCGGGCCAGTTGCCGAAGAGCATGGCTTCGCTCTTCATGTGGTTGACCCTAGTCCCTGACGCTAGCTGAAACTGTTTGCAGATGCCAATCAACCTGCGAGCTGACCTCGGATCAGAGCAGAAGACGGTGACGTCGTCCATGTACAGGGAGGTTTTCACTTGGGTCCCTCCACTGCCTGGCAGCGTCACCCCTCTTATGCCCTCATCCCTCCTGATGGCTTCCGCAAAGGGTTCTATGCAGCAGACAAACAAGGCAGGAGAGAGGGGACAAGCCTGCCTGACTCCAGACCTGATGGGGGAAGCTGTCTGTTTCCCACCTGTTGACCTGGACTGCACTACGGATGACTGTGCAGAGCAGTCTGATCCACTTCCGGATTCGCTCCCCAAATCCCATTTTGGAGAGCACGTCCAACATGTACGTGTGCGATATCCTGTCGAAGGCTTTCTCCTGGCCCAAGCTGACCAGGCAGGCCCTCACCCCCCTGTCCTGCACATAGGCGATGGTGTCCCTCAGCAGCGCGAGGCTGTCTGAGATCTTCCTGCCCGGTACAGCACAGGTTTGGTCTGGGTGGATTACCTGTCCCAGAGCAGACTTGATCCTGTTGGCGATAGCCTTGGACGAGATCTTGTAATCCACATTCAGGAGAGAGATGGGCCTCCAATTTCTGATGTCCTCCTTTTCCCCCTTCTACTTGTAGATGAGGGTGATGACGCCCTTCCTCATGGACCCTGGGGTAACAAACAGTCTGCTGCAGGAACTCAGCAGGCCATGCAGCATCTGAGGAGGAGCAAAGGAATTGTCAACATTTTGGGTTGAAACTCCCACATTATCCTTAATACGAGGCTTTGACCCCGGGTGTCAACAATTCCTAATCAGTCAGACCTGGTGTGGGATCACAGCTCTTGTTCATTCTAAAGTACAATGATGACCCGGAGACCAGGAGGATAAAATATGTTTTATTTAATATTATCTAGAAATACAGCACAGTATCAGATCCTTCTGGCCCAATGAGCCCACACCGCCCATTTACACCTAAGTTACTCCCCCGCATGTCGTTTTTGGAATGTGGGAGGAAACCTAAACACACAATGGAAACCCACATGGTGATGGGGGGAACATACATACCTTACGAACATTTGTAGAACTGAACCCAGGTTGCTGATGCTGTAACAAAGTTATGTAACGTTTTCTTCATTTGAATTCAGTTTAATGATTTTATGAATTTATTTGTGTTTAATGTGTATTTTTATATGTTCAATTCCCTTATTTATTTGAATGTGAGAGGGATTTAGACATTGTGATACACATGAAGCTTTACTGCTTTGACTTGAGGGAAGTTCCTGTCTCCAGATATGCTTCTTGTCAAAGGCCTATAGGCCATGTTAGGTTGGGAACTCAGTACTGCATCCCCTGAGGCCTAATTATTGTGAGGCCTTGCTGGGTCTTGACTCCTGGATATGAGGGTCAGTGAGATTGGAAGGCCACATCTGACTAGGAGACTGCAAACAGGTGTGTATACCTTGTATTGTGCAGAAAGACTCATATGAATTAGGAGCATGAGTTAAGCCAGTAAGGCCCTCGGGTCAGTTGTATAGGATGTAGACTGATGTTTTGCTTGTAGCACTGATGTAAGGACAAATATTGTCATAGGTATGAAGTAAAGTGCCTTCTAACAAGGCTGGGGAGGGGGTGGAATCTATGGCATCCACTCTGGGTGAAAGCTGTGGGGCTTCAGTTTAAGATAGCATCCAAGAAACTGCAAATCTGACAAGATCTGAAATATTAACTGCTCATTTCGCTCCACAGGTGCTGCTGACCTGCTGAGTTACTCCAGCATTTCTTGTGCATGTCCGACAATACAATTTCTCCTTCATCACCAAGGGAACTCATAGATTGGCACCCAAGGTATTAGATCACTTCTAATTTCCTCATCCTTTTCTCTTTTCCTTGCCAGCTGCCTCAGGTTAAGTGTGGATATCAACGTGTTGGTTAAGCTGTTGGACTTGTGAGCCAGAATCCTGCTTGAACAGTCCTGAGGCATGATAGAGAGGACACTTGTTTTCTATATCAGTTTTTGCTACATCTAAACATAGAGAAGAGGTGAAGGTTACTGTATGTTTAATTCTCAGGAAGTTTATTTACTTCAAACCCAATGAATGCACACATCCTTAGATACAGTCCTTAGAGAGATCAGCAAAATGGTACCTGCCAAAGATCCAAACATCAATATTGTCATGGTGGTCACTGGCAAGACTGAACTCAGATGCAGAAGATCATCAGGCTCTGTCACGATGAGCGCTGGCAACAGCTCTACCCAGGTGCGAAGGAACAGCAACTCCCATGCAGAGAAAGAAACAAGAGATTACACATAGGAACATCAACAGAGCTTCAGAGACATGACCAAGCAACACACAAGACAAATAATTCTCCACAAAAGGACTCCAACAACAGCGCTAAACAAGAATCCACTGCGAATAATCATGGAATGTGGGAAAACCCGTGACAGTCACAATTAATTTGACAAGACTAAACAGAAAGCACAAGGGCGTAACAGCTTTAGTTAAAACAACAATTAATGAATACATGTGATCAAGAAGTCGTGAAGCCCAACACTCTACAGCAAGCTGCAGAAGCCCGTGGAGCTCATGACAGATACAGGACAATTACCCAAGAAAAAAGACAGCATGCCCCTGTGGTTTTGGAGGAGAATAACTATCAATATTATAATCTCATGATAAATATTACACCTCATTCCATACTTCATTTATCTGAACTTAGTTTAACTAATTCTTACATATATCCTAGCAATCTCCTCCCTCTGGTAGGACACAAGGGCACAACCAAACAGATCCATGAGTAGGCTATTTGGTCACTCTATTGGCCACTTGTAACACCCCATTCAATAAGACCACGGCTGATTTCTGCTGGTTGCAATTGCTCTTCTCTGACAGTTCCCCAATGTCTTCAAGGGACCTGAGTTACAAGGAAAGATTGTATAGACCAGGAGTTTATACTCTGGAATGTCGGAGATTGGGGGATGACTTAATAGTGGTCAAGGGGCACAGACAGGATGAAAACACAAGTTTTGTTTTCAGGGAGGGGGTGCTATAAACAAGAGGGCATCAGCTTAAGATCAGAAACAAGAAATTTAAAAGAGACATTGGGGTAGTTTTGTCATGCAAGAGTGGTGCATATTTGGAATGAACTGCCAGAAACAGTGAAGGAGGTACATTAGCAATGTTTAAAAGCCATCTAGAGAGATAAGTGATTAGAAGTGGTGTAAAGAGCTATGGGCCAAATACAAGCAAATGGGACAAGCATACCGGGCAACACAATTGGTATGGGCAAGTTGGGCCATGCTGTAGGCCTCTATGATTCCATGTCTTTAATTCCTCAAACATTCAAATATTTATCTTTCTCCACCTTAAATAAATCTAATGATCTGGCCTCCACCACTGTTAAGAGAAGACAAATATTTACTACACTATGTATCTGACCTTCACATGAGGTGTACAGGGTCTTCTGCTGTCCATTGTCTGATATGTACAGTACTCACAGACATGGTGACACGATGATCCATTGTCAGTACTTGATCCTGTATGCCTTCATCAGCAGATATCTTCAGCAGAAGATTACTAAAGGTATCTGCAGTATGTTTCCAGGGGACTTCCATGCTTTGGAAACAATGGTATGTATGTTCATGTAATCTCAAAGTCGAAGGCCATCTTTTTAACTCATGAATGAACCAACTGAGGCACTAGCATTACTTCATGAAAGAGGAGAATTACTAGTTTATGATCTGGGAACAAAGTGATAAAGTTACTTATGGAAGTATTGCAATCCCAACCAGGCTAGCTAAACCTCCCTTCTCCAGCTGAGAGTACATTTCCATGGTAGTTGTAATATCCAGCACATGAATCTTACTCACTTTCAGAACCATCTTCCAACTGAAGATGATTTTTTTATAAGATGAGATTAACTCCCTATCTGTTGAATACAACAAAATATTGAAAAGAGTGTCATTCCATCCCCACACATACTTCTGCAGCAAATAATGTTGCAGAGTTCAGGATGTTATGGAATTTGTGAGGATTTATTATGATAATGCAACAATCCAGCTACCCCTTAAAGCCAGATGCATTAGCTGGGGCAGAAGCATTTACCTCTTTTACCCTTCCTTGAACCATGTATAGTCCCTTAACATCTGCACAGCATTTCTTTCACAAAGATTGTACACTTCCTTTCTTGAAACTTAAATCTGCCTTTTTTCCAATTTGCTCAGATCTCACAAGAGTTGTGAAGCTTCTAATCCCCTGCAGAAATCTCCCCGTGGTTCTCTGAAAGACAGATGAAACCACAAAGGGTATGTAGTTTTATGTGAAGATGCCATTGTTCATGCTGATGGCCAGAATCTTATTGAATTGCTACCCTAAGCACAATCTATTGATATGCCACAATTTAGAGAACCACTGGCCTCAAGACAAAAGTGCAAATAGGCCTTTGAGGAATAAGGTACTGTCCAGGGATCAGTAGCACTTTGCATGTGGATTATAATCTCCACAGGAATGATCCATCATACTTTTAACATTGGCATGTTCACTGGTTCAATTATTTCCTCTCTGGGTAGCCTGTCAATTTCTGTCCCCAGGTTTGGTTTCATTACATAAAAACTGACCTTGATTTAAAGAGCCATAGTGCAGTCTAGGGATATACGTGCATGAATTTTGCTTTGGGTAACCAACAATGTTCTGGTACATCTTTGAAAACCACTTCACATACCTTCATTGAATGATTGTTCCTCTGATCTAGTGCCTTTATTTCAGTCAGTTCTTCCTCATGAGATTGGTCTGAAGTCTGCAACTTCTCCTAGCTGTGATGTTTTAACCTGCCTGTGGTATTCCACTGTCACATCAGTAAATACAGCTACTTCAATCCTTTGATCTCCATAGGTTTCCAGGTTTAGTGGTTTATGTGCAGATGTGGTGTTCCTGGAAACACAGATGCATGTTCAGTCAGGTTCATCAGTGTAACACTGCACCCAGAGTCAAGGAATGTGGCATCTCTTGTCATTCATTTTCATAAGAACGACTAGTGCTCGACAGATAGGGAGTTAAGCTCATTTCATTAAATTATGCCCTTTCTTCATTAAAAACTGTGAATATTCCGTTTGTACCAGATTTATTCCCTTTACAAGATGAAAATGATAGCGATGGGCCATTGCAGTGCCTTCCTTTAATTTCATATTTTAACTTTGCTTGCTCAATTTTTCTGCTTATTTCTACATGCTCTGGCGATGTAATCTTATAATATATACCTGTGCCATTTTTTCTTGCCTGCACCTGCACTTAGGTGGTCTACATTTTGCAGTGCCTGATTTTACTCACAAGCTTAACAATTTTTACTCACTGCTTGGGCCATCCTTAGGGCATTTGGCTTCATATCTAGAATTGGCCACTAACATTGGGTCATGAGTTTTCAGTTGTACTTTAGGCAGGGATTCAGTATATGAATGGGTCAAGAGTGATGATCTGAAAGCATCAAGGCTGCCAAGCACTGAGAAAGATCATAAGATAATAAGACATAGGAGCAGAATTAGGCCATTCAGCCCATCTTTCCATCATGGCTGATCCCAAATCCCACTAAATCCCATACACCTGCCTTCTCGCCATATCCTTTGATGCCTGGCCGATCAGGAAATGATCAATTTCCACCTTAAGTATATGCATGGACGGCCTCCAATGCAGTCTCTGGCAAAGCATTCCACAGATTTGCTACTCTCTGGCTAAAAAAAATTTCCTCCTGATCTCTGTTCTAAAGGGTCGCCTCATAATTTTGAGGCTGTGCCCTCTAGTTCTGGACATACCCAACAAAGGAAACATCCTCTCCACATCCACCCTATCTAGTCCTTTCAACGTTCAGCAGGTTTCAATGAGACCCCTCCCCACACATTCTTCTAAATTCCAGTGAGTACAGGCCCAAAGCTGTCAAATGTTCCTCATATGTTAACCCCTTTATTCATAATAGCAATCACTTAATTAGATCATCTTCATCATCAACATTATGTGCCATTTCATATGACATAGGCGATCATGCTCTCATGACCATGATTGTTCTTGGCAAATTTTTTTACAAAAGTGGCCTTCTTCTGGACAGTGTCTTTTCAAGACGATGACCCTGGCCATTATCAATACTCTTCAGAGATTACCTGCCTGGCGTCAGTGGTCGTATAATCAGGACGTGTGATATGCACCAGCTGCTCATACAACCATCCACCACCTGTTCCCTTGGCTTCACATGACTCTGATCGGGGGGGGGTGGGGGGCTAAATAGATGCTACACCTTGCCCAAAGGTGAGTTGCAGGCTAGTAGAGGGAAGAAGCATCTTACACCATCTTTGGCGGAGACATATCTCCACCCTGCCAGTGTGTATGGGGTGTCAGGGAGGGGTAGCACCTCTGGTGGGGGAACATGTCGCGTCCTTTACAGGCGGTTTGTCAACCTTTGGTCTACACCTGGCACTCAGCTCTCACCTGTGGCTCCCCATAGCTGTTTGCATACGACAGAGGCCACACCCCGGGCAACGGCCTCGACAAGTCGGCTAAACCAGGTGAGGGAAGCCAACGGGTCTCAAACCCTCGGTGAGATAGGGAGTTGTCTATCCCAGCATGTGAAGACAGACTCCGGCGGATTGAGCGAAAAAGACCAATGGAGGGTCCAATGGTCAAGAAGGCGGTCTCTGCAAGCGTCGTGGAACGTGTAGAGCACGACAAAACAGAGAAGATGTCCTGGTCATCCACTGCGTCTAGACCTATCTCTAGCCGTCTCGACTCTTGTCTTGCCACTGAATCCAGATGGAAATTGGGAAGAGAGAGTGAGGCTGACGCTGCGCAACTTTCCTTCACTTAAATCCAAATCAAACGCTAGTCTCGACACCATCATCATCATTAATGGTGTCAAGGTCTTCACTGATGACGATGGATGAACAACAACAACAACAATCTCCATCCTGCCACCCAATTGATACGATAGGTTAAACAATGGCATGTGAAATTTAATCCTAATATGTCTTTAGTGATGCACATTGGAAGAACTAATAAGGCAGGACATGCACAATGAATTATCGAGCCCTGGGGAGAGTTAATGAACTAGGAGAACTTGCTGTACAAATCCAAACATCTCTGAAGGTGGCAGTACAGCAGATAGTGTGATGAAAACATACAGGATTTTTGCCCTCAGTAGCTTGGATATAAAATATAAAAGCAGCGAAATTACTAGTAAAACATTATGAAACATTGGTTAGGCCATAACTAGACTATTAGATATTAACATCTTGTCTGACTTGTCCTGGGTCCAGCACATATGAAGATACGATCATGAAAAGGCACACCAACACCTCTGCTTTCTTAGAAGGTTAAGGAGACCTGGCATTAGATTATTATTATTATAGGTGTGTTTGCATGCCATCCATACACATCAGTGCATCAAGGTAGTGCAAAGGAAAGGCAATAACACAATTCTGAATATAGTTTTGCTGTTACAGAGAAAGTGCAGTGCAGTCAGACAATAAGGTGAAAGATCAAAATGAGGTCAATAGTCCATCTTATTGTACAAGAAGCTCATTCAATAGTCTTATAACAGTAGGATCGAAGCTGTCCTTGTGCCTGGTGGTATGCGTTTTTAAGGCTTTTGTATCTTCTGCCCAATGGCTGGGACTTTTACGTATGAGGCATCAAGAAGGATACACAAAGTTTACAGAAGGGAGGCCGGTTTTCTGAATATGCTGAGCTGTGTCCACAACTATCTGTGGTTTCTTGCGGTTTTGGGCAGAGCAGTTGCAACACCAAGCCATGAAGCATCTGGGTAGGATATTTTCAATGGCGTGCCTATGAAAGTTAATGAGGGGACATACTGAAGTTCCTTGTTTTCCATATATGCCGTAACAAAATTCCACAGATGCACTATTGAAATCACGCTGACTGGTTGCAGTCCTGGCCTGGTACAATAATTCCAAAGCACAGGAATGCAAGAGGCTGCAGGGACTTGTGGACTCAGCTCTGTGCATCGTAGGCACGGACCACCCACCACGAACAGCAACTGCAGGAGGTCCTGCCTCAACAGGGTGGCATCAATCATCAAGGACCCCCACCGTATGGGTCATGCTCTCTCATCGCTACTATTGTTGGGCAGCCAGTGCAGATGTCTGACGTACTGCACCACCAGGTTCGGACACTGACTATCCTACAACCACCGGGTCCTTGAGCTGACTACACACTTAACCCCAGCAATGCAACGCTACAGACCATCTCTTGCTCTACTTGTTTACTACCATATCTTTTATTTTACACTAAGGTCCTGTTTTTGCAGTCTTTTATCTCTTCCTCTTCACTGTCTTGCATGATTTATATACAATTTATATGTAATTTACAGTATATTCTGTCTGTTGCCTGTAGTTACGTGCTGTAATCCTGCTGCAAGCAAACTTTGCATTGTATCTGTACCTCTCCATATTTGTGCACATATGACAATAAATTACCTGTATGCTCTAGTCACTAGAGGAGTAGTTTGGTTTCTATGCAATTCATTTTGTATGAACATTACTTCCTGTTAGTAAGCTGTTTTTAACATAATGGAAATTGTGTATAAACTTATGGTGGAAAGACATTTACCTTTATTCCCCTCTTTATCTTCTTTGAAACAGCAATATCTGTGAATTTTAAGTCTTGTTAACAGTGGTAAGTATTTAGTAGATAAATTTTGAAGGAAGCATTTGGTGTATCATTTATCACTATTAAGGTACTGTTGCATTATGAGTTACTCTTGTTTACATGGCATATGGAACGTTAGGTGCGTGCATTACCTTGATTAACATTGAATTTCGAGAATAATCAACAGTATTAATATATACAGGCATGCAATGATCCTGTATAGAATTTAATACATACTTAACTTCCTGCTGTTTCACAAGAAATATGTCATTCAAAACCCTGAAGAAAGCTTCCATCTTGTGTGATTTTTGGGAAGGTATTTTACTCACTGCATAGTTTTGTATGCCAGAGAACTGGAAATGAATACCAATGAATTGATCCACTTGACCCGAAACAGGAGTGTGTGGGTCATGGCAGTCAAAGCTTAAACTGGGCACGGCACCTGATGATGATGATGATGATGATAGCTTTGTACATATCACACAGCTAGGACAGTAGACTCGACTGACTGTATACAGTTCAAGTTGCCACATCACATGAAAGATGTGATTACTTTGAAACGGATGTTGAAAATCAAAAGAAAAGCTCCATTGGCTGGAACTCAAAATCCAAAAATGAAAATGTTGGAGATACTCAGGCTGATTTTGTAGGAAGAAAAAGAGAGACAGCATTTCAGGCCAAGAAACCTTCAACAGAACTGAAAGGAGACAAAAATATCTTGTTAGGCTTCAGAGAGAGTGAGGGATATGGATATCTCTGATAGGGTAAAACCATGGGGATAAGCTGTAAGCTTCATTACCTGTTCAGGGAATGAATGAGACATAGAAACGTAGAAAACATAGAAACCCTACAGCAAAATTCAAGCCCTTTGGCCCACAAAGCTGTGCTGAACATGTCTTTACCTTAGAAATTACCTAGGGTTACCCATAGCCCTCTAGTTTTCTAAGCTCCATGTACCTATCCAGGAGTCTCTGAAAAGACCCAATCGTTTTTGCCTCCACCACCATTGCCGGCAGCCCATTCCACTCTCTGCGTAAAAAACTTACCCCTGACATCTCCTCTGTACCTACTTCCAAGCACCTTACAACTGTGTTCTCTCATGCTAGCCATTTCAGCCCTGGGAAAAAGCCTCTGACTATCCACATGATCAATGCCTCTCATTATCTTGTACAGCTCTATCAGGTCACCTCTCATCCTCCATCGCTCCAAAGAGAAAAGGCCAAGTTCACGCAACCTATTCTCAACAGGTATGCTACCCAATCCAGGCAACATCCTTGTAAATTTCCTCTGCACCCTTTCTATGGTTTCCACATCCGTCCTGTAGTAAAGCAACCAAAACTGAACACAGTACTCCAAGTGGGGTCTGACCAGGGTCCTATAAATCTGCAACATTACCTCTCAGTTCTTAAACTCAATCCCGCGATTGATGAAGGCCAATGCACCATATGCCTTCTTAACTACAGAGACAACCTACACAGCAGCTTTGAGTGTCCTATGGACTCGTAGCCCAAGATCCCTCTGATCCTCCACACTGCCAAGAGTCTTACCATTAATACTATATTCTGCCATCATATTTGACCTGCCAAAATGAACCATCTCACATTTACCTGGATTGAACTCCATCTGTCACTTCTCAGCCCAGTTTTGCATCCTATCAATGTCCCGCTGTAACCTCTGACAGCCCTTTACACTATCCACAACACTCCCAACCTTTGTGTCATCAGCAAATTTACTAACTCATTCCTCCACTTCCTCATCCAGGCCATTTATAAAAATCACAAAGAGTAGGGGTCCAGAATAGATCCCTGAGGCATACCACTGGTCACTGACCTCTATGCAGAATATGACCTGTCTACAACCAGCCTTTGCCTTCTGTGGGCAAGCCAGTTCTGGATCCACAAAGTAATGTCACCTTGGATCCCATGCCTCCTTACTTTCTCAATAGGCCTTGCATGGGGTACCTTATCAAATGCCTTGCTGAAATCCATATACACTGCATCTACTGCTCTACCTTCATCAATGTGTTCAGTCACATCCTCAAAAAATTCAATCAGGCTGGTTAGGCACAACCTGCCTTTGACAAAGCCATGCTGACTATTTCTCATCATATTATGCCTCTTCAAATGTTCATACATCCTGCCTCTCAGGATCTTCTTCATCAAATTACCAACCACTGAAGTAAGACTCACTGGTCTATAATTTCCTGGGCTATCTCTACGCCCTTTCTTGAATAAGGGAACAACATCCGCAACCCCCCAATCCAATGGGGCAATTAGAGAGAAGAACATAGAAATATATAGGGAAGTTAATGAAGGAGCTGTGATATGCAGGGCTGCAGGTCAAACCAGGTATGTCATCTACTTCCAGAGGTGGAAAATTGTGAGGAATTCAAAGCAAGCTGTTTTAATTACAGACTAAGAAAGACTGAGAAATGAAGCTATCTGAAGTTGTAGAATTCAGTCTTGTTTTTAGAAAGCTGCAATGTGCCCAAATGCAAGTTGAGGTGCTGTTCTACATTGCGTAAGGTCAAATTTGGAGGGTGATGGAGCATGTCAAAGATGGGATGGGTGGGATTTGCTTTTCATGGAGCAGTGCAAGATGAGGAAAAGGTTGATAGAGGTATTTAAAATTATGAGAGGCATCAATATGATAGACAGCAGAGGTATCTAACACTAGAGGGTGTAGCTTTGGAGTAAGTGGTAAGGGAGGATCAAAGGAAGATTTCTTTCAACAAGACGGTGGTACAATGCGGAACATACTGCCTGAATGGGTAGTGGAGACAGGTGCCTTCACGACATTTAACAATATTAAGATGAACACTTGAATCACAAGCATATAGAAGATCATGAATTTACTGCTAATAAATGGGAATAGTATTGATCGATACGTAATAGTCAGCATGAATATGGTGGGAAAGTGGCCTGCTTTGGTGCTATGTGACTGTATAATTGTATGACTAAACTGTTAGCATCCACTCTCCTTCCCCATCTATTTGCACCACATTTCCCCTATGAATTTCATCCATTTGACAATAACAGACAAAAAAGAATTGTCATAGTTTCATTTATTCCATAAAACAACCAACAGAAGGTGCAATTATCCCCAAAGCAGTATCCTTAATTCAACTCTTTATTTCTCTTTCCCCAGCTAGTGGGAGTTCATTGTTTCTATGTCTCTCTGACAGTCCAGCAGACCGCAGAAAGCTGGGCAGAAATTCTGATAGATTGAAGTGTCAAACACAGCAAGAAGCCCTCCATTCAAGCATGAATTTGTAAAATGGATATGTCACCCCTTTGCCATTGTGTGACCCTACAATAACCTGCCCAAATATCAATGTGTGTATTAGTGCTTCCATCCCTAATCATATTCAATTGCCAAGAGTTCTGCAATAGCTTAGTTACGGGTTGACTGTTTTATTGATGCGTGTTCTCTGGAGTGTGTCTGCTTATGTATCATGAGCTCTGCCAGTCTCTGTAGCTTACCGTAGTACATTGAACTTCTAGGCTTCTTGAGCACCTGCATTTACTGTTAGCTTAACTAGAGCTGTTAAGCTTTTGTGCCTTCAGTTTAATATTGTCAAATTAGTTGTGATTGCCATGTGTTTCCCACATTGTATGATTAATTAAAGAGGCCTCTAGGTAGCTCTTCAGTGGTGTTCTACTGTATTATAGGCAATGATTTCCATTGTGGTCTTGCTCAGTCATCCCTCCCAGGCTCTGTTGGTATTCCAATACCTAACCTTTTGTTTCCATGTCTTCACGGGGATTCTGCTGTTCCTCCACTCCTGGGTCGAGCTGTGAGCCTGCCGTCCGCTGCTCCTGGGCTGAGTCGATGCCAGTGTCCACTGTGATGGAGAGAATCTGCCGTTCCTCCGCACTTGGATCCAATCCTGCAAGTGCACACCGTGACACTTACGTGTTTTTTAAATCTAAATTAACCACTTGATATATGGACCATGTTGCTATATTTTTCTCACTCACCCCGTTTCAGATTCCCCTAGCTTAATCGCATACTCTCTACTTTTATATACCGTACCTCTGCTTAGGGAAATGTTTTATACCAGCTTAGCTGATCAGGGTCAAATGTAACAAACTAATCTTCAAGGGATTGGATAAAATGAAAGTAAGGGTGCGAACAGACTGAGTTTTAAGGGAAAGGAAGATTCCTTTATTGATTATCATTGAATTTATAAACTTTCACTAAAATATCATTGAGTTCTTAAGCATGTGTAACCTCGATTTGAAACACTATTTTAACATCTGCCTTAACAACTCACTACTGTCTAGCCATAGGAATATATTTATTGATGCATTTTGTTCTTCTTTTTTTGACTCATGAAGTTTCATCTAACGTATTTTCCAGGAACATTATCTTTTCCATAGTTCAACGGCTGAATATTAATTGGCTTTTGGTTCCACGATGACATCTAAATTCAGACTCAAGGAAGTAAGTTAGAATCAGGTTTAATATCACCGGTATATGTCATGAAATATGTTGTTTTTATGGCAACAGCGCATTGAAATACATAATAATAAAAATTCTGAAATACAGGTTAGATATATAATATGAGATATATACACACACAGAGTATATTAGATGTATACATATAATAGTTAAATTAAATACGTAGTGAAAATAAAGTAGTGTGGTAGTGTTTATAGTTTCAATGTCCATTCAGAAATCTGATGGCAGTGAGGAAGAAGCTGTTCCTCGGTTGTTGAGTGTGTACCTTTAACCTCCTTTGCTTCCTTCCTGATGGTAGCAATAAGAGGCATGCCCTGGGTGATGGAGGTCCTTAATGATGGATGCCGCCTTTTTGAGGCATCGCTCCTTGAAGATGTCCTGGATGCTATGAGGGCTAGTGTCCACGATGGAGCTGACTGAGTTCAGAACTTTCTGCAGCTTCGTTAGATCCTGAGTAGTAGACCCCACCATACCAGATGATGATGCAGCCAGTTAGAATGCTGTCTATGGTACAGGAGGAAAAACTTCTTCACACAGAGAGTGGTGAATCTGTGGAATTCTCTGCCACAGAAAAAAGTTGAGGCCAGTTCACTGGCTATATTTAAAAGGGAGTTAGATATGGCCCTTGTGGCCAAAGGGATCGGGGGTATGGAGAGAAGGCAGGTACAGGGTTCTGAGTTGGATGATCAGCCAGGATCGTACTGAATGGCGGTGCAAGCTCGAAGGGCCGAATGGCCTACTCCTGCACTTATCTTCTATGTTTCTATGTTTCTATCTGTAGAAACGTGCGGTCCCTTTGGTGAGAAACCAAATCTCTTCAAACTTCTAACAAAATATAGTCGCCGTTGTAGCTTCTTTGTAACTGCATTGATATGTTAGATCCTCAGAGATGTTGACACCAAGGAACTTGAAATTGCTCACTTGTTCCACTTCAAATCCCTCTACAAGGACTGGTGTGCGTTCCCTAGTCTTACTATGCTCTAAATGCTGCTGGACTGCATCCGAATTACAGTCATTGGATATGGAGCAGTACCTGTCTCAGCGCACGTGATGTCAGGCGCATCCGCACTGGCATTTTAAGTGACAAACTTTAAGTGGATCAAGTCTAAAAACAAACAGTTTCTGAGTAAATATATGACAGCCCAGAGAAGTAATTATTCATTACTACTGAAGAGGAATGAAATTTTTAGATAAGAACAAAAGGCAGCTCAGAATAATCAGTGTATATTATGTTCGGTGATGCAGCTTCAGTGACTTGGGTTGCTATCCATGTGGAAATTGTGCATTCAGCATTTGTCTCTTCCAGGTGTTTCCGGTTCAGCTGGCTGCAGCAAATCATCCCTGGTGCATAGAGCGGTGGAATCAATAAGGAGGTAGATAGGAATATTGGGAAAATGAAGAGGGATTAATGTAAGATTAGGGGAAAAGTGGATATTTTTTGTCATCACAAGAGGTAGTGGGACAAGGGGCCTGGTTTTTTGCTCCATAACTCTATAACCATGATAAAGGTTGTATTGATACTAGTGAATATGTAGCATGAAATGTCATGGCTAGCAAGGCTCTATTACCTTTCGGAGTGCTGGAGTTCAGAGTTCAATCCCGACATCCTCTGTAAGGAGTGTCTGTACGTCCTCCCTGTGGAAAGCATTGTTTCCCCAGGTGCCACAGTCCAAAGACGTACAGGGTAGGTTAACTGGTCATTGTGAATTGTTCAGAGTTGCTGGGGATTGTTGGGTGGTATGGCTTGAAGGGCCAGAAAATCATAAGACCACAAGATATAGAAGCAGAATTAGGCTATTAGGCCCATCGAGACTTGCTCTGTCATTTCATCATGACTGATCCAATTTTCCTCTCAGCCCCAAACTCCTGCCATCTCCCCGTATCCATTCATGCCCTGACCAATCAAGAATCTATCAGCATCTGGCTTAAATAAACATAAAGATCTGGCCTCCACAGCTGCCTGTGTCAAAGAATTCCACAGGTTCACCACTCTTGGGCTAAAGAAATTCCTCCTCATCTCTATTCTAAAAGGATGTCCCTCTATTCTGAGGCTGTGTCCTCTGTTCTTAGACTCTCTCATCATAAGAAACATCCTCTCCACAGCCAGTTTATCAAGGCATTTCACCATTCAATAGGTGTCAATCTGGTCACCCATCATTCTTCTGAATTCCAGTGTATACAGACCCAGAGCCATCAAACAATCTTCATATGATAAGCTACTCAATCCTGGAATCATTTTTGTGAACCTCCTTTGAATCCTTTCCAGTGTCAGCACAATCTGCTCACAATACTCCAAGTGAGGCCTCACCAGTGCTTTATAAAGTCTCAACATTACATCCTGTAAGTTAACCTTTAAGGAATCCTGTGCAAGGACAACAAATTCCCTTGGTGCCTTATTTTTTTGTATTTCCTCTCCATTTAGAAAAAAGTCATTCCTTTCATTTCTTCTACCAAAGTTCATGACTTTGGTGAAAGAAATGCAAAGTGCAAAATTTGCTGATGATTCAACCATTATTGGTAGTATCTCAGATAGAAACAAGTCGGCATATAGGAACAAGATATGCCAACTAGTGGAATGGTGTCGCAACAACCACTTTACACTCAACATCAGTAAGACAAAAGAGCTGATTGTGAACTTCAGGAAGGGTAAGATGAAGGAACACCCACCAATCCTCATAGGGGGATCAGAAATGGAGAGAGTAAGCAGTTTCAAGTTCCTGGGTGTCAAGATCTCTGAGGACCTAACCTGGTCCCAACATATCAATACAGCTATAAAGAAGGCAAGACAATGTCTATACTTCTTAAGGGTTTGAAAAGTCTTGGTATGTCAACAAAAGCACTCAAAAACCTCTATAGATGTACCATGGGGGGCATCCTGACAGGCTGCATCATTGTCTGGTATGGCGGGGGAGTGGTGGGAGCTACTGTTTAGGACCAAAAGAAGCTGCAGAGGTCGTAAATTTAGTCGGTTCCTTCTTGGGTACTATCCTACAAAGTACACAGGACATCTTCAGGGAGCGGTGTCTCAGAAAGGTAGCGTCTATTATTAAGGACCTCCAGCACCCAGGGTATGCCCTTTTTCACTGTTACCATCAGGTAGGGGATACAGAAGCCTGTAGGCGCACACTCAGCGATTCAGGAACAGCTTCTTCTCCTCTGCCATATGATTCCTAAATGGGCATTGAACCTGTGAACACTACCTCACATTTTTTAGTATATAGTATTTCTGTTTTTGCACAATTTTTAATCTATTCAACATATCTATACTGTAATTGATTGATTGATTGATTAATTTATTATTATTATTTTTTGTTCTTCTATGTTATGTATTGCATTGAACTGCTGCTGCTAAGTTAACAAATTTCACCACACATACCGGTGATAATAAACCTGATTCTGATTTTGATTTGATTCATACACTTCTCAACACTGTATTCCATCTGCTATTCTTTGCCTATTCTCTTAATCTGTCTAAGTCCTTCTGTAACTTCTCTACTTCCTCAAAACTGCCTACCCCTCCACCTATCTTCATATTGTCTGCAAACTTTGCAACAAAGCCATCAATTCCAACAACCAAATCATTGACATATGATGTAAAAAGTATCGGTCTCAACACAGACTCCTGTGGAACACCACTAGTCACCAGCAGCCATCCAGAAAAGGCTCCCTTTATTCCCACTCTTTGCTCCTGTCAATTAGTCACTGCTTTATCCATGCTAGAATCTTTCCTGTAATAACATGGGCTAGTAGCTTGTTAAGCAGTCCCATGTGTGGCACCTTGTCAAAGGCCTTCTGAAAATCCAAGTACACAACATCAACTTATTCTCCTTTGTCTATCCTGCCTATGCCTATTCTATGCTGTGTCTCTAAATATATAAAAATAAATATTTGTGGAATTCTTTGCCACATACAGCTGTGGAGGCCCGATCATTGAGGGTGTTTAAGGAGGAGATTGACAGGTATCTAATTAGTCAGGGTATCAAGGGATATGGGAAAAAAGCCGGAAATTGGAACTAGATGGGTGAATAGTTTAGCTCATGGGGGAGCTGTGGAGCAGACTCGATGGGCCGAATGGCCTACTTCTCCTCCTTTGTCTTGTGATCTTGTGAAATATTACTGAGAGTTTGACATTGTTGAGAATAGTTGATTCCAAGCTTCTTGAAGTTGGAATTAGTTTATTATTGTCATATTAACCAAGGTACTGTGAAATGCTTGTCTTGCATACTGTTCATACTGATCAATTCTTTACATAATTCACTAAGGTACAGTGATAATAAAATGCAGAATGAAGTGTAACAGCCACAGAAAAAGTGTAGTGTGGGTTGACAATAAGGTGCAAGATCTTATTGATTGGGATGACAAGAATCTATCCTATTATACTAGGGAACCAATCAATAGTCTTACAACAGTGGGGAAGAAGTTGTCATTGAGATTGGCAGTACATGCTTTCAGGCTTTTGTATCTTCTGCCTGATGGGAGAGAGGATAAGAAGGAATGTCCCGGGTGGATGAGGTCTTTGATTATGTTGGTTGCTTTACTGAGGAAGGGAGGAGAATGGATAGAGTCCATGGAGAATAGGCTATTTTTCATGATGTGATGAGCTATCTCCACAAGTCTGCAGTTTCTTGTAGTCACGGACAGAGCATTGCCACACCAAGATGCGAAGCATCCAGATAGGATGCTTTTAATCATAGATCAATAAAAATGAGTAAGCGTCGTCAGAGACATGATAGATTTCTTCAGCCTCAGAAGATGTAGAACCATTGGTGATCTTCTTTGACCATGGTGTCTACATAGTTGGGCCAGGACACATTTTGGCAGTGTTCACCTTATTTCCAATTTGGACAATAAGCAAATCATTGATGATCTGAAGGGAAAAGGAATTCAAATTTATGTAACCAGGTGACCGTTGAATTTCATTTTTTTATTGTTAAAGTGCACTTGTGTATTCACCTTGGTAATGCTAAAATAGCTACCTGTGCTTTTAAGAGGAAACGGTGATGTCATTTTGCACGGATGGAGTAGAACAAAGAGTTGTCGTTTTCTAGAGAGAGCGATGTTCAAGTGTTTTTCCCAGGTTTGGTGAGGAAAGGTGAATAATATTTGATACTATCGATGTAAATTCATTTATACTTGTTTGTAAATCTAGAATACTGTAACTTGACATGTTTTACATGTGGATGCTTTAGATTTTTGCAAGTAAAATTTATCAGTGCTGGATTGCGTGATTGGATGACATTCCCTTTTGGCCTAGTAAGTTCGTTTTTAACAATTTAACTACAAGGCAATATATTGTAAAAGTTTATTTTTGTCTTTCCTTATTGTTCCATGACCGAATGTGAATGTAACAGAGTAATGTGAATGTGTTAATCTCTGTTCACGTACCGTGAGC
This sequence comes from Mobula hypostoma, assembly GCF_963921235.1. Lineage (NCBI taxonomy): Eukaryota > Metazoa > Chordata > Chondrichthyes > Myliobatiformes > Myliobatidae > Mobula > Mobula hypostoma. Next base: position 38,195,095 of record NC_086117.1, on the reverse strand, counting down.
GAGGAGAACTCATTTCAAGGTCTAGCCTATATATGTGTTTGGAAGTTAACCACGTGTGTGCCAAAGTGAGTACATCTCTTAGTTAAGATGAGATGTATTTATTCATAATTTTGATGTTGTGTATAAGGTACAGGGTTGGTGGGATTTTAATGTTGCTTGCATTGTATTTTTGAGAATTGCCATTACCATATTGGTTTTGTATATTTTGTTTTAGTTATTTTCATACTGCATACGTATGGTCCAAGATTAAGCTGAGATTGTAACAGCAGGAAATGCGATTTTTAAAAAAATCATCTATTATTTTGATACCCTCTTTCTGCATTAAAACGTCTAAAACAGATAAAGGAATTAAAGATCAGAAAAAGTGTTTGTAGTCCTGCGTGTATAATTTTCCCCAGGCTACAAAATTTATATAATAAATGTAAATTATCTGGTATGTAGTTAATATATGACAGGAACATTATGCCTTGTGACATTCTTACTGTGGGTAGATCTTGGTGAATCTAGAAACAGTGAATTGACATTTACAGACAATGCTGGATATTAGGAACATCAAGTTCTGTAGGTCGACCTCACTAGCAAGTTGCTGGATAGTAACTGTGCAGCATGGGTTTATTGTACACTGCACCATCACCTGCTACAGCCACCCAGGGATGATGGTGTCAAAAGTGGTCCATGGGAAAACAGAAGTGTGGTAAGCATGCTGGTATTCATGTGAGACGAAAGGCGAAAGCCCGCAGGCCAGTTCTCAAGTCGATTCTGCTTTCATTTCTCCGTTACTTTCACATTCAGTCATGAAGCAATAAAGAAAGAGAAAAACAAACTTTTACAATATATTGCCTTGTAGTTTAGATTACTAAAAACTAACTTACTAGGCCGATCACGCAATCAGCGCTGATAGATTTTACTCGCGAAAATCTAAAGCATCCACATGTAAAACATGTCAAATTATCTGTACTCTAGATTTACAAACAAGTATAAATGAACTTACATAAATAGTATCAAATATTATTCACCAAACCTGGAAAAAGCACTAAATGAACTAGATGACCTGCGTCTGCGACTGAATCAGCGTGAGATGAGAGACTGCTGCATACTCATCCTGACACAAACATGGCTCCAGGATACCACCCCAGAAGAAGCTGAGCAGCTACAGGGTTTCATCTCCTTTCCTGCCGACAGAAGTCCCATGTTCGCTGGTAAGGCCCGTGGGAGGAGGAATGCATATCTACGTGACTAAGAACGAGTCAGTTTTCTATCAATGCATTTCACTTCACCGGATGGCTGATGAAGAAAAAAGTTACACAGAACAAAGAATATAGGACAGTGCAGCACAGAAGTGGACCCCATGGCTCAGGATATCTGTATCAACCATAATGTGCCTGCCTGCACATGATCCATGTCCCTCCAGTCCCTGCATATTCCATAATGCCACTGTTGTATCCTAAAATCATTCTCCATACAAAAATGAATTGGTGGAAATGGGTGGAGGATATGAGATTAGACAACATTGTGCCTTCAATGATGAAGACATGGACTCTAAAACTCAGCTCAGCTGCAATATCGACATTCGTCACGCAATGTGGAAAATGCCCATATATGTTCTGTCCACAAAAGCACAACAAGACCGATCAGATTAATTATTCTCAGTCATCAGAAAATTAATAAATCTCTTAGTTTATGATTAAGATTAGGTTTATTTGTCACATGTATATTGAACTATCAAAACGTACACTGAAATGCATCGTTTACATCAACAACCAGCACAGTTCGAGAGTGTGCTGGAGGCAGCCACAAGTATTGGTGAGCTTTTGGTGCCAGTATTGCATGCACACAATTAACTAACCCCAACACGTACGTACACCTTTGGAATGTAGGAATAAACCAGAGCACCTGGAGGAAGCCCACCCAATCACGGGGATAATGAACAAACTCCATGCACGGCTCTGTATCACACTTCCTAGCGGTGACAAGAAGTGGCTACGCTTGGTAGACGAAGCATGGAAATGCATCGACAGTCTCCCCACTACACCGAATTCTTCATAAAATACATTTCTCCCATACCCTCTGCCAGCTAATGTTAGCAGTGCTTGGACAGCGAGGTCTGGTCTGGCTTGGCCGGGTTAGGTATTGACTACTACGATAGGTAGAATAACATTCATTCAGTCTGTTCTTTTGAGATAGTATTTCCTTTTACCTTTAATTCAGTGAACTCTACAACCTTTTTTGGAAAGAGCACTGGGTAAAGTCTGTTTATTTTTATTTTTTTTCTTCAAATATCAGTTTATATTTCTGTTTTATGGTTCATTTTGCAGAGCTATGTTTAATAAACTTTGGAGGATGTGTTTTGTCTTTCAACTAAGCACAAGGTCAGTTTAGGAGTGTTGAATGCTTATTGTTTCCTTCAAATATCAATTACAGAGTTGAAGATGATGCTATGAGTGACAGGAATTTGTACTATTGGATGACTATTGTTCTTAAGAGCTTGCTGATATGCTCTCTGGCAGCTGTGTTGTTGTGGGTTGGGGGGATGAGGGGAGGGTACTCCAATGCCGGTACTGTTTTAAGAAACTTTAGAAGTCCTTGTTATACAGGATTTATTTCTGCCCTGTTTCTCTTTGTTTTACATTTTTGCCTCAGAGCTGATACCTGAAATCTTGACACCGCTTATGCCTATCAACCTGTATCTCTTTTAAATGAGAATCCGTTTAAATCTTTTAAATGTTAGTCCGTTAAATTTTGTAAGCTGGAATGTCAAGAGGCTGAATCACCCTGTTAAAAGAAGGAAGGTGTTCTCACATCTCAAACAGTTTAATACAGCAATTGCACTTCTACAAGAAACACACATTCACAGTTCTGACAATTCCCGTCTTATGTCACCACGGGTGGGGCAGCACTTTCACTCCACTTTTCAGGCTAAAGCCAGGGGGCATCTCAACTCTCATAAATCAAAATGTTTCCTTTGAGCGCCACAATACTATATCAGATACAAACAGCCGTTTTGTCATTGTCTTGGGGAAATTGTATAATACATCGATATGTTGGCTAACATATATGCTCCTAACTCGGATGATGTCGACTTCTTTGAACATGTTTTTTTTCTGCGCTGCCTGATCTGAGTTCATACTCTCTCATACTAAGTGCAGACTTCAACTGTTGGATAGACCCAGTGCTGGATCGATCCTCTCCTATTCCCAGAGTACTAAACAAATCTGCCTCATTAATTCAGTCCTTCCTCTCCAACTATGGCATCTCTTATGTATGGCGCTTTCTCCACCCAAATAAGAGAGAATATCCTTTCTTCTCACACATCCATTACACCTTTTCTAGAATTGACTTATTTCTAATTGATAACCAGCTGATTCCTTTGGTCCGTTCCTGTGTTTATCAGAGTATGGTGATATCAGACCATGCTTCAGTTGTCCTGTCTATAATTCTTCCTGGCCTTCTTCAAATAAGTAAACATTGGCGCTTAAGTTCGACCTTACTGTCAGATAATGATTTTGTAAAATTTATGGAGGACCAGATAATCTTTTCTCTTAATACCAATACGCCATTTGAAACCTCAAGCCTGGTTGTTTGGGACACTTTGAAAGCATACCTCAGGGGTCAGATAATTTTTTACACTGCGAACATGAAAAGAAAGATCCATAAAGAACAACTAGGTCTGGCCAATCAAATTAAAGAAATAGATCAACAATATGCTCAAGTTAAAAATCCGGAGCTGTACAAAAAACGAGTGGAACTTCAAACTAAGTTTGACCTATTTCCACTCACTCAATTGAACGTCTACTTTTGAAGAGCAGGATCCGGTTCTATATCCATGGTGACAGATCTGGTAAATTTTTAGCCACCAATTAAGGGGCTTCAAAGCCAAATAGCACATTACAAAAATTCAAATGGAAAATGGAAACATCACCTCCAATCATTTTGATATCAACAATACATTCAGGAATTTTTACTCAAACAACAGGAATTCTGCAGATGCTGGAAATTCAAGCAACACACATAAAAGTTGCTGGTGAATGCAGCAGGCCAGGCAGCATCTCTAGGAAGAGGTGCAGTCGACGTTTCAGGCCGAGACCCTTCGTCAGGACTAACTGAAGGAAGAGTGAGTAAGGGATTTGAAAGTGGGAGGGGGAGGGGGAGATCCAAAATGATAGGAGAAGACAGGAGGAGGAGGGATGGAGCCAAGAGCTGGACAGGTGATAGGCAAAAGGGATACGAGAGGATCATGGGACAGGAGGTCCGGGGAGAGAGACGGGGGGGGAGGGGAACCCAGAGGATGGATTAGGGTTATAGTCAGAGGGAGAAAAAGGAGAGAGAGAGAGAAAGAAAGTGTATATATAAATAGATAACAGATGGGGTACGAGGGAGAGGTGGGGCATTAGCGGAAATTAGAGAAGGCGATGTTCATGCCATCAGGTTGGAGGCTACCCAGAGGGAATATAAGGTGTTGTTCCTCCAACCTGAGTGTGGTTTCATCTTTACAGTAGAGGAGGCCGTGGATAGACATGTCAGAGTGGGAATGGGATGTGGAATTAAACTGTGTGGCCACTGGGAGATCCTGCTTTCTCTGGCGGACAGAGCGTAGGCGTTCAGCAAAGCGGTCTCCCAGTCTGCGTCAGGTCTCGCCAATATATAAAAGGCCACATCGGGAGCACTGGACGCAGTATATCACCCCAGTAGACTCACAGGTGAAGTGTTGCCTCACCTGGAAGGACTGTTTGGGGCGCTGAATGGTGGTAAGGGATGAAGTGTAAGGGCATGTGTAGCACTTGTTCCGCTTACACGGATAAGTGCCAGGAGGGAGATCAGTGGGGAGCGATGGGGGGGATGAATGGACAAGGGAGTCGCGTAGGGAGTGATCCCTGTGGAATGCAGAGAGAGAGGGGGAGGGAAAGATGTGCTTAGTGGTGGGCTCTCGTTGGAGGTGGTGGAAGTTACGGAGAATAATATGTTGGACCCGGAGGCTGGTGGGGTGGTAGGTGAGGACCAGGGGAATCCTATTCCTAGTGGGGTGGCGGGAAGATGGAGTGAGAGCAGATGTACATGAAATGGGGGAGATGCATTTAAGAGCAGAGTTAATAGTGGAGAAAGGGAAGCCCCTTTCTTTAAAAAAGGAAGACATCTCCCCAGTCCTAGAATGAAAAGCCTCATCCTGAGAGCAGATGCGGCGGAGACGGAGGAATTGCGAGAAGGGGATGACAATTTTGCAAGAGACAGGGTGAGAAGAGGGATAGTCCAGATAGCTGTGAGAGTCAGTAGGCTTATAGTAGACATCAGTGGATAAGCTGTCTCCAGGGACAGAGACAGAAAGATCTAGAAAGGGGAGGGAGGTGTCGGAAATGGACCAGGTAACCTTGAGGGCAGGGTGAAAGTTGGAGGCAAAGTTAATAAAGTCAACGAGCTCTGCATGCGTGCAGGAAGCAGCGCCAATGCAGTCGTCGATGTAGCGAAGGAAAAGTGGGGGACAGGTACCAGAATAGGCACGGAACATAGATTGTCCCACAAAGCCAACAAAAAGGCAGGCATAACTAGGACCCATACGGGTGCATCTTGGGTAGGAGGTAGAAACGGGAAGTGCGAGGTGTGGGAACTATAAGGTTGGTAGCAGTGGATGGGAGATCCCCTGAGCGGATAAAGTCGGTGATGGTGTGGGAGACAATGGCCTGGTGCTCCTTAGTGGGGTTACGATTGAGGGGTAAATAAGAGGAGGTATCCGCGAGTTGTCGCTGTGCCTCGGCAAGGTAGAGGTCAGTACGCCAGACTACAACAGCACCCCCCTTATCGGCAGGTTTAATAATAAGGTTAGGATTAGTGTGGAGGGAGTGGAGAGCAGAGCGTTCCGAAGGAGTAAGTTTGGAATGGGGACAAGGTGCGGTGAAGTCGAGACGGTTGATGTCCCATCGGCAGTTAGCAATAAAGAGATCCAGAGCAGGCAGAAGACCAGAGCGGGGTGTCCATGAAGAAGAGGAGGGTTGAAGGCGGGAGAAGGGGTCATCGGTGGGACTGGACGAGTCCTTGCCGAAGAAGTAGGCTCGGAGATGGAGACGGCGGAAGAAGAGTTCCGCATCATGGCGAACACGGAACTTGCTGAGGTGTGGGCGAAGGGGGACAAAGATAAGGCCCTTACTGAGGTCAGAGCGCTCTGCCTCCGACAGTTGAAGGTCGGAGGGGATGGTAAAGACCTGGCACGGATGAGAGCTGGGATCAGAGGGGGGAGGGGGGAGGCTGGGGGTGTCAATGGAGAGGGGCGGGTTGGGGTGAGAGGAAGATGGAGCCTCTGAGGACCCAGGAGATGACGATGGGATCTGAAGGAGATGGGATTGCAGAGTATTGGTGGGGGAAGGGGAGATGGGAGTCACAATAGCAGCACATAAAGACCCGGCCCCATCTGTTACTTATTTTTATACACACATTCTTTCTCTCACTCTCCTTTTTCTCCCTCTGTCCCTCTGAATATACCCCTTGCCCATCCTCTGGGTCCCCCCCCCACCGTCTTTCTTCCCGGACCTCCTGTCCCATGATCTTCTCCTATCCCTTTTGCCTATCACCTGTCCAGCTCTCGGCTCTATCTCTCCCCCTCCTGTCTTCTCCTATCATTTTGGATCTCCCCCTCCCCCTCCCACTTTCAAATCTCTTACTCACTCTTCCTTCAGTTAGTCCTGACGAAGGGTCTCGGCTTGAAACGTCGACTGCACCTCTTCTTAGAGATGCTGCCTGGCCTGCTGCGTTTACCAGCAACTTTTATGTGTGTTGCAGGAATTTTTACTCCCGACTTTACACTTCTGAATCCCCAAATGATAACATTTTGGCCCAGAATTTTTTAAACAGCTTAAATATCCCCACACTTTCTTCTGATCTCAGAATGAGAATGAATGAGCCAATATCATCAGAGGAAATATCCTCAGCCATCTCATTACAGCAGATTGGTAAATTTCCAGGACCCAACGGGATCCTTGTGGAATTCTTTAAATCAGTTTCATCACTGGTCTTACCTCAACTAACCCTGGTTCTATCTCATTCATTTAAACAAGGTAAACTGCCAGCATCATTTAATGAGGCATGCATTATTCTTCTAGCGAAGAGAGGCAAAGATCCAACAGAATGCTCCTTATACAGTCCAATCTCCCTGTTAAATGTTGATGTCAAAATCTTAGCTAAAGTTTTGGCCCATAGACTGGAGAATATCCTACCCTCAATTATTTCTGAAGACCAAACCGGTTTTGTCAAAAACTGCCTTCCCTTTTTTAACATACGCCATTTATTAAATATTTTATATTCACCTTCAGATGGGATTCCTGAATTTGTCATTTCCTTAGACGCAGAGAAAACGTTTGACTGTGTGGAATGGAATTACCTCTTTGCTGTTTTAGAAAAATTTGATTTTGGACCAAGTTTTGTCACGTGGATTAACCCTTACATACAGTTCATATTCTATACCTTCACAGTATGGTCCGGGTCAATTTTGACCCAGCCCAAGAACCCCTCATAACGAGTGTCTGTACCAAATTTTGAACCACGGATCTATTTAGAATGTATAAATAGCCTATCTAACATTAATAAATGGGTGATTATTCCTTAATTAATGTTTCAGAGATGTAAAATCCATTTCAATAGATATGGGTCAAATTTGACCCGGAACAGCCTTAAAGTACAAAAACTTGTAGCACCTGTACAAAAGTATAAAATTTTTAAATATTTCATTTTTGCCCACTTTGGGTCACTTTAGGAAAAGTCATCAAATTTTGGCTTAAAAAACAACATTTAGGGTATATTTACTGCTGTCAAATGTCAAAACTGTTATATTCACGTCCCACCCACCACCTCTGTTTTGACCAACTCTCAGCAATCCCAACCTTTCGACCTCAAACATGGAACCCGTCAAGGATGCCCTTTAAGCCCTTTACTTTTCGATCTGGCCATAGAGCCACTGGTGATTGCGTTCCGCAGCTGTGCGGATCTGACGGGGATTTGGAGGGAGGGAGTTGGGCACAAAGTCTCCCTTTACGCTGACGATCTTTTACTTTTTATATCAAACCCGATCACCTCCCTACCCCCCATGTTCTCACTCCTTAACAAATTTAGCCAGTTTTCAGGATACAAACTTTATTTACACAAGAGCGAACTTTTTCCAATAAATGGAGAAGCACAGGCGTCAGAGTTCCATAACCTCCCTTTTGAGGCAGTGAATAACCAATTTACTTACCTCGGCATCACACTAACAAGGAAACATAAGCGTTTTTTTGGAGAAAATTTCATGAATTTGTTAAATCACACAAAACAGAGCCTAGCACAGTGGTCACTCTTGTCCATGTCCCTTATGGGCCGAATTAATGTCATCAAAATGAACATCCTTCCTAAATAGTTATACCTTTTTCAATCCATACCAACGTTCATTCCTAAAGCCTTCTTTGACTAGTTAGACTCAGTCATATCGTCCTACTTATGGAAGGGCAAATGTCCCCAACTGAATAAAGTCCATCTTCAAAAATCTAAAAGTGTTGGGGGCATGGCTATGCCCAATTTCCGCTTACATTACTGGGCAGCTAATATACACTGTCTCATCTTTTGATCTCATTTTCACAACCAATCTGACTGCCCAATAAGGGTGGCAATGGAGCTGAACTCTATTAAGAATTTCTCCATCTCCTCACTTCTTGGATCCGCACTCCCTTTATAGTGGTATCCTTGGCTTCTCTCTTTCAAGTCCTATTCTACATAATCATCTCTTCCAGCCTTCTATACATGATTCAACATTTCAAGACGGGTATGGAAAGGGCATCAGGCGCAGTGCTGCCAGGGTAATCAAGGACACGACCCACACAGCCAACAGACTTTTCGTCCTTCTTCCCTCTGGGTGAAGGTTCAGGAGCTTGAAAACTCGTACAGCCAGATTTGGGAACAGCTTCTTTCCAACTGTGATAAGACTGCTGAATGGATCCTAACCCAGATCTGGGCCGTACCCTCCAAATATCCGGACTTGCCTCTCGGTTTTTTTGCACTACCCTACTTCCCATTTTTCTATTTTCTATTTATGATTTATAATTTAATTTTTTTAATATTTTCTAATTTAACTATTTTTAATATCTTTAATATTTAATATTTGTAATCCAGGGAGTGTGAAGCGCAGAATCAAATATCGCTGTGATGATTGTACGTTCTAGTACCAATTGTTTGACGACAATAAAGTATAAAGTATAAAGATCTTTTTATAGACAACTGTTTTGCATCATTTGAACAACTGTCTGCAAAGTTTAACCTACCCAACACTCATTTCTTCAGATATTTGCAGATTAGACATTTTATCAGCCTTTTGATATCAAACTTCCCTGAGGCACCTGACACAAACGCTGTTGATATGTTTCTCTGCATGAATCCATTGCACAAGGTTCTAATATCTACTATTTGCAACAAGCTCGCGGTCCTGAGGCAAGCCCCCCTTGACAAAATTAAAACTGCCTGGGAGCAAGATTTAAATTTCTCACTGTCAGACGATGTGTGGTATTCAGTTCTTAAGTTTGTTAACTCAACCTCTTTATGTGCCCACCACTGTTTGTTACAGTTCAAGGTCATACACAGGGCCCATATGTCGAAAACTAAATTATCTCGCATTTATCCGGATTTTAATCCCTGCTGTGACAAATGCAAAAAGGGCGAGGCTTCCCTTATTCACATGTACTGGACCTGCCCTAGCTTGGAAAAATACTGGAAAGATGTTTTCCAAAGTCTATCCCAAATACTTATTTATAATTTGGAACCTAACCCTTTGATTGCTCTTTTTGACACCTCCGAGGAGGGGGACACGCGTCTAAGTCTGACCAAACATTGCACACTGTCCTTTGCCTCTTTTTTGGCCAGGCACACAGTCTTGCTCAGGTGGAGGGATGCTGCCCCGCCCACCCACATTCAGTGGCTCAGGGACATCATGTCCCGTCTATACCTTGAGAAGATCCATTATTCAATTCTCAACTTGGACATAAAGTTCCAAAAGGTGTGGGGACCGTCCCTTGAATATTTTCAGAATTCCCAGCCAAACTAAAGGTCCATCCTTTCTTCCTTTCCTCTGCACAAATATCCCTGACTTCCAGCATTTCCCAGTAAAATTCTACGGACCCAGACTTGTAAACATACAACAGTTTATGTATTAGGAAAATACACCTTCTCTATACCTAAATACACCTTCTTTGTGGGGACAAAGGCTCTGCTTAACCCTTTTTGCTAATGCAGTGCTGGCTTGGAGATGGGGATTGGGAGGAGTTGGTTGGGGCAGGGCGGCAACTAAAGCACGATTGTACTGGGGGTGCATCTCTTTCATAGATGTAAATTGTACATTTGATACAATTGTTATGAACTGCACAAATCTTCTTTATACTATGTTCTCTTTATTTTAAAAACCAATAACAATATTTGAAAAAGAAAAAGAAGTTATTGAGTTGGTTGAAAATAACTTCCTCAAGAATCTTGACCATGAAGGGAAGATTTGAAATAGACCTTTAGTTAGCTACTACCTCTCTATTAAAGTTTGACTTTTCAAGTAAGGGTTTGACAGCTGAAATTTTGAAAGCATCTGGAAGAACACCAGCTTCAAGGGATGTGTTAATAATTTTTCTGACAGAATTGAAACTACTACTAAGAGTCCTTAAAAAGTGTGATAGGGACAGGGTTGAAAGAGCAAATAAATGGTTTACTCTGTTACAACCTTATGAAGTTCTGAATTGGAAGTACATGTGAATGTTGACATTGCTGCTGTCTTTTTACGAAGTTGGCTATAGGAAGTTACTAGTATTTGTGTCTATTCTCTCCCTAATGGAAGAAATTTTGTTGATTAAAAATATTGTGAATTCCTCACATCTTGTGGCAGATGCTTGACTGAGGACACTGTAGGTTGGAGCAGGATTCAACAGTTGGTTTAGAGTTGAGAACAGTATCCTTGAATTACCACTATTCTGTGTAATAATCTTGGAAAAAAATGGGCTGCTTTTAAAGAGCATATTGCTGCATTCAAGTTTTTCCATGAAAATACTAAGATGAACTTCTACCCCAGTGATCGTTGCACTGATAAAACTAAATTTCGGATGTAACTATTTTGTATGCTAGTACCAGAAACTGACAATGGATTTACACTCAGAGACCCCTTTCTTATCTACCTCCTCTACATAATAAAGTGACCTCTGAGTATATGCTCGCGGTCTTCTGTTGCTGTAGCCCGTCCACTTCAAGGCTCGACATGTTGTTCATTCAGAGATGTTCTCCTGCACACCACTATTGCAACACGAGGTTATTTGGGTTACTCTCTCCTATTGTCTTCCTGTCAGCTTGAACCTGTCAGGCCATTCTCTTCTGAACTCTCTCATTAACACCGTGTTTTCGCTGCTACGTAAACGGCAACAATGAATATCATTCGAGACAGGATATATAAAAATAACCAAACATTTATTAAACACCGATAAACGATAAGGGGGAAAAAAAACAAACGAAAACTTTAACCGGAAGTTAACAGATATGCAGCTGTTCACCAACTCGCCACTCGGCTCTGGTTCTTAAAGCGTTAAATTTGAAAACAGTTCTTAAAGCGATACAGACAGATATAGTTTTTAAAGCGGTAACTTCGAAAGTTCCACAGATTTACACGTTCAATTGGGAGAGACTTCTCTGGAGAAGGATTTCTTCACAGATGCAACTTTACTGCTGGTTCTGTCCACAGGATTCACGATGCTGAAAGTAAACAGTTTAAATTGACTGACCTTAAATTCCTTGAGAGAGAGAGAGAGCGTACCTTTTTGCATGAACTCATTGCTCTTCTGGCAAGAGCTATCTCGATGCAGGTAGCTACTACTCCAACGAAGACTCAATAAGGTCGATCCTTTATTAAACTGCCAAACGATGCCGACTCCTCTCGATCCCTCAATCCTGCACTTCGATAAATTCTTCACTCTCCCTTTGAATGTTGGAATTGAGTAAGTCAACACATCTAGCAAAAATTTCCAGTCCAAATAATAAGGTATTTTGCAACAGAACGCACAACCGTTTTAAAAATGAAACTGTGTCACCAACAACAAACACACAACAGAAACGGAGATACAGCACGTTCTACCTGGAAATCTACAAACTCAAAAGCCAACTGCATCACCTGGGTCGACCCTTATATAGTCGCGGGGCACATGTCATCACGTGACCTCACATCTGCGGGAAAATCACATCAGGTGACCTCCAAAAGACCATTACATCATTCTCACAAGAAAAAAACAGATCTCCTTGAGCATGTAACATCGCTCACAGAACTGCTGCTCACTAGGTGTAGTTTGTTTTTTGCACCATTCTCTGTACGTTCTAGAGATTGTTGCGTTGAAAGTCCCAGGAGACCAGTAGTTTCTGAGGTACTGAAACCACCACGTCTGGCACCAACAATTATTCTATGGTCAGAGTCACGTAGATCACATCTCTACCCCATTCTGGTGTTTGGTCTGAACAATAACTGAACCCCTTGACCATATCTGCATGTTTTTATGCATTGAGTTGCTGTCACATGATTTGCAGATTAAAAATTTAATTATTTAATTTACGTACAAGTGTACCTAATAAAGTGGCCACTGGGTGTATATGCAATATCATAAAAAGTTTACTAATTCAATAATAGCTTCAGGAAAGTGCGTGAGTCAATAAGTTACACACATCAAAGCTGCCAGGCAGCATCTCTAGGAAGAGGTACAGTCTATGTTTCGGGCCGAAACCCTGTCCTGACGAGGGGTCTCGGCCTGAAACGTCGACTGTACCTCTTCCTAGAGATGCTGCCTGGCCTGCTGCGTTCACCAGCAACTTTGATGTGTGTTGCTTGAATTTCCAGCATCTGCAGAATTCCTCGCGTTTGAGTCAATAAGTTATCTCACTAGCAATACCTCTTGTGTTTAGGTTTCTGTAGCTCTGACTAGTTTCTAAGGACTCATGTAACCACATCTCAGGATATACAAATTCACTGTACAGGAAATGACGTTAGAGTAATTAGAAACAAAGTGTAAACTTCTATACGCAGCAGGAAAGCAAACCCTTGTGGTGGCCAGAGACCTACCTGTGTTCGCTGTTGTGTACCTGTCTCTTTAACGCTGCTGGTGACACTTAAAAGGCAACATCTACCATTAAGGACCACCACCCCCTGTAATACATTCAGAAATATTGTTGCATTCTTAAATATTTCAGATCATACACACCACACACCAGTTTAGTTAGGTGTAAACCTCCTCGATACATAGGCATGTTTACTTAGTGCTATTAGAGTAAGCAAAGAACACTATAAAAAAAGAAAGGGAATCTTGTGCCCTGCAACCCAAAGTATTTGCAGAAAAGATAAAAGTGTAATTGTTTATGATAGATGATTATCACCAAATTGTGCAAAAAGCAGAAGGACATATTTTGGGCGAATCTTTATGACTGAAGACAGTCGTTCTTAGATCTTTGCAGGACCAAAAGATAATAGTGCATGAAATGATTGGTGCATTCTGAATAAATGTCCTGATTTGTATGCAATAAGGAGGCAAAATATTCATCTTAAGTGTTCCGTTGGGATTCAGACTGACTTGTCCTGCCTCTGGTCTTACGTATCAGAGACTAATCCGCTAATGAAAAATGATCAATTATGGATTGGTTTCCCAAGGCCTTGAATAATGCCACTATCCACAAGATTCTTAAAGGACTTCACTGTGTAAATCTTTCTCCTGTTTACAAGAGGTTACGCAACCTAAGTGTTAAATTGCCATTTACAGAGCATTTTATAAGACCTTAGCATATACTACAGAGCTTCACAACCAATAAAAATCATACAGTGTACTTACAGAAAGCAGAGTAGTCAAATTGCCCATTGTAAGCTCTCAGAAACAGCATTCACTCTGATCATCAGTTTTACAAAAGCAGATTGAATTATACATTTGGCTAGCCCAATTTTAAAATAATGCATGGTATCATTTTCTTCCAAGACAGTTAATATCTCATTTGAGATACCATATGTCCAATCGTGCAATCCTCATTTATACAGTACTGAAGTGTCCACAGTAATATTCATGCTCAGTTTGCAAGAGTGGGATTTCAAAGGTCAAAGTCTATTTATCATTAAATTATGTATACATTATACAACCAAGATTTGTCTCTTTACAGGCAGCAACCAAACAAAGAAACCCGAAAAGAACCCATTTTAAAAAAAGACCATCAAACACCTAATGTGCAGAGAGAAAAAAAATCGTGCAAACAATAAAAGTAAGCAAGTAGCATTCAGAGCTAAAGTTTTACAGAAGACTTGAAGCCAGGCTTCACTGCAGTTGGAGTAGGCCACAGCCTCGGTTCATCATAGAGCCGAGTAAACATCGCAGGACCACAGATGCGAAGCCAGTCATCATTGCAGCCAGCGCATGCCACAGCCTCAGTTAAGTGCAGAATTGGGTAAATGTTGTAGAGCGGTGAGCAGAACCAGGCAGAAATGGCCCATCCCTCACCTCCAATCCAAAACCCTGCCTTCTTCAATCTGACCCGGCACTTAAATCGTCCAAGCATCGGGTTTTTCCTTGCTATTGGACCGCTCTGGGGCCTGGACCCTGCCAACATGATCTGGCCCGCACCTGACCTTTCCAATTGACCTTAAATCGATCAGACATTGCAACTTTCCTCTGCCATGCCTTGCCTTCACCTCTGCCTCCTCTCGTCTAGCCTCTCCATTGTTAGCAGTGATCGTCATTGATAAAGTGTTACACAACTGCAGCCTTCTGACTCAGGGAGACAGAGCCCCAACCACACCATGTGTCAAGAGGATTGGAAGCAGTCATTTAGTAGTTGACTGGTGTTGAACATCAACTCAGCCTTTTTGACTAGTTAGCTGCTTCTATTCAATAAATTCTAAGCTTATATTCATCTATTTCTTTATAAAGTAGAAGCAGGCCATTCACTCATGAAGAGATTGCCAGTTCTCAAAAAATATTACTGCAACTTCCCTTTGATTCTCTTATCATCATTAACACTAGCAATCAATTATCCTACCAACCGGAATGTCATTAGGATGTGGGAGGATACCAGAGCAGCCAGGGAAACTCTGGGAGACTGAAAATGCTGGAATATGGAGCAACACACAACCTACAGGAAAAACGCAGCATGTGGGAGGTAATCCGCGTTGTCAGTGGGGGAAAGGAAACTGCTGACATCTCAGGCCGAAACCCTGCAAACTCCACACAGGCAGCACCAGGAGTCAGGATTGAATCTGCACCACTGGAGCTGCAGGACAGCAACACAGGCTCCTGCACCCTTGTGCCACTCATGTGCAGATGGAACCACTTGAAATGAATCTGGGCATTGTTGATACGACAAAGACTTATTTTTTATTATAGTGGAAGCAAATCTTATGGAATCATAAAGTTCCTTCACTGCAAACTTGACAGAGATTATTAGGCACCATAGAGGGTCTACGGACACCAGAGAATATATGACACTATAGAGTGCAATAATTGAATTTAATTGAATTGACTTTATTACTTACATCCTTCATATATATGAGGAGTTAAGGTCTTTACGTTATGTCTCTGTCTAAATGTGCAATGTGCAATTTATAGTAATTTATAATAAATGTTATGTACAACAGGATAATCAATATAACATAGAAATACAGTTGTGTCAGCATGAATTAATCAGTCTGATGTCCTGGTGGAAGAAGCTGTCCTGGAGCCTGTTGGTCCTGGCTTTTACGCTGTGGTATCGTTTCCTGGATGGTAGAAGCTGGAACAGTTTGTGGTTGGTGTAACTCAGGTCTCCAATGATCCTTCGAGCCCTTTTTAAGGTCATAGAGATTAGTAATAGGCACTTCAGCCCACTCTCTGGTAATTGCTACATTTACAAGATACAGTGAAAAACCTTGCTTGTGTGCCACCCCCTCCCATAGACCATCCCATACACAAGTGTATTACAGTAGTATTGCTGGGGGATATTCTGGACTTATGGTGTACAGTAAAGTATTAACATCAGCAATCAATCCTTAGACCTGAGCGTGGACTATAGATTAAATATAAAATGCACCCCTGGGCTATAGGTTCCTGGAGCTGCAAACAGCACTTAAGTAAAAAACAGACAATGCGGATTAACATTTATTTTGGGTGTCTGGAGTGTGGGTGTGAAGAAGGAGGCATGAAAGTTATATGTAATTCAAAGGAAGCATTATAGATACATTGCAAATACAGAATAGTCCTTTGATCTTCAGCATATAAAATGTCATGTAATATTGGGTCAAGCAGGCCCTTTCCTTCAGAGGAAGTCTCATTCTGTCAAATAAAAAAACTACTTTGTATCTACCAGCTGCATCTCTCTAGTGACTTTGTTCACATTATTACAGTACAGAAGAAAAAAAACAGAATCCAAAATATAGTGTTACAGTTACAGAGAAGGACTGTGTAACAGATTTATTCTTACAAATTTCCAACTTACTTACAGTGGCCAAATGATCTACCAAACCCACATGTCTTTGGATGTGGGAGGAAACTGGAGCATTCAGAGGAAACTCATGTCGTCACAAACAACAGCTTCAAATTCCACATACACAGCATTACAGGTCAGTTTCAAGCCCAAGTTACCAGAACATTGTAGCAGCAACTCTGTCAGTTGCGCCATTAAATGTCCTGCACTGAAATATTCCTGATATGAACTCCAAAAGTTCTGATTTATAACATCATGAGCATCTTGAGGAATTATCTAAGGATGGCGGGAGTGAGATCAAAGTCAAAGTAAATATATTATCTAAGTTCATCACCATACATTGCCTTGAGATTCATTTCTTGCAGGCTTTTACAGGAAAATAAAGAAATACCGAAGAATTTATGAAAAAAATATGCATAAACAAAAAAAAAAGCAACTAATGTGCTAAGGAAGACAAATTGCTCGGAAAAAAAACTGAGAAAATGATTTGTAGAGTCCTTGACTTTAGGCGTTGTAGTAGTGCAGGGAACACAAGGTTTGAAGAGGAAAGATATATTTTTTTTCAAAAAATTAAACACATATATTTAGAATCAAATAATGAAATAGTCAGATGTTAATTGACTGGAAAGGATTAATTCCAAATACTTTATAAGATTTTATACTGGTGATGATTAACTTCCCGTGGCACAAATAACCAGTTGCATAATTTAATGTGTGAAACTACTTATTTCTGGAGCAAAAATGGAAGTGGTGTCAAAATCCTAGACAGAGTGTCAATATGATTTCAGAGAGCTGTATAACTGCAGGATTAAAGAAATGCAGAAACAAGGTTAATTAACTCTTAGTTCGCTTCATCTTATCAAAATTTAGGAACCAATTTCTGTATCGTTTGAGAGAACAAGCCCTTGATCCGAATTGAGATGTCTATGACCACGTGGGATATTAGTCCAGAATGCGTTGACATGCAGGATATGCAGATTATAGGACAATCAAAGAGATCTAAATATATGTGTTTGGTTCATTCATGGTGATTTAGATTTCACACGTACAGAGAATAATAAGCACATGCAGAATATGCAAACAGGAGCCACCACACATAGCCTTCCCTCATATAAAAAATAAATTAAATTGTTAAAATTGTTTATTATCATTACGTAGCAAGGGTGCAGTGAAAAACTTGTCTTGCATACCAATTCATACAGAACAGTGCACTGAAGTAGAACAAGACAGAACAATACCAGAATGCAGAATAAAGTGTAGCAGTTACAGAGATAGCGCAGTGCATGTAAATAAAAAGGTGTGAGGTCAAGAGGTTATCTTATTGTGCTGGGGAACCAACAAAATGTAGAAGCTGAAATTCTTTTAACAATTATTTATTGAGATAGTGCGTGGAATAGGTCCTACTGGCCTTTGAGCCCTGCAGAACAGCAATCCTCCAATTTAATCCTAGCCTAACCACAGGACAATTTACAATGACCCACTAATCTACCAACCAGTATGTCTTTGGACTGTGGGACGAAACTGGAGCACCCAGAGGAAACCCAGGCAGTCACGGAGAAAACATACAAAGTCCTCAGAGGCATCGGTGGAAATTGAACCTGGTTCTCTGGTACTGTAAAACATTGTGCTAACCACTATGCTACCATGCCACTCGATGGAGTTTAATTTTTCTGTGCTGGTGTTGCTTGAGTAGATCATGGAAATGCAGCAGATATTATTGAGGTTGCTTCCATCGCTGGATTTTTGAAGGTAACATAACAATAAATATGCTGTGCTCTATTCTTCTATAATTGAAGACACACTTCAAGAGTATACTCACTAGGCCCAACTGTTCCCTTAGGGTAGCTTGTATTGAGTTCAACCAGTCTACACAAAACTTTTGAATCTCTCACCAACTCTTATAAGATACTTCCTGGCAGTATTTATTCTCACAGGCTCTTTGATAAGCTATTTTCTCAACTCTAAAGTGGAAAGGTAGCTGAGTAAGCTTGCAGATGTCATGAAGGTTGGTGGATTTGTGGATAGTGTAGAATGTTGTCATAGGTTACAATGGGACATTAGAGAAGATGCAGAGCTGGGCTGAGGAGTGGCAGATGGAGTTCAAAAGTGGGAGTTCCCAGGAAAGTGAGAAGTGATTCACTTTGGAAGGTTGAAGTCAAGGCGGAATACAGGGTTAATGGTAGGATTCTGAGCAGTGTGGATGTAAAGAGGGATCTTGGGGTTCCATTCCATAGATTTCTCAAAGTGGATGAACACGCTTGTAGGCTAAGAAGACATATGGTATGTGGTGTTCATTAATAAGGAGATTGAACTCAAGAGCCACAAGACAATGTTGCAGCTCTATAAATCTCTGGCAATTTCCACACTTGCAAAATTGTATTCAGTTTTGGTCACGTCATTTTAGAAAGCATGTGGAAAACTTCAGAGAGAATGCAGAGGAGAATTACTAGGGTGCTGTCTGGATCAGAGAGCATGTCTTATGAGTATAGATTGAGTGACTGAAGACTTTTCTCTTCGGAGCAAAGGAGGATGAGAGGTGATGACAGAGTTGTACAAGATAATAAGATGGATAGATTGAGTGGATAGCCAGAAACCTTGACCCAGGGCAGAAATGGCTAATATGAGTGTGTACAATTTTAAGGTATAGTATAGAAAAGTATACGGGGATGTCAGAGGTAATATTTTCATACAGAGTGTGGGTGCAAGGAATGTTCTGCTAGAGGTGGTGGTAGAGGCAGATGTATTAGGGGTACTTAAGAAACTCTTAGGTAGGCACATGGATGATAGAAAAATGGAGGTCTATTTAGAAGGGAAGCTTATATTGATTATAGAGCTGGTTAAAAAGTTGGCATAACATCGAAGGGTCTGTACAGTGCTCCAATGTTCTGTCTTCTATGATTCCATCTCATAGTAATTTGGATATAATTACTCTGTGAATTCAATTATGTACAACTAATACTTAGTAGGAACTGGCATTTTCCCAGCTGCTGATATCAAACTAATAGGTCTCTAGTTCTCTACTATCTTTCTCCTTTCTTCATGAAGTGGTAGGGGTATCTTTGCTGCATTCTATTTTCTAGGAAATGAGCTAAGATCTATAGAATTTTGGAAGATTACCCCAATCAACTATTTTCAGAAGTACAGTTCAATGGCACGAACTTGATGAGCTATTCTCACCCTAATAATAAGAATGGTATTGACTACCAAAAAGCATTTGATTCTGTCCCACACTCATGGTTAATAGCTATTAATATATATATAATATATCCAATACTTGTGAAATTCCTTCAACATCTGATGAAGCATTGGCATACTATAATCACTCTATCTATTAACAACTAAAAAAGAACAACCAAACAACCATCATTATCAATGTAAACTGAGGCATTTTCCAGGGCAACTCTCTAAGCCCACTGTATTTTGTCTAGATTTAAACTCACTGTCTAATTTACTGAATCGGATATAAATAGGGTTTTGAATTAGAGACAAATGAACACATTATACCTTGGCACACCCTCTATAAAGGGACGATTTGAAATTTTCCACTCCTTAATCAGTAAAGCTCAAACAATAGTAGAACATTTTTCTAAGGATATAAACATGAACTTTGGACTAGATACATGCAGAACGTTAAACATAAAGAAAGGTGCAATAGCCATGGTAGAATACAAAATACAGCAGGAGGATACAATACGTAAAATGGATGAATATGAAACATCTAAGTTTCTAGGGTATCAACAAGAAAAGAAAATAAATCATAGTGTGATAAAGGAAATACTTTGGACAAGATTTACTTCAAAGCTTAAGAAAATCTGCCAAACAGAACTCAACAGTAAAAATATAACAAAGGCATTCTTTTGGCAAAATATATATTCCAGTAAGAAGGTGGTACATTCAGATGCTACGGCCTTGCGGGGGCAAACCAAAGGTACTTTTTTATTTGTAAATGTGTCTTTATGATTGCAAGACCATAGTAGACTCCAAGAACTTCGGGTACAGTAGGTCTACCATCTCAGTGAGCTGCTCATTGATCGGAGTAGCTGAGGGAGTGTTGGCAGAGTCAGCCCAAGTGTCAGAGGAGGAGCTGATTGGCATGTCAGTGAAGGAGCCAGCTGACAGGTCAGAGGAGCCGGATTGGGTGCAGACCGTGTTGCTGTTTGCTACTGAAAGGCGTCATGCAGGTGACTATCTTAGATGTTTCTTTTGCAAGTGCAAGAGCCTGTTGGACATAGATAATGTAGGAGGCCACAGGCCTGTTTCCCTTGTTTGGTGGTGAGACAGACACAGTAGGAGCACTGTAGCCTCGGCTGTAGTGAGGACTAGGCCTCAAGCCACAGGCTTGCCTACTACTACACTCTGGGCGAGGAGAAGGCAGAGGAGGTGTAGTGTGACGTCGTGCTCAGTTGGGAGCTGACGTCCCACAATAGTGCTGCCCTGCAGTGTTCGATAGGTGGAACAACAGGCTAGATTTCCAGGAATTGTACCATTAATTTTTGGGCTATGTCATGCAGGTTCTTGGATTACATATATATTTCGTTTCATGTAAATGTTTTTTTTTCTTACTATTTTGAATATGCTGTGTATGGTTTGCATCTTGGCCCCAGCAGAACGCTGTTTTATTTGGCTGTATCCATCTACGTTTAAGTGATAATTAAACTTGATTTGATTTGATATGATTTAGTAACAGCTTGGCCCAAAACTGATCTGGAAAATTTACAATGAAAAATAAGAACAGAAATGATAAATTTTAGAAAAAACTATGTTCACTCAAATGCACTTAGATTAATACTACCTAGGACAGAAAGAGGAAAAAGAATAACAGATATAAAGAATTTATAGAAAAGTCAGATAAAATGTTTAAGGATTCAAATGAGCATATGCAATTCTGCTTAGAGGTACACATCACTAAATTTAAATGAAAGCACAACCCAAAAAAATAAAGACATTATCACTTTTGAAGAAAAGGCTAACCAATAGAAGAGCATGAACATTGATGGAAGATATCCCCACAATCTGATGTAACATGCAGTTGGTTTCACTGCTAATGTAATGGCTTCTCTGTAATGTTCCACTGCTGAGGTAATGGTTTTTCTGTAGCAGCAATGTTTGGGTTATGACTAGAGACAACAGGGCATGCAAGCTAATGAACAGGATGTTGTTCTTTCTTGTGTGTCTGGGAGCTGGGAATTTGCGGGATTTTTGGCCAGGAGGAGATGAGGAGAGAAGACACAAATGGAGAGATCTGGTAGACTGCCAGACGGAGTGGACCTGGAGCGAGGTTCCGAAGGTCAGCGACGATCGGAGGAGGTCAATGGTGGATGAACATACGTACGTTGGAATGCTGTTCATAGACTTCAATTCAGCGTTCAACACAATCATTCCTCAGCACCTGACTGGAAAGCTGAAACTGCTGGGCCTGAACACCTCCCTCTGCAACTGGATCCTAGACTTCCTGACTGGGAGACCTCAGTCAGTCCAGATCAGGAGCAACATCTCCAACACCATCACACTGGGCATGGGGGTTCCCCAGGGCTGTGTGCTCAGTCCACTGCTGTTCACTCTGCTGACCCACAACTGTGCTGCAATACACAGCTCAAACCACATCATCAAGTTCACCGATGACACCACCGTGGTGGGTCTCATTGGCAAGACCAATGAGTCAGCATACAGAGTGGAGGCTCAGGGGCTAACGGACTGGTGCAGAGCCAACAACCTGTCTCTGAATGTGAACAAAATAAAAGAGATGGTTGTTGACTTCAGGATAGCACAGAGCGACCACTCTCCACTGAACATCGATGGCTCCTCCACTGAGATCATTAAGAGCACCAAATTTCTTGGTGTTCACCTGGTGGAGAATCTCACCTGGTCCCTCAACACAAGCTCCACAGCCAAGAAAGCTCAGCTTTCTCTACTTTCTACTCTACTTTCTGCGAAGGCTGAGAAAAGTCCATCTACCACCCCCCATCCTCACCACATTCTACAGAAGTTGTATTGAGAGCATCCTGAGCAGCTGCATCACTGCCTGGTTTGGGAATTGCACTGTCTCGGATCACAAGACCCTGCAGCAGATGGTGAGGTCAGCTGAGAAGATCACCTGGGTCTCTCTTCCCACCGTTACAGACATTTACACCACACACTGCACTCGTAAAGCCAACAGCATTGTGAAGGGCCGCATGCACCTGTCACACAAATTCTTCTCCCTCCTGCCATCTGGCAAAAGGCACCGAAGCATTCGAGCTCTCACGACCAGACTGTGCAACAGTTTCTTCCCCCAAGCCATCAGACTCCTCAACACTCAGAGTCTAGACTGGCATCTACATCATTTATTATTATATTGTAATTTGTCCTCTACTGTGCCTATTGTCTTGTTTATTATTTATTGTACTGCTCTGCACTGTCTTGTGCACTTTATGTAGTCCTGTGCAGGTCTGTAGTCCAGTGTAGTTTTTGTGTTGTTTTACGTAGTCTAGTTTAGCCTTGAGTTGTCTCACTTAGGCTAGTGTAGTTTTGTGTTGTTTCATGTAGCACCATGGTCCTGGATGAATGTTGTTTCATTTTTACTGTGTACTGTACCAGCAGTTTATGATGGAAATGACAATAAAAAAGCAACTTGACTTGACTTGACTTGTCTTATCAGTGAGCTCCAACCTTGCGCACTAGACTTGTTTCATGAGAATGGGCCCCTTTTTTGTTTTCTTTACTAACCATATAGTCAAATTCAGAGTTATAAAGCTCAATCGTTTAATCGCATATTGTGTACTATTATTTATTTTGTGATACTGATTTGCAACAGGGGACACATCACGCAGCATCCACCCAAACGGGATTTCCTAAGTTTGGCTGGGCCAGGGGCTATCATCCCCTAGATTAAGCCACTAGCCAAAGTGAGAGTGACACTGAGAGGACTAGATGTCAGCAAAGAAGCATCGAATGCTTGGCTCAGAGTTAGAGATCCCTTTCCAAAAACAATAAAGGACCAGGTAGTTACCACAAAAAAAATCAAGAATACATAATAAAAGACTAGCAAATTTAAAATGATAAATTCAGAAAATGCTAAGAGAAACCGGAAACAATCCAACGCACTCAGGATGCTGCAGAAATTTAACTCAATCTGATTCCTTACATAGTCACAATCAAGCGGCAAATATCATTCACCAAAATCTTGCTTTAAAATATGAACACCTAAAAGACAACATAACTTACTATAAATATAAGCATGATCCTGTTTTAGTGTCAAAGTCCTACAAGTTATATTACTCTGATTCATCGATCAATCCATTGGTAGGGAGTGCAATCTTAGGTGCTACTAGTCCACTCGACATTTGGTGAATGGAGCAAATTCTCTTTTCCTGGCACTGCTGTGGATTCTTGTTCAAAATGTCTGGCGCTTCTAAGAAAGGATTGTACCCACCTAATCCAAAGTGGACAGGATTGACAATGGATGTGATGAACTACATCAGTCCTAATTTGACCTTATTTCAGTGCTTAAATCTTTTTTCCATTCTGTGGACAGTTTGGCACAGAGCATATACTTCAACTGGTAATACTGAGACATGCATACTACTTGTTCCAGATCAGAAAGTTTGTGAGGACGTAGAGTAGTCTACAGAGATTGCAGGCAGTTTCACTATTACCAATTTCCAAGTTACTCCAATTTGGTAAAGGTGAAAATCGTTCAACTGCATAGGGTAAATGAACCACTTGCACAGCTGTAATGAATTGATACAAAAGCATTTTTTATTCAGAATTAGCACCTTATTGTTCAATATGAGAGAGGTAGAAGTTTTTAACCAATTCCCTCTAAGTCAGCAGGAAGAAACAAAGACGAGTCAATTTATGACAAGGCTCAGGAGGGCCAGCAGAGAGTTGGCTGAAGAGGCAGAAAAGGACAGCTTTTGGATGTGGCTGAGGAGGAAGGACAGAAATTGGGGGACCAATTAACCCCAGAGATGTCTCTGTCACTGCTCTGCCGCCAAGAGTTGTACCAGGAGTTAGGGAGTGAAACATCAATGAGCGATGGTCCCTGGCTGACAACCAGGTAGCTGACCTAAGGGCACTGTTGGAGGTGCAGCAGACAGCAATACCAAGCAGGAGACATCTTCCTGTAAATCTCATTGAAGTAGAAAGTGGGCAGAATATTTACAACATTGAGATGGAAAGCACAGCCCAGCCAAATGGAAAAAAAACAATTTGAAACAAAACATTATGAATAAGTTAAAGTTGTTTTTACATTTGACTTCCTGTGCAAATGTCTTGCTTATAACTCTTCTGTACATTTCTCTTAAACTTTAAATTAACATATTAGAAGGTGATATATTCTGAAATCATGCAAATGAATAAAAGAGGATAAAAATTCCATTTCAAATTACTTAATTTCTAAAAGCTCATTCAAGATGATAGTTCAGCAATGTAAAGCTTCGAACAGCAAGTCATGAATGTCAAAATGCATTAGTGGAAGAACTAATGGGATTATAATTAGAAGTTTTATAAAATTTGATTGATTTTTAGGGAAGAGGCTGTGAGATGCAGTGTTTAACGCTGAAGACAGTGGCTTAGTCTATTGTGGGCACTAAATGTCATAAATATAGCTTTGACACATACTCAAGTAAAATTATGGAACAATCAGAAAGCTGGAAGAAAGATTCTTGGTTTGTTTAAACCTACAGCTCTCAGATTTTTTTTATACAGGAATGGCAAATTATAAATTTTGATTTGCTGAAGTTTAACAACTTCCCTCTTTGTACTTACCTTTCCGTAATGTGTTGTTAAAAGCAGGGCTGTGGGACATGTCTAGTTCAAATGACTGGAAGACAAAAGGGACAGGTGGGGATTCCACTAGAGCAGAGGAAACTTCTGGCATAACCTTTCTATTAACAAAACATTATATGGATAAAGTGTAACAAACACAAGAAAATCTGCAGATGCTGGAAATCTAAGTAGCACATATAAAATGCTGAAGGAACTCAGCAGGCCAGGCAGCATCTATGGAAAAGAATAAGCAGTTGATAATTTGGGCTGAGATCATATAACCATATAACAATTACAGCATGGAAACAGGCCATCTCAGCCTTTCTAGTCCGTGCCGAACTCTTACTCTCACCTAGTCCCAATGACCTGCACTCAGCCCATAACCCTCCATTCCTTTCCTGTCCATATATCTATCGAATTTAACTTTAAATGACAACAATGAACCTGCCTCAACCACTTCTGCTGGAAGCTTGTTCCACACAGCTACCACTTTCTGAGTAAAGAAGTTCCCCCTCATGTTACCCCTAAACTTTTGCTCTTTAACTCTCAACTCATGTCCTCTTGTTTGAATCTCCCCCGGTCTCAATAGAAAAAGCCTATCCGCGTCAACTCTATCTATCCCCCTCATAATTCTAAATACCTCTATCAAGTTCCCCCTCAACCTTCTACGCTCTAAAAAATAAAGACCCAACTTGTTCAACCTTTCTCTGTAACTTAGGAGATGAAACCCAGGTAACATTCTAATAAATCTTCTCTGTACTCTCTGAATTTTGTTGACATCTTTCCTATAATTTGGTGACCAGAACTGTACACAATTCATCAGGAGACCCTTCATCAGGACTTCACATTCAGTGTAAAGGGCTTCTAGTTCCTCTAAATGCTACAGAATCTCATTTGATCTTGACAATATTCCTCTTCTCTACCCATCCCTCTTCACATCTTTTCTGCACTAACAACTAAATAGCTGTCTCTCTGTGTCAATTCTGATGAAGGGTCTCAGACCTAACGTGTTAACTGTATCTCCTTCCACAAGTATTGCCTAACCCCAGAGTGTTTCTGGCACTTTCTATTTTTATTTCATGTTCTAGAAAAGGAGAAAGAAATTCAACCTGAGAAATCTTCATCAAATTCATGATTTTTCAGAGAATACTCAAACAGTCATTAGCATTCCATGAAACAATGTCTTCCTTTGGGTAAATGAATCCAATCTAAATTTTAAGCATTCAGATGAAGCACATTTAATGAGGGTTCAGGAAGAAGTATGTAGAAGAGCATAATATTCTGCGATTTCTTTTGTAACTCACAGCTTGGCTCAGTTTGTCTGGGATAGCAGCCGCCACCATTTGTTCCGGCACGTCATGACAGCGGTTTTATAAATAGCCAGTTACCCCATACACACAACGCTGGATATTAGGCATTTGCAGAATTATTCACTCTGGAGAGCGTTTCTGAAAATCTCTGTTTCGGGGGAGGAAAACACCGTTTTAGTGTGGATGGAGGGTCAAAACAGAGAGAGAAAGCTTCGGTGTTGGAATTATCCGGTCTAGTGTGGACGTAGCCTGAGGTAGCTGGGACTTAGTTTGGATCCTGGCATCCAGTGCTCTCTGCGTGGAACTTACATGCTCTCCCTGTGAGCACATGGGCTTCCCTCAGCTGATTCAGTTTCCTCTGATATTCCAGTCACAGTGGATTGGTAAGTTAATTAACACCCATATTAGTGTATAGATGAATCAGAGAGCCAGATGGAATGAAATGTGGAGATTAAAATAGGATTAGTATCAAATCAACGTAAATGGATGCTTGGCGGTCACTTATTCTGCTTCTCCACTTTTGGCTCAATTATTGCAGCACATGTTTCTCATGCGTGGAACCCTGAATCCCATCCACTGAAGGCAAAACAGGTTGAGGGAGTTAGGCCTGGTGTACATTAAATGCACATGTGGAATTTCCTCAGTACAAATTGTCTCCCACAACTCCTATATTCGTTACACAGAATGTTGGGTAAATACTGTGTATTCCTGTCGTATAATGGTACTATAATGATTTTAAAAATGGCATGTGTTTTTTTGATGTAAATGCCTCACATTGTGCTAGACAATTTTAAAATCATACTGATGTCTGATAATTTTGGAGAGTTCATCTCCTCTACTCTAAAATTGTGCAATATATGTAGATCAACAGAAGTGTGATGTCTTTTTTGTTAAGAGTAAGGTACAAATTTAGTATTTCATCTTGAGTTTGAGAGAACAACAGAATTTAATAATTGAATCAGGAGTTTGGAGAAACATTGGTACTAAATGCGAAGAGCATACAGAGGAATAGGAGGAGGTAAATACCATATTCACACTTCCCCACTGATCAGAAGATTCCAAGCCGATTTGAACTATTTTCATGGCCTTCCTCCTAGCTTACATCCCTTGAAGAAAAAGGATCTGTCTCTGACTCCACTGAAGCTTGGTTACTGAATTCCAAAGATTCACAAATCTATGTAACCAGAAAATTATTTTCATCCTAGTCATACGATCAATTCTTTATTCGAAGTTCACAGGTTCAAGTTCAAAGGTTGATGTGGCTGTTCCGTTCTTGTTAATTTTTTTTTGTACAGGAGGAGGGATTGGGGATTGATGTGCCTGTTCTGATTATGTTTGTTTTTTTTGTGCAGGGAGGGGAAATTAGGGGGTTGATGATTGTGCTGCCTTTCTTTTTTTTTCTTGGTTTCATGTTTACCCAGAGAATTTCAGAGTTGTATACTTTCGTGATAAATGAACATTTGAACCTTTGGAACTTTGAAATTAAATGTCAAAGTACGTTTATATCACCATCTACTACCTTAAGATTCATTTCCTTACAGGCATACACTTTGGAACAGAGAAAGACAATAGAATCAATGAAAAACTATGCACAAGGATTGACAAACAACCAATGTGTAACAGAAGAAAAACTGTGTAAATAATAAATAATGCTGAGAACATGAATTGTAAAGTCTGTAGACTGATTTTAAAGTGAGTCCATAGGTTGTGTGTCTGTTTGTAGTTGAGGTGAATGAGGTTATCCACACTGGTTTAAGAACCTGATGGTTAAAGAGCAATAACTATTCCAGAAACTGGTGGCGTCGGACATAGAGGCTCATGTATCTCCTTCCCAAATTATGCTTTTTAGACTTCCCTGTCAAGGAAGCACTCACACTGCACCTACCTGGTCAAACCTTCACTAAATCCTACATTTCAATCAGATGACTGCTCATTCTTTCAAATTCCAACAAGCGTAGTTCAAATCCATTCACTTTCCTCACAGTGCAGTCTCTGCCTTCCGGAAATCAAGAAGAGAATCACCTCTGAACCACTTCCAAGGCAAGAGTATCTTTTTTTAAAAGAAAAGTACCATTATACACAGTGCTACCAAAGATGTCCTCAATGCCCCTTACCATTTCAATCAGGCTTTCCCAGTTTTGTACCCCATCCCAGAGCAACATACTATTTACTATCTCATTGCTTGTTGCACCTATATGACAATTTTCTATGTTTTATTTGCGAGGTTACACAAACATCTTTTAAACAATAGAGGATTTTAGTTTGGAGTACACAAGAGAGTTAGAGGGGATCTGAAGAACTTTTTAGCTCACGTAAGTTTGGAAACTGCATTGAACACCTGAGAAGTGATACAGGTAGGTTCATTGGCCAACATTTCATAAATATCTAAACTTGAATCTATTTATTATTCCTTTTTATTTGCACTATTTATTTATTTTATAATTTATAGTTTTATTTATGCCTTGCACTGTACTGCTACTGCAAAGGAACAAATTTCACAGCATAATGAATAAGTCAACAATAGTAGTCTTCATCCTGATACCGATTCTGGAGGCATAGAAAGCTACAGACCAAATACTGATAAACAGGATGAGTATGGGAACTTAATGGTTGGTATAGGTATAGAATCACAGAGCCACAGAGTAAAGCAGCATTGAAACAGACCATTTAGCCCAACTCTTCCATGCTGACTGAGGTGCCTATCAAAGTTAGTTTGTATCCCTCTAAACCAGGAGTTCCCAATCTCGGGTTCATGGTCCCTTGTTTAATGGTATTGGTTCGTGGCATAAAAAAGGCTGGGAACCCCTGCTCTAAATATGTCCTAACCATGTACCTGTCCATTTCATTTAAATGTGCCCCCTAGCTTTAGGTTCCCATATCCTGGGAAAAGATTATGTGTGTTCACCCAGTTTGTGCCCCTCTTGATTTTATACACCTCTTTAAATTTGCCCGACGCCGGCCCCCAAGGCCTGAGTCGACGTAGTTAGATTTACCCCTCAGCCTCCTATGCTCCTAGCCTGCCCATTCACTCGCTATAACTCAGGTCCTTAAGTTGGGCAAAAGGGAATACCTATCTTGAGATCCTGTGCTCAGACTCTGTGCCTTCAATATCCTGTTTTTTCCTTCTTTCTAGCAAAGTGGATATTGCACATTTCCTCTTGTTATACAGAAGCCCCACCTTTTATTTAACTTAACCTAACTATACCTCTCTGCAGACTTTGTGTATCTTTGCCTCTTTTGCACCTATCATTGTTTCATCAGAAAAAAATGATACTTTGTTCCTTTATCCAGTTGATTACTGGATTGCAAAGGTTTCAGCACTGATCTCTGAGACTCCCCTCTGACAAATTAGGAAAATTGAAAATGACTAAATCATTGCTTATTTTGATTTTATAGAGTAGCCATTTACTTAATATCAAGTGGAAATGCACATAAAGTGCATTCACTGGGTCCCCCATATGCAGTCTGATAGCTGCATTTCTCGGGAACACTATTAAAAGTGCTACACATGGTTTTATATCACCCAGTGGCACTCATTTCTGCTGTAATGAAGATCCTTGAGAGTTGGTCATCGCTAGAATCGACATCTGCCTAAACAAGAACCTGGACCCACAGCAACTTGCCTATTGCCACAATAAGACTACAACGGATACAATCTTACTAGCTCTCTACTCAGCCTTGGAATGAACTATAATTATACATACGTCAGGCTGCTGTTTATTGACTACAGCCGGCATTCAACACAATCATATCCTCACATCTAATGAACAAGCTCCGAAACCTGGGCCTCTGTGCCTCCCTCTGCAACCAGATCCTTGACATCGTCACCGAGAGACCCACAGTCTATGTAGATCGGAAAAAACATTTTCACCTCGCTGACAATCAACACTGGCACATCTCAAGGAAATGTACTTACCCACTGCTCGTCTCTCTCTAAACCCACAACTGTCTGTCTCGGCACAGTCAAAGTCCATCAGTAAATTTGCTGAGAACATAACTATTTTTGGTAGAATTTCAGGTGGTGATGAGGAGGCATAAAGGAGCAAGATAGATTAACTGGTTGAGTGGTGTTGTAACAAAATCTTTGCACTCAATTTTAGTAAGGCCAATGAACTGCTTGTGGACTACAGGAAGGGGAAGTTGAGGAAACACACACCAGTCCTCATTAAAGGATCAGAAGTGTAAAAGGGTGAGCAATTTCCAGTTTCTGAGTGTTATCATGTCTGAAAATCTATCCTGGGCTGAAGATATTGATACCATTACAAAGAAAGCACGACAGTGGCTATACTTCATTAGGAGTTTGAGAAGACTTGGTATGTCACCAAAGACACTCGCAAATTTCTGTTGATGTACCATGGGGAATGTTCTGGCTGACTGCATGGAGGTGCCGATGCACAAGATCGAAAGGGGCTTCAGAGGATTGCATATTCAGCCTGCTCCATCATAAGCATGACCCTCCCCACCATTAAAGACATCTTCAAAAGGTGGTGCCTAGAGAAGGTCACATTTACCATTAAGTACTCTCATGATTCAGAAGATGCCCTATTCTCATTACTACCATCAGTACAGGAACCTAAAGATGCAGACTCAACATTTTAGGGTCAGCTTATTCACCCCAACATCAGATTTCTGAGTGGTCAATGAACTCATGAATACAATTTTTCTATTTTTCTTTTGCACTATTTATTTTACTTTCTATTGTAACTTACAGCAATTGTTATGTCTTGTACTGTACTGCTGCCACAAAACAGCACATTTCATGACATACCTCAGTGATAATAAACTTGATTTGGAATTTCAGAATCAGAATCCAATCTGGTTCTGATTCTAAAATTTCAGTACTTTCCTGACAATTGATGTTAGGCCAATTGACCTTTAGTTTGTTGTTTTTTTCCTCTCCCTCCTTTCCATTCTGCTGGAGCCTTGCTAGAATCGAGCAAGTCTGGAAGATGACAATGACTGCATCTACTCTCTCTGCAGTCACCACGTGTGGGAACAAGGAATGCAATCCATCATGTTTTTGGGATTCATCAGTTTTTGTCCTCTTAAATTTGCCTAGCAATTATTCTGCATTGAGTTTAATTGTTATAAATTCCTCCATCTTCTTCTATTTGCTGCTATACTTGACCTGTTTTTGCATTTGCTTTGAAAGGGAATTGAAAATTTTTCTTTGATGTGTCTTGATATTCCTTTATTCCGCATTATTAATTCCATCATCTCAACTTCAGAGCAACAAATCGTTATTGTTATTAAGCACTTGTTGGAAGTCTAACAAGATATTTCACGCTAGGCTATGTACATTTTCGCTTGCTCCCTATTTATTAATGTTTTAATTAACAAGATGGTTTCTTAAACACCTCTGAACCTCAGATATATGAACATTCCATGCAAAGTTCTGTGCCTTTTCCATCCATAAGTTCTTCAAAGATTGATAACTATTTTTTTAAATTGAGAAACAAAGGTCTGTGGAATGAATAATCATTGAGAATTCTAAACTATATCATAAATTGCCATGATGAATGCTGGCAACAACTGGACCCAGGCTGGAGAAATGGCAGATTCTTATGTCAAGATGGAAACGAGAAGATATACTTAGGAATTTAAACATACGAGAGTGACACTACAATACAAATCATACTGAACAGAAGGATGCTGAAATGAGCACAAAACAGGGGTCCACATTAAATAACCATAAAGCGGAAAAGCCGTGCCAATCACAATTAAGCTGAGAAGATTAGACAGAAAGAACAGGGATTTAATGACTCTAATTAAGACAACAATAACTAAATGTAGGTGCTCGAAAAACCTAGAAGCCCAACACTCTATGGCTCACCACAGAGGTCCGTAGGGCTCATGACATAAATGTCTGATTCTGCTTAACCACTGTCCTCGATGTCAATAAACCAGCATCCAATTTCTCAGAAACGCTGCGGTCTGGCATTTGGCTCACTCATTAGCCTGGAACTTGAGCTGATGGTGCAAGCAGAGCCTGTGAACAGGGCTGAGATCCCAGACTGGCTGTAAGGTCACAAACAGAACCTGGGTTCAGGCCCAGAACACTCGGGAACAGGAATGTTGTTAGATTTGGGACTGATCCCTTTAAACTCATTGGGTTCACTGGAATATTTATTATACAACTTATAATACATAAGTAAATGTAAAAAAATAGTCTGTTTGGTTGCTGTTAGTGTAACATCCAATAATCTGGAAAAATCTGCTAATCTGGCACTGCTGTATTCCTGAATGTGCCAGATCATTGGTTTCATTCCACACCTCTTCCATATATAAATGTATTTATTTAAGACTCCAGATTTTTTTTTACCTTACTTTCTGACTGCTTATAAAATTTGATAGTACTATGATTATTCTTCTCTCAAGTCTCAGTTACAGATGGCGGATTTTGAATTTGCACGTTTCCTGGTTAGTATTCAAGTGCACTATCTGAAATGCATTCCCTGAACTTATTCTCAAGAAAGCCAATTGGATTTTCCTGTGTTACTAGGATTGCTAGAACGCTATACAGGGGAAATGGCAGAGTCTTTGTTGAACATGAACCAACTATTATCTCTCACTACATTTGATTGAACGTGCCAAGTGGATGATCCAATCCAGCTTCATCTTGTGGCATTCCGTCATGGGTGATTTATTATTCCTATCAACCCCATTCTCCTGCCTTTGCCCTGTATCTTTTGATGTCCATACTAATCACAAACCTGTTAAGCTCCTTTTTAATTAGACCAAATGACTTGGCCTCCACAGCCACTTGTGGCAATGAGTTGCACAGATTCACCACTCTCTAGCTGAAGAAATTCCTCCTCACCTCTGTTCTATAGGGCCACCATTGTATTCTGAGACAGTACCCTCTGATCGTAGACTTCTCCACTATAGGAAATACCCTCTCCACAAACAACAGAAAACCTGCAGATGCTGGAAATCAAAGTAATACACACAAAATGCGAAAGGAGCTCAGCAGGCCAGGCAGCATCTATGGAAAAGAGTAAACAGTCGATGTTTCAGTCCGAGAGCATCCATCATGAGTCCTGATGAAGTGTTTGTACCTGAAATGTCGATGGTTTACTCGTTTCCATATATGCTGCCTGGCTGCTGAGTTCTTCTAATATCCTCTCCATGTCCACTCTATATTGTCCTTTCAATATTCAATAGGTTTCAATGAGATCCACCCTTCATTCTTCTAAATTTCAGTGATTACAGGCCCAGCGTCACCAAGCATTCCTTATATACTAACCCTTTCATTCCTAGGACTATCCCCGTGAACCTCCTCTGGACCATCCCCAATGCCAGTGCATCCTTTTTTGAATAAGAGGCCCAAAACTGCTCAGAAATCTCCAAATATGGTTTAATCAATACATTATAAACCCTCAGCATTATATCCTTGCTGTTATATTCTTGAAATGAATGCTAACATTGTGTTTTTCTTCCTTACCACCGACTCAACCTGCAATTTAACCTTTAGAGAATCCCATAAGAGGACTGCCAAGCCCCTTTGCACCTCTGATTTCTGAATTTGGCAGTGATTGGTGGTGTTGTGTATAACACAGAAGTCTGACAAAGAATACAAAAGGGTATAGATCAGGTACAGATATGGGCACAGAAATGAGAGAGGGAGTTTAACCTGGCCAAATGTGAAAAGTTGCACCTTTGCAGGTCAAATGCAAGTCATACTGAACACTGTTAAGGGCAAGATCCTTAACAGTGTTGATGCACAGAGGGATCTTGAGATCCAAGTTCAGCACTCCTAGAAAGTGGCTATTCAGATTGATAGAGTGATTAAGAAATGATTGCCTTGATTAGTCAAGGCACTGAGTTCCAAAGTCAGGAAGACATGTTGCAGCTTTATAAAATTCTAGTTAGGCTGCACCTGGAGCATTGCGTATAAATCTGGTCACCACAATGTAGGAAGAATGTTGAGGTTTTGGGGAGGGTGCAGAAGAGATTTACGAGGATATTGCCTGGATTAGAGGGCAAGAGCTATAAGGAGAGTTTGCACAGACTGGGATTGTTTTGTTTGGAGCGTCGGAGGCTGAGGGGAGATCTGATAGAGGTTAATATGATTGTGAGAGGCATCAATAGACTAGACAGACAACATCTTTTTCCAAGGTTTGAAATGTTCAATGCCCCCAGAGGGCATGCATTTAAGGTGAGGGAGTTAATTCAAAGGAGGTATGAAGGGCAGGCTTTTTATAAAAAGAGTGGTGGGCGCCTGCAATGCGCTGCCTGGGGTGGCGGTAGAAGGAGTACCATTAGAGACTTTTAAGAAACATTTAGATAGGCACATGAATGTGAGGGAAAATGGAAGGATATGGGTATTGTGCAGGCAGAAAATATTAGTTTAATTTGCCATTTGGTTACTAATTTAATCAGTTTGGCACAAGACTGTGGGCTGAATGGCCTGTTCCTGTGCTGTATTTTTCTATGATCAATGCTCTATGTTTCTCACCAGCCATGGTTACCTCATTCACACTTTATAATACTTCTTTGGGATGAATCTATCCTGCACCTTCCAAATTGCTCCCAGAGACTTCATCCATTGAGCTGACTTGATGAGCCAAATGGTCTAATTCTGCTCCTGCGTGTTATGTTTTATTCTCCCATCCTCCCTGCTAGCGACCCCTTCTAATCAGCTTTGACAGCAAACTCTGTTTCCCTTCACTCCACTGTAATACTTATACATATGACTTTAGCTTCTCCCTTTCAAACTACAAAGTGAATTCTATCATATTATTATCACTGTCTCTTAAGTGTTCCTTTACCTTCACCTCTAATCAAATCTGGTCCATTGCACAACACCTAATCCAGAATTGCCTTTTTCCTACTGAGCTCAACCACAAGCTGCTCTAAAAAACCATCTCATAGGGATTCTACGAATTCCTTCTCTCGAGCTCTAGTACCAACCTAATATTCACAATCAACTTGCTTATTGAAATCCCCCATGACTATCATAATATTGCCCTTTTTACATGCCTTTTCTACCTCCCACTGTAATTTTTACCCACATCCAGGCTACTGTTCGGGACCTGTATATAACTTCCATCAGGGTCTTTCTACCCTTGCAGTTACTTAACCCTACCCACTAGGATGTTAATTTTTCCGATCCTATGTCTAAAGATTTGATCTTATGATGTGCCATGTTGTAAGATGTGGGTGATCATGGTCTTTCCATTACCATGATAGTTCTTGGAATTTTTTTCTTCAGAATTGGTTTGCCATTGCCTTCTTCTGGGCAGTATCTTTACAAAATGAGTGCCCCAGCCATTATCAATACTCTTCAGAGATTGTCTGCCTGGTATCAGTGGTCGCACAACCAGGACTTGTAATATGCACAAATTGCTCATACAACCATCCACCACCTGGTCCCAAGGCTTCACGTGATCCTGATCGGGGTGTGGGGGGGGGGGGGTGCTAAGCAAGTACTACACTTTCTCCTAGGGTGACCTGCAGAGTAGTGGAGGGAAGGACTGCCTTACATCTCCTTTGTTAGAGATGTATCTCTACCCCACCACTCTCTCAGCTTAAGCTACCTGCAGGGATATTGATCCTCTCGAGTTCAGGTGTAACCTACCTTTTTTTGTACAGGTCATACCTTCTCAAGAGGTGTTCCTAATGATCCAGAAATATGAAACCCTGCCCCTGCACCAATTTTTCGGCCAAGCATTCATCTGCCAAGTCATCCTGTTCTTACCCTCACTGGTGCATGGCACAGGCAGTAAACCAGAGATTACTATCCTTACATTTTAGCTTCCTCCTTAGTACCCTACATTTCCTTTTCAAGATCTTCTTGCTTTTCCAACCGATGTTATTGGTACCAATATGTATATGAACATGTATTGTTACCAAGTGAACCAAGATACAATGAAAAGTGTGGCTTTGTATGCTATCCAGTCGTATCATTCCATATATCCTGTAAGTCCATTGAGGTTGTCAGAAGGAAAACAGAATGCAGCATATCAAACTAATACACAAAATGCTGGAGGAACTCCGCAGGTTGGGCAACATCTATGGAGATAAATAGATAGTCAACGTTTCAGACCGAGATGCTTGATCAGGACTGAGAAGGAAGGGGATAGAAGCCAGAATAAGAAGATGAGGAGAGGGGAAGGAGGTTAACAGGAAGGAGATAGGTGAAACCAGGAGGGTGGGAAAGGTTAAGGATTGGAGAAGAAGGAATCTGATAGTAGAGGAGAGTAGATCAAAGAAGAAAGAGAAGGAGGAGGGGACCCAGGGGAAAGTAATAGGCAAATGAAAAGAGGTAAAAGGTTAGAGTTTGGAATAGAGGAGGGGGGAGTTCCTTTATCAGAAAGTGAAATCTATATCTATGCCATCATGTTGGAGGCTACCCAGGCAGAATATGAGATGTTGCTCCTCCATCCTGAATGTGGCCTCATCTTGGCACAAGAGGAGGACGTGGGCTGACACGTCAGAATAGGAATGTTATATATGATGTTACAGTTACAGAGAAAAGTGCAGTGAAGGTGGACAAATAAAGTGTATGGGCCATAACAAGTTAACTAGGAAATCAAGAGTTCATTTTTTAGTATATAATTTGTCCATTCAAAATTCTGATGACAATGAGATAGAACCTGTTCTTGATCTCTCCAGGTTTTATATCTACTGCTCAACACGAGGCGGGAAAAGAGAGAAGAAAGAAGAGATGGGAGGGGTCAGTGTTTATATTGGCTGCTTTCCAAACACTGTGGGAAGGGAAGACAGGATGGCAGGTTGTTTTGTGTCATGGACTGGGCTATATTTACAGCTCTGTGCAATTTCTCGTGGTTTTGGACAGAGCAGTTACTATCCCAAGTTGTGTATCACAGGTAAAGCCTCCCAACCATTGAGCACATCTACATGAAAGAGTAGGAAAACAGCATCCATCATCAGAGATGCACACCACCCAGGTTATGCTCTAATCTCACTACTGCCATTGGGTAGAAGGTATATGGGCCTCAGGACCTGCACCACCAAGTTCAAGAACAGTTATTACCCCTCAGCCATCAGGTTCTTGAATAAAAGGTGATAACTACACTCAAATTCACTTGCCCCATCATTGAAATGCTTCCACAACCAATGATCTCACTTTCGAGGACTCTATCTCATTATTTCATGTTCTCATTATTTATTGTTTATTTAATATTTGCATTTGCACAGTTTTCTACACTCTGGCTGATCTTTCATTGATCCTGTTATAGTTACTATTCTATAGATTTGCTGAATATGCCCAAGAAAATAAATCTCAGGATTGTATATGGTGACATATATGTACTTTGACAAATTTACTTTAAACTTTGATGTATCCGAACAGGATGCTTTCTATGGTGCATTATAAAAATTGGTGAGAGCCATTGGGGAGATGGTGAGTTTCCTTAGCCTTCTGAGGAAGAAGAGGTGTTGAAACTATAGACAGCTAAGCAAAAAGAATGTATTTCATCATGTTCTTAATTTGTGGCTTGTAAGTGGTGGAAAGGCCTTAGCGTGTAAGGTGAGTCACCTGCAACAGATTGTTGAATTTCAAAGTTGCTCTTGCAGCCATGGTACTCATCTGGCTGGTTTGGCTGAGTTTTTGGTCATTAGAGACAACCAGGTTATTGATGATGGGGGACACAGCATTATTCATGCCTTTCAATACCAAGGGTAAGTGCTGCAGATGAGTTGATTTGTTACCTCCCCTTGGGCAGTGCCTTTGCCAAGAAAGTCTGGAAAGGGATGAAATTGTTGAAGCTTGCCCCCAGTAACTTTCTATTTTACAGGCTGTTTCCAGGGATACAGAATGGGACGAATATCAGCTGCTGCAGGAAAGTTTTCAACACAGTGCAAGACACACTTTGGTGTGTCTGAAACTTCTCGATCCTCCAGTGTAAGATATGTGCAAGTGAACGCTGTCAATTGGCATCTTCCACGGAGTACTTACTGGAGCGCACTAAAGCTTGGTACAAAGGCTCTGCGGGAAAAGATGACAGTCCAAAGTTCTGCCAACATTACACACTGAGCGGCTGGGCCCTGTGTAATATCTTTTAAGTAGGAAGTAGGAGCAGTATTAATTTGTCATCAGACTGTGTATTCTATTCATAGTCTAATGGCTTGAGAGAAAGACATGTCCCAGTTCATATTATGAGTATCGTTTATTTTTAAAATGACGAACTGTTCTGTCTTCTGATTTGAAATCCTCAACTGTAGAAACCTGGAGCATGCAGTTAGTGTAAATCTTTCTGTTGAAAGCAAGACCACAGGACAATCAAGCAGCAGGATTGGCCACCTAAAGCTCAAAGTAATATTTATTATCAGAGTGCATACGTCACCATATGCTACCCTGAGATTCTATTTCTGCGGGCATACTTAGCAAATCTATAGAACAGTAACTGTAAACAGGATCTATAAGCCGTAAATACCAGGAACTGTAAACTGTAAACAAACTATGCAAATACAGATAATAAATAAAAGGCAATATATAATGAGCAAGATAAAAGAGTCCTTAAATGAGTGTAGTTATCCCCTGTTGTTCAAGAGCCTGATGGTTGAGGGGTAGTAACTGTTCTTGAACCTGGTACTGTGAGTCCTGAGGCACTTGTAGCTTCTACATGATCACAGCAGTGCAAAAAGAGCATGGCCTGGGTGGTGAGAATCTCTGATGATGATGATTTTGGCCACTCAAGCCTGCCCCACTACTTAATATAATTATGAGTGATTTTTCCCAGATCTTGTCTCATTTCCTGAACGTTCCCATTACTCGCCATTTCTGATTCATCTGTTTCATCCTTATATACCTTGAGTGATCTAAGTTTTACGTTCCTCTGGTATTGAGAATTGTTGCCAGCCTTCAGCGTAAACTCAATTATTAATCCATTAATTGTTCTTTAAAATCTCAGCGATTTCACAAATAACACTCCCATCCAACTGTGTCTGTTATTAACATCATTCAAGCACAATCCACTTCTTTGCTCGCTTCTTATGTGTGACAAGAAGGGTCAATGAAATAAATTCATACCTCATTGGACCAGCTCAGATACCAAAAAACAAATGTATTTCTTGCTTATTTGTGCCACCTATTTTTAAATTCTTCAAATCATAGAGATTTAATATTTTACAGACACTGCTATAGATCATGCCAGCATTGTGGTGATTAATTTATGGCCTTGTGTAATGTGTTCTGCTGATATTTGATATACAGCAATGAAATTGCATTAATAATAAACAAGATAACAAGAACGAGAAGACCTCTGTGTTATTTAACCTAGCTGTGAAGCAAACCAGCAATTTCTCATTATCTTGCCTGAACAAAATGGAAGAACAAGCCTTGATCTTCGGGTTTATCTTTTGACTTGGTGACTGCAGAAAATAACATAAAAGTAAACTTTAGAAACAAGGACTTCAAACAATTCCACTTGAATGTTACAGACTTGATTATAGAACAACCACTTAGAGTGCTTTCACAATGGGTATTTATGTTGTAGTTCTCAAAGGACAATGGCATGCTTTTGCAGACTTCTTGTACATTTTATACTCTTTTCATGGAATCTGAATATCACTGGCAAAACATTTATTGATCAACCTAATTGCCTTTGAGTGTATTGTTAAGATATCCCAAATTTCTCCCTTCCACATTTCAATAGTAAAAACTGTTTCAAAAAAAAAATTCATTTGGGTCAGATGAAAGGTTTGAGAAGCAAATGCAATAGATCAGAACTTCCCATTAAAACATTTGCAAGGTTGATGTCAAATAATATTAATTAGGATCTTACATGTCCTATATTTATCATCTTTCTATCTTATTTCTTTTGCACTGCCATCTGAAGATGCAGCATCCACCTGTATACTAATATAATTATTCCCAGCTCGTCCTCACCAGCATATGAGCCAATGGATCCATTGTTTTTCCATGATTCATTACTGGATAAGCAAAGATTTACCCCCAATGCCATATTTAAGTTTGCTATTAACATCGCTGTTATTGGCCAAATCAAAGACGGTGATGAATCATGATATAGGAGGGAGACTGAAAACCTGACTGAGTAATGCCACAACAACAAACTCTCACTCAATGTCAGAAGAGCAAGGAGCAGATTATTGACTTCAGGAGGAGGAAACAGCAGGTCCATGAGCTAGTTCTCAATGGGGGGGGGGGAGGAATCAGAGGTGGAGAGGGTCAGCAACTTTAAATTCCTCAGTGTTAACATTTCAGAGGATCTTTCCTGGGCCCAGCACGTAAGTGCAATTACAAAGAAAGAATGGTAATACCTCTACTTCCTTAGAAATTTGCGAAGATTCAGCACGACATCTCAAACTTTGAAAAACTTCGATAGAGAGTTGATTGTCTGACTGGTATGGAAACGCCATTGCCCTTGAACAGAAGATCTGACAAAAAGTAGTGGATATGACCCAGTCTATTATGGATAAAGACCTCCCCATCCTTGTACGCATTTGCAGGAAAGCAGCATCCATCATCAAGGATCCCCACTATCAAGACTAGCTCTCTTCTCACTGCTTATCAGGAACAAGATACAGGAGCCTCAGGACCCATGCCACCAGACTTAGAAACAGGTATTACCCCTCAGTCATCAGGTCCTTGAACCAGAGGGGATAAAGTCGCTCAATTTCACTTTCCATATTTCTGAAATGTACCCACAAACTATGTACTCACTTTCAAGATATCTTTATTTCATGTTCTCCATACATTGCTTATTTATTTATTATTATTACAGGTACTGGCTTTTTCTCTTTCATAGTTGCAGTTTGTTGTCCTTTGCAGATTGGTTGTTTGTCCATTGTGTTCGGAGTGGGCTTTCATTGATTCTATTTTTGTTCTTGGATTTACTGTCTATCTTTGCAAGAAAACAAATCTTGGGCCAGCTGGTGGCACAAAGACATCGGCGCCGGACCCTGGAGCGGAGTTTTCCGGGTTCGAAACTAGTCGGGTCCGCCCCCGGGTGCGCTTTCCATCCGTGCCGGGTTGAGTGTCGAGATCACAACTCAACCTCGTAAAACAAAGAGAAAATACTGCAAAAAATGTCTGTATGAGGAGTGGCTTGCCACACAGTCTCTCTCTCGCTCTTGCTCTGCCCCTTGTAAAAGCCACGAAAAAGATGTCATCATGGACGCACGCACAGACATGCAGATGCGCACGCGCAGATGCACACACAGGCACTGACTCGCACGCATGCAGGCACATGCCAAAAAAAAAGAAAACAAATCTCAGAATCTCAGGTTGTATATGGTACAAGCACATTGAAAATAAATCTACTTTTTTGTTTGTACTTTGACTAAATATGCAGAGATTGAAGTCCTTGCTTTCAGTGTGCATCACATATTCTGCTCCCCTGGCCATGGCACCATTCCTCTCCTTATTAGGCAGCTAAAACTGAATGAACTACACTCAGTGGCCACTTCATTGAAGTACCTTTATTATGTACTTCCTCTACCTAACAAAGTGACCATTAAGTTTATGTTGTGGTCTTCTGCTGCTGTAGCATATCCTCTTCAAGGTTTGGTGTGATGTGTGTTCAGAGAAGCTCTTCTGCACATCACTGTTGTAATGTGTTGTCAGTCACTCCAACCAAAGAAAAAATTACATGTTAATCCCGAGAAGCTTCTACTCAGAGTGTATGAAAATCAGACTCAAGTAAGTACCCCTTTTCCTTTATTCTTTTTGCCCATTAGGTAGCTTTTAAATTCATTGCAAACTGTAAATTATTGTCATTATTAAAATAAGTACAATTATGATGATAGTATGGTTTTTTAAAGTTGTGAATCAACCATATCTGACTTTGAAAAGTATAATTGTAATGTGCATCTGCTTTTTCATTCAGGTTTAGAAATTTTCAACAAAATTTTATATTTTTTTAAAAGAAGAATCTGATACTTAATTTATGTTTTTCTCTTTTCTGATCCTTCTTTACATTTTTCAATTTCCCCTTTGTTATCCAGATTGATAGTAGATTTTCCCACTTCAACCCAGCCTCACTAACATTCCCTGTAATCCACAAATTGACACATATGATCAGATCCAAGTCCTTCAATTCCTCCTCAACACCATTTCAAACTCATATATTCAGCATGTGAAGTTTGGATAGACAGACTTAGATACTTACCAACACCAATTCTAATTGATCTCTTTATCCACTTCGTAGTAGATCTAGTAGTAAGTCATCAGTTAACAGTTTAAAATCTTTTACTCAAAAATATTGCATAATCTACTCAGACACATTGAAATATAAAAAAATAAAGATGCATGTTAGCCATTTGACCTTGGTATAATACCAATATCAAACAAAGAACAATGAAGACAGATCAGAGAACACAGAACATCACAGGACTGGAACAGGACCTTAGACTCACAACATTTTACTGAACTAATTGAACTTCTAATTATATATCTAACTAAACTAATCCCCTCTGCCTACACAATGTCTATATCCGTCCATTCTCTACACACTTGCATGCCTGTCTAAGGGACTTCCAAACATTTCTATCGTATTTGCCTCTACCACCACCTCTGACAATGCATTCCAGGTACCTGTTATTCCCTGTGTAAATATTACCCCATACCCCTCCTTTGAACATATCCCCTCTCATTTTAAATGTATGCCTTCATCATGCTTAAATTACTTAGCAAGACCTGTTTTTAATTTATTAGTTTCCAAGATTGTGATGTAGACATAACTTTTAAGACTGGAGTTTTTAATCACACAACTTTTTAATGAGCTATGTGACCAAATTTATTTGAAAATGAACCATGAAAAATAATGCCGCAAGTCATTGTCCCAGACTCCCAACAATCTTCTGCATTGCACTGACCAACTTGCTACCTCTTTATTAGATCCTCTGATCCTGACCCTGATGACCCTGTTCTTCCCCCAATTGCCATAAGACAAAGGAGCAGAAGTCGGATATTCGGCCCATCGAGTCTGCTCCGCAATTTTATCATGAGCTGATCCAATCTGCCATTTAGTCCCACTCCCCCGCCTTCTCACCATAACCTTTGATGCCCTGGCTACTCAGATACCTATCAATCTCTGCCTTAAATACACCCAATGACTTGGCCTCCACTGCTGTCCGTGGCAACAAATTCCATATATTCACCACCCTCTGACTAAAAAAATTTCTTCGCATTTCTGTTCTGAATGGGCGCCCTTCAATCCGTAAGTCATGCCCTCTGGTACTAGACTCCTTCATCATGGGAAACAACTTTGCCACATCCACTCTGTCCATGCCTTTCAACATTCAAAATGTTTCTATGAAGTCTCTCCTCATTCTTCTAAATTCCAAGGAATACAGTCCAAGAGCGGACAAACGTTCCTCATATGTTAATCCTCTCACTCCTGGAATCATTCTAGTGAATCTTCTCTGTACCCTCTCCAAAGTCAGCACATCCTTTGTTAAATAAGGAGACCAAAACTGCCCACAGTACTCCAAGTGAGGTCTCACCAGTGCCTCATAGAGCCCCAACATCACATCCCTGCTCCTATACTCTATTCCTCTAGAAATGAATGCCAACATTGCATTTGCCTTCTTCACTACCAACTCAACCTGGAGGTTAACCTTAAGGGTATCCTGTATGAGGACTCCCAAGTCCCGTTGCATCTCAGAACTTTGAATTCTTTCCCCATTTAAATA
Source organism: Mobula hypostoma (assembly GCF_963921235.1). NCBI lineage: Eukaryota > Metazoa > Chordata > Chondrichthyes > Myliobatiformes > Myliobatidae > Mobula > Mobula hypostoma. The sequence goes on along the minus strand of NC_086117.1, from coordinate 38,150,972 downwards.
ATAGTCTGCCCGTTTATTTCTTTTGCCAAAGTTCATAACCATACACTTTCCAACATTGTATTTCATTTGCCACTTCTTTGCCCATTCTTCCAATCTATCCAAGTCTCTATGCAGACTCTCCGTTTCCTCAGCACTACCGGCCCCTCCACCTATCTTCATATCATCAGCAAACTTAGCCACAAAGCCATCTATTCCATAATCCAAATCGTTGATGTACAATGTAAAAAGAAGCGGCCCCAACACGGACCCCTGTGGAACACCACTGGTAACCAGCAGCCAACCAGAATAGGATCCCTTTATTCCCACTCTCTGTTTCCTGCCAATCAGCCAACGCTCTATCCACGTATGTAACTTTCCTGTAATTCCATGGGCTCTTATCTTGTTAAGTAGCTTCATGTGTGGCACCTTGTCAAAGGCCTTCTGAAAATACCCTCCATCCTTGAAATCTTGTTACTCAACTCCCATCTCCCTCCACATCCCAAATTATCATCCACTAATGCCAATTTTCTCGCATTTCCCTTGGACTTCCTGACTATCCTGAAACATGTTCTCTCTTCCTGAGCCAAACTTCGGTCTATCTACTCTGATCTCCATATTGACCTAGTATAATTTGCACGCTACTCTCCAATGATCTCCTTTGCATTCTTCCTACTGCCAATTTTAGATTATTTCAAAACCTGAATTATCTCGCATTCCGTCTTCTTCCTTCATTGCTCCATCATTGACCCTCTCACCCTCCAGCATCTTCTGACCTTCATGATCCTGTTTGGCAGTACAACCACCTCATAAAACTTCTGTCCTGATGTAAAGTTTCATTCCAAAATATCAGCAATTCCCTTCCTCTCACAGATGCTGCTTGAACTGCTGAGTTCATCCAGCAGATTGTTTATTGCTGCCTGATTTTGATGTCTAGTAATGGATGGCTTGCCCAATGGAACCAACTGAATATAATTATGGTATTAGTACTGGGATTAATAATCTGGCAGAGAACATTGATCTGAGTTGGTTTATCCTTCCAGTGCCTTGGGGGATTTTTGCAAAGAACATATTCGTGGTATCTTTCCAGTTGTTTTATAGAAATACATGTCTCAGAAGCCTATAGGTGTACAGAAAACACTGTTTTTTTTTTGTTTTGTATCTTCATAGTAAAGATTAGACTTTAAAGATTTCTCTCTATATTGATATTTCTTGGATATTTAAATATCAAGCAAGTATGAATGTAAGCACATTTGTAATTTTACTTCTGCAAATGTTACTGAACATTTTTGCTTGTCTTTAGAAACTGAATTCAAACAAAATCATTGAGGTAACCTGCATCTATATAGGCAAACTATTAGCTTACCTCTTTTAATGTTGCTTATGCAAAAGATGATCCAAGATTAAAAAAAAACTCCCCAGAAAGCTGCAAAGCTTCATTAATTCTTTATCATCGTTCTCTGAATCATTTCTGAGCCTATAATGCTGATGATGACATCTGTGCAAACATAAATTCAACATCAACATCAGGGAGTCAGGAACATTGTCAGTCAAGATATACGAGGTAAATTTAGAATTCTTGCTTAGAGGATTTTCTCTGTTAGCAATAGGGTCAAAATTATTTTCTAGCTTGTTCTGTTTTTAGAAGGAATGCATGGTTTATGCAATCTTTTCTCAAATCTGATTTAGATTTTTTAGGAAATAATTAGGAAGGTTGATGAAAGTGTAACTGACATGGACTTTGGCAAGATATTTGCCAAATCGTACATGTAAAGTTGTTCCAGAGGTTAGGGCACATACGATCCAAGGTCTGTAGGAAAACCTAATCAAAAATTGGCTTGATGATGAAACTCAGATGACAGTGGTTGAGGGGTGTTTTTCTGACTGGATATCTGTAACCAGTCATGCATTGTAACATATATGTAACAAAACATTGAATTTCCCTTTAACAGACCATATTCAAATAAACATGCTTTCACAATAACCATCTATAACTAACTTCATGACACTAAAGCAGGGGTCCCCAACCTATTTTACACCGCAGACTGGTTTAATATTGACAATATTCTTGCAGGCCGGCAGACCGGGTGGGGGTGGTGGGGTTTGGTGTTCAAGTAGGGTTAAACTCACCTCAACATGTCTTTTACAGTTAGGGTTGCCAACTTTCTCAAAATAAGGGACAAAAGTAGCAGTCAAATACGGGACACTTGGGTTTACCCTGAGAAAGACTACCATGACCATGAAGCCTTGCGTGGGCACTTGTGTGCGCATGCGTGACATGTGCGCATATGTGATGTGCGCATGCACAACCGTGCCAATTTTTTTCCCACAAATTGGTTTTGGCTTAATTTTCTGACCACACTGTACATATATTATTTCTACTTTATATAGGCTGTGTATTCATCATATCATTCCTGCTTTTACTATATGTTAGTGTTATTTTCGGTTTTATGTGTTATTTAGTATGATTTGGTAGGTTATTTTCTGGGTCTGGGAACGCTCAAGAATTTTCCCCATACAAATTAGTGGTAATTGCTTCTTTGCTTTACGCCATGACAGGTTTCATAGGAATGCTCTACCCTAGTGGGGGAAATACGGAACAAGGGCGGTCCCATATGGGACAAACTGATCTAACCCATATAACGGGATATCCCAGCAAATACGGGACAGCTGGCAATCCTATGTTCAAGTTCAACTGTGCGTGACAGGGAATGAGCAAAGGTGCAGCTGACTCGTATCATTCCCTTGCGGCCCGGTACCGGTCCGCCGCCGGGTGGCTGGGGACCACTGCACTAAAGATTCAATCTTTCAGGATAGCACCTCTGGACCTGTGGAGTGGCATCAGGTCTGGCCGGTGTCTTGTCAATGAAAACTTTCTCTGTTGCAGGAGTTACGTTGTTGTTAGTGACGTGATCATCACTGAGAGGTAAGTCCCGTGGCTGCAGTACGTCCATCTTGTTGGATGCAATCGACTCAGGTGTCCTCTTCATCTGAGCATCCAGTATTTGGTCCACATGACGTCTCCATGTCTGATCTCCAATATCCACTGTGTACATCAGTGGTCTGGTTCTTGTAGCTTTCCTACCAGGTGTCCACTTGTCTTTTCCGTAATCATGCGCTAAGGCTTCCTGTCCAACCTCAAAGCTCCTTGCTGATTCACTTGGCAACTGGCTGAAGTATTTATTCTTCACTTCCCTCTGTAGATCTGATTTCAGAAGAACTATGCAAGCTCTCAGATTCCTGTTCATGAACAGCATTGCAGGTGTTTGATTTGTCGTCACACGAACGACATTCCGATGCACAAAAGGGAAGTTGTCCACCTTGATCTATGGAGAAATGTCCTACTTGTCCAAAGCTTTAATGAACTTCTTGAAGACTTGGATAAACCTTTCAGCTAACCCATTCATTGCAGGGTGCTCACGAGCTGACTTGAAATGTTTGAAACAATTTTTCTTCATGAATAGTCCGAAATCTCATGATGTGTTTCGTGGTCCGTTGTCACTCACAATTTGTTCTGATAAGCCATTGCCGGAGAAGATAGTCCTCAGAGTGGAAACAGTCTTTTCTGATGTGGTTGACTTCGTTGGTAGGACCACGCCACTTCGAAAGAGCATCCACAGCAATCAGAAACACGGAGTCCAAGTTTCTTGGAGCCCAGCAAAGTCAATATGACTCTCTGTCATGGTGAAGTTGGCCATTCCCATGGACGTAATGGTGCGCGTGGAGATGCATTTTGAACTTTGCGATATCCCGTACAGCTATTGGTCAAGTCTTCAATCTGTTTGTCTATTCCCAGCCATCACACATAGCTCCAAGTGAGACTATTCATCTTAACTGTACTCAGGTGACCTTCATACAGATTTTCTAGCACTCTGGTGCGCAGTCTAGAGGGAACCCACAACATGAGATCCACACATCAGCGTTCTTTGACATACTGACAGCTGGTCTCATCTTGCTGAGGACTGGGAACGTAGGATTAGCATGAGTTGGCCATCCTTGCATGGTGACATCATAGGCTTTTGACAATGTATTGTGATCCCTTGCTTCTCTTTGTATTTCAGAATTTGTTACCGGCAACTGGTCCGCCAATGCTGTGTGGAACACCTCTGCTGGGTCACAGTATAAAGACTTTTCCCCTGTCAACAGTGGAAGACATGACAAGCCCTCAGCATTGCTGTGTTGTTTGATATCCTTGTACTCTATCTCATAAGAGTAGGCTCCTGGGAAATGCACCCAATATTGCAACTGGGTAGCAGACCTCACTGTGATTCCATTCCTGGGATTGAAAATGGACACGAGGGGCTGGTGGCCTGTCACTAGAGTAAACTATTGTTCGTAGAAGTAGTGTGGAACTTCTTTACTCCCCATACTAAACTAAAGGCCTCTTGGTCAAACTGTGTGTAATTATATTCTGTGCTTGTCACTGACCTTGAAATAAATGTAATTGGACATGCAGGTCCAACTTTCAGAGTGTGTGACAAAAGAGCACCAATGCTATAAAACGCATAGCGTTCAGATGGGCCGAGAAGAATCATAATGTGTGAGCAGTTCATCGATGTTATTACTCTCTTTGTTTCCTTGAATGTCCTTTTACATCTTTCAGACCACTCCCGCTTAGCTCCTGTCTGCAATGGGTGCAGCACTGTAGCAACGTGTGAGAGAAACCGGTGGTAGTAGTTTACCAGGCCCAGGTATGAGTTGTGACACATTTTCCGGTTTGGGTGCCTTCAGCTCTGCTTCAGTCTTCTCTTGTAACTTATATAAGCCCTGGTTGTCAATGACATGGCCAAAATATATGATTTCATTCTTGAAAAACTCGTATTTGCGTGCAGAAGATATTCACTCAGCATGGTAAACACTTTATCAAAGTTCTCGAGGTGCTCTTCATCATTCTTGCCAGTCACAATGATGTCATTAAGGTAACATTGTGTTCCTGGGTATCTTGAAGCACTTGGCCATTGCCCTTTGTCAAATTATTCGAGCTGATGTGACACCCAAGACAATACAATTATACTGGAACAGTCCTTTGCGAGTGTTGATTGTGAGGAAGTTCCTGCCTGACTCCTCAATCTCCAATGGAAGATTGGCTTGTGACAAGTCAATGTTTGAAAACCTCTCCCCACCTGCCAAAGATGCAAAAACGGCTTCTATACACAGCAGGAAATACTGCATAGTACGCAGCACAGAGTTGATGCTCACCCTAAAGCCCCTGCATATGCGAACACCTCCAGCCTTCCCTTTCTTGATCACAGGGCCAATGAGCGTGGCCCAATTACTCCACTAAACATTGGAGAGAATGCCAGACACAAAGCACTGAAGTTGTGCATCCACTTTAGGACGGAACGCATAATGCACTAGACGCGCTTTACGAAATCTTGGTTTTGCAGCTTTATCCAGTTCAATATTGGCCTTCAGACATTGAGTTATCAAATCCCCTTCTCAAACACCTTCTCATTTTCATTCAGCAGTTGTGACAGTCTTTAGTTAGTGCTACCGTTTGGCTGCAGTTGCCTGTTGATGACATATTGAGAGCTTTGATTGTGTGCCTAGTTGAATTTTTCTCAATCATTCAAGTCCGAAAAGTGCTGGCCCTCTACTTTTCAATACATAAAGCTCTAACTGCTGTGTTTGGCCTCCATACATCACATTAATTTTCAGTTTGCCTGTGGGAGATACTTTTTCAGTGTATAGGCCTTTAGTGTTACTTCTCACCCTTGAATTCTGATCTCCAGTTCTTGTCTCAAGCAACCTGATAATGTATAGACCTACTTCTTTTAGTTCAATGACTCCCCTTAGCACTAATTACTGACTGATAACTTACGCATATGTATTGATTTGTTGTTTTCTCTGCATGTTAACTTCTTCTCTTAGTACATGCCTTTATTTACTTGGTACGTAGTTGTACCGACACAATAAATTGGTGATGCGTATGAACCTAAATGTCAGCGAATATCACCATCTGCACCGAGAGTTACGAGATGACAGTTTTCAGAGGAAGGAAGGGAGACAGCGGGCGGAAAGAGTAACTGAAACAGCATGGAGAAGGTGGTCACGGATGCTTGAAAAGGATGCATGAGTAACAGTGCACAGTACACAGTGGGAGACACAAAACTAAAGTAACAATAATGTGACGATGACCTTGATTGGGAAAGTTGACAAATTTAATAGTGCTAATAAGCACTGGCAATTGTATATCAAAAGGGTTGAACTGTATTGTAATGCTGACAATGTGCATGAGTTAAAGAAAGTCTCCACACTTCTTAGCTTAATGGGTACTAGAACATACAGTCTCTTACAACTTAGGAACTCCTGCAAAGCCAGCAAGCAAAACGTTTGATGAAATTGTTGCAATTTTGCAAAATCTCTTGAGCCCAAATTTAGTAATTGCTGAGAGATTTAGAATGCTGCTTTGGGTTTTATAAAATTGCATCAATGTGCTGGGTCCAGGATAGGTCCTCAGAGATACTGACACACAGGAACTTGAAATTACTCACTCTTGTCATTTCTGATCCCTCTATGAGAACTGGTGTGTATTTCCTTGTCTTACGCTTTTCAAAGTCCACAATCAGCTCTTTGGTCTTACTGACATTGAGCGCAAAGTTGTCGTAGCCACACCACTCAGCTCGTCCCTATACGCCCTCTGGACACATCTGAGATTCCTCCCCAATGGTTGTATCATCAGCAATTTTATAGCTGCCATTTGAGCTGTGCCTAGCCACACAGTCGTAGGTTGAGTGAGAGTAGAGCAATGGGCTAAGCACACAGCCCTGAGGTGCATCAGTGTTGATTGTTAGTGAGGTGAGGATGTTATTTCCAATCCGCCCAGCTTGTGGTTTTCTTGTTAGGAAGTCAGGGATCCAGTTGCAGAAGGAGGTAAGGAGGCCCAGGTTCTGAAGATTTTTGATCAGGATGGTGTTAAACACTGGGCTGTAGTCAATAGACATGACATAGGTATTTGTATTGTCCAGGTGACTGAAGGCCATGTGGAGAGCCAATGAGATGGAATCTACTGCACACTTATTGTGCCAATAGGCAATAGGCAAACTGCAGTGGGTCCAGGTTCTTGCCGAGGCAGGAGTTGATTCTAGCCATGACCAACCTCTCAAAGCAGCTTCAGCACCACAGATGATAGTCATTAATGCAGCTGACTCTGCTCTCCTTGGGCACTGGTATAATTTTAGCCCTTTTGAAGCAGGTGGAAACTTCTGACTGTAGCAATGAGAGACTGAAGCACCAGCTGATCTAACCTTTCCTGCTGTTTTGCTCATTAGTCTCTTCTGCACCCTTTCTTATGCCGTCAGCCCTTTCCTGTATTGACAAAAACTATACAAAATGCTCAAGCTGTGTTCTTAGAAGTGTTACATACTGTATAGTTTCATCATAACCTCCCAGATCTAATAAGGAAGAACACATACTGTGCCTTTTTAAATTATATTATTCAGCTATTCTGTTATCTTTAGGTTTCCAGTCTTCCATGCCGTCCCATTTCACTGTACATTCTTCAAAGTTGCTGGTGAATGCAGCAGGCCAGGCAGCAGCTATAGGAAGAGGTGCAGTCGACGTTTCAGGCCGAGACCCTCCGTCAGGACTAACTGAAGGAAAAGTGAGTAAGGGATTTGAAAGTTGGAGGGGGAGGGGGAGATGCAAAATGACAGGAGAAGACAGGAGGGGGAGGGATGGAGCCGAGAGCTGGACAGGTGATAGGCAAAGGGGATATGAGAGGATCATGGGACAGGAGGTCCGGGAAGAAAGACAAGGGGGGGGGGAGGACCCAGAGGATGTGCAAGTGGTATATTCAGAGGGACAGAGGGTGAAAAAGGAGAGTGAGAGAAAGAATGTGTGTATAAAAATAAGTAACAGATGGGGCTGGGTCTTTATGTGCTGCTGTTGTGACTCCCGTCTCCCCTTCCCCCACCAATATTCTGCAATCCCATCTCCTTCAGATCCCATCGTCAGCTCCTGGGTCCTCAGAGGCTCCATCTTCCTCTCACCCCAACCCTCCCCTCTCCATTGACACCCCCAGCCTCCCCCCTCCTGCCTCTGATCCCAGCTCTCATCCGTGCCAGGTCCTTACCATCCCCTCCGACCTTCAACTGTCGGAGGCAGAGCGCTCTGACCTCAGTAAGGGCCTCACCTTTGTCCCCCTTCGCCCACACCTTAGCGAGTTCCGTGTTCGCCATGATGCGGAACTCTTCTTCCGCCGTCTCCGTCTCCGAGCCTACTTCTTCGGCAAGGGCTCTTCCAGCCCCACCGATGACCCCTTCTCCCACCTTCAACCCTCCTCTTCTTCATGGACTCAAAGCTCTACGCTTCTTTTTGGATTCCAGACCTAATCAGTTCCCCTCTACTACCACTCTGCTCCGTCTAGCGGAATTAGTCCTTACTCTTAATAATTTCACCTTTGGCTCCTCCCACTTCCTCCAAACTAAAGGTGTAGCTATGGGCACCCGTATGGGTCCTAGCTATGCCTGCCTTTTTGTTGGCTTTGTGGAACAATCTATGTTCTGTGCCTATTCTGGTATCTGTCCCCCGCTTTTCCTTCGCTACATCGACGACTGCATTGGCGCTGCTTCCTGCATGCATGCAGAGGTCGTTGACTTTATTAACTTTGCCTCCAACTTTCACACTGCCCTCAAGTTTACCTGGTCCATTTCCGACACCTCCCTCCCCTTTCTAGATCTTTCTGTCTCTGTCTCTGGAGACAGCTTATCCACTGATGTCTACTATAAGCCTACTGACTCTCACAGCTATCTGGACTATTCCTCTTCCCACCCTGTCTCTTGCAAAAACGCCATCCCCTTCTCGCAATTCCTCCATCTCCGCCGCATCTGCTCTCAGGATGAGGCTTTTCATTCTAGGACGAGGGAGATATCTTCCTTTTTTAAAGAAAGGGGCTTCCCTTCCTCCACTATTAACTCTGCTCTTAAATGCATCTCCCCCATTTCACGTACATCTGCTCTCACTCCATCCTCCCGCCACCCCACTAGGAATAGGGTTCCCCTGGTCCTCACCTACCACCCCACCAGCCTCCGGGTCCAACATATTATTCTCCGTAACTTCCGCCACCTCCAACGGGATCCCACCACTAACACATCTTTCCCTCCCCCCCCCCGCATTCCACAGGGATCACTCCGTACACAACTCCCTTGTCCATTCGTCCCCCCCATCCCTCCCCACTGATCTCCCTCCTGGCACTTATCTGTGTAAGCGGAACAAGTGCTACACATGCCCTTACACTTCCTCTCTTACCACCATTCAGGGTCCCAAACAGTCCTTCCAGGTGAGGCAACACTTCACCTGTGAGTCGGCTGGGGTGATATACTGCGTCTGGTGCTCCCGATGTGGCCTTTTATATATTGGCGAGACCCGATGCGGACTAGAAGACCGCTTTGCTGAACACCTACGCTCTGTCCGCCAGAGAAAGCAGGATCTTCCAGTGGCCACACATTTTAATTCCACATCCCATTCCCATTCTGACATGTCTATCCACAGCCTCCTCTACTATAAAGATGAAGCCACACTCAGGTTGGAGGAACAACACCTTATATTCCTTCTGGGTAGCCTCCAACCTGATGGCATGAACATCGACTTCTCTAACTTCCGCTAATGCCCCACCTCCCCCTCGTACCCCATCTGTTACTTATTTTTATACACACATTCTTTCTCTCACTCTCCTTTTTCTCCCTTTGTCCCTCTGAATATACCCCTTGCCCATCCTCTGGGTCCCCCCCCCTTGTCTTTCTTCCCGGACCTCCTGTCCCATGATCCTCTCATATCCCTTTTGCCTATCACCTGTCCAGCTCTTGACTCCATCCCTCCCCCTCCTGTCTTCTCCTATCATTTTGGACCTCCCCCTCCTCCTCCAACTTTCAAATCCCTTACTCACTCTTCCTTCAGTTAGTCCTGACGAAGGGTCTCGGCCTGAAACGTCGACTGCACCTCTTCCTAGAGATGCTGCCTGGCCTGCTGAGTTCACCAGCAACTTTTATGTGTGTTGCTTGAATTTCCAGCATCTGCAGAATTCCTGTTGTTCACTGTACATTCTGTTGTCTTTTTGCACCTTCTGAAATCCTCCACACCCTTTGGATTAAATTCCATTTGTTATTTTCCTTTAGAGCTTGACGCATGTAAATCTTACCTTGACGTATGGTCAATTTTGATAACAAGGACATATATATTTATCATGGTGCTTACAATTGTCTGAATCATTGATATGTATTACAAAGGCAAAGAGATCTAAGTACTGAGACCTACTGCCTTCCAATGACTGAACCAGGTTTGTTGGAGGTTGTGAGCATCCAGCTGAATCTGGATGACATAATGGTCAGATTCAACATGGTGTTCCTCTTCATGAGAGCTCCCATTAAGGACAGCTTGCTCCTCCCGTGGTCAGGGTTTGATAAGGGTACCATTGTCCTTTTTCAACACACCCTTACATTGATGTACTTCCTCCATAAGGAGAACTACTATGAACAAATGGACTGAGTAGCCATGGGATCTCCCTTGTCACTGGCTATTGCTAATTTCTACAAGGAGGACTTTGAGGAGAGGGGTCTAAGTTCATTGCCCTTATGCCTCAAAAGCTTTTTCAGATACATCAATGACACCTTCGTAGTGTGGCCTCGTGGACTCTAGGAATTTCAACAGTTCCACAACAATATGAACAGTTTACATTCAAATATTTAACTTACGATGGGGATGGAGAAGAATGGTTGGCTCCCATTCCTGGTCATTCTAATACAATGGAAACTGGATGGCAGCCTCAGAAGGCATCTGCCCATTCACATAGACTTATATCTCAACAATAACAGCCCCATTATGCACCTCAATGTAGAGTGGTTCTTTGTACTTTGATTAACCGTGCAAAAACTATTTCGGAGAGTCTCTCCGAGGAAATACCATAATTATGCATGATGTTCCTACAGAATGGCTACAAGGTGAAGGATATCAATTAGGTTCTTAAACAGGCTGACAGAAAAACCAGGAAACACAACAATGAGGAGGAACCTGTTGCAACCACCTGTCTTCCCTACTTTTCCATGGTTTCTGGAAGGATTGCCAGGATCCTGAACAAATACTGGTTTAATACTATGCACAAGCCCATAAGGAAGCTCAAATCACAGATGGGTCAAAGATGAGCTGGGACTCAGGTTGCTGGAGCTTACAGGATTCCCTGTGAATGTGGAGCAACGTATAAAAGCCAGACCCGCTTCAAGGAGTACATTAGCAGTTGCCATCAGATTGACTTCGATGGCACAAGACTGTTGTACAATGCCAATGGCTTTTAGGACCGCCTGGTAAAGGAAGCCATTGAAATAAAATTAGAAGGAAAGAATTTTACCAAAGATGAATGTTTCGTTCCAAGTATGAACTAGAATTTGATGGTAAACAAGGTGGGAGAGCGGAATCCTGTTTGGATGCGGACTAACCAATCAGGAGGGACGGATTACAGGGGGTATAAATACCACCATACTAGATGTGCCCAGCCATCAACCTTGATGAAATGAGTTTGTCATTGAAGCATTGGTTATAATTGATACCTGTACCTGGTTAGAATCCCAAAAAGAGTTTATTTGTCATATATGCCAGAAAAACACTAGATCCTTTTTCAGGTTTGCGCCAGTTTGCCACTCTCCCTTTCATCCAATGGGCCTTTACTTCTTTGACCAGTCTGCCATGTTGGACCTCATCAAGAATCTGATTTAAGTCCATGTCGACTGCTGAGTGACCTCTTCATTGACTTCCTTGTTACTCGCTCATTAAATTGAATCAAATTAGTTAGACAGTCAGCCCCCAACAAATCCATGTTGATTTTTCATGAGTAAGATGTGTCTAAATGAAGATTTACATCTGTTCCATGGACAGTACAGATAACAACTAGAAGGGCTGGAATCTGATAAGAAAGGAAAGTCATAATGAGAACATTAAAGGAAAGATGAAGGGAAAAAAGAACATTGGGTGGGTGGGTGTGGAATCCAATGGGTGAAATGTGTTGTTTAGTAGGAGAAGCAGGGGAATGAAAATAGAGGTAGAGGGGAGGACAAAAAAGGGAACAAAAATGGGATGACTGGAAGTAGACTGGAAGTAGATTGGAAGGAAAGGAAAGGGAACACAAGAGGTCAGTCTTACCTGTAACTGGAAAATTCAATGTTCATACCATTGGCTAGTTGACTATGAGGTGCTATGAGGCAGAATATGAGATGTTGTTCTTCTAGTTTGCATTGGGCATCACCTTGGCAGTGGCAAAGGCCAAGGGAAGGTGTCAATGTGAGAGTGGGAAGGGGAGTTAAAATGGCATGCATCCAGTAATTTTGGAGATTGTCGCACAACATACTAAGACTCATCTGGAATACCAGGCTTTGCAGATAAATTCCAAGCCTTCATTTGCAGGTTTCTTGTCATTATCATCCTCTCCTTGTGATCTCCACTTACAGACTACTATGCCAAATCATCATGTTTAATTACATGTTATCACTTAAAAGCATTCTACTTGATTTGCGTAATTTTGCTACTTATAATTTAAATGACACACAGTTCTTGATATAATTCAATTACCAGCCATTAGTAAAATGAGCTAAAAAACAAAGATTAACCATTATTAATTAAAATTAATAATTGTGATTTTCACTGAATCTTTCCATGTATATTGAGTGCTTTTGCCATAATATTATTCATTACAATAACCCATATTTCATTGTTCATGGGATATCAACATTTGTGCTGTTTTGTGGGGAAACATTGGAGCTATTTACATTTTCATAGTATCTGCATTCTTTACGCCTTAATTGGATGTATTCCTCATTAAGTGAAAACAAAAGGGCTCTTACATTATCTACTGGAATCCTGCTGTTAGGGAGTACCAACTCAAAGCAAAGTACTCCTTGATTAGAGAAGGATGAAGGGTATGTTTTGAGATTGAAGGATATTCCTTCTTTATGCTTTAATAGGGATTGAATTTTACATTTGCAAGGCATCTGGAACCACCAAGGATGTCTGGCAAATTTTACACTAAGAAGAATTTGACCCATCCTAATAGAGTTCTTTTGAGGTTTATGTTGTTGGTTTGAGTTTCCTTTCAGCAGAATTTACTTAAGACCAGTGTAGGTAGCACAGGCAATGAAGAATGCTTCACTAAAGATTACATTCAGTATAACTCATTATCTGTGACAAATATAAGGGCAAGAAGATGACCCAATCCACAAAACTTGCTGCTTCATCCTCAACAAGAGCTTACGATCCCATACCCTCACCAATCACGATTGAGAATTTCTGATAATTACACTCACTGATTGACTCCAACTGCTGATCAATGTCTTTAAAGGATGTGGAACGGGTTTATAATATTCACTAGAACAAAACAAAGACCAAATGGTTTGATATATAAGAATTGTTTTCTCTATTTGCATAGAAGGTATGATTTAATCAAGTTAAAGATAAAAATTAGCTTTATTTCTCACACGTACATTGAAACATCGAAACATACAATGAAATGTGTTATTGGCACCCAAACACAGCCCAAGGATATGCTGGGATAGCCATTAAGTGTGTGCACACTCCCACGCCAAATTAGCATGCCCAGAATTTACTAACCCGAACCTGTATGTCTTTAGAATGTGCAAGGAAATCCATGCAGTCATGCTGAAAATTGGATGAACTCCTTACAGGTAGAAACAGGAACTGAACCCTGATTTCTTATCACTAGCGCTGGAACACATTGCACTGTCCGCCATGTCACCATCTTCACTATCATTATTGAAAAGTTGTTCTCAGTGATGATAGGTAAATAGGAAGGAGCAACTCCCTTTACATGAAATTTTCAGTCAAATTCATCCCATATGTCATTGTCCCAAAGTCACAATTAAATTCAAAGTAATATTTTTGTTTTAAGTAGAAACATAACATGCAGGAATCATTTGCCAGGTCACACAGCATCGGTGGAATGAGAATCAGACTTAATATTCCAGGTCTGGTGAGGGATTTGTTTCTCTGCTTGAGCTGTTTGAGAATTTTATTATCCCTAAATTAAACCTTAATCACGATTTCAAAAAAATACACAAGGAAGAAATAGTGTCAAATACACATTCATTGTCAGTACCTTCAGTAGTGCGAACCTTAAACAGAAAACAAACACCCGCAGACATTGCACCGTTGTCTCTCATGTGACCACCATGAGGTGCTACACCCTTTGGTTGCTCGAGGTACCTCCCTACTCTGCCCCTCTACGTGCAGGAGTGGAAGAAGCCTATACTGTGTATCAAGCTTCAGTGTATTATCTTCCATTAGATTCCATCTTCTCCAGCTCATGACCTTCCCCACCAACTTGGCTACACCTATTACCTTCCAGCTAGCCTCCTTCCTCTCCCTCCACTTTTTATTCTGCTGTCTTCCGCTTTCCTGTCAGCCCCGAAGAAAGATCTCGGCCTGAATCATCGAATGCTAATTCATTTTCATAGGTGTGGCCTGACCTGCTGAGTTTCTTCAGCATTTTGTGTGTGCTGCTTTGGATATCCAGGATCTGCAGGTTTTCTTATGTTTATGATTTGCTTCAGCATGGATACCTGTAGCCTGGACCTTTTCAATCAGCAGCCTTCTCTTACAAATGTCTCACTGTACTAGAATACAAGCACATTTCAGGCAGACCAACGAGCCTTATCTTTGCAAACACGAGGAAATCTGCAGATGCTGGAAATTCGAACAACACACACAAGAAACGCTGGTGAACGCAGCAGGCCAGGCAGCATCTATAGGAAGAGGTACAGTCGACGTTTCGGGCTGAGACTCTTTGTCAGGACTAACTGAAAGAAGAGATAGTAAGAGATTTGAAAGTGGGAGGGGGAGGGGGAGATACGAAATAATAGGACGCAGTATATCACCCCAGCCGACTCACAGGTGAAGTGTCGCCTCACCTGGAAGGACTGTCTGGGGCCCTGAATGGTGGTGAGGGAGGAAGTGTAAGGGCATGTGTAGCACTTGTTCCGCTTACACAGATAAGTGCCAGGAGGGAGATCAGTGAGGAGGGATGGGGGGGGGGAACGAATGGACAAGGGAGTCGAGTCGAATAGGGAATGATCCCTGCGGAAAGTAGAAAGGGGGCGGGAGGGAAAGATGTGCTTAGTGGTGGGATCCCGTTGGAGGTGGTGGAAGTTACAGAGAATTATATGTTGGACCCGGAGGCTGGTGGAGTGGTAGGTGAGGACAAGGGGAACCTATTCCTAGTGGGGTGAGGGGAGGATGGGGTGAGAGCAGATGTGTGTGAAATGGGAGAGATGTGTTTGAGAGCAGAGTTGATGGTGGAGGAAGGGAAGCCCTTTTCTTTAAAATAGGAGGACATCTCCTTCGTCCTAGAATGATAAGCCTCATCCTGAGAGCAGATGCGGCAGAGATGGAGGAATTGCGAGAAGGGAATGGCATTTTTGCAAGAGACAGGGTGGGAAGGGGAATAGTCCAGGTAGCTGTGAGAGTCCGTAGGCTTATAGTACCACCCCACCAGCCTCCAGGTCCAACATATAATTCTCCGTAACTTCCGCCACCTCCAACGAGATCCCACCACTCAGCACATCTTTCCCTCCCGCCACTTTCTGCTTTCCGCAGGGATCGCTCCCTACACAACTCCCTTGTCCATTCATCCCCCCCAATCCCTTCCTACCGATCTCCCTCCCGGCACTTATCCTTGTAAGTGGAACAAGTGCTACACGTGCCCTTACACTTCCTCCCTCACCACCATTCAGGGCCCCAGACAGTCCTTCCAGGTGAGGCAACACTTCACCTGTGAGTCGGCTGGGGTGATATACTGCGTCCGGTGCTCCCGATGTGGCCTTCTATATACTGGCGAGACCTGACGCAGGCTGGGAGACCCTTTCGTTAAACACCTACGCTCTGTCCGCCAGAGAAAGCAGGATCTCCCAGTGACCACACATTCTAATTCCACATCCCATTCCCATTCTGATATGTCTATCCACGGCCTCCTCTACTGTCAAGATGAAGCCACACTCAGGTTGGAGGAACAACACCTTATATTCCATCTGGGTAGCCTCCAACCTGATGGCATGAACATTGACTTCTCTAACTTCTGCTAATGCCCCTTCTCCCCTCGTACCCCCATCCCTTATTTATCTATCTATCTATCTATCTATCTATCTATCTATCTATCTATTTATTTATTTATTTATTTATTTATTTATTTATTTATTTATTTATTTATTTATTCCTTTCTCCCTTTCTTTTTTTTCTCTCTTTTTTCTCCCTCTGTCCCCATCACTATAACTCTTTGCCCATCCTCTGGGTTTCCCCCACTTCCCCTTTCATTCTCGCTAGGCCCCCCATCCCATGATCCTCTCCCTTCTCTAGCCTTGTATCCCTTTTGCCAATCAATTTTCCAGCTCTTAGCTCCATCCCTCCCCCTCCTGTCTTCTCCTATCATTTCGGATCTCCCCCACCCCCGTGTATCTATCTAACGATCAATGCCTCCCATCATCTTATACACCTCTATCAGGTCACCTCTCATCCTCCATCGATGTACTGAATTGTTATCGAACATTTCTCATATTTAAAAAAAATCCTTCCACTATAAATTATCTCATCTCTGCCTAATCATGGTCTACTGAGGACATGGCTCTATGCTATCACCAGAAGTGCTAATTCTACAGATGAAACTGACGCATTGATTGTCCATTTACCTCCATAAACGCTACCTGGCCCATAGAGTTCCTTTAGTGTTTGTATGTTGTAACTCTAGCATTTAGGACATGCTGCTGGAAAATTCATTCTCCAGAAATATTTTCTGAAAATCCATGTATCTATCTTGCACGGGATTCAAGCTACCTCTGCATTTTTCAATATTGTAGTTATATTTATCAGGCATAACTACATTTTGCAAACACTTGATGCCTATCCTAATCCAGAGGACTAAGCTATACACCATATACATGGGCCAGTCAGCACTGAGAGAAAACTGATACTCAGATGTCATTTACATTTTGTTTTTCTCTCATTTTCCACAACTTCTCCTAGATTCTGTCACTCATCCACACACAAGATGCAATTCCTTGCAGCCAATACACCTACTAACCAACCCGTCTTTTCAATATTGTACAAACTCCATCTTGACAACACCCGAAGTCAGGATTGAACCTAGACTGCTGAAACTGTGAGGCTGTGAAACTGCTAGGTTTGACACT
The DNA here is from genome assembly GCF_963921235.1 of Mobula hypostoma. Lineage (NCBI taxonomy): Eukaryota > Metazoa > Chordata > Chondrichthyes > Myliobatiformes > Myliobatidae > Mobula > Mobula hypostoma. The sequence goes on along the minus strand of NC_086117.1, from coordinate 38,133,819 downwards.
GTGCTGCCAGCAATGTAAATCCTTGGGTCCCTTTTTGTTTTATTTTCTATTTAGCTCCAGTTTTGATTCTTATACATTGTCTCCTTCTTCCTGACCTCTTTCTCATTTTCAAAAGATCATAAGAGTAAGGATAGAATTAGGATACTTGGCCCATCGAGTCTGCTCCACCATTTCATCATTGCTGCTTCATTTCCCTCCGCCTCAGTTTCCTCCCTTCATGCCCTGACTAATCAAGACTCTATCATCTGCTGCATTAAGTATAACCAAATTACTTGGCCTCCACAGCCACCTATGGCATTGAATTCTACAGATTCACTACCCGTTGGTGAAAGAAATTCCTCTTCATCTCCATTCTAAATGTACGTCCTACTACTCCGAGGCTGTGTCCTCTGGCCTTAAATTCCTCCACCATAGGAAACATCCTCCCCAAATCAAATCTATAGAGGCTTTTTCTTTCTGTTTTTCTATTTTCACTTCATTTTACTTCTTTCTTTTGCCCTGGATTTCTGTTTAAGATTCTTCTTCCACATCATTCAGGTAGTTTTCCCAGCTAACAGGTGATGTTTACAGTCTTGAACAAGACAAATGAAATGTAATCACTTCCTCAGTCTCTAGGGTGAGCCTTGTGACAAGCTGCTGCTCTTCCCTCTACATGCTGTATTTTCAAACTCCCAAAAATATTTTTTTTTCTGTGCGACATTTCCATTCAACTTCACAGATCTGTTGAAGCCTACAGTACATGTAATATTTTCTGAATGTAGCTTATGGAAGATAACTTACTCTTTTTCTGGATCAGGCTAACAAAAACCACACATTGCTGGTGCAATTGAACATGTGGCATACAAGAAAATTCCTAGAAGCATGGTTTTCCAAGAACAATTTTATATACAAACACCGTGGACCTCCAAACTACTTATGAGCCGATACAGGCAAAATTCAAGACCACAAGCTATGAAGCTCACCACGCAGCCGATCAGTGATGAGATTTTCTCCCCACATCACAGTTGAGATTCCAAAACGAAGTCCCATCAGCTGATTGAGAAGTATATAAAGGCCAAGCACCTGGATGACGCACCAGAATCATCAGTGCACCAACGATGTCTCATTGCGTGGAGACGAAACGTCTGCAAGTAAGTTGCCAAGATCTGAGAACAACTCAACCCAAGCAGAGATTATGAGAGGCATTGATAGGGTATACTATTTCCCAGGGTTGAAATGCCTAAAACCAGATGACATGCATTGAAGGTGAGAGGGGGATGTGAGACGTATTTTTTTTACACCAGAGAGTCATGGATACCTGGAATGGACTGCCTGGTATGGTGGTAGAGGCAAATCCATTAGAGGGTTTAAGAGGTGTTTGGATCTCCACATGGATATTAGGAGGGTGGAGGGATTTGGACATGATAAGGTAAGAGAGATTAGTGCTCGGGTGTTTTTGATTTACCTTTTAGCTGGTTCAGCACAACATTGTGGGCCAAATGGCCTGTTCTTGTGCTGTACTGTTCTATATTCTATGTTATTCAAAATCCACACCTCTTTTTCAGAATAACAAAAAACTTTGAGCAAGAGCTAATCGGCTAGAGGAACTCAACAGGTCAAACAGCATCTGTGGCAGAAAAGGATTGGTTGCTATTGGCATTCAAAACCCAGTATCAGGATAAGTCCCACACATGCAGCCCGACCTACTGAGTTCCTCCAGCGGATTGATTGTTGCTACAGATTCCACCATCTGCCGTCTCTTGTGGAGTCATAGAGCACTACAGTACAGAAGCAAGCCCTTCAATCCATCCAGTACACATCGCCCCTGTTTATCAGCCTAGTGGCATCTATCCACACCTGGACTATAGCTCTCCATAAGTCTCTTCCATGCACCTGTCAGACTGCTCTTAAATGTTGCAATTGAACCTGCATCCACCACTTCCACTGGCAGCTCCTTCCACATTCTCACAACTCTTAGAGTGAAGTAGTTCCCTTTCAGATTCTCCTTAAATATTTCACCTTTCACCCTAAACCTATAGTTCTAGTCTCATCCAACCTCTGGAGAAACAGCCTGCATGTATTTACCATATCTAGACTCTTCAGAATTTTGTGTACCTCTACAGGACTTACCTCATTCTGCTTGTGTACTCAAGGAAATATATTAGCTTGTCTTCTGCTTCTAAGGAGGGTTCTACTGAGTCCTTTCTGAAGAATGCTGGGATGTCTCTGCGATTCTCTATTTCCTAATCCCACACTGCTTAACCTCCTCCTGAGGCCACCCCCCAGTATTAAAGATATCTTCATTCTCTCAGCTTTTGTAGAAGCTGAAACCAATAAGGGAATCAGAGGCTGTATCATAGATGAGGCAGGAGGCAGTTGAGGGGGCAGGTAGGCATATAGTTTGAGGTCTTTCTGAGATCTGTGCAGGGCTTCTGCACGCTGCTGACGCATGCTTTTGAAATTCTCAATTTCATCCTAAATATTCCTTCTTTACTTGATCATCCAGGGAAGCTTTGAACACACCCTTGAAACTTTTCCTTTGTCAGCCTGGTAATCTGTTTTCATGATAGGGATCCGGTAGCAGCAGATGACATGACCTATGCAACTGTAATCACGCTATTTTCAGAGCAAACAATGACAACTTTCCTTGTCATCTGGAATTGCTTGACAATGGAGAAATTTAAAGTAGATCTGAGGGTTAGGATTTTTCACAGATGGGATGGTAGTTATCTAGAAAAACGGTACCAGAAGTGGTATTAGAGGCCAATCAAATTGCAGATCCGATTGCTCTTTTTCTGAACATGTACTACATACAATGTTCACAATGTGGACTCCTCTACACTGGAGGAACCAAATACAGATTGGGCAATTGTATTGCAGAATGCCTACATTCTGTTTGTGTAATTCACTATTCTGCCCCCACTCTGATGACAGATACAACACAATTACAATGAGATCTTGTGAAGACTTGAGGAATAACGTCTCACCTTTCATCTGGGCATGTTACAGCCTTCAGGACTCAATATCAAAGCATCCAAGTTGAAGGAACTCGCTCTTACTTTTAGTTTGTATCAGAACTGGCCTTTTTGGCAGGTCATCATTTTAGCACAGACTTGATTTTCTATTGGTATATTTTGAACTATTAGGAATGCACCAAATCCTTGCTATTGTCAACATGTTCTACAGAAAAAGAAGGATCATCTGCACCTAGCTACTTTTCTAATTGCTACATTAATTAATTTGGTCTCACCCTTTCAGAGATTTCTCTATGTTCTATCCATTCCTCCTCCAGCTTCTCCTCTAAAAATAAACTTATTTTCTCTCTTTCCCTGTTCTGATCAAGAGACTCAGAACTGAAATAGTAATCATTTCTCTTTTCACAGATGCAGTCTGATTTGGTGAGTGTTCTTAGAATCAAGGAAACATCAAATGGTTCACCAGTGATGCCAGATATTTAATGAAAATGGATCACTGAAGCACTAAAGCCTTGAGACAAGAGCTTGGTTGCTTTGACTTTGAGGAACAAGCCACCTTGAGCATCGTTGAATGTACAGTCAGACTCATGTCAGGTTGGATCAAGTCAAACTACATTAAGGTTGCAGTTACAGGCCAAATTAAAAGATTTTGAATGAAGTTCAGCAGAACTGTTTTGAAGTTGGTATTAGTTTGAAGAGTGAATTCATCCTTGATGATCCCATTACACCCTTGACCTTCAAACAGTCTTTACAAATACATCAATAAACTTTGTTTCATGCTTTGTTTGTACTGGCAGCAAAGTCTGCCAATCTTTTCTTCCACTCATCAATAACAGTTCTGTCAACCAATCTATTTATTGATAAGATGTTTCATTGACTTTCATGATGAATAAAACTTAATTGCAATTCACAGAAACCTTGCGTATGTATGTGTAGTAATGGGGTTCAAGGCTCATTGTCAGAAAGAAAGAGCACCACAGTGAACCAACTGTTAAAACACCATTATTTACTTCTAAGTAATGATGCATATAATACTCAGTATTCAATTTAACATGCATTTTTCAAACTGCTTTCATCTTTGTCTTCAAGTAATGTTCCATCCCAAGCTATGATCCATAGACAATAATAACCATACACATACTGATGATGTCAGCAGGCTCCTCAGTAATGCCTCCTATTATAGTTTAATGTGAATTTTGATCATCTCAATTCCGAGTAACTAAAGTAACAGAAGCTGGCTACTCACAAGAACACAAGGACAGTAGAAAACAGGAGATAGTAATTGATAATTGGTTTATTATTGTCATGCATATTGAGATGTGAAAATCTTTGCTTTGCATGCCATCTACACAGATCATTTCAAAACATACTGTAAGTATATTGAGGAAAAACAATAACAGGATGTAGAATACAGAATGGCAATTACAGAGAAAGTGCAGTCAAGGTAGACAGTAATGTGTAAGAACCATAACAAGGTATATAGTGAGGTCAAGAGTTCATCTTTAACGTACAAGAGGTCCATTCATGAATCTTATGACAGGAAAACCGAAGCTATTCTTGAGCCCGGAGATCCATTTTTTCATACTTTTATATCTTCTGCTTGATGGAAGGGGGAATGATCAGAGTGGGAGGGGTATTTGATTAAATACTGGGGCAGAATGGTAACACAATACTTTACAGTACAGGAGATCTGGGTTCAATTCCTGCTGCTGCCTATAAGGAGTTTACACGTTCTCCCTGCAGTCACATCTGTTTCCTCCGGGTGCTCCAGTTTCCTCCCACAACCCAAAGATGTACCAGTTGGTAGGTTCATTGGTTATTGTAAATTGTCCTGTGATTAGACTAGGATCGGGGGATTGCTGAGTGCTGTGGCTCGAAGAGCTGGGAAGGCCTATTCTGCACGGTATCTCAATAAATAAATATCAGCTGCTTTCCATCAGGGCCCTCAAGACTGCCTGGCCATCCAGTACATTTATGTATGATCTGTAAAAGATCCAAAATGCTCTTCTGTGTCAGTTCCCCAGAATCATCAATATCCCAGACTTTCGATTATTTATCTACCTTCCCTTTAAACGTCTGCAACTGTCGACGTTTCAGGCTGAGACCCTTCATCAAGACTGGACTGTTAACTATTTTCCATAGATGTTGCCAGGCCTGCAGAGCTCCTCCAGCATTTTGTGTGTGGGTGCTGTTAAGACTAATCGAAACCGCCGTACTGAAACGATGGAGTACAATTAAAGGCATTGGCTCTCATGTTTTATATTCTCTTGGGTGTCTACTTGGCTAGGGGAGCTCACTGACAATTCCTTAATCAACATTAATAAAAAAACACATTTTTGTGCAGTTCAGTGTTGGTTGTGGGGCTTCGTTAACAAATATGCTCCTCTATTTCCATGGAGTACTGTATAACCTGTTTCACTGATTGTGAATGTCGTGAAATGTGCTAGGCTAATACAAGTTCCTCCTTCTTTGGGTTTCCTTCATGAAATCCAGTTCCCTCACATATTCTAAAGACATGTTGGTTGGTGGAATAATAGTATCTTAAAAATACCCCTAATCTACAGCGAAAGTTGATGGAATAGTGAAAGAATATGCCCACAAGACCATAAAATGTAAGTGTAGAATTAGGCCATATCCTCCCATCATTTGATGGCCAGTGCTAACACAATGGGCCAAGTGGTCTTCTATGGTTCTTGATGATGACTTACACTGTGCCAAAATGATCTAACCATCTTATTAAGGATGAGGCATTACAGGACCCATGGCTGGAGAATATACTCCTCAGAAAGGATTTTTGAGTGCTCTATTAGCAAATACAACCATGGAACAGAATCTGAGCTATCTTCTATCACGTTCCCATTAGAGTAAAGATGAAAAACTTTGTATGAGAGGCAATTAAGTTTTGCATGCACCATTTGGCCTCGTAATAGGATGATGCGAGGTAGGTAGAAGAGTTGCAAATACAAAAAGACAAATAGCTGAAAATGATTAATTGAATGGTTAATTATTTTTCAGTTTGTTGAGTGGAGAAATGTGAATGGATGACTGAGTGGGATTTGTTTTAAGTGCTATGTTCCCTTGCTGTCATAGCAGCTCAGTGAGATGGAGTGATGGACCAGCAAGTTGTTTATTCATCCACGTGGCAAGTTTGAGGAGATGAAAATGAGTACAAATGCAAAAGGCAGAAGTTCGTGCTTGGTGGTTTGTGCTAAACATATAATTTAGAAGTAGTTCTAAATTGTACTGTACCTCTAAAGTCTAGTTCCATTAAAATCATAATTATTTCAACTACAACTTCAATTTCCCCTCCAAACCCATATTTCTGGCATCAGTATTTTCTTCCTCAATCACCTGGAACCACTATCAGATTCCCAATTTCTTATCCTTTGCTCCTTCCTTCAGCACAAAACCCCTGCCACTGTTAATCAGCTCAGCTGCTTACTAGTCACATCACTATCTTCATCACCAGTAGAACCTACACTATCTCCCATCCCTGTTGGTCTTTTCTGTGGAGCCTATTTAACAACATTTGGCTATATTGGGTCTTTTACACTCTGTCAAAGATTCCCTCTGTTCCGGACGAGTCTTCTTACTCAACAATAAATTCAATCTATTTTATTTACTGTTAATTTTTGTCTAGAGCCCAAACCATTTCTTTTCTCTCTCCATCCTCATCAATTAAGTTGATTAAGTCAATTAAGGCTTTAGATTTCTGAATCATTGGCCTCTCTACCAGACAAGGAGGGACCTGTACAGAAGAGATGGTTTGCACCTAAACTGGAGGGGAACTAATATCCTATTTAGAAGGTGTGATATTACTGCATGGTGGGAGGAAGAGGTTAAACTATAGTTGCAGGGGGAAGGGAACCAATGAGCTAGAACCAATAGAGGAATGGTTGTAGAGATAGATGTTATTAAGATTTCAGACAAAGTCACGAATCAAAAGGTTGAGCATGGTGGGAACAGTGTTCTGAGTTGCATGTATTTTAATGCAAGTATTTTAGGAAAAGCAGATGAGCTTAGAGCATGGATCAACACATGGAATTATGACATTGTAGTCATTAATGAGACCTGGTTGCAGGATGGGCAGGACTGGCAGCTCAATAGTTCGAGGTTCTGTTGTTCTAGACGTGATAGAACAGGAGGGATTAAAGGAGCAGGGGAGGAGTTACTAGTCAGGGAAAATGTCGCGGCAGTGCTCAGTCAAAACAGACTGAAGAACTCATGTAATAAGGCTTTAAAGGGTGGAACTGAAGAATAAGAAAGTTATGACCACATTAGTGGGGCTATATTATATACCACCAAACGGTCTGTGGGATTTAGAAGGTCAAAATTGTGGAAAGATTGCATACTATTGCAAGAAACATAAGGTAGTGACAGTAGGTGATTTTAACTTTCCACATACAGTATTCACTGGGAATCCCACACTGCAAAAGGACTAGATGGGATTGTGTTTGTCAAATGTGTTCAGGAAAGTTTCCTTAATCAGTATATAGAAGTCCCAACAAAAGAGTGTGCAATATTTGACCTCTTATTCGGGATTGATACAGTGCAGGTGCCAGAAATTTGTCAGGGGGCCCAGCAGAGATATTTAAATCATCCTTAGCAACAAGTGAAGTACCTGGGGATTGGAGGATAGCTAATGTTCATCTGTTTAAGAAAGGATCTAAGAATAAACCAGGAACTTATAGGCTGGTGAGCTGGACGTCAGTAATGGAAAAGCTATTGGAAATTATTCTAAGGGACCAGATATGTGTATCTGGATGGACAGGGACTGATTAGAGAGAATGGCTTTGTACGTGGTAGGTCATGTCTAACCATCTTACAGAGATTTTTGAGGAAGTTACCAGGAAAGTTGATGAAAGTAAGGAAGTGGATGTTGTCTACATGGACTTCAGCAAGGCATTTAACAAGGTCCCAAATGGAGGATGGTCAATACGGTTCAGTTGCTTGGAATTCAAGATGGTGTAGTAAATTGGTTTCGATAATGACTTTGCGGTAGAAACCAGAGAGTGATAGTAGAGTGTTGCCTCTCCGACTGGAGGCCTGTGTCCAGTGGAGTGATTCAGGGACTGATGTTGTGTCCACTGTGTCTGGATGGAAGTGTGTCTATAGGTTGTGGGAACATTTCACTGATGGGGCTAGTGATATTGAATGAAGTTATCCTCTGTCTTAAGACCCTGATGGTTGAGAGGAAATAACTATTTATGAACCTGATGGTGTGAGTCCTGAGGGTCCTGTACCTTCTTCCTGATGCCAGTTGTGAGAAAAGAGCATGTCTTGGGTGGTGGGGGCCTCTGATGATGGATGCTGTTTTCCTGCAGCAAGCTTACGTGTAAGTGGATAGGTGGTTAGGGCTTTACCTGTGAGGGACTGGGCCATATCGACTATTTTTGTAGGATTTTCCATTCAAGGGCATTGGTGTATCCATACCAAGCTGTGATCCAACCCGTCAATATACTCTCCACTACACATCTATAGAAGCTCGTCAATATTTTAGATGCCAAGTTGAATCATTGCAAACTCCTAACAAAGTAGAGGTACTGCTGTGCTTCTTGGTAATTGCACTGACATGCTGGGCCCAGGACAGATTCTCTGAAGTGGTAACACCAAGGAATTTTAAATTGCTGACCCTCTCTACCTCTGATCCTCCAAGGAAGACTGGTTCATGACTTTAGATTTCCTCTTTCTAAAGTCAAAAATCATCTCCTTGGTCTTACTGACATTAAGTAAGAGCTTGTTGTTATGGGACCACACAACCTGAGTTTCAATCTCTCTCCTATATGCTGATTTATTATGATTATGAGGACACGCAGTCCCCTTTTATTGTCATTTAGTAATGCATGCATTAAGAAATGATAAAATGTTTTTCCAGAATGATATCACAAAAAATCACATGACAAACCGACTTAAAAACTAACAAAAACCACATAATTATAACATATAGTTACAACAGTGCAAAGCAATACCATAATTGGATAAGAACAGACCATGGCACAGTAAAAGTCTCAAAGTCTCTCGAAAGTCCCATCATCTCACGCAGACGGTAAACCTCCAGCGCCGCCAACTTGCCGGTGCAGCATCCCGGAAGTATCCGACTCCGAGTCCGTCTGAAAAACTTCGAGCCGCCGATCACCTATTCGACACCGAGCACCATCTCTGTCGAGCGCTTCGACCCCGGCCCCGGCAACAGGCGATACGCAAAGCCGAGGATTTGGGGCCTTCGTCTCCAGAGATTCTCGATCGCACAGTAGCAGCGACAGTGAAGCAGGCATTTCAGAAGTTACTCCAGATGTTCCTTTGCACTTCTCACGCCCGTCTCCATCAAATCAGGATTGTGCACGACCTCTAGTTACACATACGACTTCATTCAGAATGGCCTCACGCACTGCGTCGCCATCTTCTCCTCCCTCCTCCTCTAACCACTTTTGATTCAGCCAACGACAGTGGAATTGCCTTTAAACCAGAATATGGCATTGGAGCTGTGCTTAGCCTCACATTCATATTTATAAAGTGAGTAGAGCTGGAGGCTAATCACACAGCCTTGTGGTGCACCTCTGCTGTTGGAGGTTGTGGAGCAGATGCTGTTGCCAACCAAAACTAACTAGGGTCTGCAAGTGAGGAAATCAAGGGTCCAATTGCCCACAGAGGTAATGAGCCAAGGCCTTGAAACTTATTGATTAGCCTTAAGGGGATGATGATATTGAATGCAGAGCTGCAGTTGATAAAAAGAGCATCGTGATGTTTGCATCTTTACTGTCCAGGTGTTCCACGTTTGAGTGAAGAGCCAGTGAGATGGCATCTGCTGTGGACTATTGTTCCAGTGGACAAAGTGCAGAGGATCTATGGCACTTCTCAGGTAGGTGTCGATATGTTTCATCACCAGCCTCGCAAAACACTTCATCACTGTGGATGTAAGTGCTACTGGTCAATAATCATTGAGGCAAGTTACCATGTTCTTCTTAGGCACTGGTATAATGGAGCCTGCTTGAAGCCAGTGGATACCTCAGACTGCTGAAGTGAGAGGTTAAAGACTTCAGTGAGATTAAAGACTCCAGGCAATTGATTAGTACAGATTTTGAGTACTTGGCCAGGTACTCTGTCAGGGCCAGATGCTTTTTATGGGTTCACCCTTCTGAAGACTGCTCACACATTCTCTTCAGAGACTGAAATCACAGGATTATCAGGGGCTATGGGAGATTGTTACGGTTCTTCCATGTGTTGACGATCAAAGGAAGCATAGAAAGCATTGCACTCATCTGGAAAAGAAGCCTTATTTTTGCTTATGACGCTTGATTTAACTTTATAAGAGGTGATTATATTCAACCCTTTCACAACTGTTGAAAATCCTTCGTTGATTCAGTTTTAGTCCAGAAATGCCACTTTGCTCAAGAGAAAGCAAACAGCTCTTTGTTGGCCTTATCTCTGGAGGTTGGGTCTTTAGCCTCTAACTGTATGCAGGTAGGAGAAGAACAGCCAAATGATCTGATTATCCAAACTGCGGTCTGGGCATGGGACCGTAAGTATTCCTTATATTATTATAACAGTGTTCTAATGTGTTGTGATCTCTAGTGTTCCAGGTTATATGCTGTTGGTAATTGGGCAGAGTTTTCTTCAAACAAACCTGGCTGAAGATCCCAACTATGATTTGAAATGTGTCGGGATGATCTGTTTTTTGTTTGAAGACGGCATCATGCAGTATCTCAATCACTTGACTGTAGTCGGCTGCCAGTGATATATAATCTGCTGTCAGGATTATGGAGAACTCCCTAGGTAAATAGAATGGATGAGTTTGACTGTTAGGTGTTCAAGGCAGGTGAAACATGAGTTTGACAAAAGCACCACATTGGAGCACTATCAAGCGTTTATCATGAAACGCACATCTCTAACTTTTGCCAAGGGAATGGAATGACCTACTAGAGGAAGGGGTTGAGCCAGGTGCAATTACAACATTCAAAAGGCATTTGGATAGATATTGCATGTGTAACCCTCTCACCAGGGCTCATATACAAACTCAGCTCACTAGCTAACTCTGCTAACAGCCATGTAACTCAGCAGTGAGAAGATCCCCTTTCATAAAAAATGTGTGTCTAGGGACAGTATGATTCAGCGTTTAACGAAACAGTAACATTGGGAATTCCGATTAAAGGAACCTTGATTTGAGTGAATGCTGTGTAAACACTGTCCATACACAATTATTGGTCAGCAAGAAATAATGGATCGTACACTGTATACATTTATATACATCAATTTCAGCTTTACCAAACAGTGAACAGAAAAAAGAAAATGTAATAATAAAAGGGCCTATTGTAGTTAGACCAGTCTAAGTGTGTATTTGACCATTGGGGCCCATCTCTTCCAAAATCTGGGTATAATTGTTACTCACAGCGCTGAATATTTTTCATCAATCACTGATAGAATTTTCCATCTTGGACTCCATCTCATGAAACACTCCTTCTGATAATGTCTTCCCATTGGATCAAATCCTTCAGGTTTGTCCCCAATCTTCTCATCTCCCACAAAAAGACCACAAACCCAATTACTAGGCATCACAAATCTCTCTCTGACCAGCTCTCTCTAGAACCTTCTTCCAATCCCACCATTCTGATTGGCTGACACAACATTCCTGAGTTGTTTGCCTTGGTGAAAGAGGGAGAATGGCTGGGAGTTATATTTGGAACTCCACTTCTTTGAACAGTCTGATTTAGCTTCCATAGCTAGGGAGTAGAAATGGCTTCCTCCTTCTCTGGCATATCCTTCTGTGAGGAGGTGACAAGTTGCATTCGAGTACAAGTCTTCCTTTATTTTGAACACTCACGCCAATCTGAAACATCCAATGTACTTGGGAAGCTGTCAGAAGTGTGTTTATAATACCACATATGTTAATAAGAAATACTTAGCACTATTTACTCAGTTTAACCAATTGCCTCATTTTAAACTAAGCCATTTTAAGTATGGGAGACGCATAATCCTTAGTGTTTATCTGATTTCAGCAGCTTTCAAGTTTTTCTCCCGCATAATGCAGCTTCTTTTTATGATATGTGCTCTCATCATAAATTCTATCTTTGCTAAGCAGGCAACTCTGTTTCAAGGACAAAGCATATAAACTCACCAATTAGAACAGAAACCAATCAGCCATTTGCTTTAATACTTTTGTAAAGGATTTGTTGGTATTTTCATGCTTCTTCTTCATCCCTTTCCAGCACCTCTGAAACTGTTGATAACTGAGTGAATGTGCTGCCCTTGTGCACAGAAAGGTTTATGATATTCAAGGACATCACAAAGCATGCAATGAATCTCAGAGTGTACAACAGAACATGTTCAGAATTTTAATCTTTCTTTGTTTGTTTCTGTCAAAATGAGCTCAGAATTTTCTTAAATCTTCACGTTTTTGGGATTGAACAAAGAGAATCATGTAAAAGCTGAAATATGTTTAAAGAAGAATGATTCTATATGAAGGGCCTTATAGATGTATATAGAATCATAAAGGATGTTGATAGTTTTTTTAACAAGCATGGTTTTTTTTATAAGCATAGGGAAGTCTAAAACTAGAGGGCATACGTTTAAGGAAAAAGAGGAGAGATATAAAAGGGACTGTTGTGAATTTAATATTTCAATAATATCAGAATCTGATTTAATATCACCAGCATATGTTGTGAAAATTATTAACTTAGTGGTAGCGGTACACTGCAATGCATGATAACATAGAAAAATAAATAAGTAAATCAATTATAGTAAGTATATATGTATATTAAATAGGTAAATTAAAAATAGTGCAAAAACAGAAAAAATAAAAAAGTGAGGTAGTGTTCATGGGTTCAATGTCCATTTAGGAACCGGATGGCAGAGGGGAAGAAGCTGTTCCTGAATTGCTGAGTGTGCGCCTTCAGGCTTCGGTACCTCCTTCCTGATTTTTTTTTTGAGCGTGTTGTACCAGACATTCTGCCATTCTTGTCTGGCACATGGCACGCGGTGCCAGGATTAACCGGGTCACGTTATAAATGTTCCTGACTCGACCCTTGTATCTTTTTTTTTTATGAGGCGGAGTGGCTAGCTTGACACTCAACCCGACACAGATGGAAAACGTGCTCGGGGGTGGCCCGACCTGGATTCGAACTCGGGAACCTTCGCTCCGGAGTCCGGCGCTGATCTCACTGCGCCACCAGCTGACAACTTCCTTCCTGATGGTAACTGTGAAAAGAAGGCATGTCCTGGGTGATGGAGATTCTTAATGATGGATGCCACCTTTCTGAGGTACTGCTCCCTGAAGATGTCTTTGATACCACAGAAGGTAGGATCCATGATGAAGCTAACTAATTTTACAACTTTCTGCAGATGCTTTGAATCCTGTGCAGTAGCCCCCTACACCCCCATCCCTCCAGATAATAATGCAGCCTGTCAGAATGTTCTTAATGGAACATACATTTGAGGAATCTTGAATATATACAGGTTGATTACATCTTCTTGTTTAAATAATTTATTACAGGTTATATGTGTAAATACGTGAATTGCACAGACCATCATGCTACCAGGTGATACATAGGTGCCTCGCTTAAAGTAAACTCAAAGTTAGACCCATATTAGTGGACACCTGTGTCATCTTTTGAATTAATTTAATGTTTTGCGATGAGCAATTTTTAAAACAAGCCCAAAATAGCTATCGACCTGTTGAAGTGCAGCAAACTGTTCCAACCAAAAAAAAATGCAGCAAGAGCAACAGCAAGTAAAAAACGCAGCCCAACATGTGCAGAGACAAAAAGTTAAAAAAAAGTTGTGCAGACATGTTCTTTGGCAGGGAAGACACAATCATGTTGAAAAATAGTCAGAAAATGGAAGAATTTACAGGTTCGTAAAGAATGAGTGGCACATGATAATGATCATTAAGAAACAGTAGAAACAGCTGGCAATGAAGGAAAGATTAACATGTTTGATTCCACAATAGATAACTGGAATATGGACTGTATACTGAGCTAATTCAACAGTACTTTGAAGCAATTGAAATAACCAATGAGAAATGAGTAACAATTTTACTGAGTTGATTGGGTTTAGAGGAATACAGTTTGCTTCGAAGTTTTACTTCTCCAACCAAACCAGAAGGTATGCGTTTTACTGATATTGTAAAAGTCATGCAAGAACACTTAGAACCAAAGCTATTCTTGACTGCAGAGCAATTTGTTTCATAAGCTGAATCAAAAAGAAGGGGAGTCCATTTCAATGAGCATGGCTGAACTGAAGAGATTTTCAGTTTGGCAATGGACTTCAGCTTTCTCTGCGAGATTGTTTAGTTTATAGAAACCTGCAAGAAAACATTCAAAAATGACTCCTAGCTGAAGCACAACTTAAAGTTAAAAGAACAGTTGAAACCACTGTTTCAATGGAAACCACAGAAAGAGACACAATTGAATTGGAGTCAGGAATGAAAGTGAGCCTGAACAAAATTGAAGTATCTAAGCAGAAACTGTCCTGTCCAAACAAATTGTGTTACCATTGCAATAGAAGCTTGTATTCACCAAACAAATGCAGGTTTCAAGGTGAAACTTGCAAAAAATGCAATAAAGTGGGACACATACCAAGAGCATCTTGCACAGACAATAGTAAAAGGGCAGCTCTGGGAGAAATATCTAAAAAGTCAAGTTGCAGTTCCAAAAGGAACACTGATCTGTATGCTGTTGATGAAAAATCTGATAATGATGAGGGTGACACAGGATTGGCTAGCTTTGAAAATGACATTTACAATGAGTAAACTAGCAATAGACAAGTAATATGGTGTACACCAGAAGTGAATGTCAAATTAATTAAAATGGAATTAGAGACTGGATTGGCTGTTTCAGTCATTTCACAAAACGAGTTTTAATAGCATTTCTAAGATCTTAAACTGAAGCCTACAGATATCCAACTAAGAACTTATGCTGGAGAAAAGATAACTCCTGTGGGAAGGACGTTCTTAACAGTGAAATACAACAACCAACAAGTCACATTGAGCTTGTACATGGTAAAAACAGAAGAGCCAGCATTATGGAGATATGAGTGGTTAAAACAATTACAACTTGATTAGAGATCCATCCATCATTTGCATGCCACATCCTCTGCGTTGAAGCCATCTAAAAGTGAATGAAGATGATTCCACAACTGTCTCCATCCCAAAAACTATGAACTCGTGCCCCACATAGGAAAAACAGGCATTGCTGCCAACCCCTGTGCCTCTGGTTGGAAAGCATATTGGACCAATGAAGGACCATACTGTTCAGAGGAAATGTGAAAGTGACAAAAGCAGTGGTCCCACTACAACAGTTTTTGTTGGCAGCATATCTGAGAAAGCTTCTGGCATGTTAATTATGCAGTTACTTGCAAAAAGTAGCTTGGTTTTAAGCTGGAAGAGAGTTCAAGGTGCTTCCGGAAAGGCGCAAGTGTTCGGCTTTTGTGAGTATAAAGAACCAGAATCTGCTCTGCATGCATTAAGGTTATTGCATGATATTCAAATAAGAGACAGAAGAGCTGCTTGTGAAAGTAGATGCAAACTTGGATGAATGGAAGGGTAAAAAGAAAGGAGTCAATGGAGTTATGAAAGCAGAGTACTTGTCAGATGATAGTGTGAATGAGAAACCAAGGAGTTCTTAGCTAAACAGAGAGGAGCATTATGTATTTAATATTTTAATCATTTAAGTAATCCTGTATATACAATATATTGGTTAATTAAGCATTCTTGTTCGCGGTCTTTTGGTGGGAGATGAGGAGAAGAGAAGATTGGATCGAATCCTACGGGTGTCTCCCCAACGGGAAGATGCTATTGCAAGGAGTGCTTCATGAGATGAAGGAGTCCAAGGTGGGATACTCTACGGTGATTGGTGAGAAGAATTCAGTGCTGTGAGTAATGATTATACCCAGATTTTGGAAGAGATGAGCTCCAACAGTCAAATGCACATTTAGACTGGTCTAACTGTAACGGGCCCTTTAATTTTCTTTTTCCTATTAACTGTTTGGTAAAGCTGAAATTGATAAATATACAATGTGCAATGTATGCAATGTACGATCTGTTATTTCTTGGTGACTGACGATTGTGTATGGGCAGTATTTACGCAGCATTCATTCAAATCAAAGTTCCTTTAATCGGAATTCCCAATGTTGCTGTTTGGTTGAACACAGAATCATACTGACCCTACATTGTTTATTAAAAGGTGACCTTCTCACTGCTGAATTACGAGGCTGTTAACAGAGTTAGCTTATGAGATGAGTTTGTATACGAGTCCTGGTGATGGGTTATTCATGTATCTATCCAAGTGCCTTTTGAATATTGTAACTGCACCTGGCTCAACCCCTTCCTTTAGCAGGTCATTCCATTCCCTTAACAAAAGCTGGACATGTGTGTTTTATGATAAATGCTCAGTGTGCTCCAATGTGGTGCTTTTGTCTAACTCATGTTCCCCCTACCTTGAATACCTAACAGTCAAATACCATCCGTTCTATTTACCCAGGGAGTTCTCCTGCATAATCCTGACAGCAGATTACATACCACTGGCAGCAGACTACAGTGAAGCACTTGAGATACTGCATGATGCCGTCTTCAAACAAGAAATAGATCATCCTGATGCATTTCAAATCATAGTTGGGATCTTCAGCAAGGCTTGTTTGAAGAAAACTCTGCCCAATTACCATCAGCAAATAACCTGGAGCACCAGGTATCCCAACACACTAGAACACTGTTATACTAAGATAAGGAAGGTTTACTGTCCCATGCCCAGACCGCAGTTTGGAAAAATCGGATCACTTGGCTGTTCTTCTCCTACCTGCATTCAGGCAGAGGCTAAAGAGCAATCCCCCAGAGATAAGGTCAACAAAGATGTGGTTCTCTGCTATTTATCTGTAGAGAGAGTTTTCAACCATCATCCTGCTGATTGTGTACATTCATATGCAGGCCAATGTCAGACAGGCACTGGAGGAGCTGAAAAACGTAATTAGTAGGCACAAAACCACGCACTCTGATGCCTTCCCTATCATTGTAGGCCAGCTTTAAGAAGCCCCTGAACAACTCTGTGGAACCAGGGGAGGCGACATACTTGATCACTGTTATAGCTCCAAGGACACTTACCGTGCCATCTTTGGAAAGTCCTCCCAGCATATAGGCAGCACCAATGTGGAGGACCAAGAAAGTACGGTCAAAGCAGGGCTTACAGAACTGCATGGAGTCAGTGGATTGGAATTGATTGTGGACTTAAGGGAGCCAAGGGAACACACACCAGTCCTCATCGAGGGCTAAAAAGTGGAATGGTTTATCAGTTTCAAGCTCCTTGGTGCCATCATCTTTGAGGATCTATCCTGGGCTCAACATATTGATGCCATTACAAAGGAGACGTGACAGCAGCAGTATTCCATTAGGAGTTGGATGAGACTTAGTATGAAACTGGATATATGCAAATTTTACAGACGTATAGAAGGTGGCTTCTCTGACTGGAAGTCTGTGACTAGTGGTGTGCTGAATGGTTCAGTGCTGGGTCCGTTGTTGTCTGTCAGCTATATAAATGATCTGAATGATAATGTGATTAAAGGATCAGCAAACCTGCAGATGACAATAAGGTTGGAGACGAAGTGTACAGAGAGGAAGACAATTGAAACTTGCAGTGGGATCTGGACGAGCTGGAAAAATGAGTTGAAAAGTGGCAGACAAATGTGAGGTGTTGCACTTTGTGAGGACCTGCCGGGGTGGGGCTTATAAGAGCCATAATCTATTGAGGAATGTAGTAGGAGGATCTTGGAATACTGAGCCATAATTCATTGAGACTGGCATCGCAGGAGAATAGAGTCAGAAAGAAGCTTCTCACAAGTTGCCTTTCATAAATCAATGCATGGAGTACAGGACTTGGGATGTTACGTTAAAATTGTATAAGACATTGGTGAGGCCGAATGTGGAGTACAGGTGTCCCCCGCTTTTCAAACGTTCACTTTACGAAACGTCACTGTTACGAAAGACCTACATTAGTACCCTGTTTTCACTGTTACGAAGAAAGGCAGCGCGCGATAAAAAATCAGTGCATGAAAAAAATCAGCGCACGATAAAAGGCAGCGCGCCCCAAGCAGCCACTCTGCCCCGAATTCGGAACGGCATTGCTGAAACACGTTGCATTGAGCAGCCGTTAGCAAGATGAGTTCTAAGGTGTCGGAAAAGCCTGAAAGAGTAAGGGTGTTACACTTAGCGTAAAACTATACATAATTAAGCGTTTCAGTCGTGGTGAACGAAGTAAGGACAAAGTGAGTTTGGCTTGTGGAAGCTGACAAAGATGATGTTGAAGAGGTTTTGGCATCCCATGACCAAGAACTGATAGAGGAATAGCTGATGCAATTGGAAGAGGAAAGGATAACAATCGAAACCGAATGCAGAAAGTGAAGCAACTGCGTGAGAATTTCGCTGCAATGATAAAGTACGACTTTAATCTTGAAAGGGTACGTAGGTTTAGGGGATATTTGCAGGATGGTTTGAGTGCTTACGAACAACCGTTATGTTAGAAAAATGTGCGAGGCTCAGCAGTCAAGCAAGCCTTCCACATCAGCCACAGCAGACGTGATGCAATCGGAAATCGGCACTGATCTGGGCTGACAATTACGTGTCGGCAGCACCTAATTAATTAGCTTGTTTATTTTGGCTTTTTTCTTAACGCTGTGCTGTGTGCCTCCCGGCTACTTCTGCGTTCTTCGAGGCAATGTATCGGGTCGGCGGCCCGGAGGGTGAGGACCACTGCACCACCCAGCCTGCGACGACTCAGTCTAACACACCATCATCAGTGTGCTCGGCGCTGTTTTCCCAATTCCAGTAAGTGATACTACACTGTACATACATTGTTTCTACTTTATATAGGCTGTGCATTTTTACGAGTTATTTGGTAGATTTGGCAGCTTCATGGTTTAAAGGTTACTGGAGAGCGCGTTTATGCCTGCAGCGCTTGCGTGAGATTTTCTGCCAAGAGCGCTCGCGTGAGATTTTTGGTATGGAGATCTGTTCAGGTAATCGTTGTAGAGAAGTATTTCTACTTTATATAGGCTGTGTATTTATCATATCATTCCTGCTTTTACTACAAGTTACTGTTATTTTCGGTTTTATGTGTTATTTGGCATGATTTGGTAGGTTATTTTTGGGTCTGCAAACGCTCACAAAATTTTCCCATATGAATAAATGGTAATTGCTTCTTCACTTTACGACATTTCGGCTTACGAACCGTTTCAGAGGAACGCTCTACCTTTGGATGGCGGGGGAAACTTGTATTGTGTGCAGCTTTAGTCACCCACCTACAGAAGCTTACATGGTAAGTTGTTCCAGAGGTTAGGGCATACAAGATTCAAGATCTGTTGGAAAACTGGATCCAAAATTCCTTGGTGATCGGACTCAGATGATAATGGGTGAGGGATGATTTTTTGACTTGATGTCTGTAACCAATCATACGTTGTCGTGATCAGTAATGGGGCTATTGCGATTTACCATATATCTAAATGACATTACAGTCAGAAAGTGTTTTTAGAACATTGGCCTTTATAAATCAGGGCACTGGGTACAGGGGTTAGAATGCGAGGTTGTAATTGTCCAAGACATTTGTGAGGCTGAATTTGGAGTTCTGTTCCCTTACCTACAGATCACATTAATAAATTTGCAAGAGTACAAAAAACAATCTGTACTTGAGGACCTGAGTAATAGGGAAAGGTTGAATATGTTAGCACTTTATTCCCTGGAGGCTTGGAGAATGAGGGGGGATTTAATAGAGGTATACAAAATTATATGCAAGTCTACAAGATGGCGGTATGCATTGACACGGCAGCCACTCTGGCTTCAACCAAGTGAATTTCTTGTCCTGTTTTTCCTTTCTATGACCAAAAAACACTGCTGAATATTAAGCACATTGAAATCTGCAAGAGTACCTTGCTAGCGAGTGGAATAATAAAGGTGCAGCGCTGTTACGGACTAAAGCACCGAGCGGGCTCTCACTCCACACTGCGGCCTACTACAACTATGTGGGGAAACAGCCATTGGAAGTCGTGCACTCAAGCTCAGAAGCACGGTTGGCATGCTAGTATTAAAGTGAGACTTAAAGCAGATCATTGCAGAACCGCGCTCTCGTCAATTCTACTCACTAAAATCCAATCAGTGGTAAATAATCTGCGTCAGAGCCAGCGAAGGATGAGGGACTGTTGTTCTCTTGTCGCAACAGAAATGTGCCTTCGAGACAGCATTCCAGACTTGACCATCCAGCTCGAAGGCCTAATCTCCTTTTTGGGCGGACAGAAATACTTTGACTTCTGGCAAGATCTGTGGAGGAGATCTGTGTGCCTGCATCAATAAGAAATGGTGCATGGATGCCTCAGTACTAATGGCCTCACTGCTCTTCACAGACAGAGTTTTTAAAAGGTGGTGAAATGCAGGCTCTTCTACTAACTAAAGGTTCACTGCCATTGTGATTAGGTACATCCTCCCCCTGTACTAGTTGAGGAAGCACTGCAGGAGCTCTACAGTGCCATCTGAAACCTCAAAGCAAAGCCACTCACGCTGATGATGTCTTTATTGTTGCTGGTGACTTCAATCATGACAAGTCAAAAACAGTCCTGCCAAAATTCTACCACCCTGTCAGCTTCACAATCAGAGGAGAGAATATATTAGACCTGGCTTATACTAACAAGGCTATTTGCCTCCCTTACCACTGCTACTCTGGCCACATATCCATTTTGCTAATTCCTGCAGCCAGACCAGTGGTTAAATGAGGGAGATCAGGACCTGCTCAGAAGGTGCCACCTCAGCGCTGCAGGATTGCTTCGAAAATACGCACTGGAGCATATTCAGGGATGTGGCTGTGTACAATCAACATTTATCGGCATGTGGGGTCTGTGACTGGCTACATAGGCAAGGGCACTGAGGACGTTACCGTGATTAAACACTACATTGCCAGGGCAAACTAGAAACCATGACTGACTGCAAAGGTTCATGCCTTGCTTAGGGATCCGGACACTGCCTTCACATCGAGGGACAGGATGACTCTAAGTTCAGCAAGAGCTGCACTCTCCTGTTCTATCGGGAAAGCAAAATATGTGTACCCACAGAAAATCCACAGAACCTTTGTGACACCAGGGACACGTGCCGCCTGAGACAAGGTCTACAAACCATATACAATTACAAGCCCGCTTTGCTTGTCAAAGACAGTGACGCCTCCCTTCCTGATAGGCTTTCAATGCGCGATTTCACCCATTGAATGATGGGACATTGAGCAAAGCCCCCTCTTTTCCTGAGGGGCAGGCACCCTGTCTGCCCGTAGCCAGTGCGAGGAGGACCCTATCCAGGGCGAATCCACACCAAGCTGCAGGGCCGGACAACATACCTGGGTCAGATGCTGAGTTACAGTGTGGCCCAGGTCTTAACGGATATCTTTAATATCTCTCTGAAACAGTCCACTCTCATTGCAGGCTTCAAGGTAGCCACCATCATTGCGGTGTCCAAGAGAGTATCGGCAACTGACCTGAATGAATACTGCCCAGTGGCACTGACTTTAACAATCAAGAAGTACGTTGAGTGGCTGATGAATCATATACAATCCAACATTCCAGCTACATTGGACCCTCACCATTTCACGAACTACTCCAATTGGTCCACTGATGGTGCCATTTCCTCTGCCCTCAGCTCCATCCTATTCTACCTAGAAAGTGATACCTTGTACACCATGATGTTGTTCATCAGCTCAGTATTTAACACAATTACCCCTCAGAAGCTGGTAGGTAAACTGTCCTCATTGTGATTCAAAGCCCCTCTCTGTAATGGGATCTTGAACTTCTTGATGGGAATGCCCCAGTCAGTCTGAATTGGCTGCAACATAGCAAGCTTCATCATAGTGAGCACAGGTGTCTCCCCAGAGTTGTGTGCTCAGTGCACTGCTGTTCACTCTGCTGACTCACGACCACACTGCCAGATTCAGCTCAAACCACATCATTAAGTTCGCGGATGTTGGGCTCAACACAGTGGTGTGCCATCATCAGCAGCAACGATGAGTTGGCATACAGAGAAGAGATGGAGAGGCTTGTCTCAAGAATAACGAAAATAACAACTTGAATTTCAATGTGGACAAGAGATGATTGTGAACTTCAGAAAGGCACATGACAACCTCTCTCCATTGCACTTCAATGGCTCTGCCATGGGAAGAGAGAAGAGCACAGATATCCTTTGTATGCACATAATGGATGATCTACCCTGGATCCACAACACCTTCTCACCAGTCAAAAAGGCACAGCAGCATCTACACTTTTTGAGGAGATTAAGGTGTGCAAGGCTCCCATTCTAACAATTTTCTACAGCAGTACCACTGAGAGTGTCCTGTCTGTCTGTATGATTGTGTAGTACAGAAGCTGCAAGTCAACAGTCTGCAAGATCATACGGAAGACAGTAAGATCACTGAGAGTATCACTAGAGTCTCCCTTCCCCCCATTTGTGACGTTTACCAGAAGCATTGCAGGCAAGTGGGGCCAAAGCGTTGTTGAGGAATCCTGCCACCCAGCCCACAATCTCTTTGTCCCACTATAATCAGAAAGGAGGTAGAGAAGTATCAGGACTAGACGACCAGACTGTGTAACAGCTTCTCCCCTCAGGCTTTGAGACTAATAAATATCCTGCCACTACCAAGGTCGCATCTCTAGGACAACAAACTATTTACTGTACTGTTTCCTCTTTACTGTTTACCTGTGCTGTGCTTCACTAGATGCATCTTGAATTATATTTTCTTAACTTATTTATAGTATAATATTTTAGCTTACGTGTTGTGTGTGATAAACTGTATGTTGTGCAAGTGCACCATGATCCGGAGGAACATTATTTCATTTGGTTGTATATATGTACAGTCAGATGACAATAAACTTGAACTTAAAGATATAGATAGGGTAAATGGAAGCAGGCTTTTACACTGAGTGTACAAATAGAAGTCATGGGTTAAGGGTGAAAGGTGAAATGTTTACAGGATCATGAGGAGAAACTTCTCTCAGAGGGCGGTAAGAGTGTGGGACGAGCTGCCAGCGCAAGCAGTTGATGTGCGTTTGATTCCCACATTTAAGATAAATTTCTTCATATATATGGCAGAATAAAAATCCTAGATTGAGTAAAAAATACCTACAGAAATCAAAAAAGGGTGGTGGTTTAGCATTGCCAAATTTTAGATTTTATTATTGGGCAATTAATATCCAATATTTAATGTTTTGGACGCAAGATTGGGAAGAAATTCATTGTCCACGATGGGTGAACCTTGAGGATGAGTCTGTGCAGGGGTGTTCATTAGCTTCTATTTTAGGAGCTTTGCTCCCCTTTGTGTTAATCCAATAATTAAACATACAATACGAATATGGTTTCAATTTCACAAATTTTTTGGATTGAACAAATTTATTTTACCTAGTCCTATTATATCTGACTTTTTCTTTCATCCTTCTAGAATTGATTAAGTTTTTTCCTTATGGAAAACGAGGGGAATAGCATGCTTTTGTAATTTATCCATGGATAATTGTTTCATGTCGTTTGAACAATTATCTAATAAATATAAGTTACCTAGTTCACATTTTTTTTTCAGATATCTGCAGATTAAAGTTTTTTGAATGTTATTTCACCTAATTTTCCAATATTTCATCCAACTAATATTACAGAAAAAATTTTAGGTTTAAATCCCTATCAGAAGCGCTTAATAGCAGTTTTGTATGATTTAATTACGAAAATACATCTAGGTACATCTGATAAAATAAAAAATGAATGGGAAAGAGAACTTCAGGTATCTTTACCTATAGAGAAATGGGAGAAAACTCTTCAATTAGTTGATACTTCATCAATGTGTGCTAGACATGCACCGATACAATTTAAAATAGTCCATAGGGCTCATATGTCTGAGGATAAATTAGCTCGTTTTTACCGACATATAAATCCTGTGTGTGACAGATGTAACTGAGGTGGCCTCTCTGACACATATCTTTTGGTCTTGCCCTCTTTTAGGTAAATATTGGAAAGATATTTTTGATATTATTTCAACAGTTTTGCGTATTAATTTAAAACCTCACCCTATTACTGCAATTTTTGGATTACCAGTGACAGATGTTGGTCACTTATCCTTTTCAGCTTGCTGTTTGATTGCATTTGTTACACTAATAACTAAAAGATCCATCTTACTTAAATGGAAAGATTCGGATCCTCCTACTACTTTTCAATGGTTTTCTCAAACTATATTATGTTTACTATATTATGTTTAAACTTGGGAAAAATTAGGTGTGGTATGGTTGATTCTTCAGTTAAATTTGAAGAAACCTGGAGACCATTTATTCAATATTTTCATATAATGTAAGCTGTTCCTTACAGAACCCTTTTTAAAAAAATGCTCTATGTTTATCTATGGAGGACCAGAGTTAATGACAAATAATGTTCTTATCTGAGGGAAAAGGACATCCCAGTCCTTGTTTTGTCTTTTTTTAGTTTATGGGGTTCTTTATAAAACTCTTTTTTCATGTTCAATTACTCAGAGATTGGGTGGCTTGAATTATACATTTTACTCAAATTATGTTTGTATATGTTAACCATTATCAATGCTACACCAATCTCTTTGTATCATTAGTATTGTTGTGTATATTAATCTGAAATTAATAAAAAGATTGAAAAAGAAAGAAAGATAAATTTGGATAGGAAAGGGTATGGAGGTCTATGGTCTGGGGGAGGTCAAAGGGACTAAGCAGATTAATAGTTCAGCATGCAATTGATGGGCAGAGGAGCCTGATTCTATTCTGTCATGTTCCTTAACTATGTACCATGGAGAACATTCTAACGGGTTGCATCACTGCCTGGCATGGAGTGTGCCACTGCACAGGATCAAAAACAGCTCAGAAAATTATAAACTCAGACAGCTCCACCATTGACTTCCCCAGCATCAAGGACTTCTTCAAAAGTTGATGTCTCAAAAAAAGGCAGCATCCATTTTTAAGGACCACCATCGCCCTCTTCTCATGCCTTCTTCTCATTACTACCACGAGGAAGGCAGAAGCCTGAAGACACACACCCAGATCTTTAGGTGCAGACGTTTCCTCTCTGCCATCAGAGTTCTGAATGGTCAATGAACCCTATCTTGGCTTTTTCCCCTCTATTTTTGCATGACTTATTTGTAATTAACTTCTTATTGTAATTTAGAATTTTTTTCTTTTTGTATTGCAATGTACTGCTGCCACAAAACGATTTCATGACATATGCCAGTGACATCAAAACTAATTCTGAACATCTTCAATATGAATAAATAAGTGACCATTCCCAGGAGAAATTCCATCTCATTGTTGCAAAAGTAACATTTCAGGGAAATGACTAATATTGCAAGTGTAACCCTTAGTGGAAAATGCCCAATTGAGCTACTATGGGTTGTTTTAAAGATATTGTACTCGGAGGCCAGAGCAAAGTCAAGATGGGGCTAAATGGAGATTCCTTTGCTTGCACCTTCAGAAACAGCTCCATTTCTATCTTTGGTATCTTTCTTTTTTTAAAAAAAACCTATTTCAAAGCTCTTCTGAAGACCCTGACCTGGAGTTACACTCTGACTTTGGTTCTTTGCGAGAATGGGACCTACTCTCAGGGCTTCATGGCTGACTGCTTTTTGATATCCCAAGGATGCAGCCTGAAAGACTAGCATGCCTTAGGGTGCTGGATATGAGTGAGAGAGACACAGAGACACAGAGACTGTGGCATGTTGAATGACCAGGTGAAAAAGTAGCCTTTGGGGTACTGCAAGCCTGTGTTTATTGAGTGCTCGGTGGAGGGCGCTGATGCTATTTTGCTGGTGGGGGAGGGCCTGGTTGGTGCCTAGCTGCTGCTTGTGCGTGGGAGGGGTGGGGGTGCTTTGGGGTTCTAACGTTTAACTGTCATTCATTCTTTGGGGCACTCTTCTGTTTTCATGGATGTTTGCAAAGAAAAGAAATAAAAATTCATATTGTATGCATTTCTCTGACATTAAATGTACCTATTGAACCTACCTATTGAATTACTGGAGGATCAGAAATGACTTGGAAAAGTTGTTATCACACTTTTCTCCAGGAAAGGAACCTAAATAACTGAATAATAAATTGAATTCTATGCTGTAAGCTTTGTAGCCTGGCTATCTTCTTTAGTTTCCTCCCTGAAGTTCAGCATCATTTGGACCTATGAGCTACTATGGGTTGTTTTAAATATATTGGAGTCAACACATAAATACAATTTATCATTGTTACAATAAAAGATGTACCTTGGAGAATTCTCCATCAACATTCTGTACAGGAAGATACAAGTATTTTCACTGGATGTGCTTTTTGCAGAGAACGTAGAGAAAATCTTCTACCTCACATTAAACATGACAAATGCATATCAATGCTTAGCCCTTAAACTGGAACATTCTTGTTATTATTGAGAACTAATGGATCAAGAAATATTGATCCCTGACAAGGTATTTTACCAACTTGGAAAGCTGAAATTATTTTTTGAATGCAAACAGAAGATCATTTTTGATCGTTGCCATATCAACCAAAGAGAATTGATAAGTAGAAGCTCCATTTGCAATGTACTACATGTAACTTGGCAATGTTAATATGAGGTAATTATATGCCTTAACTACCATGACCGTAATGGCGAATGAATATATCCAGTGGGATGTAATCATGCAAATTCAGCATCTTAACTGCATGAAATGTCTACACTGGCCCTTGATAATGAGGTTCTTTCCTCTCAACCAAAGACAACTACAGCTGAATGGCATGCAAATATCACCAGAGTGTAGGAATTATAAGCAGAATAATGATTATTAAACAAGAAATAATGGGGATAAGGCTTATTTCTTCTAACCAAGTATGCATAAGTATAACAATGTGGATTAAAAGTAATTGGCATTGTCTAAATGACCATGCAAAGGATTAGAATAATAGAATCATGAAAACAGGCCCTTCAGCCCACCAAATTCATGCTAACAATTATGCACACATAAAAACTGGACTTATACTCATCCCATTTTATCTACCCTGAATCCCCTCATTCCCCACCAGATTCTACTGAAATACTAGGGACTCAATGACCAATTAACCTGCCAACCCACATATGTCTTTGGGATGAGACAGGTCATGTGGAGGAAATCCACTTGATCACAAGGAGGATGAATAAATACCTCATGATTAACAATAGTTATGCCAAAACCAGTTAAAACAAAAGATTGTATGTATTTTATTTCCTTTTTATTTGATGTATGGAAATGTTGTATCATACAGAAATGTCATCCAAAAAAAAATAATCACCTGAGCCCTCAATGGACAAAATTTGACCCTAAAGACATTTAATATTGTTACAGATCAGAAATTGTACTCAAAACATCACAGCACAACAAGTAACATCTGTTTTAAGATGGCACAGGTGAATCTCAGCGACTTCTGGTGGCTAATGAAACAAGGAAAGCAACTAAATATTTGCTAATCACTCTTCTTCTGGTGAACAGTCATAGCAAATGTTAGACTGTAACTTCCCTTTGGACTTGGAGGCAATTCTATGTGGCAGAACTGAGCTGAGGTGAGGTGAGCTAACAGGTCCGTCATCGAGAGCCAGGAGGACCCAAGGTTCAATTGATTTAAGCATGGGCCAATTTAAGTGACTGAACCCGATGTTTGGATGACAATTTAGGTGCCAGGCCAGATTGAAAAGGTTAGGGTATCGGAGCCCAAGGTGAAGGGTTGAGCTAAGGGTCTGTGCACGGACTCTGTGGAGTTACTTCTATTCAGAAAAAACGATTTGTTTGCATTTGTTGTTGTTCATGATTTGTTTTTTTTTCCCCTCTGCACATTGTGTTTTCGACAGTCTTTTTTCATGGGTTCTTTTGTGTTTCTTTGTTTCATGGCTGCCTTTTAGAAGACAAGTCAAGTTTGTATAATGTATAAATACTTTGATAAAAATAATGTACTTTGAGCTTTGAATCAGAGTTGGTGGTTTTATGTCTTAATCTCAACAGAAGTATAAAGCTTAGAGAGTACAGTAAACCTTTCATGCTTACTTATTTTAAAAATATAAATAATGCTTTTGCATGTTATTTGTATGCTTCAACTTCCTTCCAACATTCTTGAAAATTAGCAGCCAAACTACAGAATATATCTTTTATCTTACCTTCCTCAGGACTATTGAATGGAGAATAATCATTTACACTGAAATAGGGTTATTTTGACAGTACTTTCAATGGCAGTAAAAAAAAAGACCAACTTTCAACTGTAGAAAGTCTATATAATTTTATTCTGAATTTAAATAAAATTGATTGTGACCATTGTTTCTTGCTGACATATCTTACTTTACATCTTCCAACAGCTGGAAGTGTGCCGATTAAAGCTTGGAAAAGCAAAGTAAAAGCTGGACAGAATTCCTGGTGATATTCATTTTGTAATGAGTCCTTTGCAATGTGAAACTCTGACAGTATGTTTGACTTGTGCAGCAGACTGGGGTGCCTTTATTTTCCATCATTTTCCATTAGGCTGATGTGTTTTGAATTGATTTTTTTATATTCTGGAGTGATTCTGAAGTGTGTTCACTCTCAGTCCACGGGGAGAGCAGCAAGTCTGTCAAGGGTCTAAAGGTTTATTTTTTCCTAGTCTGGCTTCTTTATCAGCTTTTCATGCCCAAAACAGGAGAGCATAATAAAGCGTTCACCTCACGTCAAGTTCAAAACAGCACTGGGCTGATTGTGCTGTCAGCCATACAAAACTAAATTAAGTCCCAGACTTCCATCCCTGCTCAGTAATTGCTGGATTAGAGATCTCCAAGCCATGGATATGAGAACTGCCAGAAAGTCCATTCATCTTAACCTGCAGAGGTTCTTTTCAATTGGCTGAAGAAATTTAGCACCTGCATATTACGGGCCTGCTATGTTTCTGCTGAATATTCTGAGCTTGCTACTGGATGTTGGTATCAAAATGAGTGGCAACACTTCCGGGCTGCCTCAGTACATCCCAGGATGTGTTGGTTAGAGTCATAGTGTCATAGAGTAGTGCAGCACAGAACCAGTCACTTGAGCCCATCTAGTCCATTCCAAAACCATTTAAGTTGCCCTCTCTCATCGATCTGCACTGGGACCATAGCCCTCCAGACCCCTGCTATCCACATACATATCCAAACTTGGCTTATATGTTGAAATTGACCTCCCGTGTACCACTTGTTCCACACACTTACGACACTGAGTGAAGAAGTGATTCCTCATGTTCTTCCTAAACTTTTCACCTTTCACCTATAACCCATGATCTCTGGTTATAGTCCTATCCAACCTCAGTGGAAAAAACCTGCTTGGATTTACCCTATCTAGACTCCTTAGAACGTTCTATTCTTCTCTCAAATCTAGTCCTAAGCTATTCAATCTTTCTATATAAATCAGGTCCTACAGAGCCAGTAACATCCTTGTAAATTTTCAATCTTATTTACATCTTTCCTGCAGGAAAGTGACAAAAGTTGCACACTATATTCCAAATTAGGCCTCAACAACATCTAATACAATTTCCACATAACATCCCATCTCCTGTACTCAATACTTTGATTTATGAACACCAATGTGTCTAAAGCTTGTTTAATGACTCTATCTACCTGTGATGCTACATTCAATGAATTATGGACCTGTATCCCAGATCAGTTTGTTCTACCACATTCCTCAGTGCCCTGCCTTTCAATATGTAAGACCTACCTGGGTTGATCCTACTGAAGTACAACACCTTGCACTTGTCTGCAGTAAATTCCATCTGCCATTTTTCAGCCCACTTATCCAGCTGATCCAGATCCCTCTGCAAGCCATGATAACCTTCCTCACTGTCCACTACACCCCCAATCTTTATGTCATCTGCAAAATTGCTCATCCAGTTAACCACATTATCATCCAAATCATTGATATAGATGACAAACAATAATGGACCCAGCACCAATCCCTGCAACGCTCCACTAGTCACAGGCCTCCAGTCAGCGAAGCATCCTTCTACTACCACTTTGACTTCTCCCACAAAGCCAACATCTAATCCAATTTACTACCCCATCTTGAATGCCAAGTGATTGAGCCTTCTTGACCAACCTTCCATGCGGGACTTAGTCAAATGCCTTGTTAAAGTTGATGTAGACAAGATCCACTGCCTTGCCTTCATCCTGGTAACTTTCTTGAAAAACTCTACAAGATTGGTTAGACACGACCTATCATGCACAAAGTCATGCTGACTATCCATAATCGGCCCATGTCCATCCAAATGCTTACGTATATATCTGGTTCCTTAGAATACCTTCCAATAACTTTCCTGCAATTGACGTCAGACTCACCGGCCTACAAATTCCTGGTTTATGTTTAGAGCCTTTCTGAAAGAGTGGAACAATATTCTCTATCCTCCAAACCTCTGGTACTTCTGTTGCTGAGGATAATTTAAATGCTAGGACACCAGCAATTTCTGCATTTGCCTCCCATAGGGTCCAAGGGTACACCTTGTCAGGCCCTGGGGATTTATCCATCCTGATTTGCCTCAGGACAGCAAACGCTTCCTCCTCTGTAATCTGTAAAGTTGATGCTGTATGAAGTTGATGCAGCTTTGAAGCAGCTCATCTGTTCTTACCCGCCTATACCTGCTTTGCACTTCCTTTTTTTTTAAACTAGGGCCTCAAAGTCTTGTGAAAACCATAAGATAAGATATAGGAGCAGAATTAGGCTATTTGGCCCATTGTGTATGCTCTGCCAAGGTTCCCAACACTTGTTATTTTTACCCTTTATTCTGACAGGCACATACAAGCTGTGGACTCTCAAAATTTCATTTTTGAAGGTCTTCCACCTACCAAATACACCTTTGCCAGTAAACAGCCTGTCCCAATCGACACTTGCCGGATCCTTTCTGATACCATCAAAATTGGCCTTTCTCTACTTTAGAATCTCAACCTGCGGATCAGACCAACTGTAGCTTGAAACTAATAGCATTGTGTTCACCAGATGCAAAGTGTTCAACTACGCCAACTTCTGTCATGTGCTAGTCTCATTCCATAGTAGAAAATCAAATATTGTTTAAGCCAATGACACATTTCACTGCATGTTTTGATGTGCATGTAATTAATCAATAAATTTGAACCTGAATCTCTTAAGCTACCCACTTTCTCATTCCATCAGGCACCTTCAGTCCTGTCTGTTGACCTGCCCTATCTCCATCAAGAAGACAGCATCATCTATCACAAAGGACCCTCACTGTCTAGGACATGCTCCTTCCTCATTACTACCATTGGGAGAATGTACAAGAGCCAAAAGACCAATATTTAACTTTTCAGAAAGAGCTCCTTTCCCAGTACCATCGGATTTTGAATCAGTTCATGAACTCATGAATGCTAACTTATCAGTCATTATTTTTATACAATTTATTTATTTTGTCATTTATAGTAATTTTATGTCTCTGAACTGTACTGCTGCTGCAAAATAACAAGTTTCATGCCATCTAAATCAGTGATAATAAATCTGATTCTGAATCCAAAGAGCCTGTGTTCCTCACACTGGCCTCATCAGAACCCACAGAATGAGAGAAGCCATCCTCAATCCGAAAGGAAGATCTGAGAGGCAGAGGGAGCAGGAGGAGTGGGCCGCAAGCTTATCTCCATCTTCTAATGGGTGCCAACTCTATTTGGTTTGGTCATGGCAAGGATCTGAAGTGAATATCGACTTTAACCCTTTCCCGTACTATGCAGAGCCACATTTTTCCGAGTGTCTAATATAGTAGCCACAATCTGCAGAGATAGATCTGTAAAAAGGAAACTCATTTAATTAAAGTGGTTGCCTTGTTGTCAATGCAGCATTTCTAATTCTGGATGAGGTGCATTTGTTTTGGGTACCACCTATAATTTAAACCATTGGTGTCACCTTTCTCTGTGTCTAAAAATTCAGAAAGACTGATAGTCTGATATGCAGGTTACACAGTACAAACTTTCCTCTTCAGTTTTCTCAACTATTGGCTTCACCTGTCAAACTAACAGTGGCAACCCTCATATATCACCAGCTGTCAACACTTGCACCGATCTGCATCTAATTGCCAGGTGTGGCATCAGGTTGGTTTTGATGCCTGTGGATGAGAGGCTTTTGACAGACATTTGCTATGTGCCACTGCATAGCAAAATCTACTGGTAAATATATGAAAGGTTCCTGTGTGCACTCCTAAGTTTCATATATAATCCACAATTGAGCAAGTGGTTCCTTCTGCAGCTCATGCAAAGTGCTCCTCACCCCTTGTGACTCAAATCAATTAACTTCGCTTCAAGTAGACCTTATCCTAATTAGAAATTTCAAGGTTGTGATAGATGCCAAAATATGAGCTACTGATTCTGTATCATTTTGATGATATTTTGCCACACTAGAAGCTTATTTTTCTGGCATGAGACTGTACTGTTTGATCACTATGTGTCATGTTGTCTAATCCTTTCATATGTGTTCATACAAGTCTATCAGAAAAATCAGCCTCCCTCCAATGATTCTGCCTACATTTCATAGAAACAGAAAACCTACAGCACAATACAGGCCCTTCGGCCCACAATGCTGTGTCGAACATGTACTTACTTTAGAAATTACCTAGGTTTACACATAGCCGTCTATTTTTCCCAAGCTCCATGCACCTATCCAGGAGGATCTTAAAAGACCCTAACGTATCTGCCTCCACCACTGTCGCCGGAAGCCCATTCAATACACTCACTTCTCTCTGCACTAAAAAAAATCTTACCCCTGGCATCTCCTCTGTACCTGCTTCCAAGCACCTTAAAACTGTCTTCTCGTGCTAGCCATTTCAGCCCTGGGGAAAAGCCTCTGCCTATCCACACGATCAATGCCTCTCATCATCTTATACACCTCTATCAGGTTACCTCTCATACTCCGTTGCTCCAAGGAGTAAAGGCAGAGTTCAATCACCCTATTCTCAGAAGATATGCTCCCCAATCCAGGCAACATCCTTGTAAATCTCCTCTGCACCCTTTCTATGGTTTCCATATCCTTCCTGTAGCAAGATGGCCAGAATTGTGCACAGCACTCTAAGTGGGGTCTGACCAGAGTCCTATATAGCTGTAACATTACCTGTTCGCTCTTAAACTCAATCCCACAGCTGGTGAAGGCCAATGCACCGTATGCTTTCTTAACCACAGAGTCAACCTGCACAGCAGCTTTGAGTGTCCAATGGACTCAGACCCCAAGATCCTTCTGATCCTCCACTCTGCCAAGAGTCTCACCATTGACATTATATTCTGCCATCATATTTGACCTACTAAAATGAACCACCTGCTGCCTTTGGAAATCACCAACATAATTAACAACTGCTCCCAACCAGATCATCCTTACTTATCTCCTAGTACTGAGTAGGTGATACAAAAACTTCTAAACATGTTCAAGGACAGCTTTCATGGCACTGTTGTAAGACTCCCTCCTCACACATACCACTGCAAGTGGGACAAATGCGACACCTGCCCCTATACCTCTTCTTTCACCTCCATTCAGGATACCAAACTGTCCTTCTAAGTGAGGCAGCACTTCACCTGTAAGTCTGTTGGAGTCATCGGCTACATCCAGTGAGGCCTCCTCTACACTGGTGAGATTGGGGTTCTACTTCATTGAGCAGCTTCACTCTGTTTGCCAGAAAAGGCAGGACTTTCCTATTGGCCATCCATTCCAATTTTTCTTAGCCCCATTCTGACATGCTGGTCCACGGCCTCCTCTGCTGCCATGATGAGGTTACACTTAAGATGGATGAACAACACCTCATATTCTGTCTGGATAGCCTCCAACATGATGGAACAAATACTGATTTCTCTAACCGAGTAATTTCTTCCCTCTTTCCTTCTCTCATTTTCCATTTCCCATTCTGATTCCTTTCTCACACTTTCTCTTTTTCTTTTCTGCCCATCAATTCCCTTTGATGTCCCTCTTCCATAAGACCATAAGACATAGGTGCAGAATTACACCATCTGGCCCATTGAGTCTGCTCTGCCATTCAATCATGGCTGATCCTTCCTTTTCCCTCTCCTCCTCAACCCCAGTTCACGGCCTTCTCCCCGTAACTTTTGATGCCATGTGCAATCAAGAATCTATCAATCTCTGCCTTAAATACACCCAACGACCTGGCCTCCACAGCTACACGTAGCAAAAAATTCCACAAGTTCACCACACTTTGGTTAAAGAAATTTTTCTGCATCTGTTTTGAAAGAGCGCCCCTCTATCCCAAAGCTGTTCTCCCTTGTCCGAGACTCTCCCACCATCGGAAACATCCTTTCCACATCTACTCTATCTAGGACTTCCAATATTTGAAAGATTTCGATGAGATTCCCCCCCCCCCCTCCACACCCATCCTTCTGAATTCCAGTGGGTACAAGCCCAAAGCCATCAAACGTTCCTCATACGATAACCCTTTCACTCCTGGATTCATCCTTGTGAACCTCCTCTGGACCCTCTCCAATCTTCTGGACCCTCTCCAGCACATCTTTTCTTAGATGAGGGGCCCAAAACTGTTCACAATACTCAAGGTGAGGCCTCACCAGTGCCTTATAAAGCCTCAGCATCACATCCTTCCTTTTATCTTCTAGATTTCTTGAAATGAATGTTAACATGACATTTGCCTTCCTCACCACTGAATCAACACCCTGCAAGTTAACCTTCAGGGTATTCTGCAAAGGACTCCTATGTCTCTCTGCATCTTAGATTCCTGAATTTTCTCCTTGTTTAGAAAATAGTCCACACATTTATTTCTACTATCAAAGTGCATGGTCATGTATTTTCCAACATTGGGCAAGAGAGTGGCAAATGAAATATATTCTCCTAATCTGTCCATGTCCTTCTGCATCTTACTTGTTTCCTCAACACTACCTGCCCCTCCACCAATCTTCATATCATCTGCAAACTTGGCAACAAAACCGTCTATTCCATCATCTAAATCATTTATATACAGCATAAAAAGAAATGGTCCCAACACCAACCCCTGTGGAACACCACTGGTCACTGGCAGCCAACCAGAAAGGATCCTTTTATTCCCACTCACTGCCTCCTACCAATCAGCCAATGCTCTAACCATGTTAGTAACTTTCCGATAATCATGGTAAGCAGCCTTATGTGTGGCACCTTGTCAAAGGCCTTCTGAAAGTCTAAATATACAACATCCACTACATCCCTTTTATCTATCCTACTTGTAATTTCCTCAAGAATTCCAACAGGTTCATCAGGCTGGATTTTCCCTGAAGGCAACTATGCTGTCTTTGTACTGTCTTGTCCTGTGTCATCAAGTACTCCATTACCTCATCCTTAACAATTGACTCCAAACATCTTCCCAGCCACTGAGTTCAGGCTAACGTCTATAATTTCCTTTCTGCTGCCTTCCTCCTTTCTTAAAGAGTGGTGTAACATTTGCAATTTTTCAGTCCTCTGGCACCATGCCAGAGTCCAATGATATTTGAAAGTTCATTTCTAATGCCACCACAATCTCTAACACTAACTCTTTCAGAACCATGGGGTGCAGTTCATCTGGTCCAGGTGATTTATGTACTTTTAGATATTTCAGCTCTTCGAGCACCTTCTCTCTTGTAACAGTAACTGCACCGACTTCTCTTCCTTCACACACTACAGCATCAGGCATACTGCTTGTGTCTTCCATAGTGAAGACTGACACAAAATACTCATTTAGTTCATCAGCCATCTCCTTGTCCCCCATTATTTCTCCTGCCTCATTTTCTAGCAGTCCTTGTGTTGCCCTTAAGGCATTTATTTGACTTTGTTGGGTCTACGCTTTAAATGATTTG
Organism: Mobula hypostoma; assembly: GCF_963921235.1. Taxonomy (NCBI): domain Eukaryota; kingdom Metazoa; phylum Chordata; class Chondrichthyes; order Myliobatiformes; family Myliobatidae; genus Mobula; species Mobula hypostoma. The sequence goes on along the minus strand of NC_086117.1, from coordinate 38,098,092 downwards.
TTTGTAACTATTTTCTAGTTAAAGTTAAAGGTTGGTAATTAAGTTACAGTATAACAAAGATAAATCCATTGTCTATGGTATATCACGGCATGTGATGAAGTCACCTCCGGTTACGCCGCGTCTTATGTGTAACCTCCGGTTCGGAGAAGGTATGAAGGTGGGTGCCATGCTTGTGGCATGATCGTTAAGAGCTCCGTTTCTACCCACAAAGAAACATTATAGAAGCAACGCCTTTTCACCATACGATGTTAATACGGAAGAGTGAACAGTAAATGGTTAACCTTACTATGACTCTGTCTTCAATGGCTCTGGTTTAACTTGGTGTTTAGTCAGAATTTCAACACACTGCACGAGAACACCACAGTCATATATCTACTCCCATTTCTTTTATTTTTAACATACTTGAAGAAACTTGTACTATCCACTTTGAATTATTTGCTGGCTTGCTTTCATAATTCACCTTTTCCCTTCTAAAAATTTTCTTAGTTGCTTTCTGTAGGTTTTCAAAAACCTCCCAATCCTCTATCTTCCCACTAATCTTTGCTTTGTTGTATGCCCTTTCTTTTGCTTTTACAAGAACTTTGAATTCCCTTGTCAGCCATGGTTGTACTATTTTACCATTTGAGTATTTCTTGATTTTTGGAATACAAATGTCCTGCACCTTCCTCATTTTCCCCAGAAATGCATGTCATTGCAACTCTGCTGACATACCTGCCAGCAGCTCCTTCCAATTTACTTTGGCCAACTCCTCTCTCATAACACTGTAATTTTCCTTACTCCACTGAAATACTGCTGCATCAGACTTTTCTTTCTCCCTATCAAATTTCAAGTTGAACTCAATCATATTGTGATCCTTGGTTCTTCAGTGTTATTTTACTTTAAGCTCCCTCATCACCTCCAGTTCATTACATAACACCCAACCCAATATAGCTGATTCCCTAGTAGGTTCAACGACAAACTGCTCTAAAAAGCTATCTCTTAGACATTCAACAAACTCACTCTCTTGAGATCCATTACCAACCTGATTTTTCCAATCAATCTGCATGTTAAAATTTTCCATGACTACCATAACATTGCCCTTCTGACTCACCCTTTCTTGTTCCTGTTGTAGCCTGTGATCCACCTCCCAGCCAGTGTTGGGAGGCCTGTATAAAACTGCCATCAATGTCTTTTTACCCTTGAAGTTTCTTAACTCAACCCATAAGGCTTCAACATCTTCTGATCCTATGTCACATCTTTTTACTGCTTTGATGCCATTCTTTACCAGTAGAGCCACACCACCCCCTCTACCTACCTTCCTATCTCTCCGATATAACGTGTAACCTTGGACATTCAGCTCCCAACTACAACCATCCTTCAGCCACGATTCAGTGATGGCCACAACATCATACCTGGCAATCTGTAATAGTGCAACAAGATCATCCACCTTATTTCTTATACTAGGCGTATTCAGATACAACACCTTGAGTACCGTATTTACTATCCTTTCTGATTTTGCATCCCTAATGATTTGATACACACCTGCCTGCCCTTCCTGACAGTCTGACTGCATACTATCTTTACTTTTTTTACCATCTCACCTGTCCTGAGTCCCTTCACTCCAGTTCCCACCCGCTGCTAAGTTAGTTTAAATCCTTCCCAACAACTCTAAAAACCGGCCTGTGAGAATATTGGTCCCCCTCGGGTTCAGGTGCAACCCATCACTTCCGAAAAGTTCATACCTCCCCAAGAAGAGATCCCAACAATCCAAGAACCTGAAGCCCTGCCCCGTGCACCAGCTTCTCAGCCACACATTTATCTGCCAAATCATCCTGTTTCTACCCTCACTGGTGTGTGGCAGCAATCCAGAAATTACTACCCAGGAGGTTCTGCTTCCTAGTTTTCTACCTAGCTCTCTAAATTCTCTTTTCAGGACCTCTTTGCTTTTCCTTCCTATGTCATTGGTACCAATATGTACCAAGACATCTGTCTGCTTTTCCTCCCTCTCCAAAATGTTGTGGACGCAGTCTGAGACATCCCTGACCCTGGAACCTGGGAGGCAACATACCATCCGGGTGTTCCATTCACATCCACAGATCTCCTATCTGTTTCCCTCACTACTGAGTCCCCTATCACTACCACTCTCTTCTCTCTCATTCCCTTCTTCACCACGAACCCACGGTCTGTGCCTGTAACCTGGTCACAGGCATTTTCCCAGGTCATCCCCCACAAAAGTATCCAAAGTGGTATACTTGTTTTTGAGGGGAATGGCCCCAGGGGTGCTCTGCTCTAACTGCCTATTTCCATTTCTCCTGACAATCACCCAGCTACTCATCTCCTGCAGCTTCGGAGTGGCTACTTCCCTGCAACTGATCATTTACCTCCTCACTGTCCCGTACAAGCCGAAGATCATCTAGTTGTTGCTCCAGATCCCTAACACAGTCTTGAAGGAGCTGCAGCCGGATGCACTTCACGCAGGTGTAGTTTCCCGGGAGACTCTGGGTCTCCCAGCTCTCCAAAATCCGGCACAAAGAACACACCACAGCCATTTAAATGGCACAGTAAGAGAGGGAAAAAAAAATCCAAAATGGAAACCTTGACAGACGCTTTACACAGAGCTGATGTCTCTTCTGAGCCGAAGCCTGTTGAGCCAAAGGCTGTCGATTCTGCTCTCTCCACTGGCCTACTCCTGCCAATGGCCATTTTGCTTATCTCTTCTGTACTTTTATTTAGTTCATAGCTGTTGGTGCTGTTGATAGGCCCCGTATAATGGATAAATGCCTGTGAAGCTCTCTTTTTAAATAACCGCTGCTGAACTGTGAGAAATACCTCTTGGTAGATCTGTTGATGCCGCTGATAGGCCCCAATAGGCTCTTCCTTCCCATTCTTCCATGGTTCACTGTCACCTTCTGTCAGAGTCCTTTTTCTTTACCCATTTACCACTTCCACTTCTCTCCCACCCACCCACTTTCGCTCTCACCTGCTTTCACCTATCACCCGCCAGCTTGTACTCCCTCCCCTCCCCCCACCTTTTGGTTCTAGCTTCTGCCTCCTTCCTTTCTAGTCCTGATAAAAGTTCTCAGCCCAAAATGCCCCTGTACTGATTATTCTTCTTCAAAGAGGCCGCCTGACTTCTGAGTTTCTCTGGCATTTTATGTAGGTTGCTCAAGATTTCCTGCGTCTACAGGATCACTTGTGTTTATGATTGCCTGCAATATCTACATTTAGTGAATGAATGCATTAAAAAATAAATAGTTTCTATTTTGAGCTATAATATTCTATTCCATATTAAGAAATTGGATAATATTGTCATATTTCTGCCATTTAGTTGTGATCTTTAGAATCGTAATTCCTTTCAGCCTAAAATGAAACCATTCAGATAATTGTGTTTGGAATTTTCTTGTGTAATTCAAGATGAATCTAATAGTCATCTCTCCCCCAGAACACAATCTTCTTTGCTTTGAATGCTTTTTGACTTTTCAGTTAAAACACGTTATGATCCCTCTCAACCCTTTTCCCTGTAGCATGGCAATTTCATGCTCCAGTAACTATCTGCCGGTTGAACTGTTGGGAAATCCTTTTGAAACTAGGATATAGGGGACTTTCAAATCACAGTTGCCAATATGAGCCAACAACACTTAAGATGTTTCTATTACAACCCTTTGTCCACAGTTTTAGCAGAGATGTTACCCCATTTGAATTGAATCTGATTCTATCAAACATTGTAAAGTGTTTTACTTGCAATGTATTAGCTTTTTCTTTGAAGGGCACCTACTGCTGTGCATAAATGTGCCATGCATTTAGACACAATATAAATAACACCATAGTAGAGAGCTTTATCATCTGTTTGTTAATGGTTATGGGGAGGCCAGCTCCTGTTATAAACTTTTAGTCCCTATTTGGATTTTCAGTACTGGGACTGATTGACCCTCTGTTCATCATTTTGTCCAAACAAATAAATAGTTTCATATTATTCAGCTCAAAATCAGAATTGCACTGACTTGTCAGTTTAATTCCAAGGGCTCAACTACATTGGCAGGGGATGATCCCTCTGTTATGTAATTGTGTTGAACACTGCATAAAAATTACAGCATAGAAAATGGCCATGCAACATAACTAAACTATATATTTAAAAAAATCATGAAAAGAACAGGTTTATTATTGTCACATGTCCTCAAAGTAAGGTGAAAAACCTTTTTTAGCATGTCATATTTCAATATTTGATGATCATTTTCATCACATCAATAGATTAAAGAGGTGCAAGGGGAAAGCAATAACATAATGTACCAAGAAAGTACAGTGTAGTAAGGTTCAAGGCTACTAAGAGGTGAATTATGGGTTCAAGTGTCATTTCATCATTCAAGAGGTCTATTCAGTAGTCTTGTTATAGTCAGACAGAAGCTTTCAGGGTTTTTTTTTATCTTCTCTGTGATGAAAGAGGGGATAAGAGAACGTCCAGTGTGGGTGAGGTTTTAAGATTACTCCAAGCCAGCGAGAAGAGAAGACAGAGACCATGGAGAGGAGGTTGTTTTTCTTACTAATATTCTGAGCTGTGTCCACAGCTCTCTAAAGTTTTTTTGCAGTCTCCAGCAAAGCAGTGGCCATCCCAAGCTGTGATGGATTCAGATAGGATACTTTTTATGATGCGTCAATAAAAACTTGAGGAATTTGATTTTATTCTCATCTTACTTATCCAGTTTATAATGTAGACCAGTTAAAGAACAAATCATGCACACTTCAAAAAAAAGTCTGCATCAGTACAGAATATCTAATTTAAATGTATATAAAAGTTTAAATTCTGGCGTGGGTCCTGGAAATTGTGCCATTATGCTTTTGCTATCAAATTCCATTTCTTTGTAATATTTCCCCTCTAATGTGCTTTCATACACATTTGACTACTTTTTTCTTGAATATACATGAAAAGAAAAAAAACTTGCCAGTCTATGGGGAGAGGACAGAATGTGGGTCTAATTGGTTCTTTATTTCAAAGAGTCAGCATGGATTCCATGGCTGTGCTGTCAGATTCTATGACAATCACTTCTAGCTCATCCATTGCCATTAATGAATTTATTTGTTCTAACTTTCCTAAGTTTATATCCACCCTTTCTGATGGTTTACTGATGAATAGAAGAGAGAAAAATCAGTTCTGCTATCTCGATGCTTTTGCTAACTGAATGCACAATATTGTCTCTGTAACTTTCTTTGCTTCTAGAACCTGAGTTCAGAGTTTCCCATCAAACTACTGGGGGAACTCAGCAAGTCGAGCAATATCTGTGGGGATAAACAGAATTGTCGAGACTCTTAATCAGGACTGAGAATGGAAAGGGAGGATAGCTAGCATGAAGAGGAGAAGGGGGAGCTAAGGCAGGGGCTGGTTGCTGATATACACTGAGGAGGGGGTGAAGAATTTTGGTTGAATGGACTTGGACAGGGAAGGGCTAGTGTTTGAAGACACAAGGAAACAAAAGATATTTAAAAATGGAAGATGGAGCTAGGTGAGCGGGGGGCAGGGCAAAAGTGGAGAGAAGCTGGAGAGTGATAAGCAAGGACACCAAAGAAATCAGTGCTAGAATCTAATTAAGGAAGGTGATATCGGAACCATTTAATGAAGAATTAGAGAGCAGATAGAACCATAAAATGCCTAAAGTTTATGGGTAGCAGGAAGGGGGAAACAGGAGGAGAAGATGGATGAAAATGGATGATTGCACACCAGAGATGGAAATATGGGCTGGGCAGCAAATCAGGAAAATGGGAGGTTACCTGAATCTGGAAAATTTAGTGTTCATACCCAGGCAGAGCCATCAGACATTTTTCTTCCCTCTCCACTTTTGCCCTGATGTAGGATCTTAACCTGAAGCATCCTCCCACAGCTCCCATCCCACCCCAAATGCAGCTCAGCCTGTGGAATTCTTCCTGCAGTTCTAGATTCCACCATTTGGATTCTCTTGTGTTTCCACCTTCCAGTTTGCGACGGCGAGAAGGCTCATCGGATGCTACCACGTCCACTTTCCTGTACATCCCCTTCTCCTTCTTACCTGTTTATCAATTTCCCTTTCAGAAGATGTTGAGCCAAACTCTTTGACAAGGCTTTCCAAGCTACAACCAGAAATATCCCAAAAATAAAGTTTTAGCCCCTCAGCTTGTTTAAGGATTTTTTTTCCTTAATTTATGACTGCCCTTCACAATTCTAAAAAACAAGCTCTTTCATGTCTCCTCTCTAGTTTTTCAGTCAATTCAATTTTATATCTGATCACTTTCTTTGTAACTGTTGACTCCCTTTCCTGGGAAATAGAAATTACAGAAATATCAGTAAGTCACTACTTGCTTTAGAACTATGGAGCCTCACAGTATGAAACATGGATTTTGGCCCAGTGAATCTGCACCATCTATTGAGCACATCTTTATTCCCTGCATGCTGATCAAATACCCCAGGCAGTCCAACCCAGTTACACGCCTGATGTGATTAAGTGAGTGAGAGACTTCCATCCATCAGAGTTGACCATGGATATTGTGACCTAGTTGTCTAGCTATGCAAGCCTGGCAGTAAGATATGGAGAGCAAGCTGTTGCCCATGTAGCAAGATGCCCTCCTCTCCACACATCTGATCAGCCCAAAGGAATGTCAGAAACCGATACAGTTTGGTACCGGCAGCATCGCAGGGATTACTAGCCAGCATTGAACTCAGTGTAGGACCATATTAAGGACTCCAGCTCCAGAATTTTCCCTCAGGGTTTATTCTTGAAACCTTCCCTATGAGTGGGTATAACTGCAAGGCAGTGGAGGTTTGAGATCAGCGTTTTCCTTCTGCAAGATGAGCTGCCAACCACGGCTGACAAGCCCCATCTGCCCAAAGTGATTGGTTGAAGATGCCAGTAATCTCCTTTTGTCTCTTCTCCTGTCAGAAAATTCCTCTGGGCTTAGTAGCTAAGCTACACATGAAGGCCAGGAGCTGGACTTGGTTGTCAGAGGCTATTTGAGGTGCACACCATTGGGAGCATTTATTAGGTAGTGGGAGCTCAGCCCCATTACCACCCCAATCTAAAACAACCTTAAGGAATCAAATGTGCAGCCAACTAAATCACCAACACACACATTTTGGGGCTGTGGGGGGGAAACCCATGTGGTTATAGGGTGACAGTATAAGCTCCACATAGACAGGACTGAACCAGGGTCACTGGAGTTATCAGGCAGCAGCTCAACTAAGTGCACCACTATGTAACAGATTAATGGTACCTCCATAATAATACGCACAAAATTATGTCATACCCCATCAGATGTGAGCATTTCTCTGTAATCTATTCTCTTTGAAATGCCCAGCAACATAAAACAAGCTATTTGCAGTCACAGAAGATAGATTTTATGGATTACTTACATTGCAGTCCATGAATGTTCTCAGCAATCTAAAATTGAAGACCCCCAGGTGCTGGAAATCTGAAATGAAAGTAGACAGTCCTGGGAAGAGGGCAGCACAGTGGGCCAGTGGAAGCTACAGAGATGAAAGGAGGCAGAGACAGTGGCACAGTTACAGAAAGAGTGCACAGTGGGCACAGAGAGTGCTTCACGGTGTGCGCTCACGGGATTGGACACAGGTGTGAAGGAACAGCAGACTCTCTCTACCATGGTGGTCATTGGCTCCAGTTCAACCCAGGAGCAGTGGACAGCAGGCTCACATCTTGACCCTGGGACAGAGAAATGGCAGAATCCTCATGAACACATAGAAACAGGAGGTTAGGCATAGGAATACCAACAGAGCCTCAGAAGGATGACTTAGCAACACCACAAAACAAATCATTCTCTATAACACAGTTTAGCTAGAGACCCCTTTAAATGCAGGAAACACGTGCCATTCACAATTAACGTGACAAGATTAAACCTAAGGCACCTGGGCTTATCAGGTCTAGTTAAGATAACAGTTAGTAAATACAAGTAGTCGAAAAACCTAGAAAGTCAACATTCTATGGCAAGCTGCAGAGGTCCGCCGGACTCGTGACAGAGTGTGGCATAGTTAGAAAAAGAGTGCGGACAGGCCTTGAGATTGGCACAGTGTTAGAGATGGTGTCACAGTGTTATGAGCCAATGTTAAAGTTGAGCTCATTGTCAAGTGCACATGTATACTTTGCACAGGTGCAATGAAAATCTTATTTGCAGCAGCATCACATGCATTGCATCAGAGACACAGCATTCACAAGGAAAAAACAAAGCTAACCATAAATTATATACAAGTTGTATAACAAAGAAACAAATTAGAGCAAAAATCAACAAGGTCCATTCTAGAGCAAAGTGGTCCATGGGTTGCAATATGAGGTAGTGATTAGAATTGTGTAGGTTGGTTCAAGGGCCAAATGGTTGAAGGAAAGCAGCTGTTCTTGAACCTGGTTGTGTGGACCTTCAGGCTTTTGTACCTCCTGCTGATGGTAGCTGTGAGGAGATGGCATGACCCGAAGGGTGAGAATCTTCAATGATAGATGATGTCCTCATGTAGACACATGGAAGCCTCACAGCTCTGGTGACAATTGGTTTCAATTTTCTTCTTAAGTGCTGTCTGTGCAGAGTTTGCATGTTCACTCTGTGACTGGCTTTCTCCAACATCCCAAATACATGCTGTAGACTAATTGGTTATTGTAAATTACCCCTAGTGTAAGTATGCAGTAGAAGAATCCTGATGGAATTGATAGTCATATGGCAGAGATTATATTACAATGAAATAAATTGGGAATGGGATTGGTTGGAGCTGGAATGGACTTGACAGGCTGAATAACCTCATTCTCTACTATAGGAAAATGTGAGAATAAAATTATAAGCAGCTCAGGAAGCATCTATGACAAGAGAAATAAAGAGGAAAATTTAGCAACAGAACTTTACCCCTTCCGATGAAGGTTCTTCTTCCTGAACCATTGACTCTCTTTCACTCCAGTGCTGTTGCCTGACCTTCTGAGTGTTTAAGATTCATTCTGTTTCTCTCCACAGTTGCTGCTAGACCTTCTGTGTTTTCTCAGGAATTCTCAGTTTTTATTTAATGGTTATAATTTTGTTCTTTCAACATGAAACACGCTATCTGAAAGATAACTTCTTTAAGATTTTCCTTCATTCCACTGCATTTTCCATAAAATGTCGAAAATTGCACTCTGCAGACTTCAGAAACTTAGTTTTCCTCTTTATCATTTTTTTTTCCCGTCTGGTTTTCTGTACTTAAAGACCTCTATGCCATCAGCAATCTGGTTATATACTGCTTTGAGCTATAGTATGTTTCAACAATTTTCTTCTTCTTCTTTGGCACTTAGCTCCCAGTGGAGCATAGGCCATTGATAACCTCCAGTCTCCATGGTCAGAAGTTGATAGTATGGTTGGAGTTCATCAATATCACTGTAATCCATTGTATTTACTGTACAGGTGATTGGCTTATACAACTTCACAAGAGCACTGTTGGCCAGCCTTACCCAGTTCCACCTCTCACAACAGGGTCGTAGGGTTGGACTTTGAGAGGCATGTTACAATGGTTTTAGTACCTAAGAACCTAGAAGTCTGTCTGCTTCTAATAGAGCAGGATTTCCCAACCTTTTTGTGCCATGGACCAATACAATCAGTAAGGGGTCTGTGGACCTCACGTTGGGAATCCCTGTAATAAAGTAATGTAACTATTCTTCTGGTTCTTGCTTAAGTTCCTTCATCAATCAACTATTTTGTTAGGTTAATTTGATGACGAGTTTGAAGGAACTATAATTAGATACTGCTACAATAGAAATGACAAAGACACGATGTTGCAGAGAGTTGGGGACATGGAGCCAGATATCGCAAAAGATGGTGGTGACTGAATATACAACACACTCTTCATGTGAGGACATGACAGAGGAGGGAGTGCCAGAATGGATGAACTGACGCTGTCTCTGAAGGCCCACTGAAGAGGCCTGCTTTGCTGAGCCAGATATAGAGATACTCGAGGCTCCAGCAGTGACCATGCAAAGTGACATCACCACAACTTGACAATTGGCCTTTCCCTAATGCAGGAGGGGTGTCACACATGTGACATTTGCAATTCTGTTTTTATACCATGTTAGGGATTATATGATGTGACTAACTGATCTTTATATGTTGCAACAGAGTTAAGTATACCGCCAGGTTCAATAACAGTTCCTTCTCTTCAACCATTTGGTCTTGACCTAACAAGTACAACTGAAGTCATTATATTTTATCAATACTATAATCACTTTGTTCAATTTACTTTAAAAAAAATTACTATTTTTCTAATTGTCTTCATTCTTGTGAACTTGAGTATAATATACATAGGATTGTTTTTCTTATGAATGCTTCTTACATGATTCTATGTACTTGTGATACGACTGCAAATCTCCCGTTACACCTGTGCATACATGTACTTGCACAGCTGACAATAAACTTGACTTTGCAGAGACTTACAGGAGTCAGTCCACCTCTATGGAACAAGTACTCAGTGGAACTACTCTACTTGCCCCCGACAACTTTTTTTTGTTAACAAAGAGTTTTGCACACTTCGGTTACTAGCTGTTCTCCAATATATAACAGGGGCATCAATCCCCAAACACCCCCACCCCACCCTTGCACAATGAAACAGAAAGGAATGGGTGAAAACACAGAACATAGTCTGAAAAAGTCCACAGTCCATAACCACAATAGTCCAATCCAATAACGCAGAACCACTGACATCATCAAAAGAGAGAGACACCACACAGATGCAGAGGCCTATCTGCCTACCACAGCTAACCGCCACATATAGATAGGCCGCTCACAGACTCCTTCTTCGGCAGCAGGGGGATCCTATCAGCCATCAAAAGGCAGGACTGAGAACATTCTGAACTCCAGCATCTGGATTTATTTATTTACTTATTGAAATACAGCCTGGAGTGGACCTTTGCTGCCCTACCAGCCACACCACCCAGCAATCCTCCAATTTAATCTGAGCCTAATCACAGGACAACTTAGAACAACAAATTAACCTAATATGCCAACAATCTCATCATTTTCCTTTATTTATCTGCATTTTCCATCATACACTTATCCTCTCCCTAAACCATTTATTAAAAAAACTCTGTTGAAAATGAAAGATGATGTTGCCCTATAGAACTGAGAACAGATCTGTCAACTCAATGTTGAATCAAGAAATAAATGCTCCCACATGCTGGCATTCTAATAACAGTGATGATCATTAATAGAAGAACCAACTGGCTTCAGCATAACTATACTACTGTGGGCTATGATATATCTTTTATATATGCGTGAGTTAATTATATTGGATGCACTGCAGATGTATGCAGAAAGATGAAGCATAAGTGGAATAATACTTGACATAAAAATTGAAGCTTTAAATGAAGTACCGAAGCATTTGGATGATGTGAAACCAATTGATAAGAAAATAAATGATTGTTAGCAGGGAACAGATTAGAAAGGGCTAACTTCCTCTCCTTTGAAGCTGCAGTGTAGCATTGAGGATATCGAGAAAAGCCGAAAGATTGTACAATGCACAATGATTTGAAGCCACTGGAAATCAACTTGAAGGAACCAGAATTCCTGGACCGAAATCAGACTAGTGATGACTGTTTAATCAGAAACATGCTGTTTTTGTGGTGCATTTATGACTTATCATCTTGCTAGAGTGATTAATCCTTTTTGTTTCTGCAATCACTGTTCACTTTTCGCAAATGCAATAGCTGAGGATTTTATTCTGAACACTACAACCCAGAAGTGGGTACAGACAGAGCATCATTTTCAAGAACATATAACAGCAGCAATTTTGAAAGGTACAGTATAGTGGCAAACTGCCATACTCTTGCTTAGAAAATGCTTTGTTTTACATCAATATTTGCATGTGAAGGCATAAGAGCCAACATTTCTCAATGTAAAATGTTACTGAACTTGCACTATAGTGAGAACTAATTAGCAATTACTTAGTGAAAATCATCACATTTTAGAGTTGTTTTTGCTGAGTGATAGTTCCATGGATACTCCCTGATCTTTCACTTGTAACACAGACTTAACTGTGAGCTTGGCCGATGCATCATGTTTAGCCACACAATCATCAACTCTTTACAGACAGAAGTGGCAAAGAAACAGACTAGCATAAAGAACAATCCAAATTTTAATCCTCACCCTTTGGAAGAAGAGCTAATCAGTTCGGCTTGGTGAAATGGCGGAAACAGCTCTACATATTTTGCAAATTCAAGAACTTCAGTTTAGCAGTTTCATTTATGATAGTCACAGTTAATGAGACAGTAAAAAAATATTTCAATACCATCTGGAAGATTGTGTTCACTTATAGGTACAGTGCTTATAAAAAGTATTCACACCCTTTAGAAGTTTTCATGTTTTACTGTTTTACAACATTGGCTCACAGGGGACTTATTTTTTTTTGACACTGATCAACAGAAAAAGCCAAATTATATTCACTGTAATTCAATGTTGTAAAACAATGAAATATGAAAACATCCAAGGGGAGAGAAATATATTTTATAGGCACCGTACATCAAGAAAGTAAAAATTTAAAAAAGAATCCAAAATATAGAGTTGCACTTACAGAGAAATTGTAATGTGGGTAGACAATTAAAGGGCAAGGGCCACAAAGGATTAGATTGGGATTTCGAGAATTCCTCCTTTAGTATATGAGTTAGATTGGGAGTTCAAGAATTTATCTTTTAGTGCATGGGGTAGATTGGGAGTTCAAGAGTTCATTTTTTAGTGTATGAAAGGTCCATTCAAGTATAATAGAAGTTGTCCTTGAGTCTTGTGATATGCATTCTTAAACTTTTGCATTGCCTGCTGAACCAAGGAGAAAAGGATGATTAATGTGGGATGGGTCCTGGGTGATTAATCAATTTCTCAGTCTGTATCAGTCTTCCATCTTTGATGTTAGCTCTGCATATTTATTCCCTAGATTCTTCTTGATTTTTTTTCTCTCTTTCTGGAAATAGAGCACGTGCTCAGCCTAATCAGCCCAGCTTGTCTTCCTGCTGTGCATTTTGCAGCTTCTACATTCTTTTGTTGATGTTCTTTTGTCCATGTTCTCTCGGTCCAATTGTTCCCTTCAGTCATTGAGTCCTGAAGAAGGGTCTTGGCCTGAAATGTCAACTGGTTACTCTTCTCCATAGATGCTGCCTGACCTGCTGAGTTCTTCCAGCATTTTATGTGTGGTACTTGGATTTCCAGCATCTGCAGATTTTTTCATCATTGACCAAATAATCGTGTTAACCATTGAAATACTCATTGAAAAATGCAACATAACTACAGGCTCTTTGATCCAACAAGTCCATGCCAACCACCTTTGTCCATCTGGCTAGTCCCAATTTCCTGCATTTGGCCCATATCCCTCTAGGCTCCTTCACTCCCTTGACCTATCCAATTGTACTTCCCTTAAACACTTCCTCCAGCAGTTCCTTCCATAAGTTCACCACCATCTCTGTGAAAAAGTTGCCTTTCAGTACCCTTTTAAATCTTTCTCCTCTCACCCTAAATCTACGTCCCCTAGGTTTGAACACCTTTACGCTGGGGAAAGGACTATTACCATTCATCTTATCAATGCTGCTCATACCATTAAGTTTCCTATAAGGTTGCCTGTCACTCTCCTATGCTCCAAGGAGTGAAGAATTAACCTGGTCAACCTCCCCCTATAACTCAAGTCCTCTAGTTCTGGCAACACCCTTGTGAATTCTTTCTGCACTCTTTCCAAGGTGACCAGACTGTACATGGTACTCAATATGCAGCCTCACAAACAACTTCTACAACTGCAACATAATGTCCCAACTCCTATACTCAGTCCCCTGACTGAAGAAGGTCAGCATGCTCAATAAATTTTTCATCACCCTGTCTACCTGCAAACTTGCTAACCATGCTTGGCACAGAGATATCCAAATTGTTGATGCACAGCACTAGTCATGGGCCTCCAGTCTCTGAAACAACCTTCTACCATCTACCATCATCTTCAGCTTTCAAGCCAGTTCTGTATCCAATTAACCAGTTTTCCATAGATTTCATCTTTAGTAAAATCCAGTCCTGGGCGCATTTTCCCAACTCAAGATCCTCCTGGTATCTATGTCAATTTTCACTGTCAACATCACATCCTAATTTTGTGTAATCTGTAAAATTACTGGTCAAGCATCTAGATCATTGATATAAATAACAAATAACAAGAGTTATGATACTAATGTCTGTGGCATACCACTAGCCACCAGCCTCTATTCTGAGAAACAAACTTTACCCACCATCCTCTGCTTCTTACCTTTGAACCCACCTGATCTCCATGGTTACCCTAGTTTTAAATAATCAAAGGCGTCTTCCATCACCCACCTTCCCCGCAGCTTAACAAGCTTCCTATTCTCTCCTTGCCAGATGTGATGAAGGGTCTTTGACCTAAAATGCTAACTGTTGCTCTTCACATATCTGCACTCTGGCCTGCTGAGTATCTTCAGCATTTTCTGCTTTAATTCACAAAACAAAAAGTCTGATTGTAATTACATTTGAGGGTAATGATTTTATCAATATCGGCTGCCAATTTCTTGCCATTATAATGTCTACAAAGCACTTTAGGAGCTGGAAGAAGAGTGGCTAACTATAACATGGCTGAACGATGATGCGATGCTCTACAATAGGGAGAGTTTGTGTGTACGATTCAGAAATTGACTCAATTTTCCTTTCTCATTGCACATGAATACCAAACTTTAAAAGACACTGAATGCAGGCAACTGTGAGAAATCCAAGCAGTTGTTTGAAAGAGGGAGAAAGATCAAAAGGCCTGGCCATCTGAAACACTTATTTTTCTAAAGAGCTAGCTTTAATAGTTCCTTGTAAAACTGAGGCACCTAAGATCTCTGAATATTCTCCTCTACAGCATTCAGCATATTGACCTGTCTACAGTTTTCAGCAATACACTTAATTAACATCAAAATGATAGCAATAAAGAAAAAAATGCAACCACATTGGCTCAGCTGGTAGAGCTGCTGCATCATAGCTCCAGTTTCAAAGTTGCCTGCACTCACCCAATCTTCCTGTTGCCTTAATAGTGACAGAGTTTCCTCTTGTCCTTACCTACCACCCCAGGAGCCACCATATCCAACACATCAACCTCTGCAATTTCTGACATCTCCAAATGGATACTACCACTAAACATATCCTTACCTTCCCCCCCCCCCGCAGCAAGGATCTCTCCCTCCATGACTCCCTTGACCTTTCGTCCCTCCCCATTAATGTCTCTCCCAACACTTATCCCTACAAACAGCCTAAGTGCCACATCTATCTGTACGACTCCCTCACCTCTATTCATGGCCCAAAACAGTCCACTCAGGTGAGGAAACACTTCACTTGCGAATTTGCTCAGGTCATCTGATATGTCTGGTGCTCAAGATGCAGTCTCTTTCCTACATTAGTGAAACCAGTCGTAAATTGGTAGGAGCAGGGGGAGGGGGTGGCGTGCTTCGTCAAGCACCTCTGCTCCATCTGCCAAAAGCAGAACTTTCTGGTGGACAAAGAATTTTAATTCTGATTCCCATTCCAATGTGTAAGTCCATGGCCTCCTCTTGAGCCAAGACGAAGCCACCCATAGAATGGAGGAACAACATCTTATACACCATCTGGCTAGCTTGCAATTTCATGGCATGAATATTGATTTCTTCTTCCAGTTAAAAAAATCCCTTCCTCTCCCCTCTTCTATTCCCCTCCCTGGCCTCTTACCTGCCTGTCATCTCCCCCTGGGTCCCCTCCTTCTTCATATTCTCCTGTGATTCACTCTCCTCTCCTATCAGATCTCTTCCTCTCCAGCCCTTTACTTTTCCCACTCACATGGATTCACCTATCACTTTCTAGCTATCTTCCTTCACGTCCCTCCTTCTTTTTTATTCTAGCATCTTCCTCCTTCCTTTTCAGTTTCCGTGTGTCGCCAGCGAGGAGGCAGTAAATGAGGCTTGCTGTTGGAGAGACTATGTACTGGCAGGGAGAGACTTACACATTCTGCGCTTCTTTTCATGAGACTGCTAGTCAGCAGTGGAAGCTGAAAGTGAGAGCGAGAAATTCTACCCACTACACTACCGCACAAGATGTGTCACAAAAACCATTTTGATTCCATTCTGGATAAGTTCGTGTATCATAGAGATAAACTTACAGAGAGTTCCTTTGCCCAACCATCAAGTTCACATTTACACTAATTGTATCAAAAGCCTCTTTCCCTTCAGTTCTCCCCAAGTTCTATGACTTACCTACACTCTAAGGAGAATTTAGAGCAGTCAATTTACCTACTGACTGACACGTCTTTAGGATGTAGGAGGAAACTCGAGCAAGTGGATGAAACCCATGTGGTCACAGAAAGAATGTGCAAACTCCATGCTGGCTGCTCTTGAAGTCAGGATTGAGCCTGCCATTGGAATTGTGAAGTAACCGATTTACTAGCTGTACCATAAAGGTAACCCTTCTTTACATATTTTGCTTTAGATTAATGGTTTTGTTATCATTATCTATTTTATAACTCCTTATAAATGGTTTAAAAATTTATTAAGGATAACTATGATCCAAAATAAACAGCTGCATACTTAGGAGGCATTTATTGACCTTAGCAACACACACAAAATGCTGGAGGAACTCAACAGGTCAGGCAGCATCTATAGAAATGAATAAACAGTCAATGTTTCAGGCCAAGACCCTTCTTCTGGACTGAGAATGAAGGGGGAAGATGCCAGAATAAAAAGGTGTGGGGAGGCAAAGGAAGGGTCTAGAAGGTGATAGGAGAGGCCAGATGGGGGTGGGGGGAATGGGGGAAGATCAAGAGCTGGAGAGGAAGGAATTCGTTAGGAGAGGAGAGTGGGACAAGCAGAGGACCCAAAGGGAGGTAATAGGCAGGTGAGAAGAAGTAAAAGGTCAGAGTGGGGAATAGAGGAAGAGGGGAAGGGAAATATTACTATAAATTGTGCCTTTAACTACTATTTTTAAAATCAGCTGTAAAGAGCTTTGGCAGTGGCAGCATTTGAAAGACAGCCAGAGCAGTTGGTGGAGTTGGGATGGGGGGGGATGGTGTGAGAAATAATCTCAGGGACCTGACCGTTGAAGTTTGGAGCCTCCTCCTGTTCAGGGAATGCTTTTCAAAGGCTCAGCTCAGCTTCAACCTAATTCATAACTGTCCCATCGAGGTACATTAATCAGAGTAAAGTGATGGATGATGTTGTCATTAGTGCTACCAAGTATCAATTGCTCACCAATAACTTTTCTACCCCTGTGAGTTTAGCATTTGCAAGAACTTCTCATCTCTGAACAAATCATAGCCCGAACAATTCAAATTGAATTCTTTAAATGACTGTATTAATTGAATTAGATCACCAAAGTACAAAGTTCAAATTTCAAAATACATTTATTATCGAAGTATGTAGGCAGTAAACAACCCTGAGACTTGTCGTCCTACAGACAGACATAAATAAAGAAAACCATGGAACCTGTTCAAAGAAAAACATCAAACCCCCAACATGTGTAAAAAAAAACAGATCAGGCAAAACAGCAAAAAAAAAATGAGCAATAAACACCAACCTACAAATTCAATGAAAGAGACCAGGCATATTCAGTTCTGTTCAGTTCAGTTCAAACTAGCACTGTGTTGTTTGTTATCTGCAGGCCACCTCAATCAAAATCACACAAATTAGCAAGAAAAAAGGAGCCATCAGAAGCCAGAAACACATCATAATGTGAAGTACAGAGTCCAAACCACAAACAGCTTTTATTAAACTTTGCCCAAGATTCAGGACTCTGGTACAATCCTTTGGCAACACTGAGAGAGAGGGTGATCATTCGAATGCAGGGACCTTCCTCTTGGAGCAGTGAGCGAGCGAGAGAAAGACAGTCACTTGCAGACACCTTCCTGCAGCAGCAGCGAGCGAAAGACTGGTCTATGGTGTGGAACACCCAATGACCTTTCACTCTCACTTCGATGCTTTCATCGGCGTGGTCAGTGAGAAATGGAATTTACTGTATCATGGGCTTGTGTCCTGTCTCCGGGTTTCTTGGCCTCGAGGATGCACAGTTTGCTTGAAAAGTCACCAAACAGAGACAGCAAAGCGCCAGGTTACTCAATCAATCCAACACCGCATGGCCAAAATGTTGATTACAGGCTCCAACAGCAGGGGAAGCATATGTGAAAGAAAAAGGACGTAAAAGAAGTGAAAGAAGCAGTTTCGTGGACTGTCTGAAGGATATCGCCCTTGGAGTCATATTGTTCACTGGCGCCATCTTCATTATGATCTCCCACAGCTTTATAACAATTGGCATAGTTAAAACTGGTCAGTTTGGACATAGTGAGGGGAAGGTCTATTTGTATGATTACATGACTCTAGCTATAAACTACGCTGAGCCAAAGAAAATATGCATTAACTTACTTTTATCATAATCTGTAAAACAATTATTCCATTTGTTAAGAGGTAATGCAGCGGATGGAAAATTAAAATGAATATAAGCATGAAATATTGGATGGATCATTCACCTACTGTAAGTTGCACAGTGGTACAACTAGTAGAGCCAATAGCTCAAGTCATCAGAGAGCTGGATCCAGTCATGACCTCTGGTGGCATCTGTGTAGCGTTTACATGTTCTCCTTGTGACTGAATGGATTTCCTCCATGTTCCCCAGTTTCTTTGCACGTTCCAAAGACATGTTTTGTAGCTTGATCAGTTGTTATAAATAGGTGCTTGGCAGAATCTTGGAAAATTAATGGCTATGTGGGGAAGAAATTCAAAAAAATTAAGATGAACGTAGGAGCTACACAAAATGGGTGATTGATGGATTATGCAGAAATGTTAGGTCAAAGGACCTGTTTCAGTGTTGTTTCTCCCTGTGATTCGATGACTTTGATTAAGACATTTCCAACTTGCTCAGTGTGATTTTGAATGCCTCCACCTTGTCTTTAGTTGAATCCCAGCACATTGAAGGATGTTCTTTCTGCTTCTTCTCCCACCAGTATTTTAGTTGTCTACCAATATTCCCTGCATTCAAATCTTTACATTTGCTTTATTCTCCTCCCACCATTTCTAAAGCTAACCTTCATTTATCTTCTTTATTTAAAAGTTCATCAAGTTACTGTCCCTCAACTGACTTTAAGGACGTTCACGAGGACCCTTCAAGCCTCATTTCTTGATGTACCGCTTATTCTCTTGTACAATGGAGCCACTGAGCTCTTCCCCTTGGTTGTCACTTATTCAGATTGCAGCAGCAATCTCAGTACCAGTTCAGGCCTTCCTCAGCTCCTCCTATAACTTAGCTCTATCTGCTGACCTCTCTACTTCAAGCAACCTTTTCCTCAGAAGATACGAGGACCTGGAAAAGCATTGTTATTCAACCAAGGATATTACTTCATGCTTTTTTTTTCTCTCTGCTAACATTTTCTCACAAGCTGTGGGAAGCACTGAACCATGTTGAAAACATCTTCATGCCTGATGTTAGGCCTCTCCTCTACAGCTTATTCTAATTCAGTTATAACTGGTACTTGCATGGTCATATGAATCACAGATTGGCACCAGTATAATGGGCCAAATGGCCTGTTTCCATACTGTTTTATTTTATAACTCTATAAAGTGAAAATCAACAGGCCCTTGATTATGCGAAGTGAAATAGCTAAGACTGAACCCATGTTGATTGACAAGCAGTTTCTGGCATTGCTGTAACTTAACCATCAGTGAATAATGCAACAGCAAATTCTTCCATGAAGGTTTCAGTAATATGAAGATGTACAAAGGTGAGTGAATTTGCATAAACCATCAACAGCAGGGAGAAGTATAATGAAGTAGCAATTAGCCTGATCCATTTCATAACATTTACTTTTGACCTTGTCAATTTCTCAT
This sequence comes from Mobula hypostoma, assembly GCF_963921235.1. Lineage (NCBI taxonomy): Eukaryota > Metazoa > Chordata > Chondrichthyes > Myliobatiformes > Myliobatidae > Mobula > Mobula hypostoma. Next base: position 38,078,287 of record NC_086117.1, on the reverse strand, counting down.
TTCCTTGCAACCCACTGGCAATGTAAGTATGTGCACAATGATGACTCTTAGCTACAACTCATCACTGTTTCTCAGCCCTCTCGTGGCCCCAATGTGTCACACTTCTTATCCAACTTCCTGCCTCTGATATATCGCCTCAATAAATAAAGGAAAGAGTGAAGTCATTTGCCCCGACATCAATTTTGTGTTAGAAAAGTCAACTCCATTCCTCTCTCTTAAAGCTGTCTACTGATAAACCTGACTGCTTTGTAGCCTTGATGCCATGTTTGACCTAGCACTAAACTTATGGCAATTTCTCTGTTCTCCTCTTGTCATTTGCCTGACTGCACCAACCTCAGGTGAAATGGAGGCACTGTTACCTCCAGATGTGAATATTCCACTCCACTTCCTGGACGACCTCCCTCAGTTTAGTTTCCTTTATCTAAGGTTAATCAGAATCGAGTTTAATATTATTACAGGTGTTGTGATATTTGTTGTTTTTCAGCAACAGTACATTGCAATACATAATAATAAAAAATCTAGAATTAAAATAATATATTGTATTTTAAAAATAAATAAATGAAGCAAATAGTGCAAAGAGAGAGCGAAGAAGTGAGGTAATGTATGTGGATTCATTGCCCATTCAGAATTCTGATGTAGAGGGGAAGAAGTTGGTCCTAACATAGTGAGTGTATATCATTAGGCTCTTGTACCTCTTCCTTGGTGATAGCAATGAGAAGAGTGCATGTCCCTTGGAGATGGGGTTCCTTAATGATGTATGCCAACTTTTAGAGGCATTGCCTTTTAAAGGTGTCCTCAGTGCTGGGGAGGCTAGTGCCCATGATGGAGTTTGTAACTTTCTGTAGTTTTTTTTCTAATCCTGTGCAGTCTTCCCTCTGTACCAGAGATGATGCAACCAGTTAGAATGGTATGTCCACGGTACATCCCGAGAAATTTGCGGGAGTCGTTGGTGTCATACAAATTCTTCTCAAACTCCTAATGAAATATGGCCCCTGTTGCTCCTTCTTTGTAACTGCATCAATATGTTGGGCCCAGGATAGATCTTCAGAGACGTTGACACCCAGGAACTTAAAACTGCTCACCCTTTCCAGTTTTGATCCCTTACTGAGGACTGGTGTGTGTTCCCTCAAATTTCTCTTCCTGAAGTCCATAATCAATTCCTTAATGATATTGTTTTATGACACCACTTAACCAGCTGATTTATCTCTCTCCTGTAAGCTTTGTCATCACCATCTGAAATTTTTCCACCAATAGTTGAGTCAACAAATTTACAAGTGGCAATTTGAGCCATACAGTAATGGGTGTAGCGAAACTCTAGAGTAGTGGGTTAAGCACACATCCTTGAAGTTTGCTGGTGTTGATTATCAATGAGGAGGAGATGTTATTTCTAATCCACACTGACTTTGATCTCCCAATGAGGAAGTCAAGGATTTGGTTGCAGATGGAGGTACAGAGGTCCAGGTTTTGGAGCTGATTAGTTCTGAGGGTGTGATGGTGTTGAGCACTGAGCTGTAATCAGCAAACAGCAGCCTGACATAGATATTGCCTTTGTCTAGGTGATTCAAGGCCAGGGAGACTGCATCTGATGTAGACCTATTGTGAGTGTAGGACCTTGTTTAGGCAAGAGTTGATTCTGGCCGTGAGCCATCTCTCAAAGCACTTCATCATAGTGGATGTGAGTGCAACTGGGTGCTAGTTGTTGAGGCAAATCACCCTGCTCTTCTTGGGCACTGGCAAATTGTTGGCCTTTTGAAGCAGGTAAGAACTTTTGACTGCAACAGTGAGAGACCAAAGATGTCCTTAAGCACTCCTACCAGTTGGCTAGTGCATGCTTTCAGTGCCCGACCAGGTGCACAATCAGAGCCTGACACTTTGCGAGTGTTCACCCTCTGAGACAGAGATCATAGAGTGACCAGATGCTGCAAGGATTTGCGTAGGTGTAGTTCTATTCTCCATTTCAAAGTGTGCATAAAATGTATTGAGTTCATCGAGGAGTTAAGCTTCACAGCCACTCATGATGTTATGTTTGCCTTGTAGGAAGAAATGACCTGCAAATGTGCATCTCCATCTCTAACTTCAATTGAAATTGTTTTCTCGCTCTTAAAATAGCCTTCCAGAGGTCATACCTGAACTTCTTGTATAGTTCTGCGTCACCAGCCTTGAACGCCTGGGATCTAGCCCTGAGCAAACAATGAATCTCCTGGTTCATCCAAGGCTTTTGTTTTGGGTACATCAGGTATGTTCTCGAAAGCATTCACTCATGTACACAGGTCCAGATGAATTCAGTGACAATTGTGATGTATTCATTCAGATTTAAAGATGAAATCCTGAATATTGTCCAGTCAGCCGACTCACAGCTGTCTTGTAAGTGCTCCTCTGTCTCCCTTGACCATGCCTTCTTGGTCCCCAACAGTGGTGCTGTTGTCTTTAGTCTTTGCCTGTATGCTGGGAGTAGAAGTACCACCAAATGAGATTGACATTCCAAAGTGCAGGATTAGGACTGCCCAGTAAGCATTGTTGATGGTGGTATTACAGCGGACAAGCGTGTTGACTCACTGGTGTAGCATTTAGTGCTGTGTGTTCACAATTCCATTGATCCAGATTCAACCTTGACTTCAGTGCAGCCTTGTGGGGTTTTCATGTCATAAAACTATAAGACCATAACACATATGAGCAGAATTAGGCTTTTTCACCCATCATTTGCTCTGCTATTTCATTAGGGCTGATTTATTATCCCTCTCTACCCTATTCTCCTGTCTTCTGCAGTAACCTTTGATTCCCTTACCAAGCAAGAATGTATCAACCTCTGCTTTAAATATACCCAAAGATTTGGCCTCGATAGTCATCTGTGGCAATGAATTGCACAGATTCACCACCTTCTAGCTAAAGAAATATCTTGTTACCTCTGTTCTAAAGGGACACCCTTATATCCTGAGACTTCACCCTCCGCTCCTTTCAATATTTCATAGATTTCAATGAGATTCCTGCTCATTCTTCTAAACTCCAGTGAATACAATCCCAGAGCTATCAAATGCTCCTCATGTATTAACCCTCTCATACCCGAGTGATTCTTATTAATTTCCTCTGGTCTTTTCCAATGCCAGCTCATCCTTGAGGGGCCGTAATCTGCTCACAATACTCCATATGCAGTCTGACCAGTGCCTTATAAATCCTCAGCATTACATCCTTGCTTTTGTATTCCAGTTCTCATGAAATGAATGCTAACATTACACTCACCTTGCTCACCATGACTCAACCTGCAAGTTAACCTTTAGGGAATCCTGCATGAGGTCTTCCAAGTAGCTTTGCACTTCTGATTTATGAATTTTCTCCCCATTCAGAAAAGTCTATGCCTTTTCCTTCCATGAACCTATCAACCTCTGCTTTAAATATACCCAATGACTTGGTCTCCACAGCAGTCTGTGGCAATGAATTGCACTGATTCACCCACCCCCTGGCTAAAGAAATTCCTTGTCATCTCTGTTCTAAATGGACATCCTTGTATTCCTTCTACATGAACATACACTTCCCTACATTACATTCCATCTGCCACCTCTTTGCAGTCTCCCAGCTTCTTCAACAGTACCTGCCCACCCATCTATCTTCATATCATCTGCAACGCCATCAATTCATGATGTCTTCCCTCTAATTATATAAGTATTTTTCCCCCAGGAACTCCCATTTCCTCCCACGTCCCCAGGTGGCACATAATGGTCATGTGAAAGACAATACGTTGCAGCGATACAATGGTAGGGAAAATGCAATGAGCTAGCATGGACTTGACAGGCTGAATGTCCTCCCTAATGTTCTGTAATGCAAAAGTAATCAAGCCATCCAAAACTTTGTACTCAAGTAGTAACCTGCACCTACTTTACTCAGCAGCAGAAGCATAAAACCAGTAGATAATTATAAAATCCCATCTGTTTCATTCTTGTCAGCATTCTATTTGACCTCAGTGTAATGTAGCCACTGTAATATGGTTGATTTGTATCTTGCTTCTCCCTCTGGGGCCAAATAACTGAGGACTTTCTTGCACAATCCATACACCATTTTTTAAAAAAAGCAATTTCTGCCTAAATTTTTGCTTTCACAAATATTAAGTATCTTATTTTCAGGATTAACGAGGTAGTTGGAATCACTTCACACTTCCCAGGAATACTGACCAGCAGACCTAAGTTAGTATTTGTAACACCTGCCCAACATCAAATCCCTTGTGTGGATAAGGGACTCTTTTAAGAAAGAGAGCAAAATCTGTTGACTGGTTGTTGAAATGGCGAACAGGATTGTGCACGTTTTGACCAGCCTGAGTTGGTATTGGCAATCATTGAGCTGCAGTGAAAAAATTTGTTTCCATGCCATCCAGACAAGTCATGCCATATCTAAGTGCGTTGAGGTAGTGAAAAGAAAACAATATACAGAATATGGTGTTGTAGACAAATAAAGTGCAAGGGACAGAGTGAGGTAGATTGTGAGAGAACAAATTCATCTTTTAGTTTATGAGAGATCTGTTCAAGTGTCTGATAACAGCAGGATACAAGTTCCCTTTAAAACCTGAATGGAGGGCTGTCAGAGGTCACAGCGGGACATTGATAGGATGCAAAACTGGGCTGAGAAGTGGTAGATGGGGTTCAACCCAGATAGATGTGAAGTGGTTGATTTTGGTAGGTCAAGTATGATGGCAGAATATAGTATTAATGGTAAAACTCTCGGCAGTGTGGAGGATCAGAGGGATCTTGGGATCCGAGTCCATAGGACACTCAAAGCTGTTATGCAGCTTGACTCTATAGTTAAGAAGGCATACAGTGCATTGGCCTTCATCAACCGTGGGATTGAGTTTAAGAGCCGAGAGGTAATGTTGCAGCTATATAGGACCCTGGTCAGACCCCACTTGGAGTACTGTGCTCAGTTCTGGTCGCCTCACTACAGGAAGGATGTGGAAGCCATAGAAAGGGTGCAGAGGAGATATACAAGGATGCTGTCTGGATTGGGGAGCATGCTTTATGAGAATAGGTTGAGTGAACTCATCCTTTTCTCCTTGGAGCGACGGAGGATGAGAGGTGACCTAATAGAGGTGTATAAGATGATGAAAGACATTGATCGTGTGGATAGTCAGAGGCTTTTTTCCCAGGGCTGAAATGGCTAACACAAGAGGGCACAGTTTCAAGGCGCTTGAAAGTAGGTACAGAGGAGATGTCAGGGGTCAGTTTTTTACGCAGAGAGTGGTGAGTGCATGGAATGGGCTGCCGGTGGCTGTGGTGGAGGCGGAAGCAATAGGGTCTATTAAGAGACTCCGGGAAAGGTACATGGAGCTTAGAAAAATAGAGGGCTATGGGTAAGCCTAGGTAGTTTTGAGGTAAGGACATGTTTGGCACAGCTTTGTGGGCCGAAGGGCCTGTATTTTGCAGTAGGTTTTCTATGTTTCTATGATTTACACAATGGGAGAGGGCAGAAGAAAAAATGAACAGCTTTGGAGAGTTCTTGATTATGTTGGCTTCCTCAGGAGACAGTGGGAATTGTAGATGGTGTCAATGGAGGGGAGGGCTGGTTTGCATGCTTTGTAAGGCAGAGAATATTCAAAAGTGAGGCAAGAGTGGCCTTTGAGCTGTGAGGAAAGGGGATGGTTTGAATGCATTTGTAACAAGATGAAGGTACTGCTGTTTGTCTTTCAGGTAAACTGTGATGACACAGAGAAAAAGAATAGTCCATGTAGCTGCTACTAATTTTGCAGTGGAGATGAAGATACTTCTCCCATCAGTCTATCTGCTGGACTACATCAATACCAGAGAAGAATATAATGAAGCAGCAATTGGCCTGAGTAGGAACTCAGTCCATTTATATTTGCACTGTGAATTTCTCATCTCCACTGGCAATGAATGTGCGTGTTGATAACCCTTCTCTCAGCTGTCTTACTTTGTCACACTGCTTATCCAAATTCTAGTCTCTGGTAGGCTCATATGTCCCTTGAAGGAAAAGAGAGAAGACTAAAGTCATTTGTCTCTGCCATAAATGTTGTACAGAACAAATCAACCCATTCTCAACCCTTGCAACCATCCATGAATGGACTGGAGGTACAGACGGCACTGGAATTGATGATGTAATGTAGTGGTATCTTTACCTGAATTTGTTGTCTAGATCTACTCACTGGCCAAGCTGTCCATCTGCCCATCTCTCTAATTCTATAAAATGTTTGATTACACAGGGTGCAGGAGAAATTGAACAACTCTAGATGTTTGTAACATTTGACATGCTTTTATCTGGCTAAGAGCTCAAGAGTAATCGTGTCTTTTGAAAGTCTGTTTGAAAATTTCATTAACAAGCCCAGCTCTCACATGAACCTTTCTCTGCAGCCCAGTCCTTTATGCTAATTCTTGAGAAACAGTCTGATGTGAAGTGTTCATGTTTAACTTTTGCTGCACTGCAAATATCAGACCGAATGCTATCCAATGTAATTGTGTGATGGAGAGCACTCGACAAACACATTCCTTTCACGTGCGCTTTCACACGCACACAAACATGGCCTTGTCATTCTGCTGTTGTTGTGCTGATCATACACTCTTCATTGTCTTCCCCAGTATTTTCTCATAATGGTTCCTAAACCAAGCTGATGCCCTCAGGTTGGCTCTATGGTGCCTTTGGTACAGAGTAATCCATTTCTTTAGTAATGGGAATGTGTAAATGTGTATATGTTGTTTGTATACTGTATTTAAGGTGGTTAGTTCTGTTTATTTTCTAATATGATTGCAACTACACCATGGGCTGCATCATCTTCTAATTCATATGTAGTTTTAAGTTAACTTTGTTGGTAATTAAAGATGGTATGTCCTAGCGCTGAAATCTAGCAGAGGATCAGAGGGATCTTGGGGTCCGAGTCCATAGGACACTCAAAGCAGCTGTGCAGGTTGACTCTGTGGTTAAGAAGGCATATGGTGTTTTGGCCTTCATTAATCGTGGAATTGAATTTAGGAGACGAGAGGTAATGTTGCAGCTATATAGGACCCTGGTCAGACCCCACTTGGAGTACTGTGCTCAGTTCTGGTCGCCTCACTACCAGAAGGATGTGGAAACCATAGGAAGGGTGCAGAGGAGATTTACAAGGATGTTGCCTGGATTGGGGAGCATATCTTATGAAAACAGGTTGAGTGAACTTGGCCTTCTCTCCTTGGAGCGACAGAGGATGAGAGGTGACCTGATAGAGGTGTATAAGATGATGAGATGCATTGATCATATGGATAGTCAAAGGCTTTTTCCCAGGGCTGAAGTGGCTGGCACGAGAGGGCATATTTTTAAGGTGCTTGGAAGCAAGTACAGAGGAGATGTCAGGAGTAAGTTTTTTTTTAAATAAACGCAGAGAGTGGTGAGTGCGTGGAATGGTCTGCTGGCAACGGTGGTGGAGGTGGATAAGATAGGGTCTTTTAAGAGACTTTTGGATAGGTACATGGAGCTTAGAAAAATAGAGGGCTGTGAGTAACCCCAGTAATTTCTAAGTTAGGGACATGTACAGCACAACTCTGTGGGCCGAAGGGCCTGTATTGTGCTGTAGGTTTTCTATGTTTCTATGTTTCTATTCTATGAATAGAAAGGAGCTCATTGCCCTCAGAGAGGGAGGGATAGGGACTGCCAGGAGTTCTCACTGGACAAGAATAAGCATATGGCTCTTACTGTGTTTTCTTTAGAAAACTTTCTGTAAATATATAGGCAGTTTTCTTTTCACTATTTTTGCTAATTTTTGTAAGCTTGATTTTTAACATATCTAATAACCACCTTTGCACTAAAATGCTAAGCGGCACCAGCCATTTTTTCTTGAGTCATAACCCACTTATCTAACAAATTAGTCCATGAATAGCACAAATTTTACCCAATCTGGGTAAATGTATTGATTTAGATACTTAACCTGATGTTATTAAACTCTAGGAATCTATATTAAACACACTACCTTATGCCTAAGCAACACTTACAGTGTTTCTTATTAAATAACACCCATTCTCTGCAAAACATGAGAGATTATGATCTGAGTCTAAATATATTTTACTTACTAGATAAGTCTTAGCTTCACATAATTAGTTTGCTGAATAACCATTTAAGAATAATTGAACTATATGCAACGTAGATCTCAAGGATTATCAAGCATTATCAAGGATGCATCTCACCCTAACCATGGACTTTTTGCTCTCCTCCCATCCGGTAGGCGCTACAGGAGCCTCCGCTCCTGCACCAGCAGGCACAGGAAGAGCTTCGTCCCTGAGGCTGTGACCCTGCTGAACCTCACATCACAGCGCTAAGCAGTATTTCATCCATATTGTACTGTCTCAGTACTTTTATATTTGTGTGCTGTAGCTCTTTTTTATTCACAGTTATTTTGTAAATAACACTATTCTTTGCATTTCTGGTCAGATACTAACTGAATTTCATTGGCTTTGTATCTGTACTCGGCACAATGACAATAAAGTAGAATCTAATCTAATCTAATAATAAGTTCAGTTAATAAACTACAAAAGATTTCAGAATGAAAATAGAAATAACCATATATCAATCACAGTACTGTATGTGGTCAACACTGAAATGTATTGTTCATTCCAGATTGTTTATTATTCATTCTGGATGGCTTGTTAAGAACATCTTAGAGTGTAATCAAAGATCATCCATTTTGGTACGATCACATATATGCCCAACTGGTTCAGCCAAGTTATTTCCTTCCCTAAACTATTTTAATGAGCCAGATGAGATTTTTACTTCAGAGAAGTCGGTAATGAGATGTTGACATTGATAAAAGACTCATCTATTGATGAACTACCTTATTGAACTGTTACAGTCATTATAAATGAAGGTGGTAATAATTGGGAAGTTTTTTTACTTGCCACAGATAGGAGCATTATATTCCAGATTAATTAATTGAACTTAGGTTGTTATGGGTTATAGGGACGTAATGTTAATGGTTCCCTGAAAACTCAGAGGCTGAGTGGAGACCTGAGAGAAGTTTATAAAATTATGAGAGACACTGATAGACAGTCATTGTCGTTCTCCCACAAACTCAGCAGGTCAGACAGCATCTATGAAGAAGGAGAAATCATCGACATTTCGAGCCAAGACCCTTCATGACTTCCTCCTTTACACAGAGACTATAACTCAAATGGACCTGATTTGCTGTAAAGTGCTTTGGGACATCCTGAGGCCATGCAATGCAATTTCTAAATGCAAGCCTTCATTTCATTTTGTATTTATCTGAAGGTGGTTTACTAACAATAGCAAGAGGCAGCTCCATCATAAACCATGAAGGAATATCAAGTGAAGATCAATGAAAGGTCTTGGCCCAAAACATCACCTGCCTATTTCTCTCCATAGATGCTGTCTGACCTGCTGAGTTCCTCCAGCTGTTTGCATGTGTTGCTCAAAATGAAGGATCTCAGCCCAAAATGTCAACTCTTTATTCCACTCCAGAGATACTGCCTGACCTTCTGAGTTCCTCTAACATTGTGTGTGCGTTGCTCAGGATGAAGGGTCTTAGCCAAAAAGTTGACTGCTTATCCCTCTCCATAGATGTTACCTGACTTGGTGACTTCCTCCAGCATTTTGAGTGTCCTTGATATGTTGAACATTATTCAATTCTGATTAAGTGGGAGAAGCAAACTTTGTGCAACATTCCAATTCCATAAGAAAAACTTGTTTTGAAAAAATTAGATACAGCACACTGACGGTACAGAAGTCACTACAGTCGAGCATTAGTATGGGTATTTACAGTGTGTGGAGTGAACACAGAGCCTTCAGATGGAAGTTTGAACTGATAGCTGACAACAGAGTGATTTTTACCTGAAGTAGAGGGGAGGTTCTCCTCCACTCACTGCCTCAGATACTTGATCTTCCTTCGCGGTTTATGATGGAGCAACCCTCTTGCAGTTGTTGGTTCACTACTTTGAGAGAAATACAAATAAAATGAAGGCTCGCATTTAGAAATGGCATTTCATGGCCTCAGGATGTCCCAAAGCACATTACAGCTAATGAGGTACTTTTGAGCTGTTGTAACAGAGCAAATCATGAAGCTCCCCTAGGCCTAATACGGAGCATCAGCATACAGACACAGAAATGATGAGTCACTTCAAATTTCTATATTCATTTACTAGTTAAAGAAAATTTGTCTCTCTTATTTGCGCATGCTGAAAGAGAGTGCGATATGACTCTGATTTGACTGTAAGTTTCAGAGTTGTGAGCTCATTGGTTCTGTATTTCATTGATGTGTCAATCAAATCTGATAACTGGAACTCTGCCCTTCGTTGATAACCACTTCAAGCAAGAATTTTCATATTATGATCGTCACAGAAATCAGCTTTTGAAAAGAAAATGAAATAGCTACTACACAGTTCATTACATGCATTCAAAACAATGGTAATTAGTAAAGCAAATTTATTGGGGAGAATTGCTTCAAGCTAAGCAATAAAAATGAGTGAGTTAAGGGCACCAAGGGAATCCTTCCAACAATGCGGTAGAGCCTGATGCTTATCAAGGAATGTCAGGATGAATCAGAATTTCCTTTAACACTTATGGTTGGGTCTTATCTCTGGTTCTGAAGAACGCTCATTGCCACAAAAGTTCTAGTCACAGCCAATTCTAAAAAGAGAAAGTCTAAGACCTACACTTGACAGTTAATGACATTACTAGTGGAAAGGGTTCAAAGGAGGTTCACGAAATGGCTTGTCATACATAGAGCATTTGATGGCTCTGACCTGCATTCACCGGAATTCAGGAGAATGAGGGGTGACCTTATTGAAACATTGAATGTCGATAGTGTGGATGTGGCGAGGATGTTTTTGGATGTTTCCAATGGTGGGAGAGTCTAGGACCAAAGGACACAATCTCAGAACAGAGGGGCATCCTTTTAGAATGGAGATGAGGTGGAATTTCTTTAGACAGGGAGTGGTGAATTTGTAGAACTTGTTACCCCAGGCATCTGTGGAGGCCAAGTCTTTACGTATATTTAAGACAGGGGTTCATAGGGTCTTGATTCATCAGGGCATGAAGGGATACAGGGAGAAGGCAGGAGAATAGGGTTGAGAGGGAAAATGGATCAGCTGTGATGAAGTTATGAAATTTGACTCAATGGGCCAAGTGGCCTAACTCTGCTCCTATATTTCATGGCCTTATTGCAAGTTCCCCAACATTAACACCTTGGAGTTAATCATTGTGCAGAAACTCAGCTAGACCAACCACATGGTTACAGTGTCTACAAGATCAGGTCAGGACTCAGGCATCTGTGAAAAGTGACTCAACTTCTCACACCAAAGAAGCAAATTACAATCATGCTAGAAACTAAATTGTTCACTGTCACTTGTTATTTTATCTTCTGAGTGACGGGGAGAATCTTGTGCAACACAGACAAAATGCAAAAGAAACGTAGCAGATCAGGCAGCATCAATGGAGGGGAATAAACAGTCGATGTTTCAGACTGAGTCCCTTCATCAGGGCCCATTAGCTCTGAGCCCAGAACGTCAACTGTTTATTCCCCTCTATAGATGCTGCCTGACCTGCTGAGTTCCCAGCATCTGCAAAGCTCCTGTGTTTCGTGAGAATCCGGTCGCATGTTATTAATTGGGCTAAAGACACAGCTACTGTGATAGTTATCAAATCTGCCTGTGGAGCAGTTCAAAGACAGGCTGGCCAACAGTAGGAGATGCAACTGGTGACATGTGGGATGATCAGTAGAACAGGGAAGGTGCAAGTAACTTAAATGTTGCATGTACTGTGGGCAGCAATGTGAAAGGCTGTAAAAAACAAGTACTTTGTGAATGGATTAAAAAAAAGATGTGCTGGATTGTTTTGGTGTTTCATTTCTACAAACCATGCTTGAGGAAGAGAATATCAAAAATCCACGACAGGAACAAGATTTGGTGTCTAAGAACAGAGAAAGGCCATTCAAAATAATAACAGAACACAGTATTACTGGTGTCAGACATAGTTAATTCTGAGGGAGAAACATCTGTTAGCTGTTTCTGTGCCAAGATTTCAGTGTAAAGGCACTGGTGACACTTTACCTTGTCTCAGGCGAACATGTGATGTCGTGCTGATACAGGGCTTCGATCTGGAGGTGGTGCAGTTAAAAACAGATCATGTGGTAAACTACACTGAGATAATCTCTGGTGAGCAACACGAAGAACCCAGTGAAATGATCTGGATTTCATCGTAATCACAGCACCACCACTTTTTAGAAGTCTGTGTAGAGTCGGTATGTCATCTAAATTTTGACAAACATCTATAGATGCAGAGTGAAGAGTATCTTGACTGGTTGCATTCTTGTCTAGAATGGGAAGATCAAAGCTCAGGAAAGAAAAATTATGGATACAGGAAAAGGAAATGGATACAGCCCTGTCCTTTTCAGGCAGAGTCCTCCTCACCGTTGAGCATATTTGCAAGGTGCGCTGCCACAAGAAAGCAGAATCCATCAACACGGACCTCCACCACCCAGGCTATGCTCTCTTCCCACTACTACCATCAGACAGGAAGTCCTTAGGTCTCACACCATCAGGTTCAGGAACATTTATTACTAAAACCATCAGGCCCCTGGAACTGCATGGATAACCTCACTCACATCAACTCTGAAGTGATTCCACAACCTGCAGACTCACTTTCAGAATCTATAACTCATGTTCTCAGTATTATTTATTTATGTGCACAATTTATTTTATCTGTTTGTCAGGTTTTGTTTATGTATAGATTTCATAAGTTCTATAGTATTCCTTTATTTTCCTGTAAATACCTGCATGAAAATGAATTGGAAGGTAGTATATGGTGACATACACAGTTCATACTTTGATAACACATTTGCTTTCATTTTAACTTTGATTTAGACCAGAAGGATGGTACCCATATACTTGGAAGTGGTACGATGCAGAATATTTCATTGATAAATATGTAACAATGACACAATAACTGGAAATGGAAAAAAAGACAGAGTTGGTGTTCAACACATTTGGTTGCAGCCATGAGTTTGAAGATGCAGAAATGGATCAGATTTCACTGCAAGGCATGGTCTATAGAGTGGTGTGCAGTAATCTAGATAGGAAAGCAGGGTTAATATAGTCAGATATTTAAATAATGCTGTTCATTTCTTGATATTAGAAAAAGCTGTTCTATTTTCTCTGTGGCTGTGGTCTTTCATTCATTCTGTTATGGATATTATTCTATCATAGATTTATTGAGTGTTCCCACAAGAAAATGAATCTCAGGGCTGTATATAGTAACATACATGTACTTTGATAATAAACTTATTTTGGACTTTGAGTGAACAGCGACTGCTGTTTTCAGACCAATAAGATTCAAGCTATCAATAACAATAAATCTTAGGCTGTTGAGACAGGGTGAACCTAAACTTGGAAAAATAACATTGGTGCACATAAAATCATTTCCCGAAAATAAGCACATAAATGTCAGCAACTGATACCAAGACATTCAGAATGTCTGTGTTCAGTTGCTGGTTAGTATAATTTCACAATATCTTTTTGACAGGGTGTAAGTGAAACCTGAGTTCAGATTGTTCTTTGTTATATTATTTGAGATGTAAATTATACAATGGTGTGGTGAACAAGCAGGCAGTGTTCTGAACTATGTGTCAGAATCCCTTTTGCAGGTGGAGAATTTAAGTTCAAAAACTAGATAAAAAGCTAGAATTTTCCAAAAGAAGCTCGTATTAATAATAGTTGCTTTATGATTGTCATAAACACTACTGTGCTCACTAATATCATTCAATAAATTAAATCTGTGAAACATGTGGTTCTAAAGCCATCACAGGTTAGCTCTTAACTGTTTCATCAATTCTGGGTTATAAAGAACACATGAAAAATGTTGGCATTCCCAATCACACCCCATTATGTGAATAACTGAATATAAAATTCAAAGTGATCACAATACCATTGATGTCATGGACAAATTTATTTCAGTACCCTTGAGATAAACGCCATGAGCGCTTTGATCAGCCCTGCACAAGTTTTCTGCAGCTTAGACTAGTTGTCGGCAATATCTCAGAATCAGCTTCTTCCCTTTTGCCATCAGATTTCTGAGTGCTCCGTGAAACTATGAATTAATAGCTCATTATTCCTTATATGCCTTATGTAATTTAGTAATTTATAGTAATTTTTCTATCTTTGCCCTGTACTACTGCTGGAAAACAACACATTTCACATTATATAATTCACTAATAGTAAATCAGATTCTGATTCTATTTTTTTGTGTGATTTTATGTACACATTCCATCTTACTTTGTTTTTAAGACCTAAAGTAGTTGGTCTCATTTCTCCTCATTTGCCAGTTTTGACCACCAATTTCATCTGTCTCTGTCCTTTTGGCAGCTTCCTGTTCCAGTCCATAGAACTTTCTGCACATTCATCACCTCCGACTCCCATTAGCAATTTGTTCTCCTTGAGGCTGTGCTCACTCAATCCTTCACACTATTATTCAGCTGGGAGATTAGATATTAGCTGCCACTTTACAAAAGCAAGTGTGACCTTAGAAATTCAGGAAATAGAAGGGTTTGTGTAATGAAGGAGTGCCAGAATGCATTTATATACTTAGCTGTGTTGCAGACAATGCTAAATACAGTGCCAAGATTTTAAATTAGGTTTCAGATGCTTACCATCAGTCTGAAGTAATAGGAACTGGACTAACTTTACAGCTGGATGCTAACTTGAAATAATGTAAGATTTCTTTTTGTAGTAACACAAATGGGAATTTACACCCAGAAAGTGGAAGCATTTGTTCCAGGAGAGTGAACTGAATTGTTAATTTCTTTAAAGGAAACAGAAAGATATGTAAAGCCATGGAGTACAACTGGCCATTTAGACATCAATGTTCAGGCTGCCAGCACTCAGATGGTCTTTGCACCAATTGCATTCCAATTGGTGAGGAAAAGCTTTATAAAAGGCAAGGTAACATTGGCATTAGATCCTATGCGTATTCTGGGGGTTTGTCAAAATTGGAGATGCAGTGAGAGCTTGGTCATGTATTAGTTGTGGAGAGCAGACACTCCTTTCAAAGGTGCCAAACCTCATAACATCTCCTTCTTTACTATGCTTTTAATATGCTGTACTATCTTCCATATATCCTCCATAACCATAACGTTTGCATCATTCCTTCCCTCTATTGTAAAGACATTTGAAAAGTAGTTCCCAAGAACATTATCCATATCACCACCTTTAGGTTGGGTCACAGTTTGAGGATAGAGGGGAAGCCTTTTAGGACCGAGATTAGGAAAAACTTCTTCACACAGAGAGTGGTGAATCTGTGGAGTTCTCTGCCACAGCAAACTGTTGAGGCCAGTTCATTGGCTATGTTTAAGAAGGAGTTAGATATGGCCCTTGTGGCTACAGGGGTCAAGGGGTATGGAGGGAAGGCTGGGGCGGGGTTCTGAGTTGGATGATCAGCCATGATCATAATAAATGGCGGTGCAGGCTCGAAGGGCCGAATGGCCTACTCCTGCACCTATTTTCTATGTTTCTATGTTTCTATGTAACTTCTATCTGCCTGCTCTTTATGTATTTGTAAAACACATTTGGATTCTACTTTCCTTTACTTTTAAGTACTCTCTCATGCCACCCCTTGGCTTTAATCATTTCTTCTTTTACCCCTTCCCACTCTTTATCTTCTTCTGGGATTTTTCCAACACCTCACAAAGTGTTAAACTTTTTGTTTTCTTCTTCATTCCAAGTCAGTCAGCATCTGTGCAAAGACAATCAGTTCTGATGAAGAGTCATGGACCTAAAATATTGACTTTCTCTTTCAGGTGCTACCTGATTATCATTAATCAGTCTTTCAAGCATCTAAGATTTTTCTATTAAATTTTCCTTCCATTTCTGTCTTTTTCTAACCTTTGTTTTCCCTGTTTTACAAAATCTCACTGAGTTTGCACTTTCCACTTTCAAGATCTTCTTCTCAAAGTATAAGTGTCAAATACCAGAAGATAAGTAATTAAAATGAGTCAGGGGAAGTTTAAAGGAGACATGCAGGACAAGTGTTTAAGGACAGAGAGTGTTAGATGCCTGGAAAGTGCTGTCAGGAGTCATGTTGGAAGCAGATAACACAGTGGCATTTAGATAAACATATGAAAATGCAGGGAATGTAAGGATACAATCAATTACAGCATTTTAATTTGTCATCAAGTTCAGCACAGACATTAAGAGTTGAAGGATCTAATCCTGTGCTTGTGACGAGAGTCCTTGATGAGGATGGTTTGTGTAACGTATGGAGCAATGATCACTCTCCCTTAGCACCAAGCATTGATCTGTTGTCTGCACAGGTGCTGTTGTCTACACTGGTGCATTGTTCTCTCTTTCTCTCTCGCTGCAATGTGAGACCAGTTAAAGCCATCTCCCTCTTGCATGCTGTTATTCAATTGATATGTAGTTGTGCACACACACAACAAATCGGCGATGAGTACAAAACCTGAATGTCAGAAAAAAATCAAAAACTGCACTGACAGTTACAAGAAGAAGCAGCAAGAGTTAGACAGAACAAGAAAGCCGTCAAGAAAGGAACGTGTGAATAAGAGTGAAAGATGCGCTGAATTTAAAGTGAAAATCATGTGGTGATGGCTTCCATCAGGAAAGTTGAGAAACTTGATAGTGCTAATGAAGGCTGGGAGTCATCAATTGAGTGGTTGAACTGTATTATAACATGCACAATGTGGAGGAGCAAAAAAAAAAGCCCCTACATTTCTTAGTTTAATGGGACGAAAAACATACAGTCTCTTACACAACATAGTAACCCCGAAGAGCTAGCATGCAAGACGTTCGATGAAATTGTTACAATTTTACCAAATCACTTAAAACCTAAGATGCTGGGAGATTTAGATTTTACAAAAAGGAACCAGTCAAAAGATGAAAGCCTTTCTGAATACATTGCAGAACTGCGCAAACTTTCCCAGTACTGTGACTATAAAGATGGACTTTATGATGCATTAAGGGACAGACTTGCATGTGGCATGCATAGTGAAAACACTCAAAAGAATCTACTATCTGAAAGAGCCCTAAACTTAGAACAAGCATGGACCATTGCAATGTCATTAGAGACTACAGCAAAGGATGTAGCAGAACTACAGAAAAAGAGGTTAGAATGTGAAATGCACAAAAGATCCCTGAATGCTGCAAAAAGCCAAAGATATTATAGATGTGGCAAATCCTCCCATGATGCAAATGACTGGTAAAAACACTTTACCGAGGTTCTGGATGTGTTCTTCATTGTTCGTGACAGTCACGATGATGTCATCAAGGTAACATTGTATTCCTATAATATATTGGAGCACTTGGTCCATTGTTTTTTGCCAAATTGCTGGAGCTAATGCGATACATCAGTTTGTGATATTTCCCACGGTTCAAAGAAAAAGTCTGTAGAAAATGTCAAAGGCAAGGTCACATGGACAAAAGATGCAAGGCAGACAAAACGCACAACCGAGTGAAACTCAAAGCTAAGCCAATGCATAAAGTCATTGAATGTAAAACAGAATCAGACAACATAGAGTCTGACAAAGGTGAACCATCATGCTTAGAACTGCATAGTATAATTGAAACAGTTCACAAAATCATCTGGATCACAATAGATGTGTCCGATGTAAAACTGAAAACGGAGCTGGTTACAGGGTCAGCTTTGGCCATAATCCCACAGGATGACCTTAGTAGACTGTTTTCTAAAATACCCTTAGAGAAGACTTACACAGGTGAAAAAAGTATCTCCCAAAGGCAAACTGAAGTAAGTATGATGTTTTGGGCCAAACACAACAGTTAGAGCTTTAGGTATTGAAAAGTGGAGGTCCAGCAATTTTCGGATGTGAATGGTTGAGAAAAATCCAACTAGACTGGCACTCAGTCAAAGCTCTCAGTGTGGTATCAACAGGCAAAGGCAGTCCAAATGATAGCACTGACCAGAGACTGTCACAGCTGCTTAATGCTAATGAGAAGGTGTTTAAGAATGGGACTGATAAACTCAAAGGTATGAAGTCCAGAATTGAACTGGATGAAACAGTAACACCAAGATTCCATAAAACACATCTAGTGCCTTACATATTATGTCCTAAAGTGGATGCTGAACTTCAGAGCTTAGAGACATCTAGAATTATTTCCAAGGTTGAGTGGAGCAATTGGGCCACACCATTGTCCCGGTGTTCAAGAAAGGGAAGGTGGGAGCCTTATGCATAAGTGGAGATTTCAAGGTGAGCACAAACTAGTGCTGTGTACTGTGCAGTATCCCCTGCCACGAATAGAAGACATTTTGGCATCTTTGGCAGGCAGGAGAGGTTTTCAAAGATTGACTTGACACAAGCCTATCTGCAAATGGAGATTGTGGAGTTAGGCAGGAAGTTCCTCACAATCAACACTCACAAGGAACTGCTCCAGTATAATCATCTCGTCTTTGGCGTCACAACAGCTCCAGCAATTTGGCAAAAAGCAATGCACCAAGTGTTCCAAGATACCCCAGGAACACAACATTACCTTGATGACATCATTGTGACTGTCAAGAAGGATGAAGAAGAGCTCCAGAACCTTGGTAAGTTGCTTACCAGGGTGAGTAGGTATGGTCTGAGTACAAAGAGAGAGAAATGTGAGTGTTTCAAGAATGAAATCTCATATTCTGGATATATCACTGACAAGCATAAGTCACGAGAGAAGTTTGAAGCAGTGCTGCAGGCACCCAAACTGGAAAATGTGTCACAACTCACGTCATACTTGGGCTCTGTAAACTACTGGCACCCCTAACATTGCTGCTACAGTGCTGCATCCATTTTACGCACTGTTACAGACAGGAGCAAAATGTAAATGGTCAGGATGTGAAAAAAGCATTCAAGGAAGCAAAGAGACTCATAATATCCGATGAACTGCTCACCCATTATAAACTATCTCTGCCCATCTGATTCCCATGTAATGCATCCCCTTATAGCATGGGTCCCCAACCTTTTTTGCACCGCGGACTGGTTTAATATTGACAATATTCTTGCGGACAGGCCGACGGGGGTGTTCAAGTTCAACAGTGAGTGACAGGGAATGAGGAAAGGTGCAGCTGACACATATCGTTTCAAATCGCCAAATCATATTGTTTCCTTGCAGCCTGGTAGCAGATGCTCGCGGCCCAGTAGCAGTCCGTGGCCCAGTGGTTGGGGACCACTGCCTTATGGCACTGGAGCTGTTTTGTTGCACATTAGGAAAGATGGATCTGAACACCTGGTTGTATTTGCTTCAAGATGACTGACAAGCACAGATCATAACTACACACAGGTTGACCAAGTGGTCTTTAGTCTAGTAAGGGGAATAAAGAAATTCCACCACTACCTCTACAGAGAGAAGTTTACACTAGAGACAGATCACCAGCCCCTTGTGTCCATTTTCAATCCCAAGAAAGGAGTTCCAATGATGATTCCTACCCAGTTATAACTTTGGGTATTGTTCCTAGGACCCCACTCTTATGACATAGAGTTCAAGGGTACTAATCAACACAGCAATGCTGATGGATTGTCACGTCTTCTACTACTGGTAACTGAAGAAGAAAAGTCTTCATACTGTGACCCAGCTGAAGTGTTCCAAATTGCATTGGTGAGCCAGTTGCTGGTAACAAACTCCGAAGTACAAAAGGAAACAGGGAATGACCAAACGTTGTCAAAAGTCTATGAAATCACCATGCAAGGATGGCCAGCTCATGGTAACCCTGTGTTTCCACAGTTCTTGGCACGCCGAGGCCAACTGTTTGTATATTCAAGAATGCTGTTGTGTGGATTTTGTGCTGTGGTACCCTCTAAAATGCATGCCAGAGTGTTAGAGAATCTGCATGAAGGACACCTTGGTACAGTAAAACTGAAGGGTCTTCCCAGAGCTATGTGGCGGAGTCCTGGAATAGATAAACAGATTGAAGACTTCAAAATGCACCCTCACAGGCACCGTTACACCCAATGGGAATGCCCATCATCACCATGGCAAAGAATATATATTGACTTTGCTGGGCCATTCATGGACTCCATGTTTCTGTTTGCTGTGGATGCACATTCAAAGTGACTAGAGGTTATACCAATGAAGACAACCATCTCAGCTAAGGCTGTCTCTACTTTGTGGACTACCTTCACCAGAAATGGCTTACCAGAACAAATTATGAGTGAAAGCGGACCACAATACACATCGGCAGAATTCTGACTGTTGGCGAAAAATGGCATCAGACATTTCAATTCAGCTCCTCACCACCCAGCAATGAATGGGATAGCTGAAAGGTTTATCCAAACTGTCAAGGAGTCCATTAAAGCAATGGACAAGGAGGACATTTCTCTACCGCCTAAGGGAGACAAATCCCTTTTTGTGCCTCGGAACTCTGTTCATGCAACACCTGCAATGCTGTTCATGAGCAGGAATCTGAGATCTCACATACACCTCCTGAAATCAGACCTTCAGAGGGAAGTACAGAATAAGCAGTTAAGCCAGTTGCCAAGTGAAGCAGCAAGGAGCTTTGCGATTGGACAGGTGATCAAGAAAGGGAATGTCAGAACCAATAGCATATGAAGGGATTTCAACTTGAGCATCAACCTGGTGCTGCATACTGTGCAGTATCCTCTGTGGACATCCTCTAGGATAGTGACAAGAACTGGAACACTGATGTACACCATGGATATTGGAGATAAGACATAGAGACATCATGTGAACCAGACACTGCATCCAACAAAACGGACATATTACACTCACCGGACTTACCTCTCAGTGATGATCGTGTCACTGACAGTAACGTGACACTGGAAATCGAGAACGTTGTCTGAGACAAGATACTTACCAAACCTGATGGCACTCCACAGGTGTAGAGGCACTATCCTGAAAGAAATGGGGCGTCTTCCAAAAGACTGAACCTTCCAAACTGTGAAGTTAGTTATAGACTGTTATTGTGAAAGTGCATTTTTTGGAATATGGGTTTATGAAAGAGAAATTGAATGTTTTGTACATGTACAGTTTTATGTTGCATTCATTTAAAGGGACAGAAAGTGTAATGTATAGATCTAGATCTTTTAGAGCAATGACCCCCGCCCTTAGCACTATGTATTGATCTGCTTTCTGTGCCTGCGCTGTTGTCTACACATGTGCTGTTGTCTATGACATGCCAGCTATCCATACTCCAGAGAGTTAATGTCTAGACCCCAGAAGCTGGTGGTTGGGTGCATGTTGTAACAGGACCCCTCTCCCCTATGGCCAATTCCTGACAACCTTGGCTGCTCAGAGAGATAAAGAAGATTGTCGTCATGAATGAGAGCCGGATCCAAGTTGTCCCACTCATGAACCTAGCACCGTTCCACAGGTCTCAATCCTTCCAATTCTGCGAGGAAATGCCCAACTCCCCAAACAGTTCGCGAATCCAAAATTCACTTGACGGTGAAGGCGTGTTCCCTGTCGACAGACCTGGGCAGTGGTAGGTGGTGGGGCCAGAGGGCTGGTGTTCACAGGTGGAAATTTGAAAATGTGGAAAGTGGGATTGATCTTGAGCGTCTTGGGGAGCTGCAAGGTGTAAGCCACCGGGTTTACTTTCCTGAGAATCGTGAAGGGTCCAATGAACGGGTGCCAATTTCCTGGAATCCACTCGGAGAGGCAAATTCTGAGTCGAGAGTAAGACCTGTTGCTCAGGTTGCAAAACTGGTCCCTGTCTTCTCATGTGGTTAGCATTTATTTCAGCCTTCTGGGTAGATGCAAACAAAATCTCCTTTGCCCTAGTCCATTTTCCCTTGCAATGTCGGACTAGATCTCTGGCCCAAGGATCCCCAACTTGGGGAAGAGTGGTGGAGGAAACCAAATTGGCTTTTGAAAGGATGCATCCCATGCACGAAATGGTTGCACAACTCATCCAGTCTTTCAGGGACCAGGCACCTTAGGGTTCCTTCCAAATCTTAGTTTACCTGCTCTGTCTGGCCATTGGACTGTGGATGAAACCCAGAGGAAAGACTCGCTGTTCGTCCAATGTACAAAATATCCTCCAAAAATGGGACGTGAATTCCAGACCATGATCTGACACAATGGAAAAGCATGGATCCTGAAGACCTGGTGCAGAACGACTTAATTCATCTCCACTGTGGATGGTAGTCTGCCCAATGTGACATATTTTCAGGCCTTTGAAAAACAATCCACAATTACCATGGTAACAGTTGTCTCTTAGAAGGAGGAAGACCGGTGACAAGGTGTGTGGAAATGTGTGCCCATGGTCTATCAGGAACAAACAGAGGGTGAAGGAGCCCTTGAGGTTGGGTGTGGGTCTCCTTGTTCAAGGTACACACTTTGCATGCCTGCACATATTGACGGACCTCCCTTGCTATTCCAGGTCACCAATATCTTCTTTTAATGAACGCAAGGGTCTAGACAATCCCTGGGTGAGTGGTCATTCTTGATGCATGTCTCCATTGAAGAACCTGAGACCAGACAGAACTAGGAATGAACAGCCAACCTGGAGAGTCGTTCTGAGGAGTCTCCTCTTGTGTCTGGGCCTTGCGAACAAGTGTGTCAATTGTTCTATGAATTGGTGCTATTACCCTGGCTTGGGGCAAAATGGTAGTAGGCTACTCCTCTCATTTGGGTCCATAGAACTGATGGGGCAAGGCATCCGCTTCTGGGTTTTTAACCCCGGTTGATAAGTCAGGACGAGATTAAAATGGTTGAAGAAGAGGGACCACCTGGTCTGCTTGGAATTTAGTCTCAGGCCTCCAGAATATAAGCCACGTTCTTGTGGTCTGTCCATACAATAAAAGGGTTATTAT
This sequence comes from Mobula hypostoma, assembly GCF_963921235.1. Lineage (NCBI taxonomy): Eukaryota > Metazoa > Chordata > Chondrichthyes > Myliobatiformes > Myliobatidae > Mobula > Mobula hypostoma. Next base: position 38,055,555 of record NC_086117.1, on the reverse strand, counting down.
CCCCCTTAAGCCGGTGACTCCATTCCTCTGGAGCCAACCTGACCACGAGCAGTTCTCTATTTCCAGTTATGTAGTTCACCTCTGTCGGAGATAGCCACCTAGAAAAGAATGAACATGGATGTAGTATATTGTCCAAAGGCATGCATTACACCCACTCCAATGTCCAAGGCGTCCACCTCCACAATGAAGGGAAGGCTCAAGTTAAGTGCAACCTAAATGGAAGCTGCTGTGCACCACTGCTTGAGCTTTGCAAAAGCAGCCTTTGCTTCAGTAGACCATACAAAAGGGCCCATGGATCAGTTGGTTGGTGCTGTCAGTAAAGTCAGCACTGAGCTGGATTCTGAGAATTTATGATAAAAGTTAGCAAATCTGAGGAATTGTTAGACTTGTTTCACACTGGATGGTTGTGGCCAATCTCTGTCTGCCTGTGTCTTACTAGGGTCCATCTTGAGATTGCCATTAGAGATGATGAAACCCAAAAATGAAATGGTGGTTACATGAAATTCGGATTTATACCCAGTCCAGGATCAGGAAGGCTCTTTAGAATATTTGATATGTGTGACATGCTCCTCCGTGGACTTCAAGAAATTTAGGATGTCATCCAAGTAGGCAAAAGTATTATAATGGAGAGCATCCTAGATCATGTCATTTATAAGGACCTGAAAACCTACTAGCACGTTCACAAAGCTGTAGGGCATGAACAGGTACTCATAGTGCCCTGCTGGTGTGTCGAATGTCACCGTCCACACGTCACCCTCGTTTTTATGAACCAGATTATACAGGCTCTACAAATCTAGCTTCAAGAATACTCTTGCCCCTCAAAGACAGTGTGCATGACTAGAAGAGGATAATGATTCTTGACCATTATGTGACTCAGCACTCTATAATCAATACATGACTGCAAGCTCCCGTCCTTTTTCTGTATGAAGAAGCAGCCGGCACTGGCTGGAAAGGTGGAGGGTCGAATGAATTCCAGGGCAAGACCACCCTTTATACACACCTACATAGCTCTCCTCTCCTGGCCTGAGACTGTATATAATTGACCCGGCTGAGGACAAGAACCAGGCAGTACATCTATTGCATAGTTATAGGGTCAGTATGTGGGAGTGTCGAGGTCTTTCCCTTGCTGAAGACCTCTTCCAGGTCCTTGCAGATGGAAGGGATTTCTACTGGCTTCAGTGCTGCAATTACCCCAGAACCTTCCTCCAAGCTCCACTCCCGAAGCTCCTTAGGTCGCGTGAGTGAGCCGGCAGACCCGAGATTTTCTTCCATGTGTTCACAAGAGTCTTTAGTGAAAACAGAGGGCAAATAACAGACCAGGTCCTCGTCTGTATCCTCTGACATCAACAGCAAGATGTGACAAATGATCCTTGTGCTCCCGGAATTAGCTCTAATGGCCTCCATTTTGGAGCCTTGCCCTGTGGTGAGATCTGGCAACTGGGGCCCTTTGTCTTAGATGCTAGAGTTCCAGACTGGTTGGGCACTTCCTTGGCAGCAAGGTGTGACAATTAGAGAACTAGAGATTTAGTTCCAGCATACCCCTTACTGGACAGGATTGGGACTCGCTTTTACCTGTTAGCTGGAGCCGGCTTGTCTGCCCTTGAAGGCAGGACTAGGTTTCCTGAAAGCATCAGGTTACCTGGAAGAAGTCTGTCCCCTTGCCGGCCGCTGGTCTTGTGAGAGTCTGGGGATCAGAACACCAAGCCAAAAACATACCTTCTTCCAGCAACTGGATCATTCAATGATCTTCCCTCCCTTCCATTTCTCAGAGGGTTAAGCTGGGATAGCCAAGGGTGCCCGTGGATCAGGGATATCTGAGGAGACTCAAAAGATATAGAAACTAATGTCCTCCACTTGATCCTCTATCTTCATCCAAAAGACCAGTGCCTGCTGCCGGATCTGCCGAGAACCAAGACAGTCTTGGCATGAGCTGGCTCAACTCCTGCAGTGGTATGTTGAGCTGACGGGTGGACCCCAAGTCCAGGAAATTTCCAGCTGCCCCACAGTCCAAAAAAGCATTCACCTCTTCTCGGTTCATGCCCCAGGAGATCTCTGCCCTCAGCATGACACCAAAATCGGTGATGATTGGGGTATTGGCTGCTACCATCACAATCCACCAGATACCAGATGTCTCAACAGTTCTCTTGACAGCTGCAGCTGCGAACATTCGGCCCACAGTAATGGTAGCAACTTGGATTCAGACACCAGAACCCCTCATTGGTGGAGTTTCTTTCATGAACAATTTGCATGGGCTCGACAGGATCCTAAGCAGGAGATGGGCTGATCATGGTCCAAGGTCAGAGAGTGGAACTACAGTATGTTGAGGCCGGGCTCAGGCTAGCCCTCATCGAACTCTTGATGTAGTCCCACTTAGGTTTTGCCTGACGATTATCGAGTTGAATGGATTGGTTGATCAGAACCTCTAAGTTCTCTGTTGGCTCTCCCAAGGCAAGGGCATCCTTCAGTTCATTTCAGAGTCTGTGGCGGTATAGAGTGGCCAAGTCCTTCCCCTTCCAGCCACTGTCTTTGGCCAAGGTCTGAAACCTGAGAGCAAAGTTGCCTGCTGACTGTCCACCCTGTCGATGCTTCATCAGACGGTCTGAACCTTGGCTGGTTGCAGCGGGGTGATGGAACACTTTCCTCATGTTAGCCAAGAATTACTCCAAATCCAAGCAAACCTCTGACCTTCATTCCCAATGCATGGTGGCCCAGGCCAGGGCTCTTCCAGACAGAAGAAAGATGAAGGCCACCTTTCCACCCTCCGATGGGAACCAGGATGGTTGGAGTTCGAACACAAATGTGCATGAATGAGGAAGCTGTGGTGAGAACCCAAGTCACTATCCAATCTCTCTGGGGTTGGAAGATATACTGTCTCTGTAGCAGGGCTGACTGGCTGTCCTGAGAAATTCTGGCTTCCTCCTTAAAGTCAATCAACAGCTACCTAGAAGTAGTATATCCCTAGGCTTTGTCTGGAAATATTTTTTACTGTGGCTGATCACAGCAGACCAAAGGCTCTGATATTCCACTGGGTGCAGACTGGCTTAATCGTACTGTGATAAGAGTCTTTGACGAGGGTGGCTTCAACACCAATGCTGGAGTATCCGAATCAAGGATTGAGACACGATATCAAAGTGGATCGAGAATTGAGCACAAAACAAATACTAGAGGACATCACTAGCAGACTTACGATTGAGTACTGAGGCTCAGTTCACGTTCTCCTGAACTACTGAACTCTTGGCGTGCAAAATATGATTGCCAATTAGCAGGATGGTCCTGAATATTTAAAGGCCACGTCAGCTATCCATATTTCAGAAAGTTAACGCACCTAAACCCCAGAAGCTGGCACATTTGAGTGAAATCATAACTTTGAAGATTAGCTCAGCTTCCCATGCCCTGTCATACTGTTTTAAACTCTCCCCAGTACCCTCCCAATTATCAGTGAGAACTTTTTGACATAAACCCCATCTTCCTCCAGAGGTCAACACACACAAAATGCTGGAGGAACTCAGCAAGTTATGTAGCAGCTACGAAGGGAAATAAACTGTCAACATTTCAGCCCAAAAATGTCAATTATTTATTTCCCTCCTTTGGGAAATAATCTGCTGAGATCCTCCAGCATTTTGTGTGTGTTGCTCAAGATTTCCAGCATTTGCAGTCTCTCTCATATCTTTGACTCTTTTTTATGTCCTAGCTTCCCCACAATCAGTCCTGATGCCCTGGAAATCTAAACTCTTCCCTTTTGTAGCCACTCTCCTGCCTTGCATTCATATGCACTATATTGTTTTTTTCTCTGTTCTCACTGATACATGCTACTGGTAGTAATCCACAGATTACTGTTTTTTCTGTGTTGTTTTTTTAACTCCTTACTGACTGCCTACAGGACCCAACCCATTTTTACCCATGTTATTGTGTTGTTGGAGTGAATGTAACTCACAACTGGTTTCTTCACTCTTCTCTTGCTGAGTGCTCTGCAGCTATTGAGTGATGTCCTTGTCCCTGGAGTTATTGAAGCAACTTGCCATCTCAGAATCATGCCTTAAGCTACATCTGAGCACCCAACTAACCCAAGAATTCCCTAAAACTATTCTCATCCATTCCTTCACAGCTGAGCCTCCCTGGTACTACGGTTTTGATGCTGGATGTAATCACCATGGAAATTCTCTTCTTCATTTGTATTCAAGAGCAAATACTTGCTGGGGAATAAGATCTTTCACATTATTTCCTGTACTACTTCTCTGTACTTTTGATGTCTGTTATTCAATCCCATTTTAATCTGTACTCTAGACCTGTCAGTGACCCTTTCCTGATATCTGCTAGCCACAAAACTTACACCCTCACAGACAGACTGTAATGTCGTCAGTTCTTGTTCAAGCTACAAACCTTAGAGTTCAAGCTCCTGCAGCTGATCTTCCCCTCTCTGTGATTGTCAAGATACAGGATGCATATTGGAATTCCTATGAATAAAATCCTGCCCCTTGTCATATCTCTATTTATGAGATGAACTTTGATAACTGGATAAACAGCAGATTAAAATACTCTTATTTTTGGGTATTTCTCCGATCTTGGCAACTTATGTGCAAATGTTTCATCACCATGCGAGGTAACATCATCAGTACACTGTTGATTGCAGTGTGTCTCTGAATGCTTGGCCTTTATATACTTTTCAATCACCCGATTGGACGTCATTATAGAAACTCTTTTTCTTTTTCAATCTTTTTATTAATTTCGAAGTATAGAAACAAAACATAGCAATAATACAAATAGTAGGAGAAATACTGTTACACTTAGGAAAAGTAATTGTAAAATCAAATAGTGTAAGTTAACAAAGCTCCCAATCATGTAGAACTGACAACAGATAATACAAATCAAAAAAAAAATTGAAAAAAAAATCATGAAAAAGAAAAAAAAACAAAAAAAAAACCCATCCCCAAAGAAAAACAGAATTAATCAACTAAACTAAAAGACTTGGGCAAAACTAACAACTTAAAAATGGAAAAGAAGAAAACCTCAGCGTCGATGACTCCATTCCCCTCCAACAACAGTACAGAGAGATAAAACAAGTCTGGAAATGATCAAATTACATCAAATGAAAATGCTGAATGAATGGCCTCCAAGTTTATTCAAAATTAATGGAAGGGTCATAAACTGCACTTCTAATTTTCTCCAAATTCAAACACACCATAGTTTGTGAAAACCAATGAAATACCTGAGGAGGGTTAATCTCTTTCCAATTCAACAAAATGGACCTTCTAGCCATTAAAGTAAGAAATGCAATCATCCTTCGTGATGAAGAGGTTAAATTATTTAAGTCTATCATTGGTAGTCCAAAGATAGCAGTAATTGGATGAGGTTGTAAGTCTATGTTTAGGACCGTTGAAATAATATCAAAAATATCTTTCCAATATTTCTCCAACAAGGGACATGACCAAAACATGTGGGTTAAAGAAGCTATCTCGAAATGACATCTGTCACATATTGGAGTAATATGAGAGTAATAACGAGATAGTTTATCTTTGGACATATGATCCCTGTGCACTACCTTAAACTGTATCAACCTATGCTTAGCACATACAGAGGATGAATTCACCAACTGAAGAATTTTTTCCCATTTTTCGGTCGGTATATTAATCTCAAGTTCTCTTTCCCAGTCAGCTTTAATTTTATTAGAAGCATCAGGACATAAATTCATAATTATATTATATATAATTGCTACTACACTTTTCTGAGAGAGATTTAAATCTAAGATTTTTTCCAAAATGTCCATTGGATATGGGTGTGGAAAATTAGGGGAAACAGTAATTAAAAAGTTTCTAATCTGTAAATATCTAAAAAAGTGAGATCTGGGTAAATTATATTTATTAGAGAGTTGATCAAAAAATAAAACAATTATCCAAAAATAAATTGTGAAAAGATGTTATACCTTTGGTTTTCCAATCAAAGTAAGCTTGATCCATCGTGGAAGGTTGAAAAAGAAAATTTGATATAATGGGACTTGCTAGAATAAATTGATTAAACCCAAAAAATCTTCGGAATTGAAACCATATACGTAAAGTATGCTTAACTATTGGGTTATTCATTTGTTTATATAATTTAAAAGAAGTAAAAGGAAGTGAAGTTCCTAAAACCGAACCCAAGGAAAACCCTTGTAATGAATTAGATTCAAGATTTACCCAATGAGGGTTTAAAAATACGTCCAAATCTCATAACCAAAATTCTAAATATCGAATATTAATTGCCCAGTAATAAAATCTAAAATTTGGGAGGGCAAGCCCCCCCTCCTTCTTAGATTTCTGTAGATACCTTTTTCCTAACCTAGGATTTTTATTCTGCCAAATATATGAGGATATATTTGAATCTACGTTATCAAAAAAAGATTTTGGGATGAAAATTGGAACCGATTGGAATATATACAAAAATTCGGGCAAAATGATCATCTTAATAGCATTAATCCGACCAATCAAAGACAAAGAGATTGGCGACCATTTGGTAAATAAAAGTTTAATCTGATCAATTAAAGGTAAAAAATTAGCTTTAAATAAATCTTTATATTTTTTCGTAATTGTTATCCCTAAATATATAAATGAATCAGTAACCAATTTAGATGGTAAACGTCCATGAGTAGGTACATGCTTATTTAAAGGGAATAACTCACTCTTATTAAGATTCAATTTGTAACCAGAGAAGTTACTAAATTGAGCTAACAGATCCATTATAGAAACTCAATTGTGATGTGGTGAGGAAATCTCCTCGCTAATTGGCTGCATGGTAAACTTCATGCATTGTGGTCTAGAATTTTCCCCTCGTTGGCTCATAAATACAATCAATGTCCACGTGGGAATTCTCTTGCAAGCTGCATGTATGCTTGCGCCATGACTTTCACTGATGCCCTGTCAAATTTGGTGCCCCTCTCAATCTTCATGGGTAGAAACTAGGGAGAGTTGGTCATGAGCTTTACAACCAGTTGATGTTCATGGATCCTTGTGGATAGATTCCTCATGGCGTACTGATGATGTCTCCTCATGCAATGATGAAACGTTTGCAAGTAATTTACCAAAATCGGAGAACAACTCAACCCGATCATCAACCACCTGATCTACACATCTTCGGAATTATTTAAAATCCAATCCAATCAAATCAAGTTTAATTATCATTCAACCCACACATAGATACAGCTGAACGAGTCAACATTCCTCTGGGATCAAGGTGCTAAACATTCAATATAGCACGCAAACATTCAAAAATAGCGAGTAACACAGTTCAAATTAGCGAGCAAAGAAGCATATTCACTCAAAAAAAACCCGATATATAACCCATAATCATATTCTTGTATTATTTATTGCTTTATGTACCACGATGATTCTTTCTTTAATATCCATACTCTTTGTTTTGCTACACTTGAAGGAAAAAGGTCATACCAATCATTCGCAAAGAAAAGTGATAACTGAGTGACGGTGAATTTTACCGTAGGCTTCTTGTAGTTTATGGGTGAGAGTGGAATTAGAACACAAGAAGAAGGAATAAAGGAAGAGGAAGGAAAAAAAAAATACCCATCAACATCACTTGATATTCCTTTTCTGCCAATGTGGGTTCAGTATTTTCTTCCCCAGTCTTCAGTCTTTTCCATCTGCTCTTCAGTCATGTGCCAATATGTCCATCAAGGTGAAGATGGAAATTGATGGAGACAATGATTTTCACAGATTGAGATGTTGTAAATACTATTGAGTGTAAGAAGAGAAATAATTGACTAAAACAGGAGCGAGTTACACAGGAAATGTAAGAATTAATCCAATTCTGAACAAAATATAGAGACGAGTTGTTGGTTTTTATGGCAGAAGTAAATATTGTACACATGATTCATGTTCAGATTTATTTATCACATGTGCATTGAAACATCCAATCAAGTGCATTGTTTGCAATCAGCAGATGCCACCACACATGCTATCATCAACACAGTATGCCGACAACGTTGAGCAGAACAATACAAGAAGTCGCAACAACAACAAAACAAAAACAACAGCAAGCAAGACCCTTTCCCACTCACTCATCTCCTCACAAAAGAGACTGGTCTCCAACCCCAGGACAGGCTACCTTTAGACCTCCAGTCCTTGGCCTCAAACTCTTAAACTTGCAGGCATTGTGCTTCCAAACCCTAGTTCCTGGTTCTGGTCTAGACTTGACACTTGACCTTTGAGCCTCCACCTATACACTCTATGAATTCAGTCTTCAACTTTTCAGGCTTTCTACCTCCAGACTCATTGACTTTGGTCTTTAACCTTATTGTTGCTTGAATTAAGTCACTGGAGAAAGGTGCTAGTAGCTATGAAGCATCCTCTTTATTCAACAAAACCAGATACAGTAGACATTGAGACACTTTCAGTGGAAAGGTCTTCCTGGCCCAACACTACACAACATTTTATACATTAAACATCAAAAGACAATTCCATATTTACAATGCATCCACAATGCTTTCATCGAAACTTCACACCTCCTGGTTTTCACTCACACCACACAGATCAAAGTGATTTTTAATCAACATTATCTGGTCTGTCATTCAAAGCTTTTAGGAATCCATTGTTCAGAGCTGCATTTTAAATTAAATCTATAATCTATATTCAAATTTGATGATTGGTGGCTGAAGTTATTTGCTAGATGTGCTAAATCCAAAATCCGTTTTAACAAACCTAAGATATGTAAATGGAAAGATATATCTTCTTGCATCTGGGGAAGTCTGCACAGAGAGGAAAGCGGAGTGATAATACTCAGGCCAAATTATGTCTTTGCTGGCTGTATTCATAGAAAAAGATAGACAACAAGCGCATGAGATCTAGGAGCAGAATTAAGCTATTTGGACCATTGAATCGGCTCCTCCATTTCATCATGGCTGATTCAATGTTCCTCTCAGCCCTGATCTCCTGCCTTCTCCCTGTATCCCTTAGTGTCCTGACCAATCAAGAATTTATCAACCTCTGCCTTAAATATACATAAAAGACTTGACCTCCACAGCTGCCTGTGGCAAAGAATTCTAATGATTCAGCATTCTCCAACTAAAGAAATTCCTCCTCATCTCCATTCTATAAGGTTCCCTCTTTATTCTGAGGCTGTGTTTCCTGGTCTTTGATTCTCCAACCATAGGAAACATCCTATCCACATCTACTCTATCAAGGCTTTTCACATGCACTATGCTTCGATGTGGCCACTCCTTACTTTTCTGAATTCCAGCGAATACAGGCCCAGAGCCCTCAAATATTCTTCATATGACAAGCCATTATCCTGGAATGTTTTACCTCAGCTGCCCATATAAGTACCTTAATTTCTTTCAGCAGTTAAGTTGCTTTGCATGCTGACAAAAAAACGTTTTCCAGAATATTGCAGAAGAGGGTTTCTAGAATATTCCCACAAATGAAAAATTATAGTTCAAAAAAGATAGTTCAAAGGAATCAGCGGGGATTAAGTGTTGATCTAATAGATGTTTCCAAGATGATGGATGGTTTTTATAAAAAGAATGGAGGAAATCATATTTTTTTCTGACAGGTCTATAAATAAACTAAGGCAACAATAAGAGATCACTGGTAAAAGATTTAGAGAGGAGATAAGGAGACATCTTTTGCAGTCAATGTTGTCTGGTTCTGGATAGTAAACTTTAATGTTTGTGCAACCTGATTCTCTAAGCAATTTTAAAAGAAACCTATTAGATGCTCAGCAGAAGAATCCTACAGACCTGAGTAACCAAACAAGCAAGGATAAATAGTGAAGCAGAAATGTTCTTTCAAAGAAACAGCAGAAATACAGTGGGGCAAATTTTGAGTCTGTGCTTTGTAAATGCTTTGTGGCTTACAACACACACAAAATGCTGGAGGAACTCAGCAGGTCAGGCAGCATCTATGGAAAAGAGTAAACAGTTAACTCTGTGACTTGGCTCTTTTCTATAAGGTGAAGGAAATCTTCTCTGTAACTACACCAATGATCATATTTGCAAATTACTGTGCTCTGCCAGATGATTGCCTGCTGATTGCACCAGAATTGCTATTTCTTTACAGTACTACTGAAAGACATCAGCTATCTTTAGAAGCGCAGACCGCTGAAGAAGATGGCAGCTGACTGGAATCCCACACTCCCAAATGTGAGTTGCTGATGTCATGTGTGACACCAAGCAGAGTTACTGGACAGGTGATGCTAATGAGAGAGATAATGGAAGACAATGGAGAAACATTCAAAATGCTAATAAGAGAGAAGAGAGGGATTAACGGGAAAGAAGCACAATTCAGATGTTGACAGACTGGTTGCTTTGAACCTGAACTGTTTGAAGTTTGATGGACAGGTGATACCCCAGCAGGGGGATAAAAGGAGCAGGTTTGCTAAGGCATGAGACACACCACGAGACCCTGGAAAGAGCAGTGTGCCCCCACAAGTTGGTGTGAGAGTTTGGAGGACTGTTTAGCAGGAACTGACCAGAGGCTCACAGGGTGTAAAGGTATGATCGGTGGGAACCTGGGGTGTGTGTCCGCCCTTGCCTGGGTGCCGGGTTCACCGCGGAAGAATGATCATATCCGGAACGGAGGGGTCACAGTCGGTGACCACAGTGGGGTTAGAAGACATTAAAAGGTCTGCCCGAAACCATCTGCGAAGACATCAAAAGGCCTGCCTGAAACCAATTTGTATCTCTCTCTCTCCCTCTCTCTCCAACGGTACGACAACAGCGATTACTGCGAAATGCACTAAACTGAACTGAACTCTGCTTCACTTAAGACTGATCATTTTACCCCTAGACTGCGATAGAGCTTGGTTGATTCCTATTACCCTAGTTCTGTGTATATGTGTGTATTATCATTGCTAATCTGTTACATTTATATCCTTACGATTAGTGTACTAATAGGAAATTACTTATTTCTTTCATAAAACTTTATTAGTTCCTAGTAATCCAGACTCCAACGAGCGTTCCATTTCTGCTGGTTTGGCAACCCAGTTACGGGGTACGTAATGCTGATGAGAGGTATAATCAGTGCTTGCAGCTCTTTACTTAACTTCAAACAATGTACAGCTCACAAAAATCTCCCAAATCTGACACTAGTCAGAAAAAAAACAAACATTCCACCTCATGTACACCACACATTATAAAAACAAATCTAATTATTCTGTAATATTAATTGCAACTCAAAATAAAATCTGAAATAAAAAAAACAGATGCCGAGAATACTCATCACTTCAGGCAGTATTTGTGGCAGCAGAAAGAATACAAATTTGAGATCAATGATATCTCATTAGAACATTGAATTCTGTGTTGTGCTCTAATAAATTTTGTAAAAATATTAGATGACAATTTCGAATGACACTTCAGCTCTTTAGTGAGCTTGCAGCACAAAAGGTGCCTATACAAATTAAACAGCAACACACACAAAATGCTGGTGGAACGCAGCAGACCAGGCAACATCCATAGGAAGGAGCACAGTCGACGTTTCCAGCTGAGACCCTTCGTCAGGACGGCCGGAAACATCGACTGTGCTTCTTCCTATGGATGCTGCCTGGCCTGCTGCGTTCCACCAGCATTTTGTGTGTGTTGCTTGAATTTCCAGCATCTGCAGATGTCCTCGTGTTTGCAACAAATTAAACAGTGTAGGTTTGTTGAGAGTTTGCTAATAGCCCCTGAATTTGTTGTTAGCCTCAGGCACTAGTGTCATGAGAACAAAAGACCAAAGAATGTATCTGCCTCTACGTATCTTTCAATGATTGTGGATTGAACCGTTTATTTATTGAGGCACATCTCGCTCAGTTCTTGGGACTTCACCTAGACGAAGGATCGCGATTAATAGGTGCCTAAGATGGGCCCAGGGTGATTTCACAAATCAGAATTCCGAGATCCTCTGCCAACAGTGGAAATTAAGTGGTGGCTAAGAATCATGAGCCCTGAAATCTTTGTGGAAATCTTTGTACTTACAAGTATTTAATGTGGTTTCTGTTTTATGATAATAAATTAGGCTGAAGTTACATTGTTGTGTTTGTACGTGAATTACCACGTCTCCTGAACTCTCAAGTTGGTTTTGGTCTTTTTGGTCTGATCAACCCAGCCCATTACAATTCTAAGTACAGGTCCTCCCTTGGTAAGTGGAATGAGAAAATATTTCAATCATCACCCCATGCTCTCTTTGCTTCTGATAACTGTACAGGGTAGTCTTGTAGAGGTAGGCTGTTTACATTGTAAGTGCCAACTCAGCTCAGCTAGAGCCCCCCTCATCCAGATTTGAAAGCTTAACCCATGATTTAAGTTGATAACCAACTGCAGTACTGAGAGAATAATGCATTGTGTGAAACATCAAACTTGTTTGAAACATTAACCCACACATCTTCATTTGAGAAGGCTTAGAACTGAAAAACCGTGGACCATTTTTTGTTGCTCCCCCCCCCCATTTGTTTTTCTACTCTCCTCATTCCAGTTTACTTACCAACCCTTTCGAAATTTACTCGGGAATGTTGTAGAGATGGTACTCCCCCACCCCTCCAATTTAGACAATAGCAAAACTCTACAGGAGAGTTATGAATGGAGAACAAATGTAAATAAACAGGACCTGCTGTTGTCTGTGTCGAGGTCACATTCCACCTGCAGAAAAGGTGAACACTTTATCTCTAAGTCTACCTCATCATGGCCCTTTCCCTTTACTTGTCTAGATGCACTATGTTTTCCCTGTAACTGTAACACTATATTCTTCACTTATTCCCCTTTTCTACGACCTCAATGTACTTATGCATGGAATCATCTGTCTAGGTGACATGCAAAATGGAAGCTTTTCACTTATCCTGGTATGTGACAATAATAAATCTAATTATATGATAGTTATATTAATTACTTTTATTGTATTAATTATGCATTAAACTATCATGGCTTTGTGGAACTTTCTTGCAGAATGTGCTTTAGGCAAAAATGTGAAGAAAAGTAACAATCTGTTTCAACATGGTCCAAAGAAGAAAAAATTTCATTCAGTATTATATATCAAAATACAAATACAGTGAGTCTGAGGCACACCTACAAGATGATTCCAGGTACTTCAAACATTGTTTCATCAAGGTCAAATTATTCAATGAGAATAGTAAATTATGTTTAATGCAGTCTGCATGTAGTTGACTATATTCCGACATCCATAGCATAATAAATTTTTAAATTGTCTCATTCAGGTCTGAAGATTTAATCACTGTGGAAGATTTCTTAATCTTGTGGGATAACGTCTTTCCTAACAGGAGAGGACAATTTGCTTGGCAAGTGAGCCTTGTGGCTGCGGAACAATCTCAGGTTCTGGGGCCTTTTCCATGATGGTTGTAGGAGTCAATTCTGAGACTGTAGGAAGTGGCTCTGACAGCACTCGGCATATTTCTCTTTTTCTCTCTCTGAATCTACTTCCATGCCTTTCATTTTCTTTCTTGCATGCCTTCTCTCCATTTCTTCCTTCCTCTTTTCCTTCTAATTTGTGCATCTTAATCTTGGGAAGGTACATTTAGGTCACTGAAGTATTCACTAATTAATTCTTCTATTGCTGTCTTTACAATCATTTTCATTTCCACATCCACAACGTCATCCGATGAATCCTTCTTTTCTTGTATCTCCATCGACTCCTTTCTTTTTGTCCTTACAATTGGTCTTTGCATCTACATTTACAAACAACTGTCATAGTCCGGTCCGTGAAGTCCGTATTCCGTTTCACGGTCCGGTCCATCGACCCTTGCTCTAGGTTTTCCTATCTACCCTGTTTCTGTCTTGTTGAGCTCTAATTGAGCCAGCTGATGCTAGTTGGGGCTGGCTGCATAAATACCTCCAGAGACCAGGGCATGGCTGCTGGATTGTTCTTGTCCTTACTCCTTGGATCCCTTCCTCTGCCTTCTGTTTCCTCGCCTGAAACCCTGCCTTGTCTTGCCGGTAACTCTCGCCTCGTCTGAAGTTCTTTTCTTGCCTTGCTTTGCCTGTAGCCTTGCCTTGTTTTGCTGTCTGGTCCTGGAGCCACCCTGTACCTAGCTCCCTTCCTGTCCCTTGCCTTCGCCCAGGTAAGCCAGGCCGTCTTGCCATTACCTGGGGTTGGCTCTGTCCCTTCCTGTCCCTTGCCTCTGTCGGGTGGTGATCCGCACCCTGCCCAGGAGTAACGCGCCCTGCCCAGGAGGAGCTTGCCAAGCCTCGCCTCAAGTCTCCTGCCTCCAGCCTCCAGCCTCGCCTCATGTCAGGTCTCCAGCCTCGCCTCAGGTCTCCAGCCTTGCCTCACCTCGCCTCAGGTCTCCAGCCTCGCGCCTCGCCTCGCCTCAGGTCTCCAGCCTCGCAACTCGCCTCGCCTCAGGTCTCCAGCCTCCAGCCTCGCCTCGCCTCAGGTCTCCAGCCTCCAGCCTCGCCTCAAGTCTCCAGCCTCCAGCCTCCAGCCTCCAGCCTTGCCTCTAGTCTCAAGTCTCTAGCCTCCTGTCAAGCCTCGCCTCATCTCTTGCCTAGCCATGAGCCTGTAGACTCCAGCCTCTAGCCTCTAGCTTCTTGCCAAACCAAGCCAAGCCTCTAGCCTCTAGCCTCTTGCCAAACCAAGTCTCTAGCCTCTAGCGTCTAGCCTGAAGACTCCAGCCTCGTCCTGCCTGCCTGCCAAGCCTCATCCTTGCCTAGTTCTGGGGTCCTAGCCAGAGGCAAGACCCAGGCAGTGGGTCATTGTCCAGTCTCTGGCTCAGAGTCCAAGCCCGGGCTCCCAGCTCTCTTGTTCAGTCCTATTCCAGGTTCCTGGTTTTCTGTCCATGTCCTTGCCATCGCCCTGTATCCTAGTCCTGTCCCTAGTACTTCAGTGTCTGTGTCTTACACTTGGGTCCGTCCCCAGCCACCACCTTATGACAATAACATTTTGTCTCCTACTTGAAATTCATGCACTCAGAGTAGATTCTGCTTCTTTATACTTACAAAAGGTGAATGTTTGCACCTTTCCAGAAGCTCCTTGAACTCTCTTTTAAATTAAAACCAAGCTACCTTTTACAAGTAACTTCCTGATTAACGTATCAGAAATTCTCAGCTTTTGGACCTTTCACGATTCCTCTGAGCTGCATTGCCCTTCCTTTGTCCAATATACTTTCCAATCAGAGACACAGAGTTTGGAACCAACACCTATTTGTCCTCTGTTGGATGACAATTCATGGTGTTTGGCATGGAGACAATTGTGACATCATTCAGTACCTTTCTTAATTTGCTTTCAATTGGCTTTATTGCAGGGGATGTGGCATGCAATGCTTGGATCGATTTCCAGTCAAGTTGTAGTTGTCTCAGACAATCACACCCCCAACGTGCTGGTCATTCTCTTTTTACCATGTACAAGTTAAATGTGGCTTGTTGGTTGTGAATTTCACTCTCACGGATGTCATTCCCACTGGGGTAATCTTTTCTCTAATATAAGTTCTTAGAGGGATGTCTGTAGGTTTCAGTTTGGCACCTTTAAAATGTTGTACGAGATAATTTTGTGGAAGGACTGAAACAGCTGAGCCAGCATCCAATTCCACTTAAATTAATTTTTTATTCACTTCTGGCGTAAGCCATTTTGCAGATCTATTATTAATTTTTGCACTGTAAATCTCAAGGCTACACAGTCCAGCATCACTCTCATCTTAATCAACAGCATGCAGATTAGAGCTACTATTGAAAATTCAACTTGACTTTTTAGCTTTTTCTCTTCTCTGAGCTGTCCATTTATTTTTGTGTGTCTGATATACCTTTGTATGTGTCCTGTTTTGTTACATTTTCTGCAAGCTTCACCTTTAAACCTGCATTTGTTTGGTGAATGTGAGCCCCTGCCACATCGGTAACACAACTTGTTTAGCCAGACTGGTTTCTGCTTAGATGCTGCAATTTTGTTCATACTCACTTTCATTTCTGACTGCAACACAATTGCGTCTTTGTCTGCGGTTTCCAATGAAACAGTGATTTCCACAGCTCTCTTGAATGTGAGTTATGCTTCAGTTAGGAGCGTTTTTGAATGTTTTCTTTTAAGATTCCGCGAAGTAAATGATCTCTCAGTGCATCATTCAGACTATTACCAAAATTACAAGGCTGAGACCATCTCTTCAATTCAGCCAAGTATGCTGAAATGGACTCCCCTTCCTTTAGATGTTGCTTATGAAACCCAAAGTGTTCTGCAATCAACAATGACTTTGGTTCTAAATCTTCTGCATTACTTTGACAATATTTGCAAAGCTCATTTCTTTTCTTCTGGTTTGGTTGCAGTAGCTAAACTTTGAAGCAAACTATATGCCTTTAAACCCAATGCACTCAGCAAAATTGACACTGGCTTCTCATTGGTTAATCAAAATGCCGCTCCAATGGCTCAGTATACATGAGGTAATTAACCATTGTGTAATCAAACTTAACAATCTTTCCAATGTATCAAGCCATTTATGATGTTTTTATATCACCCAGTATTCGCTCTTTATAAACCCATGAATTCTTCCGTTTTCTGATTTTGTGTTTAAACTGGATTGTGTCTTCACTTTCGAATAACATGTGCTGGACTGCTTTTTGCTTAAAACTCAACCATATCCACGTGCTGTACTGGGTATTTTACTCGATATTCCTCACAGCATTTTGTTTTAATTCGAACGTCTCACTACACTTAACAGAGTGGTAGCCATCTCAGGTTCATTTCAAAAATACTTTGCCGCCAGTGTTTCATTTTATAACTACAAAACGTTAAACTAATTCAAAGCAAGATGTTGGGGAGTCTTAAATTCTGGTGTGACTTCATCTTTACTTTAAACGAAGCACACATGTATCACGTGGTAGTGTGATGATGTGGGCAATTAAAGTACTTTTACATATAACCCATAATTAATTATTTGAACAATTAAGAACACATAATCAACCAATATATATACAAGATAACTCAAATATTATTGATATATTAAATACATAACAGAAGTCATCTTCAACAGTGGTATGTTAAGTGGGCAGTATCTGTTATGATGGTATTGTCTCCCTGTCCACAGAGCCCTCACTCAAAGAAAGACTTTAAGGTCCTATTCAATCTATTGTATATATCAATGGAAACTCTTACTATAGGGAGGTTATAGTGTATCCAACAGCCCTTCAAGGACTAGCTTCTTTCCCTGTTTAGCCTCTGTGGTGAGAGCATCACAATATTGTTAACAACTGAAATTTGTAAATCATATTTTCCCATTGATTCATAAAATTACCCATCTCTCAAATTTTTCAAGGATTTCCACTCCTCATTAATTATCACTCTGTTGTCTTATGATAAAACCATTTAGTTATATTGGTACAACCTGGATAAAATAGACCAGTCCATATCAAGTCAGCCAGTAATTCTTGCCCAATTACACAATAATGTATGCCTTCATAACATCCCTCAAAGCCATAATAAAGCATGGTATACAAACAAGAAAGATTAAGTACTCACTGAAGCTTGGGACACAAACTGAGGGCTTCAGAATTCTGGAATATGTAATCATTTGCGAAATATGCATAGATGTCACTGTCAATTAAATTATGAACAGTCTTAAATATTTGCTAGTTTAGAAGTGTGATATAAATAGCATCTGATATTTTCCAGTTGCCTGTCATCCCTAAATTTTTGAACGTTTTAAAGTAAGACAATAAAATCAAAGGAGGAACCTTTATGAAACTTGCATTAGTTGAATGAAAAATAATTTTGAAATAACTCGACGAATATTCTAACTTTCCTTGTGTCTGCCTCACACTCTGATATCACCCAAACACTGAGTACCAGAGATTTAGGTGAGCAGAAAAGAGTTTTGCCAAATTTCCTGTTGATGGTGTGACAAGAATACACATAAGATTAAGATGTAGCTGTCCTGTGCTGGCACCAGTGGGATCAGCAGTTGGTCTGCCACCTGTCTTCAGGAGAGAGAGAGATAAGGAAAACAATGATGCAGCATTTGGAGATGTGTAATGAAGGGACGGGAGAGAGAGTAACAGAAGGAGAGAGCTGTCAAGATCGGCTCCCCCTTTGAACCCTGAACTGTTTGAAGTGATGGACAGGCGATACCCCAGCAGGGGGATAAAAAGGGACAGGTTCGCTAAGGCAGGACACACACGACACCCGAGGTAACGAGACCCTGGAAGTGGTGCATCTCTCACAAGACGGTGGGAAGTTTTGGAAGGCCGGTTGCGGGACCAGGCCATAGACGCACAGGGTGGAAAGGCACGATCGGCGGGAACCTGGTGTGTGTCCACCCTTGCCTGGGTGCCGGGTTCACCGCAGAGAAACGATCGTATCTGGAAACAGAGGGGTCATGGTCGGTGACCTCAGATGACATCACAAAGGGCTCGCCCCGAAAGCTGACTGCGAAGGTCTGTGTGTGGAAGCCGTTTGAATATTCATTCGTTTTTGCTCTCTCTCTCCTCCCCCCCACTGTCCGTCTCTCACGGCAGCGATTACTGTGAACTGAACTGAACTAAATTGAACTGAACTTTGCGTCATTTTGAAACTGGTCATTTACCCCTAGACAACGATAGAGCTTGATTGATCCTATTATCTAAATTCTGTGTACATGTGTGTTTATCATTGCTGAACTGTTGCATTTATTATCCTTTTGATTAGAGTACTGTGTTGCTTGTTTCTTTAATAAAACTTTCTTAGTTCTAGTAATCCAGACTCCAACTGAGTGATCCATTTCTGCTGGTTTGGCAACCCAGTTACAGGGTATGTAACAATGGAAAATTATTGTGCTCAAAATGGGTGCTTGTTTCCTTCATTACAACAATGGTTATACATTAAAAATGACAGTAAGGATACCTGAGGCAGTTTGAGGCTGTGAAAATCACTATGTAAAGACATGTTTTATAGAATTAATGAATAAAGAGTAACGTTTTAACAAGTGAAATGAAATTACAGGATCTTCAAATTATTTAGATCTGCAGTATCTAAGGAGAAGGGAAAAGAGTGAACATTTGAGAAATATTTTATTGTACATTTAAGTAACCAGATTTTTTAAAATTGCAGTGAATAGGGAGGGGTAGAGAGAATAAAGGAAACAGCCGTGTTAGCGTGCAGCACAGATGAACTGATTGATACAAGCAATGATGCTGTTGGATGGAAAAGGGTAATGAAGGATGGATAATGGTCATTGATTTGTCTGAAGGGGATGGAAATAGAACAGAAATAGAAGAGAGAGAAAAAAATTATCATGCTGAGCCTATTTGATATAAATCACTCCCAATTCCAGAAATTGGAAATAAAACAAAATATATCTGAAATACACAGTAAGTCAGGGAGAATTTGTGATGCAGTCCATCACATCTAACAATGACAGTTGTTCTTGTGCACCTCATCTATTATGGCCTTGAAGGTCGCCGTGGAGCCAAAGTCTTGAATGGCAAACTCACTTGTAGTGACAGCACGGGAACTGTCCCGAGTCAGCTGGAGGAACTGCTGCTTCAGCTGTCCAGTACTCTCGAGCAGCCAACAGGTCTGCGCAATGCCTCTCCACAAGGTTGTCGTGGGTGAGTCATACCAAGGCAGGTCTTGTGTGCACTGCTCCGGCTGCTTTGGAGGAAGTCCAGCATATGCAAAGTTAGCTGTCACGCTGTCTTTGAACCCCTTGTGAGTCCTACCTTGGTTCTTATTGCCCAGATATAGCTCACCATACAGTAGCTGTTTGGGGATTCTGGAGTCCTCCATGTGGTTGATATTTCCTGTCAATCGAAGCTGGGCTTTCAGAATCATGGCCTCAATACTCATGGTCTCCACTTTGTCAAGGACTTCCATGTTTGTGATTTGGTCCAAACTGCAGATGCAAATTTTATGCAGGAGATAAAGATGACAACAATACAGGTTGATAACCTTTCTTCAGAGCAAGCTGGAAACAATCATATGTGAAACTGTTAAATGCAATCAGTGTCATATTCCGGGGTAATGACTGATGTTGTTCCTTAAGCTAATAAGGGCTTTGTTGGAACACCAAAAGATAAAACAAGACAGACACCGGAAAGCTCAGGATCATGCTTGAGGACAGAGAGGAAGTGTTCTGCAAAAAAGGCCAGTCTGTGTTTTGCTTTTCCAATGAAGGTGAGATTCATTGATGATCAACAAATGCAATACATTTGGTCAAAGTCCAGGCACGCTGCTTTGTCCTAGTCTTAGAAAGTGGGATGAGTTGCAGTAAAGACAAAATCGAAAGGGTATTGGATACAGGATTGAAGGTTTTATATTCAAATGCACACAGTGTATGATATAAAGTAGATGATCTTGTACTGCTGTTAGAGATTGGCAGGTATGGACATCACTGAGTCATGACTGAAAGATGATTATTGTTGGGAGCTTAACATCCAAAGATACACATTGAATCGAAGGGACAGGCAAGAAGGCAGAGGGGATAGTGTATTTCTGTTGGTGAAAAATGAAATGAAATCTCTAGAAAGTGGTGACATAGGATCATAGATGTAGAGTCCTTTTGAGTAGATTTAAGAAACTGCAAGAGTGAAAAGACCCTGATGGGAGTTATATACATGCTTCTGAACAGTAGCCAGGATGTGGGCTGCAAATTACAATGAGAAATGGAAAAGGCTTGTCAAAAGGGTAATGTTATGATAGTCATGGGCGATTTCAATGTATAGGTAGATTGGGAAAATCAGGTTGGTGCTGGATCCAACAGACAGAATATGCAGAATGCCAACAAGATGGCTTTTTAGAGCAGTTTATGTTTGAGCCAACCAGGGGATCAGTTATATTGAATTGGGTGTTGTGTAATGAACCAGATTTGATTAGAGAGGTTAAGGTAAAGGAACCCTTAGGAGGAAGTGACCATAATATTATAGAATTCACTCTGCAATTTGAGGGAAAAGAAGCTAAATTCTGATATATCAGTATTACAGTGAAGTTATGTGAATTACAGAGGCATGAGATAGGAGCTGGCCAAGTTGACTGGAAGGGGACACTAACAGGGATTACAGCAAAACAATAATGGCTGGAGTTTCTGGGAGCAATATAGAAGGTGCAGGATAGATACATCCCAAAGAAGAAGAATTATTCTAAAGGCAGGATGATGCAGCTGCAGCTGACTAGGGAAGTCAAAGCCAAAATAAAAGCCAAAGAGCGGATATATCACAGAACAAGAATTAATGGGAAGTTAGAGGGACTGGAAACTTTTAAAAAAAATCAATGGAAGGTGACTGAAAAATGCCATAAAGGTGGAAAAGATAAAATATAAAGGTATGCTGGCCAAAAATATTAAAGAGGATACCAAAAGAATTTTCAGATATATAAAGAGTAAAAGGGAAGTGAGAGTAGATATTGGATTGCTGAAAATTATGCTGGTGAAGTAGTAATGAGGCAAAGAAATGGCGGACAAACTGAATAAGTTTGCATCAGTCTTCACTCTGGAAGTTCAAGAATATCAGGGGTCAGAAGTGAATGCAGTTGCCATTACTAGGAGAAGGTGCTTTGGAAGCTGAAAGCTCTGAAAGTAGATAAGTCTCCTGGCCCATTTGGGCTATACTCTTGGGTTCAGAATGAGGTTGCTGAAGTGATTGTGAAGTTATTAATAATGATCTTTCAAGAATCAGTGGATTCTGGAATGGTTCTAGAGGACTGGAAAATTGCAAATGTCATTCCACTCTTCAAGAAGGGAGTTGAGGCGGTGGAAAGGAAATTATAGGCCAGTTTGCCTGATCTCAGTGGTTGGGAAGATGTGGTTGTTGAGGATGTGGTTTCCAGGTTCTTGAATGCATATGGTGAAATCGACCAATAGTAGCAAGGTTTCCTCAAGGGAAATTGTTAACATAGAACATAGAATAGTACTTCACAGGAACAGGCCGTTCATCCCACAATGTTATACTAAACCAGCTAAAAAGCAAATCAAAAACATTCAAACACTAACCTCTCCCATTTCCACATTCCTCATCTTCCTGACATCCATGTGCCTATTTAAACGTCTCTTAAAAGCATCTAATGTTTTTATCTCTACCACCATGCCAGGCTGTGCATTCCAGGCATCCGTGATTCACTGAGCATCCTCTGACTCTCTTGCCTGACAAATCTTTTGGAATTCTTTGAGGAAATAAAAAGCAGGATAGACAATGGAGAATCTGTAGATGTTGTGCGCTTGGATTTTCAGAAGTCCTTTGATAAGGTGTCACCGAGTCTGCTTAATAAGATATTACAGGAAAGATGCTAGCTTGGATAGAGCATTGGCCAGCAACATCCGTGTCAATTTTCTCTGTACTCAGTCAGTCTTATTGATATCTTTCCTGTAGCTAGGTGACCAGAACTGCACACAATACTCAAAATTAGGCCTCACCAACATCTTATAAAACTTCAACATAACATCCCAACTCCTGTACTCAATACTCTGATTTAAGAAGGTCTAAATGCCAAAAGCTCTATCTATGACCCTCTCTAACTGTGGCGCCATTTTGTTCTCCTATAGGGCAAGATCCTCACACTTTTCTGAATTAAATCCTATCTGCCATTTTTCTGCCCAGTTTTCTAGCAGATCCGGATCCCACTGCAAGTATTGATAGCCTTCCTCATTATCTACTACTCCCCCAGTCTTGGTGACTTCCACAAATTTGCTGATCTACAGTATATCCAGATCATTGCTATAGATGACAAACAACAATGGACCCAGCATTAATCCCTGCAGCTCACCACTAGTTACAGGTCTCCGGTCAGACATGTAACCATCTACTACCACTCCCTAGCTTCTCTCACAAAGCTGCTGTTGAATCCAATTTACTACTTCGTCCTGAATGCCAAACAACTGAATTTTCTGAATCTAGTCTCCTATACGGGACTTTGTCAAGGACTTGCTAATGCTCCACTGCCTTTTCTTCATCAATCTTCCCAGTAACTTCCACAAAAAGCACCATAAGATTGGTTAGCCACAACCTACTATGCATAAAGTCATGTTGATTATTCCTAATCAGGGCCTTTCTATCAAAATATCTTATACAGCATGTCCCATAAGAATACCTTCTAATAATTTACCCACTAGGCTCACTGGTCTACAATTCTGTTACTTTTTTGAACAGCAGACCAGCATCAGCTATCTTGCAGTCTTCCTGCACGTCACTTGTGTCTAAGGGCATTTTAAGCAGCCCTGTCAGGGCCCCTACAATTTTTGCACTAGCTTCCCAGAAGGTTCTTGCACACTTATCCAATCTACAGTAATTTGTCTCAAAACTCATCCTCTTCTGTAATCTCCATACAGTTATGATCTCACTACTGTTTTGCCTCAGTTCTATAGACTGTGTGTCCATCTCACAAATAAACAAAAATATAAAAATCGATTTAAGATCTCCTCCAATGTTTTGGCTTCATGCATAGATGACCAGGCTGTTCTTCAAGAGGACCAATTTTGTGCCTTGCTATTCTTTTGTTCTGAATGTCCACTAGTTGTCCAAGCCCTTGGGATTCTCCTTCTCCTTGTCTCACTAGAATAACCATGTACCATCTCTTAGCCCTCCTGATTACCCACTGTGATGTTTTCTTGTGTTTCATATACTCATCTAGCACCTCATTAGCTTTTTGCTGCCTATACCACTATGCACCTCCTTCTTCTTCTTAACCAAGGCCTCAATATCTCTTGAAAACCAAGGTTCTCTAAACCCGTAGCCTTGTCTCTTATTCTAATAGGACCATACAAACTCTGTACTCTCAAAATATTCATAGCCTGAAGAGCCATAAGAGCAGAAGAGCAAGAAAAGACACAATTCACAGCAGAACACATCTTCCTGCACAATGGAGGAGAAAGGAGCTAATTTCTCAAGCAATAAAAAAATTCTCTGACAGAGAAACATCTTTCAAAATGAGTGTGATGAAATATAGACCTCACTCTAGGCAAAGTAACCTTCTCTATACATTTAGAAAAGAATGGGTCCATGTAGTGATGTAGCCGTCAGAGCTACTGCCTCACAGGACCAATGACCAGGGATCAAACAGTACTGTTTGTGTGTGGACTTTTTCTGTTTTCTCTGTGACCAAGATAGTTTCCTTCGGTGCTCTGCTTCCTTTTCTCAGTAATGTGCCTTTGGTAGTTTAATTGGTCACTGCAATCCTAGCTTGTAGCTGAGTGGTGCATCCTGAGAGGATTTAGCAGTATAGAGGTGAGGATAAAATGGGTTAGTGTAGGATTACTATTAAACTGTAGACAATGGTCAGAACAGAGTTAATGACATGAAAAGACTGTTTCCGTGCTGTACCTCTCTAGGACTTCAGTCTTCAGCACCAATAGAATTTATCAGTTTTCAACCAAGAGAAGTTGGATGACACATGATAACCTTTTCATCCTCTCAGACTAGACCTGCAATATTTACACTATGTATATGAATGAGCCTCTAATTCACATAGCGGAGGGTTTCAGTGGTGGACATTTCTTCTCAGGCCATGACATTTATTTCCACATTGCTGGAGGACACAACTGGATCACTTCCCATCAGGAATATTCCACGGTGATTCTGGCTGGTCCCCTGACCCCACTGGCATAGTAGACTTCTGTCCTAAAATACACCCCCTCCCCCCAGCATATATCTGAATGATGAAAATGTCAAATCTCTCAGTAAATCTAGGGGTCTCTCTTTCTCCCTGCACCCTTGTCCTCATCTGTGGCAGCTACTTTCCACTATATGTTGCTGGCAGTCAGCTTTCAAAGTCAACAAATTCTACTTCAAATCTTCGTGGTTAATTTCAATACTCTTATAGGAACTCGAAAGTCTGTTGTTGCTATATGCTGCGTCAATTTTTAGCTGCCTGTTTTGTGATGCCTCACATCAACTTGTCCTGTATTATGCAACACTCACAACACGCTGGAGGAACTCAGCAGGTCGGGCAGCATCCTGCAGATGCTGGGGTCAAAGCAACACTCACAAAATAATGTCCTGTATTATTCTACCTATATGTTGGAGAGATTTCCATGTGGAAACAAATAAGATTATCTTACGGATTTTTGGAACCTTAGTGGAGGTTCTGTCATAGCACAGATTAAGGCTATTGGTTTTATCAGGAATGACGTATCTGCTGTATGAGGATCGTTAACCTGAATAATAATCTGCAGAAAAATCTTCTTAAGATGAGAAGTTGAACCGTGGCTCCCGGCAGGTATAGCACTGGCTGCAGATTCCAAGACTCCGATGAGTGGAGGTGCAGAAGGCAAGGGATAAGAAAAATGGAGTTGTTCTGGAACAGTATGCAGGAGGGTAGCCTCATGTTTATCTGGCTGAAGGAGCATGTGTAAACAGGGAATAGCAGCATAAAAAAAGAGTTATGATAATAACAGCCTTGGTCAGTCCTCCGGATCACAGAATGCCATTAAAAGGTTGGAGAGGTAATTAGCATATGGTCCAGTGCAGGTGTCATGGGATTCAGAAGGACATCTTACAACAAAAGGCAAATCTTCCAATTTACATTTTAAAGTCCTTATGAGATAATATAGATGCTTATTCCCAATTATAATCTAATTAACTGCAAACATTTTACTGCTCCTGATTGGTTGCTCTTTAATTTATATTTTAGTTTCCCTATTCTTTCTCTTTCTACTCATTAGCTAATGGGTAAATGAATCCAATATGCAGCCTGGAAGCTCTATAAAATGGTAGAAATTTTATTTGAACGGAATTTTATAAATGTGATTTTGCATATTTAGGCTTACTTAATTGCATACTGTGTAATGGTATCATTTGCTTAACCATATCCCAATCTGAGTCCTCATTTGTTCTCTAATTATTTCTTATGTAAACATTATGCAGTAAATTGAGCGGATTTACATGCAAACTGCTTTTTAGTGGTGAGGTTTGTTTTGCTGATCTGATTCCCATCTGCTGCCTTGCATTTATCATCATAGTTTGGTCTTATATTCCAAAAGCAACAATGATGGTACTTCTACACTTACAGATATTACAAGATACAAAGTCTTGTGCCTATGATGGAGCAAGCTGAGTCTAGGACCCCCTAAGCCTCTTATGATCCTGTGGTTTGATGCCTCCATATCAGATAATGATGCAACCATTCAAAATGCTCTCCATGGCTTGTCTGTAGAAATTTACAACAATTTTTGGTGACATACCAAATCTCCTGAAACCCCTAATGAGGTATAGTCGCTGGCGTGCTTTCATCCTGATTGCAACAATATGGTGGGACTTGGATGGAATCTCTGAAATCCTGACTCCTCAATCAGTATTGTTGTGTTTTCTCCTGCCTTCCTTTTCCAAAAGTCTATAATCAATTCCTTGGTCTTGCTGTGTTAATTTGGAACTTCACAGAAATGTTCAAATTGATGGCTTAGTGGTGCCACTGGTGGGACTATTACCACACAGCACCAATGACCCGGTTCAATCCTGGCTTCTGGTGCTGTCTGTGTGGAGTTTGTTATCTAAGTGGATCCTGCTGTCTGACCATCTTAAGTTTATCTAATTTTATTTGTGTTTTTTTTCTATCGAAACTGTTGATTTTTCATCTTTGACTTCGCTAGCATCCTGTTCTTTTTGTTGATCAGTTTAGGATCGGAATCAAAATCAAAATCAGAAACAGAATCAGAATCAGAATCAGAATCAGGAGTCAGGTTTATTACCACTGACACGTCAGAAAATTTATTGTTTTGTGACAGCAGTACAGTGCAGGCATAGCAATTCAACAAAAAAAAAGAGAGCAAAAGATGAATAGCAAGGTATCTTTCATGGACCATTCAGAAATACAATGGCTGAAGGGATGAAGCTATTTCTAAGTGTTGAGTACGGGTTTTCAGGTTCTTCCCTGATGTTAGTAGAGATAGTGCAATCACTCACATTGATTATGGTGTTCTCCTAAGTGATTCTCTAACAATGAGTCTTCAGGTGGCTGTAGAGGCCGATTCAGGGTCCACATGCTCTGGTGCAGGGTGGACTAGGGGCTTCCAGACCTTACAGCCCTGCCTCCTTCCCCACTTTCTGATTTTCTCGGACTTAATCTGTGATGTCTGTGATTGACGTTGTTCAATGTGATGCACGAGCAGCCACCACATGGTCCTTGACAGATTGGGGTCAGGATCCAGTGGCATGGATTGCCAGACGACCGGCGATCCTTCACTGCTACAGACCTTCCTGCACCTCCATTGCTATTGTACTGTGTCATCACCTTCTGCCAGCTCCACCACTGAGGTCTTGGTTGGATCACTCTTTATCTCGAATGTCCCCCTTGGTCTTATGCCATGGATGACCTTATCATGAGCTAAGCACCAGATGGCAGACCTTTAACTGGTATCACTCTTGGGATCTCAGGAACTTACAAGCCTCTCCACTACAACAAGATGGTGATCCTCACAGAACATGATGGCAATGACAAGAGGGCATGTCCCTGAAAGTGAGGGTCGTTAATGATGGACGCTGCCTTCTTGAGGCACTGTCTTTGAAAGATGTCCTTAATGGTGAGGAGGCTTTTCCCCATAATGGGGCTGGCTGAGCCTACAACCTTCTGAAGCCTCTTATGATTCTGTACAATGGTGCCTATATACCAGACCGTGATGCAACCAGTCAAAATGCTCTCTAAGGCCCTCCTGTAGAAATTTACTAGAACCTTTGGTGACATACTAAATCTCTTGAAACCCCTAATGAGGGATAGCTGCTGGTGTGCCTTCATCGTGATTGCATCATTATCTTGGAACTTTGATAGTTCCTCTGAGATGTTGATGGCCAGGAACTTCGGACACCTCAATGAGGATTGGAGTGCTTACTCCTGACTTCCCTTTTCTGACATGTCTAATCATTTCCTTGGTCTTGCTAACATTGAGTGCAATGTTGTTCTTGCAATAACATTTGACCAGCCAAGCTATTTCACTCCTCGTCACTATCTGAGATTCTGCCAACAACTGTGGTGTTGTCAGTGAATTTATAGATGGTGTCTACCTGTGCCTAGCCACACAGTCATGAGTGTAGTGAGAGTAGAGCAGTGGGCTAAGTATGCATTGTCATTTAGAAGGAGATTTGATCACCAATCTGTACTGACTGTGGTCTCCTGATGATGAAGTCAAGAATTCAGTTGTAGAGGGAAGTACAGAGGCCCAGGATATGAAGCTTGTTGATGAGCACTGAGGGGAAGACGGTGTTAAATGGTGAGCTGAAAGCAATTAACAGCAGCCTGATGTAGGAATTATTGTTATCTAAATATTCCAAAGCCCAATGGACAGACAGTTAGATTGTGCTTGCTATAGACCAGTTATGGGAGGCAAATTACAACAGGTCTAGGTTTTTGCTTAAGCAGGAATTAATTTTAGCTACCACCAGTCTTTCAAAGTACTTCACTACAGTAGATGTGAGTACTACCAGATCATAGTCATTGAAGCTGCTCACCCTTTTCTTCTTGAGTACCAGTATGATTGATGCCCTTTTGACGCAGGTGGGAATCTTCAACTGCAGCAGTAGAGGTTTGAAGATGGTTTTGAACACTCCAGCTGGTCAGCACAGGTTTCAGTATCTTGCTGGGTGCACGATCTAGACATGACGCATTGCAAGAGTTCACTCTCTTGAAGAGTGTTCTGATGTTGGCTTCTGGCGCAGAGATCACAGGGTCACCTGAGACCATGGGGATTTACGCAGGTATAGTTTTATTCTCCCTATCAAAGCATCGGGAAGTGAAGCATCACTGCCAATTACGCTGTTTAATTTTGCCTTATAGGATGTAACGGCATGCAAACCCCGCCACAGCTGACAAACTATACAAAATTTCCTTTATGCTCTCACAATGGACTTGCATTCATCATATCTTGACTTTTTTTGTAGAGATTCAATTTGTTTGCCTTAAATGCCACAGATTTAGCCCTCATCAGACTGTAAATCTTCGGCATTATCCATGTTTGGTTTGGTTCGGGTTTGGGTATGTTCGGTATGTTCTCATTCACTCAGGCCTTGAGTCGATAACGACTTCAGTGTCTTAATCATCTGTAAGATATAAAATCTA
The DNA here is from genome assembly GCF_963921235.1 of Mobula hypostoma. Taxonomy (NCBI): domain Eukaryota; kingdom Metazoa; phylum Chordata; class Chondrichthyes; order Myliobatiformes; family Myliobatidae; genus Mobula; species Mobula hypostoma. Next base: position 38,026,666 of record NC_086117.1, on the reverse strand, counting down.
ACATGGTCAGGAAATTTCTATCTGCTGATATCAACGAAAGGGTAGTAATAACTTGCCACCAGAGAAACTGCTGAACATTTGAAGTTGTAACACACGCATGTTAAACTGTGCTTCGGAAACTTGGTTCCAATCATGTAAATATTTTGTAAGTGATGCTCAATAATGATATGTTACTGTTGTAGACATTTCACATGTAGAACAAAGGGTGAATTTCTGTCCTGATTGTATATATTATTTACAGAATAGAAGTCACTATGAAATTAAATACATTCAACATTCAGCGGGCCAAAGGGTCTGTTTCTGTGGGGTATCCCTCTCTGACTCTATAATCCAAATTCACATTGATAACATTTTATATTTTCTACCACTAAACATGTCTTTACCTCCCCCAATCCTCCACTTTCCACAGGGATTTCTCCTTCAGTGATTCCCTTGTCCATTCTTCCCTCTCCATTAATGTCCCTTCCTGGAACTTATCCCTTCAAGCAGCCTCAGTGCCACACCTCCCCATACACCTCTTCCCTCACCTCCATTTGGAGCCTCAGGCAGTCCTTCCAGGTGAGGCAACACCTCCTGTGAATCTGCCGGGGTCGCCTATCGTGTCTGGTGCTCCTGATGCAGCCTTCTCTACATTGGTGAGACCCGTCCTAAACTGGGGACCGTTTCGTCGAGCACTTCTGCACCATCTGCCGCAAGCAGTACTTGCCAGTGGCCAATCATTTTTATTCTGATTCTCATCCCTGTTCCAACATATTGGTCCATGGCTTCCTGGTGCCAAGATGAAGCCATCATCGGGATGGAGGAGCAATACCTTATATTTTGTTTGGTTACCCTGCAATCTGATGGCATGAACAAATTTCCCCCCTCCCTTCCTCTATTCCCCCCACTCTGACCTCTTACCTGCCTATTACTTCCCCCTGGTCCCCGCCTCCTTCCCTTTCTCATATGGTCCACTCTCCCCTCCTAACAGATTCTTTCTTCTACAGCCCTTGACCTTTCCCATCCACCTGGCTTCACCCATCACCTTCCAGCTAGCCTCCTTCCTCACCCGCTATCTTTTTATTCTGGCGTCTTCCCCTTTCCTTCTCAGACCTGAAGAATGATCTCGGCCCAAAACCTTGAACGTTGACTCTTTTCCATATAGGCTGCCTGACCTGCTAAGTTCCTTCAGCATTTTGTGTGGGTTATTTTATATTTCTGCTCTTTTTGTTTTCTTTCCTAAGTAATACATGATGCTTCCAATTATTTTGTTTTTTACACTGTAATAATTCTCAATGCTTGAAAGCAGAAATGTTTCTTTTATCGAGCACTGCATGCTGAATTTGCAAAATCATTTGTTGAACAAATGCCAGTTTGTTGAATTTTTTAAGATACATGAAATAAATGCAAATAAGACAACACTATTTCCTCTTTGTTAGCGTATCAATATGGCAACGATTGCTTCATTTTGGTAGATAAGGTGAGAAGCACAAAATGAATACCTGGCTCCATTCATTCGTTTCTAGATACTTCTGTGGTGTACTGATGCAAAATCGTACCTCTTCAGTTATTTTTAGAGAAAAAGTATTTCAAGCCTTTAATTTTGATACTGTTTCAACATTTCCTTCTCAGGGTTTATTGCAATGTTGCCAGCAAATTGCATATCCAATGAAATATGAAAGGAACAATCATGAATGGGGTCATGCTCTGAATTTTCTAAGTGGAGAAAAGTTTCACAATGGGCATCTTGTCAGTATTCTTTGTCATTTAAAATAACGTAATTTAATAAGTCACCCAAACAACGCAAGATGGTGTTATTTTGACTAATATCTTCGCCACTGAAACCTTAAAAAAGTGTGCTTTTTTCTTGGTGATCACATCTTTGCTGCATTGGGATCAACAAGGGCAGGCACAGTTCTGAAAAGTTTATGAAAATCTCAAAAAAAGGGCTGATAGTGCCTGACGACATTCCTCCAGTTAGGCAGCATGTGTAGAAAGAAACAGAATTAGCATTTTGGATTGAAGACCCTTCATCAGAAAAGGGAAAGATGAAAACAGATTAGTTTCAAGTTGTAGAGTGACTGGGAAGGAATAGATAGAACAAAGGAAAATGCTCAAAGATGGGACCCGAACTGTGATAGTGTTAAACTCCTGATATTAATGGGAACAGTGAGAGAGAAGGGTATGTTGAAGGTTTAATATGAAGGCCAAAGATTTAGGAAATGCCTGACAGATCAGGCAGTCAGTGAAAGAGAAGAACAGAGTTAGTACACATAGTGGACACTTTATTAGGTACACCTACTGCATACACCTGCTCATTAATGTAACTATTTAATAAGCCAATCGTGTACATCAATGCACTGCATAAAAGCACGCTGGCATGGTCAAAAGATTCAGTTGTTGTGCAGGCAAAACATCAAAATGGGGAAATGTGATCTGGCGACTTTGACCATGAGACGATTGATGATGCTGGATGGGGTAGTTTAAGTATCTTAGAAATTGCTGATCTCCTGGGATTTTCACACACAACAGTCTCTGGAGTTTAAAGAGAGTGGTGTGAAAAATAAAAATAAAACTACCAGTAAGTGGCATTTCTGTGGGTGAAAATGCCTTGTTAATGAGAGAGGGCAGAGGAGAATGACCAGACTGGTTCCAGCTGACGGGCAAGCAGCAGTACCTTAATTAACCGCGTGTTTCAATAGTGGTGTGTAGAAGAGCATCTCTGAACACACAATACATTGAACCTTGAAGTGGATGGGCTACTGCAGCAGTACACCATGAACATACACAACAAGAAAGTTGCGTATCTAATATTTCAGTAATATTTGAGTAATAGGGTAAATATATTGTTTGTTCAAGCATTTTTTTGTTTACATAATATATTACAGGTTAAATTTATGAAGTATGTGAATAGCATGCATAATTATGCCATCACATCATAAGGCTGTGCTTCACTAAATGTATAAAATGAAAAAAGTAAGGGCACAAGTTATCTCTGGCTCACCTGTGTTTTTGCTTTAATTAGCTCTGGAGTTACAAAACATAACAGTGGCGATGAATAAGTTTTAAAATGAACCAGAGATGACAACCTACCTGTTGAAGTGCAGCGAGACGTTTAAGGTTTTAAAAAGTGCAGCATGCTTTCTTTACAAGAGAAGAGATATGGTCAAATAAAAATATGTGGATGAAATTCATGGCTTCATAAACAGTGAGTATGGGTGATAATAATAATAATAAAAGACAAACTGACTGACTACATCAGAAAGATAGACATGTTCATTTGCACAATACATAACTGGGAGGTGTATACTGAAAGAACTGAGTAGTATTTTGAAGCAAATAAAATAGCCAATGCAAAGTGAATGCCAGTTTTACTGAGTGTAATAGGTAGGAAAGCATACAGCTTGCTTAGAAGTTTGAGTGCTCTAACCAAACCAGCTGCAATGAGCTTTGCTGATATTATGAACATAGTGCAAGAGCACATGGAAATAACATCATTGTTGATTACAGAATGCTTTGGGTTTAATATGCAGAAAAGGGAGTCTATTTCATCTTATGTCGCTGAATTTTAGAAATTGTCTGAGCATTGTGAGTTCAGTGATCGGCTCAATAATCCACTGAGAGATTTTTTAATTTGTGGAATCATACAAGAAAGCATTTGAGAATGGCTCTTAGCTGAAGCACTACTCATACTTAAAAGAGTAGTATCAATAGTAACAGCAGCTAGAGACACAATTGAGTTGCAGTCAGGAATAAAATTGAGCATGAATAAAATTGCAATGTCTGAGTAGAAAACTGCCTGGCCAAAATAAAATGTTACTGTTGTGGCAGAGGCTCACAAATACCAGACCAATGCAGGTTTAATGGCAAAACTGGCAGAAAATGCAACAAATTAGGACACATACAAAGAGCAGGTTGGACAGACAAAAATAAATGTACTGTACAGGGAAGAGAAAAAGGTAAAAGTCAAGTTGCAGCTTCAAAAACAAAACACCTATCTGCATCCTCGTGATCAACAATCTGATAGTGATGAGAGTGACATAGAACTAAGTTGACTTGGGATTTACAATGTGAAAACAAACAAGGAACAAACAATATGGCTTACTCCAGAAGTTAATGGAAAATTAATGAAAATGAAACTGGACACTGGCTCAGTTGTTTCATTCATTCCACAAAATAAGTTTGAACAGCATTACAAAGATACGGACCTGAAACCTGCAGCTATACAACTAGGAACTTATACTGGAGAAAAGATAACTCCTGTGAGAATGCCATTTATAACAGTGAAATACAACAACCAATAAGCCACATTGGGCTTGTATGTGGTAAAAACAGAAAGGTCAGTATTCGCCTGCCAAGTCCCTTGCAATAGAGTCAGCTGAAAGTGAATTATAAAAGGCACTTGATGATGTCACAACAGTGTCCAAGGATAGTATTGGAATATTCAAACATATCAAGGGTAAAATTGTTTTAAATGAAAACGCCACACCCAAGATTTGCAAAACCAATCAATTTCCTTATACCATCCATCATAAAGTAGCCAATGACTAGATCACATGAAGGCCTGAAGGAATTCTTTCCCATGATGAGTGGAGCTCATGGGCAATGCCAATGGTTCCAATAACCAAGAAAAACGTGCCTGGCAGGATCTGTGCTGAGTTTAATGTCACCATCAACCCAGTATTTTAAGTCAATCAATACACACTGCCCAGGATAGAGAATATCTTTGCAAACCTTTCTGGAGGAAAACACTTCAGCAAAGTGGACTTAGCTGAGGCCTACCTACAGATGGAGCTGGACGAAGAGTCCAAAGTATTTCTCACCATAAATGCTCACAAAGGACTTTATCGTTATAATAGGGTTGATTTTGGCATGGCATGTGCACCTGCACCCTGGCAGAAAGCTATGGACCAGGTGCTGCAAGGCTGCTCAGGCACACAGGGTTACCTGGATGACATCATTGTTACCGCTAAGGAAGATGGTAAGAATTATTCAAATCAAGCATCACTTACTGTGGTCACACCATTGACACACAAGTATGACTTACATAAAGTTTGCTGAGAAAATTCAAGCAGTTGTGGATGCCCCAAGGTCAAAAGATGTGTCACAGCTGTGGTCCTTTTTAGGATTTGTTAATTACTATAACAGGTTCCTGCCTAACCTGGCTGCTGTGCAACACCGCTTGAACTCATTACTACAGATCAGGAAGAAATGGCAATGGACAAAGCAGTGTGAGGTGGCTTTCCAAAAAGTAAAGGAAATGGTAACATCAGACACTGTTCTCACACACTCACACAGTGAAGCTTGCCTGTGACACCTCGCCATATGATATAGGCGCAGTCACATTTCATATTATGAGTGATGGGCATGAAAGTCCCATAGAGTTTGCAACATGTTCCCTTACTGCTGCAGAGAAAAATTATGCATATATTGACAGAAAGGCCTTGAGTATGGTTTGGGCTGTAAAACGTTTCAACCAGTGCTTGTACGGGAGAGGGTTTACCCCCATTACTGATTATCAACCACTGGTGTATATTTTTAATCCATAGAAGAGTGTTCTACTAACTGCAGCACCACAAATGCAGAGATAATCTCTGATTCTTGGAGGACACAATTACAAGATCAATTTCAAGAAGACAGCTAATCATGGGAATGCTGATGGATTGTCCTGTTACCCTTGGAAAAGGAAGTACCTGGAAAATTTACAAAAGAGGACACTCCTCTTGACATACTCTCCTTAATGCAAATCGAATGTCTCCATTTGACAGCAGAGATGATCCAAAGGGAAACCAGAAAAGACCCCACATTGTCTCGGGTCTACATGACCACCCAAAATGGCTGGAATGTGCAGCAGAAACTCCAGTTCCGCCATTTTTACTAGCGCTGAATGAATTTGCTCTTGAGGGGAAATTGCCTTAAGTGGGCATTGAGAGTTGCACCATCCAAGCTGAGAGCTAAAGTTTTGGAGGAGCTACATGCCAGTCAAATAGGTGTGGTCAAAATGGAAGTGTTGGCTTGCAGCCTTGTCTGGTGGCCTGGGATAGGTCAGTGGATCGAGCAGCTTGCCATGCAACGTTCAGCATGTTAACACGTCTAGAAGATGCCAACTACGGCACCCTTGCATAGGACTGATGTGGATTTCATTGGACCATTCATGGGCACAAATTTCTTGCTGGTAGTCGATGTGGCTACAAAGTGGCCAGAAGTGTTCCCAGTGGATTCCACTACAGCCTTGCACACAGCTGATGTGTTGAGAAGCCTCTTCTCAAGGACCGGTGTTGCAGAACACTTATTCATTAACAATGGACTTCAGTTTGTTGTGGAACACCTCAGTTGTTCCTGAAAATGAATGGAATAAGACCTATTGCACTGCACCTAACTACAAGTAAATTGCAGAAAGATTTGTTTAGAGTCTAAAGAAAGCACTGAGAGTAATACCAGCAGAACACACTGCACTAACACTGAATCCAAATTCATGTTCAATTTCAAGTTTAATTGTCATTCAACCATGCATGAATACCCATGAATATAGACAATCAAAACAATGTTACTCTGGGGCCAAGATGCAAAACACAGTACAAACAGCCATACTCAGCACAAGGCACTCATAGCACATATAAGATAGCAGTGAAGTACAGTCACACAGAAAAAAAAATAGTCCATATCCCTGAGTCCTTCATGAAAGTTGCAGCAGTCTGCAGTTAAACATAATGCAGTTGTCTTTGGCCAAGTGAACACTGGAGAGTAGCAGCAACTAACTCCGCGGCCGCTCCTCTGGATAGCTGCAGACAGGCAATACCGCGGCTCAAAGCCTAGTCCTTGCTATGACCGAGGCCACACAGTTCCTCTGCCATTCATACAGCACATACAAGAAGCAGTGAAACACAGTCCATTAACTAACTGATGATGCCTCAGCAATCTGCAGCCGAGCACAACGCAACTTGTCCTCCACCGGGTGAACACTGAGGGCAGTTCTGACACCTCAGGTACCATTTCTGACACCACCCACCCCCAAAGAGGCAACAATGTAGCTTGAGGCCCCGTAGTTCTTCTGCCATCTGCACATGTCATTCGCCTATAAACCAGGTAATCACACTGTCAGCATTGCACATTATCAAAGTCCAACAGACGTCATATGATCAGAAGTGTCTAAGACCATCACTCGCCGATAGACTGCACACCCGTTCCGATGCCTTCTGTATCTCCGCATTGACTTTGTCCACACTACGTCAAGTTCCTTCAGTTTCTTCGCCAAAGAGCAACTTGATGAAGTGGTAGACCTACAGTACTTTACCTTCTTAATGTGCAGCAAGGGCTAGTGATCATAAAAAATATATTTTAAAAGGAAAATAGCACCTTTGGTTAGCTGCGTTGTTTACATTATTCATTGCAGGTTATTCTGTATGTATAAAGCACATGAATGGCATAAGTCATTAAGCCACCATGTCATAAGTGCGCACCTTGCTGAAGTAAAAAATAAAATTTAATCAGTTATCCCTGGCTCTCCCATGTTTTCCTTTTGATTAGTTTGGGAGTTACAAAACATAACAGAGGTACTTAATAAAGAGGATTCTGAGTGTATGTTACAGAAGATTTGTCCATGGCAGAACTGATCAGTTCTAATATGAATAAATTAAATTATTTGCTGAAATAATTGATTTTGTGTCCCAAAAGCTGCACCATGCCTAGACAAAAGATAAGGTTTGCTTTTATATTGTGTCTCTTTGATGTAAGCCTCGGACGATTAGATCACTCTTGGGGTAAGATGGAGAAAGAAAGTGACAGGCTACACAAAGTTGCACAAAGTAGCGCATTTCCAGTGAACAAATGCAACACTGTCAAGGGTTCTGCCAACTATTGTAGAAAGGAAACTACAGTTAAGGGGAAAAGAAGGTCACCTCACAGGTACCTGCTGTACGTGTAAAGACAGATCTCTGGAGTAGATTCAACTGAGGTGGGTGAATGGAATGGAATTTCTTACAGGAGGCAGGGAGAGGGGAAGTATTATCAAGGTAGTTGTTAACCTGGGATTCCCAACCTTTTTTATGCCATAGACCAATACCATTAAGTAAGGGTCCATGGACCGCAGGTTTGGAACTCCTATAATGCTAATCTATCACTTGAGATGGAGACAGAGAATATGGAAAGGAAAGGGAAAGTTCGAACAACCATATGAAAGTGAAAGCAGAGTGGTATTTGGCAACAAGAGAGTTCTGTAAGACTGCAGGAAGCAGCAATAACACAATTGTCACTGTTCCAGAGTTGTAAAATAGTTGTACCTCTGTAAAAAGGTGGAGGGAGTGAGCTTTGGAGAGAGTTGAGGTAGGGTGCTTTGAACTTAGAAGAAGTTGAAGTGATACTAGAGTGATATACAGATGGCAGGAGAAAGATGAAACACACTTTAATTGCTTCTTCCTATGCAGAGTGGGTATGCTTGGAAAACAGGCAATATTTCAAGCATATCTTATACTCCCATACCATATGTTTCTCCATAGAAGATGAAGCCTGCTGAATCTTCATTGCAACAGATTGGGCCACACATTAAGGTATTTTGTTTGCTTGCAGAATGCAGATGGGGGGCTTTTAAAGCAACAATTTAAAGTTTATCACTACAAATTAAAGGGATACATTTTCACAAATCTCAGCTTGTTTGCTCTCGAGATTACTCAGGAATTTAGCACATGAATGAATGTGAATGAGAAACTCCTTTTGGCTTAAATGCACCTTCCTTTGTCAATTAACCTCGAGTGTCATTCAAACTTTGGTAGTGAAAATACACTTAGTTTCCGGACATGTTGGTCTTCCCATTGGAAAAACACTAATACTGAAGTAGCCAAGCATAAACACAAGAGTGTCTGCAGATCTTGAATATCCAAAGTGACACACACAAAATTCTGGAGGAACTCAGCAGGTCAGGCAGCATCCATGAAAAAGAATGAAGAGTTGACGTTTCAAGCCGCGACCCTTCTTCAAGACTGAGAAGTAAGGGGGAAAATGCCAGAATAAAAAAGGGGGGAGGAGGAAACCCTGTCTTATTGCTCACCCTCCGTGGTCTCTGCTCCCCTCTGACTCTTTGCCAGCTCGCCTCTTTTCTCTCCCCCCCCCCCAGTTTTTTTATTCTGGCATCTTCCCCCTTCCTTCTCAATACTGAAGTAGAGCTGGTTTAGATAATATGTCTGGCTCAACATCTGTATCTGTTGTTACAAGCAAATGTAACTTGGCTGAGAGGTTAAGAATGCCAGGGTGCAAGTCAAAGGTATCATTCAGTTTAAATGTCATAGTTTCCATAGGTGACAAGCAGCAGACTCAATTCTCTCTGTAGATTTATACGGCACAAAAGAACTGCTCAAAAATGCCAACCATGACTTCAAGAATAGAATGGTAAATTGGAAAATTGGTTTATCACATGTATCAAAAAAAATTGTTTTGCATGTCACCAATCCATCAGTGCATTGAGAAAGTACAAGGTAAAACAATACAGAATGCAGAATATAGTTACGGAGGAAGTGCAGTGCAGGCTGTCAATAAGGTGGAAGATCACGATGAAGTAGATCGTGAAGTCAAGGGTCCATCTTATTGTACAAGGGGTCTTGGAAATAAAACAAAATTGGAGAAGTAGTCGGCCATTTGAACCTTCAAGCCTGCTTCAGTTTTTATTAAGATCATGGCCAATCTATTGTAATATATTATTTCCACTCCTTCATGCCTACCAATATATGTGATGGCTTTCAGAGTCATAGGCGTATGCATATGTAAACATGCATGCAATTTACTGTGACCATGAAGTATCCATACACACTAATTCCATTTACCTGCAATCTGTCCATATTCCTTGGTAATTCTAATCCTTATTTAGATAATATTAAAATGTTGTAAGAGTATCTACCTCCAGCACCCATGAAACAGTAAGTTCCAGATCTCAACCACCTTCTGTGTAAAAACATTCTTCCTCAGGCCCCCTCTAAACTTTTCCCTTTAAACCTGTTTTTATATCTTCCTCCTTCACAGATATGCCAAGACACATGGCCTTAATCACATTTTCTGCTAGAGGTTCACTGCCTTCTGTATGAAAACAAAATCTCTCTTCATTTCAATCCCATGTATGTTATCCCAGGGAGTTGATGGGAATGTGGGGAGAATTAAACAGTACTATTGTAAATAGGCTCTTGGTGATCGGTACCGACTCGATGGGCCAGAAGGCATGTTTTGTTCTATAACTCTACTCACTGCTTACTTTTACAACTGGATATTAAATAAAGGCTTCATATATAGTTAGCTTTTATTTTATATGTATTTAAAAATACAAATGGAGAAGAAATGTAAATATTTTTATTCTGAGATGGCTTACAGAGAGGTAGGTGCCTGGAATGGGCTGCCAGAAGTAACAGTGTAAGCAGGTATGACACTGGCATTTAAGAGACTTTTAGATGTACACTTAAGTAAATATGCAGAGAATGCAGGGATATGGATCATGTGCAGGTAGAAGAGATTTAGTGTAATTTAACATTGTGTTTGGCACAGACATTGTGGGCCAAAAGGACTGTTACTCAACTGTAGTGTCCTGCCTTCTATACTTATTCAGCTGGAGACTAAAAATGTATTTATCTATTGAAATACAGCACAGAATAGTCCCTTCGAGCCGCGTGGCCACCAAACTCCGATTTAACCCTGGCTTAATCACGGGACAATTTACATTGACCAATTAACCTACTATGCAGTACACCTTGGGAGGAAACTGGAGCACCCGGAGGAAACTCACACAGTCACTGGGAGAATGTACAAACTCCTGACAGACGGCTGTGGAAATTGAACCCTGATCATTAATACAGTAAAGCATTGTGCTAACCACTACGCTACCATGCCACCCCAGGATTGTAATCAAATATTAGCTTATGTATTTTGGTCAATATTGCATCTTTGTCCTGCACAAAAAACTTAGTAACTGCTTTTTAATCTCATTCACTTTTTATGGCACCTTGCTTTGTTCAACCTCATTGTTCAACCTGCAGAGCAGAACTTGTATTGTAAACTATTTGAAAACTTCCTGAAAATGATGCTTTTTTAAATAAATTTAAGGAATCTGGATTTCTTTTTTCTTTTTACATCTTCTCAAAAATGCTGTTTAGATGTCACAATATTGGAAACTTTGAGGTAACCATTTTATTCCCACATATTTAGATATCTTTCAAGGGTATGAGCGTCATTGACATGTATTAACCATCATTTATTGTCCATGCGATGGATGTGGTGAGTGACCTTCTTGAATCTTGCTGTATTTGTATAGGGCAAAAGGACTCAGCATTCAGACCAAGCAAAAAAGAAATAACAAAATATTCCTAAACTAATTGGTAAATCAGTATTTGTTATTGTCTAATGAAAAAGATGCTGCAGGAACTTAGCATCTGTTGAGGAAATGGACAATCGATGTTTCAGGTCAAAACCCTTCATAATGGCTGAAAGACACAGGGGCCATTGCCAGTATGAAGAAGTGAAGGGAAGCATGCTTAGCCTCTTGCTCTACTCTCTCTACACTCACGACTGTGTAGCTAGGCTCAAGCACCATCCATATAATTGCCAGTGACAGAACTATGATTGGCAAAATTTCAGATGGTGATGAGGAGGCATGCAGGAGTGAGATAGATCATCTGGTTGAGTCGTGTTGCAATACCAGCCTTGCACTCAACATTGGTAAGACCAAGGAATTGAATGCAGACTTTAGGTAGGAGAAGTTGAGCTAACACACACCAGTCGTCATTGAGGGATCAGCAGTGGAAAGGGTGAACAGTTTCAAGTTCCGAGATGTCAGTATCTCTGAAGATGTTTGAAGGACTCTAAAGGCATCACATCTGGGCCCTACATATTGACACAATTACATAGAAGCCAGGACAGTGACAATATTTCATTAAGTGATATTGATGACACTTGGTATGTCACCAAAGGCTGCAAATTTCTGCAGGGGTACTGTGGAGAGCATTCTAACTGGTTGCATTTCCAACTGGTGTGGAGGGGCCACTATACGGGATCAGAAAAAACTGCAGAAAGTTGCAAACTCAGCCAACTCCATCATGGGAACTAGCCTCCCCAGCATCAAGGGTATCTTCAAAAGATGACACCTCAAAAAGACGGCATCCGTCATTAAGGAGCTTCATCACCCAGGACATATCCTCTTCTCATCAAGGAAGAAGTACAGGAACATGAAGACACACACTGAATGTTATAGCAACAGCTTCTTCCCCTCCAGCATTAGATTTCTAAGTGGACAATGAACCTATGTACGCTGCCTCATTATTATTTTTTTCTTTCTTTGCTCTATTTTTGCTGTACTTATTTAATTTATATACGTATATTCCCTTATTATAATTTAAAGATATTTTTTATTTATTGTGACATACTGCTGCTGAAAAACAACAAATTTCATGATCTACTTTATGCAGTGATATTGTATCTGATTCTGAACTATCTAGGACCCATTTATAGTAATCACACGTTAATCCCACTTTTAGCAGCTCACCAGGATTCTACCAGTCACCTACCTAAAAAGGGCAATTTATACTTTATACTTTATTGTGGCCGAACAATTGGTACTAGAACGTAGAATCATCACAGAGATATGTGAATCTCAGGACGGAAGATTGGTTTGTGTGATGTGCTGCGCCATGTTCACGATTTTCTGCAGTTTCTTCCGGTCTTGGACAGGACAACTTCCATACCAGGTTGTGATGCACCTTAGAAGAATGCTTTCTACGGTGCATCTATAAAAATTAGTTGGAAGATGGAAGCCCAGGCTAACCGGAGGGATGCCAGTAGACTATGGCAAGGTCTAAATGAGATCACTGGGCGCAAAGAAAAGGCTGGGAATATCAATAACTGTGGCACTTCTCTTCCTGATGAACTTAATGTATCCTATGCAAGATTCAAACAGAAGAGGAGCGTCCTGCTCCCTCTGGATGAACCGGACCTGGTGGCATCGAGATTCATCGTCACCAAGGAGGACGTTAGAAGGGCCTTATGGTGGTCAATTAACTTAATAACACATTTTGTATTTAGGATGTGGTAGAATTGGAGTTACTGGTAGAAATTTAAGCTCCGTGCACATAGTATTCAAGGTCAGAATGGAACATAGTCTACTACAGCTGTGAAACCAAAGCTCTACCTTCTGTGCCACTGGGTTGCTCCCGGGTATCTAGCCTAGTTGGAGAAGAAGCACCCATACAAACAAGTGGAGGTGATTCCATCACACTCTTTACTGTGCCTGGAAAATTGTGGAAAGGCTTTAGGATGTCAGGATATGAGCTACTCTGAAGTGTACTCAGCCTCAGAGTTGCACTTGTAGCCACAGTATATTTAAGGCCACCTTAATGGACTCCTGGCTAGGATGGTACATCAGTGATGACAATGCCATGGAATATCAAACCTAGTTGACTAGGCTGTCTCTTGCTGGAAATAAGTTATTGCTGTGCACATTTGTGGCATGAACATTACAACCCTATCTTTGATACCTCTTCTTTTCCTTTTCAAGGCTCTTTTGAAGACATTGACCTGGAATTATATCCTGACTTCGGTTCTCTCAGGAATGGGACTTGCTGTCAGGACCTCACGACCAGCCGCATTTTGAAATCCCGAGGATGCGGCATTGAAGACAAGTGCACCTTCAGGTTTCCGAGGATGTGCTGATTCTAGGCCAGTATACCTGACTGAAGCATCGGGGGAGAACACAGAACATTGGGACCAGTGGGTTAGCTGCCAAGGGTTGTGTGTCCTGAGAACTGCATCTTTTTGGTGCCAACTCTCGGAGCGCGGAGCTTGGAAAAAGTGATGCAACAGATTTTTAACATCATAAATCAGCGAGTTGTTTGTTATGTCTCCCCTCTCGCTGTGAAGCGGGGCACCTCTTTCTCCCTTATTAGGAAAAGAAAGAGTATGTCGAATTACCGGGTGAATGAGTAGTCTTTGGGGTACTGCAAGTCTGTGTCTTTATTGATGCTTTGCTGCAAGCTTGAGTGCTTGGTGGAGGGTGCTGATGCTTTCTTTCTAGTGAGGGTTGGGGGAATCGTTGCCTTACTGCTGCTTGTGTGCAGGAGGGAGGAGCTGGGAGGATTTGGGGTTCTAACGTTTAACTGTCATTCATTCTTTGGGTCATTCCTCTGTTTTTGTGGATGTTTGTGAAGAAAAAGAATTTCAGAATGTATATTGTATACATTTCTCTGACATTAAATGTATCTATTGAAACTCTGTGAGAAACATTAAATAAGAGCCTGGCTCCATTGAAATCCACCATTAAGTAGTAATTGGCTTATTATGTATTGAGTTAGTTGAAAGTTTTTGTTTGCATGGCATACATAAGTACATCAAGGGGGAACAAAAGAAGAGAAAACAGAATACAGAATGTTGTGTTATAGTTACAGAGAAAGTACCTTTCAGGAGGATAAGTATAGTACAAGGGCTTTAACAAAATAGAATAAGAGATCAAGAGTTCATCTTCATCATATAAGAGGTCCGCTCAGAAGTGCTGTAATGGTGGAGTATAAGATGTCCTTGAGCCCTGTAGCATGTAATCTCAAGCCTTGTTTATCTTCTGCCTGATGAAAATAGGGAGAAGATAGAATGGCCAGGGTGTGAGGGGTCATTGATTATTTTGACTACTTTCTGAGGCAGTGAGAATGTCAGACGGAATCAATGGAAGGATGGCAGATTTCCATAATACAGTGGGCAGTGTTCACAACTCTCTGCAATTTCTCGCAGACTTGGACAGAGCAATCACCAGACCAAAACGTCACTATGCAAAATAGAGTGCCTGTCACCCATTGAAGATACAGAACAGGTTCATTCCAAACGCCATCAACTTCGTCAGTTCTTAATACCTTGTGTTTTGTTGCTCTAAAAATATATAATTTTGCAACTTTATTTTAAGGCAGTCATTTTAAGCTGTCAAATGCTCCTTGTTGCAGAATAAATTAGATTTTGCTTGTCATGTCATTGTAGTTTTGAGTCATTATTGAGTTGCGTTTGTACATATGTTCAGCACTGACTGACAGTCCGTTCAATTATAAGTAATCTTTGGAATGGAGCCGTTTAAATGTTGTGGGATGTTGTCACATCATGTTGAAGGAGAAACTGCAGCATGAAACTGCCACCAAAAAATGCTCCAGGCATTGCTTTTCAATTAGGTGTAACTCGTTCATACAGGACTTGTAAATTATGTTGTGACTTTTTTTTCATTCAGGTGTGTTTCTATAAGTTCTTCTTTGGAACTCAGTCATCCTTAAGATTGAATTGGAAAAGGTGACACTTCATTAACGCTGACAAATATTACATGGGCTCTGTTCCTTCTAGGTCAGAGTGAGGGCAATTAGATCTGAGCCATAATGCTTGTGGGTATGTGTTTGCTGCCAAACAGATGCCACTACCAACCTTAAAGAAAGATTTGGAATATTAAGCCTAAGGGGACAATTACACAGTTTTATCTGTGTCAATATGCAGCCATTTCAGCTTTGCCTTGATTCAATAATGTATGTTGAATATTAGGTTTGCAAAAGCATTAAATCAAACTGGGAGTATGTCACAGAAGAATTTTTAGATTCTACAACTGACCTACCAGGTATTTTGGTTGTCCTTGTCACTGACAGGCTGGACTGAAGAGTCTGTTTCTGTATTGTATAACACTATGAATATCTATAATTTTTCTAGAAGCATTTGAACTCTCTTTAAGATCTGAGATTGGATGCATTCCCGCTTCCAACATTAAGATATAACAGCAAGGCTCTGCGCCTGTCTCTGTCTCACTTCACTCAGATGCCAACTAGGCTAAGGTCAATAAATACCTCCTTAGCATGCAGTTGTGGATTTTGGATTATATTTGTCCTTGGTAAATTGTTAAATTTTTGGTTAAACCCTCAATTTTATTTTAAATCCAATCAATGAAATCAAAACAACATAATTCAGGCAGCTTTGTGGTCCTTCCATTGCTAGGATGCAAACATTATTCAGTACATCATCTTCTTATTTGGCATAGCAATGCTTCCTGTAACTCATCACTTATTGCAATGCAAGTTTCATTGTTCAACTAAATACAAAAAGAAATTTGCATCGAAGTCTAACAAAGGAGAACAATTCTAGTGATTTTTTTGTTTTCCCTTTTTGTTGATTAAGGGTTAAGCATTGACCAGGACATTGGGAATCATTCTTCTGCTCTCTTTCAAAATGGAGTCAATGGATTTTCATGTCTAATTTAGAAGGCACTAGGGTCTTGGTTAAATCTCTCCACTGGAAGACTATTCCAGTATTCACTCCAGTCCCACTGTGTAATGCCAACCTAATTTTTTGTGAATAAGATTTTGTAATGTGCTTAGACACTCAGACCACCAACTGAACACTACCCATGAACACTGCCTCACTTTTTTAATATATATTATTTCTGTTTTTGCATGACTTTTAATCTATTCAATATACATATACTGTAATTAATTTACTTATTTATTTATTTTTACTTTTTTTCTTCTGTATTATGTATTAAATTGAACTGCTGCTGCTAAATTAACAAACTTCAAGTCACATGCCCATGATAATAAACCTGATTCTGATTCTGAGCCATCATACTCTGAGATCAATAATCTGCAGTTGTCAATATACCCCATGCTTATTACATCATTCCCTTATTTCCGATGAAGGTTCATTTCATACTCAATGCATCAAACCTGTCCATCACATTATTCTTTTGAGATTAGCCTCATCAATATTTTGAAAAAACTATTTTCCTTTGCATTTATGGTAGTGTAGAGGTTAGCACAATGCCTTACAATACCAACGAATCGGGTTTAATTCCCGCTGTTGCCTGTAAGGAGTTTGTACATTCTCACCATGACCGTGTGGGTTTCCTCTGGGTACTCTGGGTTCCTCCCACAGGCCAAGGACGGAATGGTTGGTAGGTTAATTGGTCATTGTAAATTGTCTCATGCTTAGGCTAGGATTGAATCAAGGGATTTCTGGGCAGCACAGCTTAAAGGGCCAGAAGGCCTATTCTGCACTGTATCTCAATAAATAAATAAAAATAAAGATGCGTTCCTAGTAACAATGAAAAAAACAAATTTCAATGGGTGATGACTTACAGGATACACTCAATCATATTTGTAACCTAGCAACACCAAAGTTTCCTGAATTTCTTTATTTCCTTTGTTTTAATATCTGACTGGATCTTTAAAAAAAGTGTGTGTATATATATATAGGTATGAGAATGGTCCCAGTTGATGAAAGGGTTACTGTGTGAGTAGCATTTGATGGCTCTCAGCACGTAGTCACTGAAGTTTAATGAGTGAGAAGGAATCTCATTAAAACCTACTGAATATTGGAAGGCATTGATAGAATGGACATGGAGAGGATGTTTCCAGTAGTGGGAGAATCTGGGATGAGAGGCACGGCCTCCAAATTAAAAGACATCCCTTTAGAATAGAAGTGAGGAGGAGTTTCTTCAGTTAGAGGGTGGTGAATCTGTGCAATGCATTGTCACAGATGGCTGTGGAGGCCAAGTCATTGGGTATATTTAAAGCAGAGGTTGATAGGTTCTTGATTAGTAAATGATTCAAAGTTTATGGGGGAGAAAAAGGAGAATGAGATTGAGTGATAATAAACCTGAACGAGGAATAATAAATCAGCTATGATTGAATAGCAGTGCAAACTTGATGGGCTGAATGACCTAATTTTGCTTCTATGTCATTTGGCCTTCAAAAAACTCCTCAAGGCCAACTGTAATCCAAGATCCCAGCTGCTCTCCTCCAGCTTGTGTGGGGGTGGTATCTCCCTGCCTACCTATGATTTGAACAGAGCTCAAATCAAACTAGTATTTTAGCATATGTGCTGCCTTTGCGGAAACTCTAACCTGGGTTTTTTAAATAAATGATAATTACAGATATTTTTGATTGCGTAGTGACATAGCTTTGATTGAGGCTGAGAAATTATGATAATTTTAATTAACAACTGACACCATGATACCCTTTCCTTTCTCTATCGCTCTGTTACAAGGATAAACCAATGTTACTTACAGCTGTTTCCAGGATTGATCTGCTCATGATCAAATGAGGCAGTGCATCAGATGGCTGACCAGGCCACACATTCTGTTGAGTGCAATATCTTCATGGTCTAAGGCTTGTCATAAATAAATAGACATTCAGCTTCCCTTTTCGCACTTTCACCTCCTCTGCTGATCGGAAAATGGTGCTCAGGACCTCACGACCAGTCGCTTTTTGCTATCCAAAGGACGCGGCTTGGAAGGCTAGCACGCCTTCAGGGTGCCGGATTATCTTGGTTCTGGAGATGATTCTAGGCTGGAGCCCCTGACTGAAGCATCGTAGGAGAACGTGGAACATTGGGAGCCTCGGGTTAGCTGCCGTGGGCTGTGTGTTCAGAGAGATGCGCCTTTCTGGGTCGACTCTCTGGGCGCAGAGCTCAAAGAAAGTAATGCAACAGACTTTTAACATTGTAAATCAGCGAGTTGTTCATTATGTCTCCCCTCTCGCCGTGAACTGGGGACATCTCTTTTTCCCTTATTAGGGAGAGAGAGGGAGCCTGTGGTATATCAAATTACTGGGTGAACGAGTAGTTTTTGGGGTACCGCAAGTCTGTGTCTTTATTGATGCTTGCTGCACGCTTGAGTGCTCAGTGGAGGGTGCTGATTTTTCTTTGCTGGTGGGGATGAAGGGTAGTCATTGCCTGGCTGCTGCTTGTGCATGGGAGGGGGTAGCTGGGAGGGGCTTTGGGGTTCTAACATTTAACTGTCTTTCATTCTTTGGGGCACTCCTCTGTTTTCATGGATGTTTGCAAAAAAAAGAATTTCAGGATGTATATTGTATACATTTCTCTGACATTAAATGTATCTATTGAAACCTATTGAACTTGGTCAGCTTCTTCATGGGCACTAGTCTCCATAGTATCCACGACATCTTCAAGGAGCAATGTCACAGAAAGGCAATGTCCATCATTATAGACCCAAGACACTCTGGGCATGCCTTCTTCTCATTGCTATCATCTTGCATGAGGTTCAGAAGTCTGAAGGCACACATTCAATGATTCAGGAACTGCTTTTTCCCCTCCGCCATTTAATTTAACTATTATATATATTTACTGCAATTCACAGTTTTTTTTCTATTATTACGTATTGCTTTGTACGTATTGCTGCAAGGTTAACAAATTTCACAACATATGCCAGTGATATTAAACCTGATTCTGATTCTAAACAAGAGAAAATCTGCAGATGCTGGAAATCCAAGCAACACACACAAAATAACAAAATACTGGAGGAACTCAGCAGGCCAAGCAGCATCTATGGAAAAGAGTACTGTTGACATTTCGGGCTGCGACCCTTCATCAGGACTGAAAAGAAAGACAGGGAGTCAGAGTAAGAAAGTGTGGGGGGGGGAGGGGAGGAAGAACCTCACGGTAATAGGTGAGGAGGTCATAGACAAAAATGTCAGATTGACTGAAATGTATAAGATGATCAGAGGCATATATAGAGTGGACAGTCAGCAATGCTAATATGAAAGTATATAATTTTAAGGTGAGGAGGAAAACTAGAGGTAGGTTTTAACACAGAGAGTAGTAAGGTTGTGGAACACTCTTCCAGGGGTGGTGGTAAAGGCAAATAAATTAGGGACATTTAACAGCCTTTTATATGGACACATGGGTGAAAGAAAAATGGAGGACTATGTGGGAGGGAACAAATGGTTAGGTTGACCTTGCAGTAGATTAAACGGTTGGCACAACATCGTGGGCTGAAGGGCTTATACTCAGCTCTGACTATTTTATGTTCTTGGGTTTGATATGACAACCTTCCAGGTGGGTTCAAATATAGTTATCTGCAGCCCTACAGCATCTGACCAAACCATCCCACTGGTCTCCTACCTGCTTGTTCATGTGCATGAGCTGAACATCAGTCGATCACTTGTAAGCTGGGGAGGACATACTCACCTTCCACTCCTCCCACCTACTCACTCAACGGGGTATCCTTCACAATTTCCACCACATTTAATACGATTCCACCACTAAACATATCTTCTCCTTCCTCGAAATTTCCTTTGTTTATTCCATTAAGGTTCCATCCACTTTTCCACATCACCAAGGTCATTCCTGAACAATCACAGAAGATGCAACAGTAGTGTTTTTATCCCTTCCCCTCCCACCATCTAGGAACACAGACCAACCTTTCAGATGAAGCAGTGTCGTTCACTCCCACCGCGCCTTATTCAGTGTTTTGCACCTTATGCTCAGACTGTGGCCTACTGAGGACGCTGGATGCAGATTGAGTTTCCACTTGCTCAGCATCCTTCCTCAATCCACTGGATCATTGGTATTGGTTACTCCCGAGTTCCCAATTCCCTGTCACTTTAATGTCAACCCTGCTACCACTTTAACCTGTTGGTGAATTCCTGCACTATTCCAATGAAGCACAATGTAAATATAAGGACTAGCGTTTCATCTTCTGCCAGGGCATGTTACGTCCTTTGGCACTCGATATGGAATTCAACGGTTTCAGCTAACTCACTTTCTGTAACCACATTAAACATTGAGGGAATAAAGTTATGGGCAAGGTTGTTTTATTCATTAATTGGGAATCAGTAGCACACAGAGAATATATTTTAAGCTATATCAAAATATACTTTGATTCATGATGAACAACTTCTCCAGGAAATGGCTAGCCATCAACTCAATATTCAGTGGCTAGAGGACATGTTTACATCAGTAGACTTTTTCCCTTCAGTTTAATTTGGACACATTTATGTCTGTATCAACTTCCATTTTATTCCAACAGCATGATTAACACTGGGGTTGCAAGGGTACAGAATAATGTTAGTTCAAGTTTATGACATCTCCTGAGTCAACTGGTATTGTGATAAAGACTGATACTAAATACCGGATTCTAAATGTATTGCTCCTCAGCTTTTCTAAGTGGTTCACAGTTTTCATTACTAGGCATAGCAATGAATAAGCAACATCATTAATAAGGCCTTGCTGGTGCATTCCCAAAGCAGATATTCATCTTGAGATATGGTATACTTGGACATGTTGTCCAGCATTTACAAACTGTTTGATCATAATAGATTAGATAGAAGTTATAAGTCTGTCACAATACTACTAGGGTTCAGAATGAACTTCAGTAGCTGTGTAAGGATCATATGCTTATGTTTGTTCATCTGACCACTATGTTTGATTAAAATCTACACAGGCACTATAGAACCACAGTCAGATTACTTACACTTTAACAGATTCATCCCCTTCTTTTAGAAAGAAAATACTGACATTGGAGAGAGTTCAGAGAAGATTCACGAGAATGATTCCAGGAATGAAAGGGTTACCATTTCAGGAACATCTGGCAGCTTTTGGACTGTGTGTTCAGGAGAATGACAGGGGAATCTCATAGAAATATTCCGAATGTTAAAAGGCCTGAACAGATTAGATATGGCAAAGTTATTTCCCATGGTACAGGAGCCTAGGACAAGAGGGCACAACTTCAGGCTTGAAGGATATCCAATTTAGAACAGAGATGCGGAGAAATTACTTTAGTCAGAAGGTGGTAAATCTTTGGAAATTGTTGCCACGAGCGGCTGTGGAGGCCAAGTCATTGGGTGCCTTTAAGGCGGAGATAGATAGGTTCTTGGTTACCCAGGGCATCAAAGGGTGTGGGGAGATGATAGGGGAGTGGTGGTGACTGGAAGAATTGAATGGTGGAGCAGTCTCGATGGGATTAATAGCCAACTTCTGCTCCTATATCTTATGGTCTTATAATTAACCTTCACAGGTGCAATGGATTCAGCTGGTATTTCTACCATTACATAAGTTAAATGATGCCTTATAATCACCTTTATGTTCTTTTTATTGTTTTATTTACAGGATTCACTGCTTCTTTTAATCTGACTTGTTCATCTTCAAGACTTTGATGTATCAGCTTTGGCAGTCAGATCTCTGAGCAAACGAGGTTTGTGGATCAGATCCAATTGTAAAGGTTTGAGTATGTCGCTTAGTCTGGCATTTCAGTGAAATGTGCTGACATTTATATATAAAATAGTTGTGCAGTTTATTTATTTATATACCAACTCAAAGATGCAACTATTTGTTTGTGTGCATACACACACACACACACATATATATATATATATACACACACATATACACAGTATGTATTCTAATATTCCTTTACATTTCTTGGCCCACTTTATTTGATGATAAGCAAAACCATGTGTTCAAACTTTAAACCTATTAGAATTTTTTTTTATTCTGAAGTAAAATATATTTAATTAATTCAATTTAATAACTGAGGTCAATTTCTGTACTGCTGTTTTCAGCACTTTGCACAATACAGTAAAATCATGATGTCAAAGTAAGAACTGCAGAGATTCCAAAACCAATCCTGATCCCAACATGGCACATGATTGAGTCATTATTGCTTCTGTATTTCCACCAATATAATTGCCATTCACAAGCTTCTCCTGAATAATTTCTGCCCACGATTTGGATTGTTGTTATTCTGGCATGTTAAATTGTTGCTATGTTTAGAACCAGCAGCAGTTCAGAACTCCTGCAAAAAAATGATGAAACACGTCAGGAAAATAATTGAAATTACATTCCAAGCAATTAAAGCAAGACCTGCGCTATTCTGGACAGGACTACACTTACTTGAACACAGCTACTGAGAGTCTGCACCTCATCAGTCAGTTTTTAAAGGCATGTTTCTTCAACCTGCTCAACACTCACTTTTTTAGATATCTCCAAATTAGGCATTTTATCAACCCTTTATTATCAAACGTCCCTGAGGTACCAGATTAAAATTTTGTTGACTTGCTTCTTCGTATGAATCCACTGTGTAAAGGTTTAATATTTACTATTCGAGATAAGTTAGCGACTTTAAGGCGCGCCTCCCTTGACAAAATTAAAACTGCCTGGGAGCAAGATTTAAATTTTCCTTTGTCCGATGATGTATGGGATTCAATTCTCAAGTCAGTTAATTCAACTTCTTTATGTGCTCGCCACTGCCTGTTACAGTTTAATGTCATACACAGGGCTCATATGTCTAAAACTAAATTATCGCGTATCTATCCTTATATTAGTCCCTGTTGCGACAAGTGTAAAGGGGGCAAGGCTCCCCTTATCCACATGTATTGGACTTGCCCTGGCTTGGAGAAGTATTGGAGAGATGCCTTTCTAGCTTTATCCCATATACTTAATTACCATTTGGAACCTAATCCTCTGATTGCTCTTTTCAGCACCTCAGGAGAGGTTGACATGCACCTGAGTCCAACTAAGCATCATACACTGTTTTTTGCCTCTCTTTTGGCCAGACGCGCAGTCCTTCTTAGGTGGAGAGATGCTGCCCTACTCACTCATGCTCAATGACTCAGAGACATTATGTCCTGCTTGGACCTTGAAAAGATCCATTATTCACTTCTTAATTTAGACACAAAGTTCCAAAGGGTGTAGGGACCTTTTCTTGAATATTTTCATAATTCCCACTTAGATTAAAGGTCCATCCCTTTTTTTCCCCTTCTGCATATAAATCCCTTACTTCCAACTTCTTTTGGTTGAGATTTACGGTTTTTGATGTGTAAACATACTATAGCCTAGGTAGAAGGCAATATACCTTCTTTTTTTTATAAATACAGCTCTGTGGAGATAAAAGTTCTGATTAACTTTTCAATATATTGTAAGGTCGGCTTGGACTTGAGCAAAGAGAGGGTGAGGTGGTAACTAACTACAAACGTATATATGACTCTACCATGGGTGCTTTTTATTTAACTGTTATGAACTGTACATTCGACACCTTTGTTTCGCACTGTACAAATTTCTTCTTTACTGGTTTTTTTTTCTTCATTGTAGAAACTAGAAACTAATAAAAATATTAAACATAAAAAAGCATGTTTCTAAGGAGCTGGACAGCACCAACATGGAGAATAGAAGAGCTTACAGATACACAAATTAATATGGTAGAAGATACATGAAGAGGCCGTGTTTACATGTCACAGCTTCCCCAGGAAGAGACAGGGTAGCAACAGCTGCTTCCTCTTGATGTGAGGGTCTCATTCATTGGATCATACAGAAATGAACGTTCAGAAACCCACCACGTAAAAGAGCAGCAGTAATCCATTTAGTAACGGATCAGCAATTAATTCAACAATTCATTTTATTGGTGCAGATGATCCTCCAAAGCAAAGGACCTGAGGAATTATTGTGTGTCATCTGACACCTCTGGGTGATTATTTTTGGGAATAATTTGGGTCTTTCTGAGTCTGCATTGGGTTCTATGACCTATTAGGTCCTTTACGGAAGTGTCCCTTTGTCAGGAGGTCTCTCAAATCTAGTGCTGGCAATAATGGAGTGATGACAGTTGTGTTATTACTGAGGCAAAGGGATCTCAGCAGCTCATACATGGAGTGAATACTTACTCTTTTATTGCTGCACACTCCGGGAGCTTTTGATGGCCAGTCAGTTCTGACGCTGTCAAGTCATATAACGGTATCTGACTCTTAAAGAAGTGATGGGAAGTGATGGGCCAGAGTTATGATGGCACCAAGTGGCTGCCTCTTCGAGCTGTGGAAACAGCTTAAACTCCTCTCTTTAATGTCTCTTTCTTCCTTTTCAAGGTGGTTTGGGTTCCATTGAGGTCCTGAGTACTTACCTGTTTGTTTTTAAGTTGATTGAGTTCCCATTCCTGGACCTCGCTGGCCCACAATTTTCCAACATTCTCCAGACGCGGCTTGGAAGATTTCACTTCTGGGGTGCAGCCCTGTGGATGACCGATTCTAGGCTGGTATTGCCAACTGAGGCATCATGGGAGATGGAACATCAGAATTTCGCTGCCACGGATATATGGATGGATGGCTCTGTAGTCGAGCGGTCGCTCTCTCTCTTTTTCTTGATGGTGGAAGAGCTTGCTGCTGATTCTCAAGTCGAAGAATTTCAGAAAAAAAAGTGACACAGCAGACTGCAATATCATAATAGTAACTGCCAGTCCCCGCTTTTGCTGTGAAAATGGATAATATCTCTCTGTGCCTTGTCAGTGAGGGAGAGAGCCTGTGGCATGTTGAACTGCTGGGTAAAACATAGAACATAGAATAGTACAGCACATTACAGGCCCTTTGGCCCACAATGTTGTGCCGACCCTCAAACCCTGCCTCCCATATAACACCCCACCTTAATTTCCTCCATATACCTGTCTAGTAGTTTCTGAAACTTCACTAGTGTATCTGCCTCCACCACTGATTCAGGCAGTACATTCCACGCACCAACCACCCTCTGAGTTAAAAACCTTCCTCTAATATCCCCCTTGAATTTCCCACCCCTTTCCTTAAAGCCATGTCCTCTTGTATTGAGCAGTGGTGCCTTGGGGAAGAGGCGCTGGCTATCCACTCTATCTATTCCCCTTATTATCTTGTACACCTCCATCATGTCTCCTGTCATCCTCCTTCTCTCCAAAGAGTAAAGCCCTAGCTCCCTTAATCTCTGATCATAATCTGTACTCTCTAAACCAGGCAGCATCCTGGTAAATCTCCTATGTACCCTTTCCATCGCTTCCACATCCTTCCTATAGTGAGGCAACCAGAACTGGACACAGTCCTCCAAGTGTGGCCTAACCAGAGTTTTACAGAGCTGCATCATTACATCGCGACTCTTAAACTCTATCCTTCGACTTATGAAAGCTAACACCCCATAAGCTTTCTTAACTACCTTATCCACCTGTGAAGCAACTTTCAGGGATCTGTGGACATGTACCCCCAGATCCCTGTGCTCCTCCACACTACCAAGTATCCCGCCATTTACTTTGTACTCTGCCTTGGAGTTTGTCCTTCCAATGTGTACCACCTTACACTTCTCCGGGTTGAACTCCATCTGCCACTTCAAAGCCTACTTCTGCATCCTATCAATGTCTCTCTGCAATCTTCAACGATCCTCTACACTATCTACAACACCACCAACCATTGTGTCGCCTGCAAACTTGCCAATCCACCCTTCTACCCCCACATCCAGGTCATTAATAAAAATCACGAAAAGTAGAGGTCCCAGAACAGATCCTTGTGGGACACCACTAGTCACAACCCTCCAATCCGAATGTACTCCCTCCACCACGACCCTCTGTCTTCTTCAGGCAAGCCAATTCTGAATCCAGCTGGCCAAACTTCCCTGGATCCCATGCCTTCTGACTTTCTGAATAAGCCTGCCATGTGGAATCTTGTCAAATGCCTTACTAAAATCCATATAGATCACATCCACTGCACTACCCTCACCTATATGCCTGGTCACCTCCTCAAAGAACTCTATCAGGCTTGTTAGACACGATCTAACAATAGGTTAAACAATAGGTTTTGTTGACTGCAGATCATGGTCTCTCTTTGGGTGCTCTGTTATTGCTTGGTGGGTGGTGGGCACTGGTGCCTTTTGCTGAAATGGGCTGGGGGATAGGGGAGGTTGATGCATTGATGCTTGCTGCTCTTTGTCCGGGGGAGGAGGAGAGGGGGCTTTGGGGTTCTAACATTTTTCTGTCATTCATTCTTATGGGGTTCTTCTGTTTTTCATGGGTGTCTGCGAAGACAAGCATTTCAGCTTGTATATTGTAAGCACTCTCTGATAATAAATGGAACCATTTGAAAAACACAAAACCATGCTTCTGATTGTGCTGAGATTGTTCCATAGCTGTTGTAATTTCTAGGCCGGAGCTTGGAGCTCTTATTTATAATGGCAGTAGGAGTCCTGTTCGCTCCAAATGTTGATATCATTATTTGTGTGTCTCTGCTATTCAGAAGCATTTAATAAAAACTTACATTGCTTTAAGTGATTAAAAAAATAAAAAAATAAAATATTAATAATGAACACTTTAATAAATATATTAAAACACTAATAAAACATTTAAATAAATCAGTCATAAATAAGTAACTGAGTTTACATTGAACAGGCTGGTGTATAACTGTGCTATCATTTCCCACAATTCCCAGACTTGTTTTTGAGGCTGCATAAATTCAAGAGGGGCTTAACTGTGTGAACGCCAATGAATCTCTTTGGAGTCATTGTCCGCTGCTAGCTTGGTTGATACCAGTATGTGAGAGGTACAGATGGGGAACACGTTTCTTTCTTGAACATTAAGTGTGCAATACAGCTGTTCCCCCTAAGGATATCAAATCCAAGTGTAAGTAGTAAACAGACTTAAAGTATAAAACCTGTTGGTCAGGTATGTAAGATCTCAGGCTTAAAATATTCAATAACGAATTAAGGAGAAACTGTTAGACTGTCAAGGTTTTGAGAATGTGGAACTTGTGATCCATGGACCAGTTGAGCTGAATAATTTAGATGGTTATACAATGAACACAAGTAAGTTTTGATTGTTTATGGTACCTAGACATTAATGGAAAAGTAACAATTTATTTCTCAACCCTTAACGTCCTTAAGCACCTGATGTGAGCCTTCTTCCTGAACTGATGCAGGCCTCTGGCGATGTACCTCCACAATATGGTTGAATAGAGAGATAAAATATTTAGATCCAGCCACGATAAATGAGCAACGATATATTTCCAGTCTGGAGGAGGATTTGCAAGCAGAGGTGTTCCCTTGCACCTAAAAGCCTCTATCCTTTTAGTGGCAGCAGTCACAGGCTTGGGAGACACTGCTGAAGAGGCTTCAGTCAGTGGGCGTGTTGTGTATTTTCTAGCTGATGCAGGCTGTGCTCTGTGGTGGATGAAATGAATGTGTAGCAGGGTGGATGGGGTGCAGGTCAGATGATGCTCACCTCTATATGTGTTGTTGAAGCAGAACTCATTCAGACAAATAGAGAGCACAGAAGAGTAAAAGAAATGGAAGGGTGTGTCATGTAAACATCCTTACACTTGAAGCTCTGAACACCTCCATTCTGCAGTTAGGCTCTGGGGCACAAACTCCCGAGGACAATTAAGTCACAATTTATCTGCACTCCCATTAATTTTTGTTCTTCATTTAGCCTACGTTCCATGTGGAGGGTTCTTTGTAAATAATTCCTTCTTCCGACTTCGGGCATATTTGCCCATTGCAGTAGTGATCTTTCTTAACCGCATTCACATGCTCTCAACATCCTGAGACATGACGACAAATGGAGCTGGACAGATTTAAATGTATAATTGCTTTCTCAAAGAAGAATTGGTCACAAAGGAAGTAATACCTTTAAAACTGCTAAAATGTTTTTGTGAATTTTTGTCCTATAATCTCTGCCTTCTAATAAATTCATAGGCGAAATCAAGGAGTGCATTTTTGTCCAGGCTGTGATTCAGTAATAAACTTTGTGTTGAATGAGCCAGACCCAGCTGAGGGCACTGTTATATAAACACAACCAATAAATTAAAGCTGCCTTTCAGACACTACCTAAAAGATACAGCAATAAATTAATACCCTCCAGGCTCCGCACTTAATAAATATTTCTCTGTGAATTAAAGCTTCACCAGGCTATACTTAATAAATAAGTCAATAACATTCATCATCCTGCCAGGTAGCAGCATGTGGAAGAAGTGATCATGAGCCTTCTGTCTCCTTAATATTCGGGTTTGTGTTCCACAGTAAAACTAAAGTCTACTGGTATTGGAGGTTAATTCACAGATGCTTTTCATTGACACAGCCAGTAGATTATCTGTATCAGAATCTTGCAGGGAATTAACAGCAAAGGTATGATCTGTCAGCTCTCCATTTAGTTGCTGCAAAATCACACTGTGGCCTAAACTCTGCAGGCCCCTATAGACATACAAATCTCTGCGTTCTCTGTATCTTCCACTCATAATGTTTCACCTTCATTGTTCCAAACACTGTCCGTCTACCAGTCTCTTGTTTGCTGCTCCCGAAGGAAGGTGTCTGCATTCAAATGATCTCTCTCTCTCTCTCCCTCCCTCCCTCCCTCCCTCCCCTCAAAGCTGTCGGACGATTGTGCCGGAGTACTGGGACTTAGGCAAGGTTTCATCGACACAGAGTGTGGATTGGACTCTAGTGCACACTATGCTGTGTTTCTCATTTCTCCTCACTCGTTTTTTTGGTTACTATTTTGAGCAATTTTGGATTGGGTGGCATGCAGATAATGAACACTGAGCTGAACTGAATAGGCCTGGGCTCAATTGATTTTGTGTTTTATATTCTGTGTTTTTTGCTCTCTTTTTTAGTTACTTTTTTGCACAATTTGATTTTTTTTTGGCACTTGGGGGGTGGGGAGTTGATGTTATTTCTTTGAATGAGTTCCATGGTTTTCTTTGTTTCATGGCTGTCTGTGGGGAAGATGAATCT
Source organism: Mobula hypostoma (assembly GCF_963921235.1). NCBI lineage: Eukaryota > Metazoa > Chordata > Chondrichthyes > Myliobatiformes > Myliobatidae > Mobula > Mobula hypostoma. The sequence goes on along the minus strand of NC_086117.1, from coordinate 37,997,425 downwards.
CAGGTTTCCCTACTGCATACACAAGGCTAGGGAATGGGGCTGAGGAGGGGAAAAAAGGAGCAGTCATATTTGAATGGCGGAGCAGACTCGATGGACCAAATGACCTAATTCTGCACCTATGTCTTATGGTCTTAAAATAAATGTATTTTAAATCTTTGTAATTGTAGTTCTATGCTTTGAAAAACCATTGCAGAAATTCATTACTTCAGCACCCTTCTGAATAAACATTTCCTTACCTCTCCTGTTACTGTATATCCCAATGTATCTTTGTACCAAATTATGTCAACCAGTCGTGTTGGTTATTGTATCTTTGAGCCTCCTAATCTTCCCTATCTAAATCTAAAAGTATAACCCTCTGTTCATTGTCCCTCATATGATATTGTAATATCCACATCTTCAGCTGTGCACAAAACTTACTTGCAGCAGATCATAGGCACACAGCATCATATAAGCAGTATTTACAAGAAATACAGAAATTAAGTATACATTTTACTTACCTTTAACAAGAAAGAAAATAACTCAAACAAAAAAATGCAGATTTTAGTGCAAGGTAAGAACAAAGTGGTCATAGTGTTGCTATACCTTACCGATTAGAGTTTTGTAAGTTGTTTCAGGAACCAAATAATTGAAGAGAAGTAACTGTTCTTGAACCTAGTGGTGTGCAACATCAGGTTTCCGTAGCTCTCAATTCCTCTTCAAATGAACTACACAATTCACTTCAATGCTTTTGGAATATTGTTTTCATTTCTGGTCACCTCATTATGGGAACGATGTGGAAGCATTAGAGAGGGTGTGGAGGAAATTTACAAGGATACTGCCTGGACAAGAAAGCATTTCTTATGAGGATAGATTGAGTGAGCTAGGACTTTTCTCTCTGGAGCAAAGAAGGCTGTGAGGTGACTTGATAGAGTTGTATAAGACGATATGTGGCATTAATCAAATGGATAGCTGGAGACTTTTTCCAGGGGCAAAGATGGCTGATGTAAGGATGCATAATGTTAAGGTGATTGGAAGTAAGCATGGGGGGGGGGGTGGGATGGCAGATGTACAGTAAGTGTGTAGAACACCCCATCAGGATGCTGATAGAGGCAGATACATTACAAACATTTAATCAACTCTTAGATAGGTGCATAGATGATAGAAAAATGGAGAGCCATGAGGAGGCAGAGGTTAGATTGATCTCAGCGTAGGTTAAAAGATCAGTACAACACGACAGGCTGAATGGTCTGTAAAGTACTCATGTTCCATGCTCACTCACCTTTAAGAATAGAAAATCAGGACCAATTTTGCTGGACTCCCTGGGAATGAAACAATAGGGTGTACTCATAACAAACAGAGAAAGTGCTGACTACAAATTTGGGATTTGCATATTCAGTGGCAAATCCTGAAGGAACTTAGTTTCAAAGCTGATTAGAATTTCAGCAATTATTTCAATAAGGAGATTAAAATAGTCTCCCAGTGTCCTGGTCAATATTTATCACTCAACAGCATCACAAGAATAGTTATCTATTCAACTGCTGTTTGCTGGATCCTCAGTTGAGTGCTACTTTTAGCTGCTTCGCACGAGCAATGAGATTTGATGGTGCTTCATTTGTTGTTATGTGACTTGCAGCATCTTGAGGTTGTTAAAGACACTACATAAATGCAAGTCTCTATCTCTTTCAAAATGTAACCATATGTGCAATGTATTATTTTGTGGAAAATGCATCTGTCATTCCCACATTGACCGCATCAGCCATCTCAACACGAACAAAACAGATGGAGATAAATCATTCTGAATCCCAAGTGGGTGCTTAAGAAGAAGGGATTTAAAAGTGTGCTTTGTTAATATACTCTTGGTTGGGATTATGCTACTTCACCTAAGTGTATTCCTTGAATTGAAAAAAAATTAAAAATTAAAGTGAATTCATCATAAATAGGTAAGACGTTTAGAGAAGATCTGAGGGGGACCTATTTTTCACCCATATAGAGGTGAGTACTGGATTACACTACCTGGAATAGTGTTGAATTTAAAGTCACTGGCAGCATTTAATAATTGTCTATACGACCACATGAATTGAGGACACAAGAGACCTCAAATGCTGGATGAGTAGTGGAGGAACTCAGCAGGTGGAGCTGCATCTGTGGAAGAGAAGGAATTGTTGTCATTTTGGGTTAAAACCCTCCATCTGGTATTTACCTGGGCATTGAAGGCTACAGGAAAAGTTCTACAAAGTGTGATTAATACAAATGGGAGTCAACTGGTTGCCATGGACATGATGGGCTGTATGGCCTGTTTCACTGCTACATAAAGTATGACTCTAATTCTGTGATCTAAAACAGAAAAAACAAGGCTATGGTTGCTAAAAAGTGAACAGCATCTGTTGGGACTTTCTGCAGAGCTTGAGAGTGTACGGGTATTAAGCACTTGGCAAGGGCTAACAAAAAGAAGTTTAAGCAGAGTGACCATTGTTGGAGTGGTTGAGTGTTAAAGTGAGGAGCTGAGACTTTGGCTCAAGAGGCTTTGGTGAGAATGGACAGAGTCTAAAGTAAGTTTCTGGTAATTTTCTACCTTTCGTTCTTTCTCTCTGGACAGCTAGTTCAGTGGAAAAATTAATCAGGACAGTGGAGTGCTTATTTTGTGGGAGGTGGAAAGACAGGGAGACCCCCAGTGTCCTTGATGGCTATAGGTGCAAGAAGTCATTCCAGCTACATCTTCATACTGACCACATTCAGGAGATGGAAGGGTTGATTTACAAGAGATAAAGGGTTGGAGTTACATTTAAGATGCAGGACTCAGGACTCAAGTGACCAACAGAAAAGAGGAAGTGCAGGGTATGCCAATAACCCTCAATAAAAAGTATGTTGTTTTTGAATGCTAATGGATGGAACAACCTAAATGAGGTAAGCCACATCAGTCAGGCTCTAGTACTGAGTCCGGCTCTTTAACTCAGAAGGGGAAAAAAAAAGAAGCAAGCAGTATTGATAAGGAATTCATTGATTCAGTTAAAGGACAGGAGGTTCTGTGGATGAGAACAGGATTCCTGGATGGTATGTTGCCTCCCATCACCAGGGTTAAGGAAATCTCGGATCAAGTACACAACATTCTTAAGAGGATGAGTAAGTTCCTTGGGGTCAATATCACACATGACCCGACTTGGTCCAACCAAGCAGAGTCCACTGCCAAGAAGGCCCACCAGCGCCTTTACTTCCTGAGAAAGCTAAAGAAATTTGGCCTGTTCCCTAAAACGCTCACTAATTTTTATAGATGCACCGTAGAAAGCATTCTTCTAGGGTGCATCACAATCTGGTATGGAAGTTGTCCTGTCCAAGACCGGAAGAAGCTGCAGAAGATTATGAACACAGTGCAGCACATCACACAAAACAATCTTCTGTCCTTGAACTCACTTTACATCGCACGCTGTCGAAGCAGTGCTGCCAGGATAATCAAGGACACGACCCACCTAGCCAACACACTTTTGTCCCTCTTTCCTCCAGAAGGCGGCTCAGGAGCTTGAAGAGTCGTACGGCCAGATTTGGGAACAGCTTCTTTCCAACTGTGATAAGACTGCTGAATGGATCCTGACCCGGATCTGGGCCGGTACCCTCCAAATATCTGGACCTGCCTCTCGATTTTTTTGCACTACCTTACGTTCCATTTTCTAGTTTCTGTTTATGATCTATAATTTAAATTTTTAATATTTACTATCGATTTGTACTCCAAGGAGTGTAAAGCGCAGAATCAAATATCGCTGTGATGATTGAACATTCTAGTATCAATTGTTTGGCGACAATAAAGTATAAAGTATACGTATAAAGCAGCCAGAGGGTGCAGTCCACATGGATGCCAATAAAATAGGCTGGAAGGATGATGAGGTCCTGCAAAGTGAGTTCAGGGAGTTAGGTGTTAAGTTAAAGCATGGGGTATTCGGGGTAGTGATTTTAGGATTGTTTTCCAAACCACATGCTGATGAAGCTAGAATTAGGAAGACAATATAGTCTAACACATGCCTAAGGAGATGATGCAGGAGGGAGGGCTTCAGATTTTAGGATCATTAAGTTCTCTGTGAGGAAGGTGGCTGGTAGAAATGAGGTGGTTTGCTCTTAAACAAGAGAGGGACCGATATCCAGTTGGAAGTTTTGCCAGTCCTGCTCCAGGGGCTTTACACAAGAGTTGCAGGGGGATAAGGACCAGAGTACCAGGTGAGATAATTGACTGGTTGAGAAGAAAATAACTGTTAAGACTCCATACAATGAAAGGAACTGAAAGGTTGAGCATGGTTGAGACTTATGTTCTGAGTTTTCCTTATTTCAATGCCAAGAGTTTTGTAGGTAAGGTAGATGAACAAAGAGCATAGATCAGTATGCGGAATTATGATATTGTAGCTGTTAGTAAGACACAGGACTGGCATTTCCAGGATCCAAACTCTGTTGTTTTAGACACAAGGGAAAATGCCAAGGCAGTGCTCTGACAGGAAATACTACAGGGCTTATCTACTGAGGCTGTTTGGATGGGAACATGGATTAAGAAAGGGATAACCACATTAATAGTTCAAAGGTACATTTTATTATCAAAGTAGGTATGCAGAATAGAATTCGAAGATTCATCTTCTCCATATGGCCACAAAACCAAAAAAAAATGGGTTGTTGAAAGAAAAGACATCAATTCCCCCCCCCCATCCCCGACTCCACACAAAAGGAATTAGAAACAAAAACTAACAAACCCCAAACCCCCCAAACCCTCCTTCGCACAAAAACTAAAAGATTGCCCACACAGAGTACGGCAGCTAGAACATCAAACCCCAAACCCCCAAATAACTCCCTTACAAAAAACTAACATATCACCCACACATGGAAAAAAAGCAACAATAACATAAAACTCCCAATCTCCACTCTTGCACACAACATACAGGTCGACCTTCACTAATCCTACTACCTGTAATCCAGTTCCTTCAATAATCCAGCACTGATTATGCTTAATGTGATCCTTCTGTAATTTGGCATTTTCACTAATCTGGCCCTCATCAGGTCCCAATGGTGCTGGATTAGTGAAGGTCGACCTGTACTACAATATAACCCACACAGAAAAACACCAACAAGAACATCAAACCCCAAATCCCAAACCCCTCCCTCACACAAAAATCTCACATATCGCCCACCTGGCAACGACGACACCAAAACCCAAGCCTCCAACCTGCCAATTGACAACTGGAAAGAAAAATCAGAGAACTGAAGGAAACCAATATAAACAAAACCTTATATAAAATGGGAATATGTTATAGTCATCAATGGGATTTAAGGAGAACATTTGTAGAGAAATAGCAGACAGTTGCAAGAAAAATTAAAGTTGTGTTAGTAGGTAATTTTAATTTCCAGCATATTGATTGGGACTCCCATACTGTAAAAGGACAGAAAGGACAGGATGGAACAGAGTTTGTGAAATATGTTCCGGAAAGTATCCTTAGTCGATATACTATATATATATATAGATATATATACTATATATATATATATAAATATATATACTATATATATTACACACACACACATATATGTGTATGTATGTATGTGTGTGTGTGTATATATATGTGTGTGTGTGTGTGTGTGTGTGTGTGTGTGTTTGTGTGTATATATACACACACACACACACACACACACACACACACACACACACATACATACATACATACATACACATATATAGAGGTCCCAACTAAAGAGAACGAGACATTGGATATCCTATTAGGGAATGAGACAGGGCAGTTGATAGAAGTATGTATAGGAAGACACTTTGTATATAGGTGATCATAATTCCATTAAATTCAAGACAATTGTGGAGAAGGATAGAGCCAGTCCTATGCTTGAGATTCTAAATTGGAGAAAGGCTAATTTTGATGGCATCAGAAAGGATCTGTCAGGTGTGGATTGGGATAGGTTATTTTCTGGCAAAGGGATGCTAAGTAAGTGGGGATTGGTAAGAAATTTTGAGAGCACAGTGTTTGCATATTTCCATTAGGATAAAAGGCAAGAGCAATAGGTTTAATAAACCTGAGTTTTTGAGGGATATTGAAGCTCATGTTAAATAGAAGGCGGTGTATAGCAGGTATAGGCAGCAGGAACAAGTGAGATACTTGAGGAGTATAGGACATGGAAAAGAACACTTAAAAGGGAAATCAGGAGGGAGGAAAGAATGCTTGAGGTTTCTCTGCAGACAAGGTAAAGGCGAATCTGAAGGGCTCTACAGATATATTAAGTTCAAAAGGATAGCAGGGACAAAATTGGATCACTTGAAGATCAATGTGGTTATCCATCTATGTCAGCAAAAGAAGAAGGGAAGATCTTAAATGGATTTTTTTCCTATTTGTAGTTACTTGGGAGATGAATCTATAGAGTTAAGACAAAGCAACAGTGAGGTCATGAACTGTATCCACATTACAGAAGAGGTGTGCTTGCTGTCTTGAGGAAATTTAGAATGGATAACTCCCCAGGGCCTGACAAGGTGTCCCCGGACTTTGTAGAATGCTACTGCAGAAATTGCAGAAGCCCTGGCAGAGATATTCAAAGTGAGGTTCGGGAAGACTGGAGAATAGCTAATGTTGTTCTGTTATTCAAGAAGTATTCTAAAAATAAGACAGGAAATAGTAAGCTGCTGAGTCTGAAGTCAGCAGAGGGTAAATTATTGGAAGGTATTCCAACGGACAGGATATATTGGTATTTGGATAGACCAAGTCTAAATGAGGATTGGGATAGCCAACATGGATTTCTGCATAGCAGATCACATATAAACAACCATAGAGTTTTCTGGAAAATTAATGAAGGAAAAGATGTGAACATCGTCTACAAGGACGTTAGGTTTGTCCAGAAGCTTCAGTCATTTGGCACTAAGGATGAAGTAATAAATTGGATTCAACATGATCGGATCGTAATGGACAGTGAAGAAGACTATCAAAGCTTGTTGCAGGATCTGGACCAGCTGGAAAAATGGGCTGGAAATTGACAGATGGAATTTAATACAGACAAGTGTGATGTGTGGCACTTTTAGAGAACTACACCGTGAGTGGAAGAACATTGAAGAGTGTTGTATAACAAAGGGATCTTGGAATAAAGATCCATTATTCCCTGAAGGTGGCATCTGAGATAGATAGTGCTGTAAAGAGAACTCTTGGCTGGCACATTAGCCTTCATAAAACAAAATAATGAGTACAGAAGTTGAAACATTAGGTTGAAGTTTTATAAGACAAAGGTGAGGCCTAATTTGCATTACAGTGTGCACTTCTAGGCACTTACCTACAGGAAAGATATCAGTAAGATTGAAAGAATAAAAACTAATGTTAAACTTTGCTGCTTGAGGAATTATAATCAAAGGTAGAGAGGTTATTCTTCTGTTTTGTAGGGGACTAATGAGGCCATATCTAGAGTACAGGCTCCACAAATTTCTGATGACCTAACACACAGAAATCCAACTTTATTCAAATCCTTCCATATTTCTTTTATATTTCAAGATGATGAAAATAATTATAACAATAATTCATCAAAAATTTGCTTTAACATACAAACTTATAAATGAAATCACACCTTACTATCAATACAAGTCTAATCCAGTTTTCGAGTCAGAATGAAACAAATTATATTATGACCGATCAGTTATTAATAGGGCTATCCATAGTAACTGTCTGAATATAATAATACAGAATAAAGAAGCAAGAACAACGTATTTAGTAAATATAGCCATTAAAAACACACATAACTTACAGAAATCAATGCAAAAAACAGAAGAAATATGCAGAATTAAAAGAGGAAATTGAAGGACTTTGGAACATGAACAGGGTATACATTGTCCCGATGGTAATATCTGCAACTGGTGTCATCCCAAAGGCACTACACAATAACATTAAATAAATCAGGTTACACAGTAATATCTATGCAAATCTTCAGAAACACCACTAGAATAATCTGAAAGTTCCTAGCAATTGACAAATTAGTGTGCTTGGCTATGCCCATACGTCAGGTTTTACCAGATTGAGCTGCGAAAAATAAGAAATAAATAATAATAATAATAATAATAATAATAATAATAATACATTCCCACAATCTGAACAGACTGGATGTTGACAAGGAAGCATCGAACACCTATCTCCAATTTGGAGACTTCTTCCCAGAAACAGAAGGGCTCCTTGTGCAATACAGGACCAGGTAGTTAACACAAGAAATTATCAAAAACACATAATAAAAGATCAACCAATTCAAAGTGATAAATGTAGAAAATGCCGGAAAAAAAACCAGAAACAATCCAACACATTACAGGATGATGTAGCAGTTTAACTCAATCTGATTACTTACACAGGCACAATCAAGTGGCAAACATCATTCATCAAAATCTTGCTTTAAAATACAAACTCATAACTGAAATCGCACCTTACTGTAAATAGAATCCTGATCTGGTTTTAGAGTCAGAATACCACAAATTATATCATGACCGATCCATTATTATTAGATAGAACAATTCATAATAACCATCCAGGTATAAATATACAGGATAAACAAGCAAGAACAACTTATTTAATAGATATAGCCATTCCAAACAAATATAACAAACAGAAATTAATAAGACGAACAAAAAACACCAGAAATATGCTGAATTAAAAGAGGAAATTGAAAGACTATGGAACATGAACAGGTTATACATTGTCCCAATAGTAATATTTACAACTGGTATCATCCTAAAGGCACTACACAATAGCATTAAACAATTAGGGCTACACAACAAGATCTATGTAAATCTTCAGAAAGCTATGACACTAAATACCAATAGAATAGTACAAAACTTCCTCACAATTGAGAAATGAGTGCACTTGGCTACATCCATACCTCAAGTTTTAGCAACTTGAGCTGAGAAAAAAATAAAAATAATATAAAGATTATTATCTTAACACTACATGAACAGAATACAATGACACTGACCAAAAAAAAGACCCTACATACCAAAACAAAACGTCTTCACAATTTGCAAACATTGTTAAGACTCGCAGCAACATTATTACAATATTTACAAAAACTTGAAACATTTGAAGATCTACTCATAATAACATACTCTGCAACATTAACAGTAGTGCAGTGCAGTGGTCCCCAACCACCGGGCCACGGACCGGTACCAGGCCGCAAAGCATGTGCTACCGGGCTGCGAGGAAACAATATGAAACGATATGAGTCAGCTGCACCTTTCCTCATTCCCTGTCACGCACTGTTGAACTTGAACCCCCGCCCCCCTCCACTTTGGCCTGTCTTCAAGAATATTGTCAATATTAAACCGGTCCACAGTGCAAAAAAGTTTGGGGACCTCCGGTGTGGTGCAATGGCTCCAAAATAGAAACCCAAAACTAAGTAATGAAATGATAACACTGAAATGGCGGAAGAGATTAAGAAACAAAATTGAAACTTTAAGAGCCCAATAGAGTAAAAAATGGATAACTCAAACACGAAAGTTAAGAGAAAAGCTAAGAAGGTACTAAGGAAATATTAGGTTCACGCAAGATATGATGAACCTAACAAAAATATTGTAGAACTTATAGATACACTAAAACAAAAGCTTGGTGCATACAAAGCCAGACTAAATAGATAACATGAAATATACCAGATGAAGAAAACAAAAGTATCTGCTTACAAATAAATCCAATGCACCAAATTTCAATAACCTTAGCACAGAATTACCATCAAAAACAGAGATAATGAACTTTTGGTCTAATATCTGGCCAAACAGGGTGATGCACAATAAAGAAGCAAACTAGATTAGCAAGAATAAAGGAACAATTGAAGACATGCAAACACCTTAAGTTACAATAAATATGCTAAAAGTGATTATAAAAATACCCACAACTGGAAAAGTTTCAGCAGTGATAACATTCATAATCAGAATCAGAATCAGATTTAATATCATCAGCATATGTTGTGAAATAAATATAGAGGAAAACAGTGTTACATTATATATATATATATATATACACACACACACACACACACACACACACACACATATATATATGATAGTTAAGTTAAAATTAGAAGTGCGAAACAACAGAAATAAAAAAGTAGTGAGGTAGTGTTCATGGGTTCAATGTCCATTTAAAAATCGATGGCAGAGGAGAAGAAGCTGTTCCAGGTTGTGTGCTTTTAGGCTTCTGTACCTCCTTCCCAACAGTAACAGCAACTCTCTAAGCACACTATGGTTTTGTCTAGCTGTAAACCTGCTCTCTAATTTACTGAATCAGATGAAAATAGAATATCAAATCAGGAACAACCAAAAAAATTGTAAATTATACCTTGATGCACCTTCTATACATGGATGATTTGAAATTATATGCTCCTTTACCAGTAAAGCTAAAGCAATTAATTCAAATAATAGAATAATTTTCTAAATATATAAACATAAACTTTGGGCTAGATAAGTGCAGAAAAGTAAATATAAAGAAAGGTGCACTACAGTTAGTAGAATATAAAACAGAGCAGCAAGATGCATTACAATCGATGGATGATTATAAATGTGCAAGTATCTGGGATATCAACAAACAAAAATATTAGATCAGAGTGCAATAAAGGGAAAATTTCTGACAGAATTTACTTCAAGGCTTAAGAAAATCTGCCAAACAGAGATCAACAGTAAAGATACAGCAAAAGCAATAAACACTTACACTATACCCATATTAAAGTATTCTTTTTGTATAGTATCTTGGTGTGAAACCAATATAGAAAACTTGCAAAGAAAAATAAGACTGAAATGACAAATTTTAGAAAACACTATGTACACTCGATCACACTGAGATTTACACTAACTAAGACAGAAGGAGGAAGAGGAATAACAGACCTAAAAAAAAATTACAGAACAGCGAGATGAAACTTCTAAAGATACATTTTCATCAACGAAAACAGAATTCAGCACTCCACACGAGCAGATACAATACTGATAAGAAGTACAAACTACTAAACTTAAATGAAAGCACAACCCATAAAAATGAAGAAATTATCACTGTAGGAGAAACAAATAACCAATGTCTTCCATGGATGTCTTCCATGGAAGAGTATGACTCTCCATGGAAGACATCCTCACAATCTGTGCTGTTGACAAGCAAGCGTCAAATGCCTGGCTCAGAGTTGGAGAACTTTCCCCCGAAACAGAGGAGTTCCTTGGGGCAATACAGGACCTGGTGGTTATATCAAAACATATTGAAAATAGCTCATTAAAGACCAACAAATTCAAGATGGCAAATGCAGAATTTTGCCAAGAGAAACCAGAAAGAATCCAACACATTACAGGATCCTGCAGCAGTTTAACACAGTCTGATTACTTACATAGGCACAATCCAGTGGCAAATATTGTTCACCAAAATCTTGCCTTAAAATACAAAATCATAAAAGAAACCATACCTTATTATAAATACAAGTCTCATCTAGTTTTAGAGGCAGAGTTCCCCAAATTATAATATGACCAATCCGTTATTACAGATAGAACAATCCATAATATTTGTCTGGATATAATATTACAGGATAAACAGGCAAAAACAATTTAACTTAATTGATATAGCCATTTGAAACACACGTAACATACAGAAATCAATTAAGTGAAAAACAACAGAAATATGCTGAATTAAAAGAAGAATTCAAAAGACTATGGAACATGAACAGGGTATACAACGGGTATCATCCCAAAGTCACTACAAGATAACATTAGATAATTAGGGCTACACAGCAATATTTATGTAAATCTCCAGAAAGCCACAATACTAAACACGACCAGAATAGTCCAAAAGTTCCTAACAATTGAAAAATGAGTGTGCTTGTCTATGCCCATACCTCAGGTTTTACTACCTTGAGCTGAGAAAGAATAAAAATAATAATAACTAATCTCTTACCTAAAGGAAAAATCACAAATGTTTCATGAAAATATCATCCTCTGACTTGTTTACAAACTATAAATTTGTAACGTCATGCATCTAATTATGAAATGTTTCTTAGTATTCATTAATAACTGAATACAGAGTTTTTCCAATATTTTAAGTATGGGTGATGTTTGGGTGACTATTCAATAGAATGAAAGAATTATAACAAATGCAGAACAATACAAAATGTTTCTCCCAAGTAGAGAAGTGATTACAGAAACATAGGGATTGTAACTTTTGGAAATGTGTCTATGTGGGATATAATTCAGAAATAAGGTAATGGTAGAAATGGTATATTATTAATTTTAACAAAGTGGATGTGGAGAAAATATTTTTCTCATGAGAGAATGTAGAATGAAAAGCTACTTTGTAAAAATAAGGAATTGCTACTTTAAGTAAGGTGAAGTTACACTAGCAAATCTACTTATAATCCATCCATTTTTGGGATGCGAGAGGAAATGGGAGGACCCGGAGGAAACCAGTGAGGCCACAGGGAGAAAATGCAAATTCCACATGGACAGCACTAAGGGTCACTAGAGCTGTGAGTCGGCAGTTTTACTCACTTTGTCACTGTGTCACCACTGCTTACCCACATTTGCAATGAGCCAGAAATTAAATTTGCACTAGCTGTGCAGCAGTCCTGGTCAAGATTTTAGTAAATGACAGAGAAAAAAAAAAACAGAATTCCATATTCCATGGCATAAATTCAGGACCATTCAGAAGATGAATCCACTGATGACACAATGAAACATTCCATTTGATTACTAAACTCGTCACTCTTTCCGAATGCAGTGGATTTGTGGTCTTTAAGATAATGTCTCCCTGCCCTAAGCAATTGCAAAGGCTGTCTTCCCTTTGATCTAAGAATTATGTTTTGCACATCCCTCCCTTCCGGACATGAGCAAACAAAACCGCAGTTTGCTTTCCACCTCCAATCTGGTGTCCTTGCCAGCTGTTTGATACCATTTTCAATATCACATCATTTCTGAATTATAACCCATATGGTCACATTTCTAGTTGTTGCAATTATGTTCAATAAACTTCTATTTTCTAAGGAGGGAATTCCAAATGTGTCAAGCCTGCACTATGTTCAGCTAAACTAACTCGAAAACCAAAAGAACTCACTTAGCCAAGGACAAACTGTTGGGGGAACTCAGCAGGTCAGGAAGTATCTGTGGCAGGAAATGTAGAGGCAATGTTTTGGATCTCATGCTACATCTCCCCCCCCCCACCCCACCACCACCACCACCACCACCAGCAGTTTGTTAGTGCTACAGATGCCAGCTCCTGCAGTCTCTTGTCTCTCCAAGTCATTTAGCTAACTGTCTTAGAGCATTCAACTGGTGCTTTGACTATAAACATTTCAAAAGGATTTATGACAGAACTTAAAGCACAAGCAGCTTATTTTACAGCAATATTCCATTGATTTTATTATCAAATATAGCTCAACAGTCCAAAAGTGCAGGGGATCAGTGAAGAGAAGGCATGGTTAAACTAGCAAATTATGCCTTTTTCTTTTTCTCTGCCACTCTCCTAACATAGCTTCCATATTTCTTTGATTGATACTGTCAGGCATGCTGGGCTCTTGTACTTTTGGTCACTTCCTGGGGTGGTGGGCCATAAATTACTTTTTTTGTAGAGCCACCCAGCCTGAGTACTTGAACTTATAGTAGGCAAGAATTTAGTCTGAGTAACTCCAGCCTGTGCAGTCTCTTGTATCTTCAGCATCCATAATACTATTTTATTTATGTTCTAGCCTCACACTTGTTATAATTTAATAGATCACAGAACAGCATATTTTAATACTCAGTAATAAATACATGAGGTGATTATATGTGTCTTTCTGTATCCAAATGATTTTTGGTGCTTTGCCCAATTTTGCTTGTGTCCTGTCTATTGCAAGTCCATGAATGGTCAGTTTTGCTTACCCAATCCGGTTTCATCAAGCAAATGTCACTCTGTTTACTGTTCAACCATTATCACTACAATATTTCAATAGGAAACGCTCTGTGCTTATCAGCAGTTTGACAGACTGTTGAATGGGTTTCACATAACTAATGATAAAAACCTGAATTTTTTCACATGATCTGAGGGAATAACACAGACTTGGTGCTGCCAAGGTTTCTATATTTTTTTCAGTACATTTGGAAGAATTATGGATGGCCACGCCAAAGAGAAGAAAATTAAACTTCAAAAATTGGTAATTTGGATTGTTATTATCATACGTACTGAAGAATGGGAGAAACTTGGTTTTGCATGTGATCCACACAGATTATTTCAACACATCAGTACATTGAGGCAGTACAAGCGAAAAGCAGAAACAGAATGCAGGATATTACAGACACCAAGAAAAATTCAGGCAGACAATAAAGTTTTGGTAAGGTATGTTTTGAGGTCAACAGTCCATTTTATTGTGGGACTCTTCAATAGCCTTACAACAATCCTTGAGAATGGTGGTGCATGCTTTCTATGCTTTGGGAATTTAAGTACATTTTTTTAGATTATGTGGACACTCAGTCCTCATTTATTGTCATTTAGAAATGCATACATTAAAAAATGATACAATGTTCCTCCAGGATGATATCACAAGAAACACAGGACAAACCAAGACTAAAACTGACAAAACCACATAATTATAACATATAGTTACAACAGTGCAAAGCAATACCATAATTTGATGAAGAGCAGACCATGGGCATGGTAAAAAAAAAAGTCTCAGAATCCCGATAGCCTCATCATCTCACGCAGATGATAGAAGGGAGAAACTCTCCCTGCCATGAACCTCCAAGCGCTGCAAACTTGCCGATGCAGCACCATTGGAAGCACCTGACCGCAACTGACTCCAAGTCCATCCGAAAACTTCGAGCCTCCAACACCGAGCACCATCCTCTGCCGAGCGCTTCGACCCTGCTCCAGCCACCGAGCAACAAGCAAAGCCGAGGACTCGGGGGCCTTCCCCTCTGGAGATTCTGGATCACACAGTAGCAGCAGCAGCGAAGCAGGCATTTCAGAAGTTTCACCAGATGTTCCTCCGTGCTCTCACGGCTGTCTCCATCAAATCAGGACTGTGCATGATACCCAACTTGACAGATAACAGACACCACCACTGGAGTGACCACCGTGAGCTGCTTCGCGCCGCTGTCTTCTCCTTCTTTTGATAATTTTTCAGTGTTGTGAGAGTACCTGCTTCAACCACTCCCTCCAGATTTCAGATCCAAACCTCCCTCTGGTGAAAGTTCTTCCTCACATCCTATCTGACCCTGTTATCCATTACTGTTAAATCTATACTTTCTAATTGTAGATACTTCCATTATGAGCAAAAGCTCTGTACCATCTACTCTATTTATGCCCCTCCCAGCTTTGTATCCCTCTAACATGCCCACCACTCAGCCTCTTCATTCCAGAGAAAGAAAACCAAGCCCACCCCATCTTAGTGCTCCTTCTCAAGCGACATCTTAGTGAATTTCCTCTCCAGTACAATCACCTCCTTCCTATAGTTACTTATTGTGACAACTGAAACCGTGCACAATACTTCAGCTTTTGTATAACTGATCATTTATAAAGTTGTGACAAAACCTCCCTGCTCTTATACTCTATGCCCAGGCTAAAGAGTGCAAGTTTATGTTTTTTTTCACTACCTTATTGCCCTGTATTATTACCTTAGATCCCTCTGTTCCTCAATATTCCCAAGCCTTACCATTCATCATGAAAGTTCTGCCATTATTAGACCTACCAAACTGCATAATTTAGCACTTATCAGGATTAAATTCTATCTGCCATTGCTCTGCCTCTTATCAGCTTCCACATCCTTCCTATAATGAGGCAACCAGAACTGAATAGTTTTGGTCCCCTAATCTGAGGAAAGACATCCTTGCCATAGAGGGAGTACAAAGAAGGTTCACCAGATTGATTCCTGGGATGGCAGGACTTCCATATGATGAAAGACTGGATGAACTAGGCTTATACTCGTTGGAATTTAGAAGATTGAGGGGAGATCTGATTGAAACATATAAAATCCTAAAGGGATTGGACAGGCTAAATGCAGGAAGATTGTTCCCGATGTTGGGGAAGTCCAGAATGAGTGGTCAAAGTTTGAGGATAAAGGGGAAGCCTTTTAGGACCGAGATTAGGAAAAACTTCTTCACACAGAGAGTGGTGAATCTGTGGAATTCTCTGCCACAGGAAACAGTTGAGGCCAGTTCATTGGCTATATTTAAGAGGGAGTTAGATATGGCCCTTGTGGCTACGGGGGTCAGGGGGTATGGAGGGAAGGCTGGTGCAGGGCTCTGAGTTGGATGATCAGCCATGATCATAATAAATGGCGGTGTAGGCTCGAAGGGCCGAATGGCCTACTCCTGCACCTATTTTCTATGAATACAATATTCCGTATGGTCTAAAAAAGGTTTTAAGGGGGCCGCAACGTTATCTTGCAGCTCATGAACTCAATCCACTGTCCAATGAATGCCGCTGCATTGCAATTTTGATGAATCTATGAATGAGGACCCCAAGATCACTTTTATGTGTTTGCTTATCAACCTGCTAACCTGCTGGATCCATCTGCTGTTGTCATCCACAAATGGGCCAGATTTGGCAAGAGGGTGGTGGTCTGTCTCATTGGCCTTTCACATCCTGAAGTAGGGAAACATGGGCATGTACTGTGGCATGAAGCCCCCATCCCTGAATACCTCAAAAACTTTTGTCAACCAGGGGAGGGCCTTTACCAATAGTGAAATTTGTTATTGGTGGAAGTAGGTTTTAACTAATCCAGATATTAAGAAACATATAAAAATCTATTAAAACTCAAGTAAATAACTTTAAAATTATGTTTAAATTAAATATATTGAACAAAAAACTCATGAAAGTATTGATAATTTATTACAAATGTTTGTACATTAAACTGATAAGAAATACAGTAAATATCAAAAGTAATGAGAGCTAGAATCAAGTTTATCACTGACATATGTTGGGAATTTTTTTTGTTTTCTGAGAGCAGTGCAGTGCAAGATATGTCCTGTTCTGTAATCTGTTGGTAGAAGGGAGGAAGCTGTCCCTAAAACATTAAAGTGTGGGTCTTCAAGCTCCAGTATCTCCTCCCCAATAGTAGTAATGAGAATAGGGCATGTCCCAGATTGTGAGGGTCCATAATGTTAGATGCTGCCTTGTTGAGGCTCTGCCTTTTGAAGATGTCCTCAATGGTGTGGAGGGATGTGCTCATGATGGATCTGACCACATCAATACTTTGCAGCCGCTTTCGATCCTGTACACTGGAGCCTTCATTCTAGATGGTGATGCAACCAGTCAAAATGCTCTGCACCATACACCAATAGAAGTTTATTAAGTTCCTTGGTGACATACCAAATCTGCATCTTCACCAGATGCTCCTCATTGTAAACTATGTCATCTCAAAAATAAGTGTTCTGCTTTGGCATTCCTCTCTGCTGCAGAAACAAACAGTCTGGTCACAGACTACAAGGTGATAGGAGAAAGATTATAGTGCCTACCCTGCCACCTCATGCCCCCCAGCAAGGTTACTGGAAATCACCAAGATTAGCACTTGAACTAACATCGCCTTTCAGATCAAAGTTTGACTGGTTTCTTTCCATTGTTGTAGATTTCACTAACAGTGGTTTGTCAATGACAGAATGGAAAGGTCTTTTTACCTCATTCATTACAAAACCAATAGTAATTCCTTCTAAGGTTTCACAGAGCAAAGTGCTCTAGCCTTGGGCATCAAAATCATGGAATTCCTCTTGCCCTTCATTCTCCCTTTCCTCCCACTCAGACAGTGTAAGAGTCAGTTAGGGCTACCCAAAAATGACAATGTCTGTTCTTCACTGACCTTAATTGTGTCTTGAACCATTGAAATATGCCTTCTCAGTTTAAAAATATAAGAGACATTTTTGTGGTTACCTTCAGTTTCAAATACAAAATGTAACGGGAAAAACAAAAAAGAACACTCAAAATATATAGTAGGTCAGGCAACATCTGTAGAAAGTGAAACACAATTTATGTTTCACATCGATGACGCTTCATTGGAACTGTTATAGTGAGAAAACAGTGGTGTTTTAAGTTCCAAAGAAGGGGAAAATGAGGTGGAAGTATCTATGATTGGTGGAGACCAACATGGTCAAGATGACACAATGCTGTTTGTGCCACTGGAGTGTGATATGGCATAATTGGAAAATAATATCTAGGATACATTAAACAATGCTGGAAGTGGACTTCTGAAATCTATTTCCATGTACTCCCACTGTGACATCAATGGAATTTTATTGGAATGAGCAGAACCTAGTAGGAGATCAATTAGTCTTCAAATTTGTGAAGATCTTATGGGAAAATCTTTCTTCAGTTGCATGTATTATCTCTCCTATAAGTGAATGAGAGACAAATGCCTTTCAGATTGGGAAATTTTGAAAGTCTTAGTCTTTTGAAGGAACCAGTTTGATCAATGGCATTATATTGATTTGTTCCCTTCAAAGCACCCACAGTCATGTTGCCTTTGTGACGATGCAGGTTAGAGCTATTAAAGAAAAATTATATAGACATTCCCTTGGAAACCTGTCCCCTGATAACACAATGCTGTATCTGAGGTGCATGATGTGGCAGGGTAGTGACTACAATCCCTGTCCTGTTACTTGGTAGTCTGTGACTGGATTGTTTGTTTCTTCTGTAACTCTTGCAGGAGTGGAGATGTTTGCCAAAGCAGGACACTGATCTTTGACCTTGAATTTTGCCACTGTTAATAATGAGGCAGAGTGCCGTAGTAGGTAGCACTTCTACCTCAGTTTTCAGTGGTTCAATCCTGAGCTCAACTGTTGATTGTGTAGAGTTTGCAATTTTTTTCCTTGACAGCATGGGTTCTCTATCCCTGTGTTTCAGCATCCGAACAAAATCAATATATGGCTGTGTAAACTGCATCTTAAGTGGATAAGTAAGTAACAAGAGAATGGTTGGCATAGGCATGATGGGTAGGAGGGCCTGTTTCCGTGTTGTATGACTACATGACAGCACAATTTTAACTTAAGTATGTTATCATAAAGCTGAAGACCTTTGTGGTAATGATATCGAATATGAGGAGTACGAATTGAACTGCTAATTGATATACTTCATTTCAAGATACGTTTCAGTGAATTTCTATGTTCAAAAGTTTCCCACGTTGCTGTTTCAGATGCCTATGTTGTCACAGATTACATTGAGGAAGGCTCATTCTATTAACCAACATTGCCTTGTTTCAAGGTTTCAAAGTATATTTATTAGCGAGATACTTATGCAGTATACAACCTGATATTTGCCTTCCCACAGACAGTCATGAAACAAAGAAACACCATGGAACCTGCTCAAAAAGAAACAAACACTCAATGTGCAAAAATAAAGGCGAATCACGCAAGTGACAAAAAAACGAGCGAGAAACACAGAATATCAAATATCGAGACACAAGTTACCGAAACAGTATAGGAATGTTCCCTTCAGTTCAAATTCGCACTGTCTCTTTCATTGACTGCAGGCTGCAGAGTCTGTCCACCCTGATCAAAATCGTACAAAGTAGCATAAAAAAAGAGTAACCACAAGCCAGAAACACATTATAACATGAATTACAGAGTCCAATCCAGAAACTGCATCAATTAAACCTTACCCAAGGCCCAAGACCCCAGCACCATCAAGTGAAAGGGAGAGAGAGAATGGTCAAATGCAGGCACCTTCCTCCAGAATGACCATGATATTAGCCAGGCTAAGTGAAAAGAAAAAATCATTTCTGCAAATTTACCTTAAGGAACAACCCTGCAATTTTTAAAATCAATAACACTGATGTTAAATGTTCACTGACTCCTTCTAATCTGTCAAATATTGCCAGCATTCATGGATAGAGAAGAGTTAATCTTCGGGTAAAGGGTTTTTCTTTTTTACCTGAAACTTTAATTATGTTTTCCTTTCTACAAACTCTGCCTGACCTGTTTTCAGCCATTTCTGTTTTTATTGCAGTTTAGCAGCATCTGTGGTATTTGACAATCATTCGCCATTTTACCAGACATTTCCTTGGGAGCTTTTCAAATCCAAGCAGTAGAGATATAATGTTTAACATTTTTTTCGGCAAAGGTTACAAAGAACTACTGATGTGCCCATATGTAATTTAATTTGGAGCTCAGTAGTTCAGGGACAAACTCAGTCAGATGATGATGGACGTTGGCAGTGTGCTCATTCTGGGCATATGGAGGGGATTTGAAATTGCACACTTCATTTGCTACCAGCTGACATCCAAAAACTTGTGCCACTGTTTGAAGTTTAGTGAGAACATATGCCAAAAGGATTTGTTTTGACATGGCAATAATTCATTCTGTGGACACCAAAGCTCATGCCAGCTATATCCCACACCATAGACTTGGAAAAAAAAGACTGTAGGGTATACTGCTAGCTTTAAGATGTCTGCATTTTACCTAACTTTATTTTGGCCATCATTTTACAGAATCACACAGTGTTTACAGTTGAGATGAGTATCACTTCTTCATCACATCAGCAGTAATCTCATTCTGCTTGTCTCACATTCTCCCAATAGCCCTGTAAATACTCTCTTTTCAGGTACAAATTCAGATCTTTCTGAACTTTACAATCTGTCTCCACAAGTGGCCCCAGCAGTACATTCCAGATCTGAATCACTTGCATGAAAACAAAATCCTTATGTTACCTTCTACCTCAGAGCTATCTATTTCTGCTGTAAGCCATCTATCTGTGGTATAGCCTCAGTTTCTCTTTTTCATCTATATAGCCCAAGGTGTCCTACAGCTCTTCAATTTATACACTTCCACATTCCTTTCTTTGTATCCTGATATAAACTCATATCATAGCCTTTGTTCCACTACTTTCTCTCTCTCCTCCTACCTCCATTAATCCACCAGTCAAATCATCTCCATAACTTCTCCCCACTGCAAACTTGGCTTCACTCTATCAAAGATATTTCCTTTGTCCTGCCCATGCTATCTCACCTTCTCCGCAACATAAAATATTTTCTTCTCTCTTTTCCAGTTTTGTGAAGGATCTTTGACTTGGAATGTTAATCTTTTTCTATTATCAAAGATGTGCCTGACCTGCTGAGTGTTTACAGAATTTTTTAGTATTTATTTCAGATTTCCAGCATCTGCAGTTGATTTTAAAAATTCATTCCTTACGTCACTTTTGATTCTTTTACCATTCAATTATTTTTCTATTTCTCTAAGTTGTGCACCCTTACACAAGTCAGAAGCATTTATTTGTATCTACTCTGCCATAATTTGAAATATCAATACAAAACTCCACGTCAGCCTCCTCTGCTCTAAGGAGGACGATTTCTGCATCTCCAGTTCATCCACGCATAATTTGTGTCACTCATCCTGAGAGTTGTTTGGTAAATTTCTTCTGCACCCTCTTCAGAAGTCTATCAAACTTTACCTTTTCTTTTCATGACTGTTTCCTTCAATATTTGAGAAAGAGAGATCCACAGTCTCACCATCCTCTAAGAGAAATTTGGACACAGTACTCCAGTATTATGGTTTCTGTTACTTAAAAATCCTAGAATCCCGTAAGCCTGATTTAAACTCTTTCAGAATCACCCCTGGTCTTGTTCTTCTTTCAGCACAGTGCTTTCATTGTATTATTTGCTCATTTCATGTTTCCTACAGAAGTACAATTCTGCCTATTTTTAGTATTAATTTTCATCTGCTAACCAGTAAGGTGTCACGATGGACCTGAGCTGCGACATCCGTTGATGTGTTGGTCCAGATTTAGTTGCTTTCTAGTTTCTCAGGGATGGTTTTGGGGACAGCAAAGATTCAAAGTACATTTATTATCCAAGTATGTACGCCGTATACAACCCTGGGATTTGTCTTCCCACAGAGAACCACAAAAAAAACAAAACCAAAGAAAAACGTCAGACCACTAGAGTGAAAAACGCAGAATATAAAACACCAAACTACACAGTTATTAAAAAAGTCCAGGTATTTTCAGTCCAGTTCAGTTCAGCCGAACCCAGCGCTGTGTCTTTGTTATCTGCAGACTGCAGGGGCCAATCCACCCTGATCAAAAATACACAGAAACAACAACAAAAAATAAGCGAACAGAAACCGGAAGCACATCATAATGTGAACTACAAAGTCCAAACCACAAACCACTTCAATTAAACCCTGCCCAAGACCCAGGACTCCAGCACCATGCTAGTGAGAGAGGGAGTTAGGCATCACATTAGGGTTTACGGACAGGGATGAGGGAGAGTTAGAAGTCTGGCTCAGTAAATGAAAAGTCAGGGACAGGAGCCAGAATTCGGAGTCCAGGTCATAGCATTCCACAGTCAAAGGTCAGTGATTCCAGAGGGTGTGTTGGCAAGTGCTGAGGATGCCAGCAATCCCTGGGTTGAAGCTCCATATAGTTGGGAGTCATGAGGGATCATAATCAGGCTTATTATCACCGGCATGTGACGCGAAATTTGTTAACTTAGCAGCAGTAGTTCAATGCAATATATAATCCAGCAGAGAGAGAGAAAAATAATAAATAAAATAAAACATAATAATAAATAAACAAGTAAATCAATTATGTATATTGAATAGATTTAAAAGAATATGGAAAAACAGAAATACTGTATATTAAAGAAGTGAGATAGTGTCCAAATCTTCAATGTCCATTTAGGAATCGGATGGCAGAGGGGAAGAAGGTGTTCCTGAATCGCTGAGTGAGTGCCTTCAGGCTTCTGCATCTCCTACCCAGGGGTGCAGTGCTGCTGGAGCTCACCAGAGCACTGCTCTGGTACCTCTGTAAAAAAAAAAGTCAAAATAAACAAGGGGGGAATATAACAGCAGCTGCTTATTAAATAGAGGGAATTTTACGGAAGCAGGGGTTGGGGAGCTAGTAAGGGATGGCTGGTTAGCTATGTAAAGCACTACAGCCTCAAGAACTTAAAGATCACGGAAGAATTGGCACGGCAGCTGTACCAAGTATCCTATTATGGAGCCGATTGAAGTACATGCTTGAAGTCTCTCAGAAAAAAAATTGGTGATCACAAACTATCAAAAGCTCACACTGCTGCTCTAAGTGTTGAAAATATAGCTAGTGAAGATGCTCTTGGAAAATTATGTGACACCATGAATGCTTCACATCTAAAGGCAACTTGTTCAACTTTTCGTTCTGCATGTTATTTAGCTCAGAGTGACAAAGCATACTTTGATCACTTTGTCTTATTTGAACTTCAATGAAAATGGTATTGACATTGGAATTGGACTGCATTCCTGTACTAGTGCTACAGAAATAATTAATCACATAGCCATTAATATGAAAAAAATATTGCCATCATATCAAGCAGATAAATGGCAAATTTTCTATTCTCATTGATGACTCAATAAGCCTGAGCATTAAGACCGCCCTAATAGTTTATTTGAAATGTGGAAGTGATAAGGAAGGTGATCCCCATTTTATGTTTTTAGATCTAATTGAAATGCCTGATCAGAAAGCTGCAACTATTGCTAAGCATCTATTGAGCTGTCTCAATAACCATGGGTTTGATGATTCTTACTTGAAACAGATCCTTGCAGCATTTGCTAGTGATGGGGCAAGCGTAATGCTTGGAGTCAAATCTGGTGTTGCTACAATTCTCAAGGAACATTACCCTGATGTGATATTTTGGCACTGTCTTAATCACAGATTAAAACTTGCAGTAGTTGATTCAGTGAGAGAAGTTCATGGAATAAATGATTTTCAATTATTTATGGACAAATTGTACTCTGTTTACAGTAGATCACCTCTAAATCAAAAGGAACTGTCTGAATGTGCCTCTCAACTAGAACAACAAATTTGCAGAATAGGCCGTGTTTTGGGCACCAGGTGGGTAGCTAGCTCGTTTCGAACAGTTTCAGCGGTGTGGCAAAATCATGAAGCACTGTTTTTTTTCATTTTGAAAAAGCAATGAAGGATGAACCAAGATCTGGGAGTGACAGAAAAACCTATGAAGGTCTGTTGAAAAGACTCTCTTCAGAACAGTTTCTATTGGACTTAGCTCTAATATATAACATGTTGCATGAACTTGGTTTACTGTCAGAGTGTTTACAGAAACGCACTACTACAATTGTTTATGCAGACAACCTGATCTAATGGAGCATGGACTGAAAGAGCAACCTGATACAAAATCTCTAGAAGCTCAAGAGGCAGTTGAAAAGGGGAAGTTTGGAGAAATTGCCTTAACAAGCAACAACAAAATTGTCTCCATTAATTACCTAGTTTCTTACTAGTCTTATAAACAATTTGCAGCACCGTATGTTCACAGCAACATCCTTGAAAGGTTGTCAAACTTTTAAACCTCAAACTATGTATAAATCCCTGCTAAATGAAATGTGTGTCCTTGATAAAGATAACTGGCCTGCTGAAATACCACCTAATTATGGAGAAGCTGCAGTATCATCTCTCTGTAAGAGGTTTAAGTTTTCTTCTTCCTCTGTAATCAATGCCTTCAGAGATTATGTGGAGGATCATGGACGCCGCATTCCCCAAGATTTACGCCCATTACCGAGCTGTTCACAAGTTATTCCTATTAGTACTGTTGAGTGTGAGAGAGGATTCAGTCATATGAGCTTGATAACAACAACAACACACTCAAGAATTCTCATAAATCATGTATCATCACTTATGTTTGTTAAACTACATGGACCTCCTCTAGTTCAGTGGAATCCTGAGCCGTATGTCACATCATGGCTGCAGTACCACAGGTCAGTAGATGACACAAGGAGAAGAGTTGCTTCAGACCACCGAACACATATTACGCCTGACCCTTTGTGGAAATTATTGTGTAACTTCTCATTGGTGGCATTTGGTAAGTAGGTAATTACTTTTAAATTGGTAAAGTACATGATTACCGTCTTTTTCTTTACTTGCTTGATAATTATATTTTATGATAATTAGTGATTGCAACCATGCAATACTTTGTCATATTATTAAATTAAGTATTATACGTTTTATTGTACCGGTTATACACTGAAATGTAGTGATAGGCTATAATCTTGTTAATGTCTTAACTATCACTATATTTCTGAGGAGCTCTGGAATTCATATATTTCTTTCATCTTGGTTTAGTGCTTGACATTATAAGAAGCCCTATTCATATACATATATATAATTACACATATATACATACACACACATTATATATATATACACACACACACATATACATACACATTATGTCACACCTAATTTGTGTACCTGCTCATTACATGAATGGAGCAAGGAAGTTGCCCAGTACATAAAATGTGGATGGATGGATGGATGGATGGATGGATGGATGGATGGATGGATGGATGGATGGATGGATGGATGGATGGATGGATGGATGGATGGATGGATGGATGGATGGATGGATGGATGGATGGATAAAAAAAAGAAAGAAAATATATAGGAAATGGCAAGCATTTTGTCAGCTCCGGCACCTAAAAAATTATCACTGAACCCCTGCTCATACCTGATGGCAACAGTGAGAAAAGGGCATGCCCTGGGTGCTAGAGGTCCTTGATAATGGACACTGCCTTTCTCAGATACCGCTCCCTAAAGATGTCCTGGGTATTTTGTAGGCTAGTGCCCAAGATGGACCTGACTTGATTTACAACCTTCTGCAGCTTCTTTCGGTCCTGTGCAGTAGCCCCTCCATACCAGACAGTGATGCAGCCTGTCAGAATGCTCTCCACAGTACAACTATAGAAGTTTTTGAGTGTATTTGTTGACATGCCAAATCTCTTCAAACTGCTAATAAAGTATAGCCTTTGTCTTGCCCTCTTTATAACTACATCGATATGTTGGGACGAGGTTAGATCCTCAGAGATCTTGACACCCAGGAATTTGAAGCTGTTCGCTCTCTCCACTTCTGATCCCTCTATGAGGATTGGTATGTGTTTCTTCGTCTTACCTTTCCTGAAGTCCACAATCAGCTCTTTCTTCTTACTGATGCCGAGTGCCAGGTCGTTACTGCGGCACAATTCCACTAATTGGCATATCTCACTCCTGTACGCCCTCTCGTCACCACCTGAGAATCTACCAACAATGGTCGTATCGTCAGCATATTTATAGATGGTATTTGAGCTATGCCTAGCCACACAGTCATGTGTATATAGAGAGTAGAGCAGTGGGCTAAGCACATACCCCTGAGGTGCACCAATGGTCGTTGATCGTCAGCGAGGAGGAGATGTTATCACCAATCTGCACAGATTGTGGTCTTCCAGTTAGGAAATCGAGGATCCAATTGCAGAGGGAGGTACAGAGGCCCAGGATCTGCAACTTCTCAATCAGGATTGTGGGAATGATGCTATTAAATGTTGAGCTATAGTCGGTGAACAGCATCCTGATGTAGGTGTTTGTGTTGTCCAGGTGGTCTAAAGCAGTGTGAAGAGCCATTGAGATTGCGTCTGCCATTGACCTATTGTGGCGATAGGCAAATTGTAATGAGTCCAGGGCCTTGCTGAGGCAGGAGTTCAGTCTAGTCATAACCAACCTCTCAAAGCATTTCATCACTGTCGATGTGAGTGCTATCGGGTGACAGTCATTAAGGCAGCCTACATTATTCTTCTTAGGCACTCGTATGATTGTTGCCTTTTTGAAGCAAATGGGAACTTCTGCCCATAGCAGTGAGAGGTTGAAAATGTTCTTGAATACTCCCGTTCGTTCGTTGGCACAGGTTTTCAGTGACTTACCAGGTACTCCATCAGGACCTTCTGCCTTGCGAGGGTTCACTCTCTTTAAAGACAGTCTAACATTGGTCTCTGAGACGGAGATCACAGGGTCCTGAGGTGCAGCAGGGATCTTCACAGCTGTAGTTGTGTTCTTCCTTTGAGAGCGTGCTTCGAAGGCATTCTGTTCATCTGGTAGTGAAGCATCGCTGCAATTCATACTATTGGGCTTCGCTTTGTGGGAAGTAATGTCTTGCAGACCCTATCAGAGTTGCTATGCATCCGATGTTGCCTTCAACCTCTTTCAAAATTGTCTCTTCACCATTGAAATAGCCCTCCACAAATTATACCTGGTTTTCTGGTACAGGCCTGAGTTGCCAGACTTGAATACGACAGATCTAGCCTTTAGCAGATGAAGTACCTCCTGGTTTATCCACGGCTTTTGGTTCGGAAATGTACAGTAAGTCTTTGTAGGCACACACTCATCCACACAGATTTTTATGAAGTGGGTAACAACTGCGGCATACTCATTCAGATTCAAAGATGAATCCCTGAATACAGTCCAGTCCACCAATTCAAAGCAGTGCTGTAGGCACTCCTGTGCTTCCCTTGTCCAAACCTTCTTGGTTCTCACTACTGGTGCTGCAGTCTTCAGTCTCTGTCTAAACTCAGGGAGTAGAGGTACAGCTGGGTGATAAGACTTCCCGAAGTAAAGGCGGATAGTGACTCACAGGTCACCGGGGATGGGAAGTCCGTGCAAGTCCAGATGTTTAGGCCTAAAGGTCAAACCCGTGATCAGTGAATCTTAGGGTTGATACCCAGAGGGTGGCGAAGTCCAGAGGCCAAAGCTAAAGGTTCAAGTCAGGGCTCAGCGAATCTGGAGGAAGACTGAAGTCAGTGAGTCTGGAGGTAGAGGGCTGAATGTTGAAGCTCCTGCATCAGCTTGTCCAGAGGTTAGAGGCCCAACGTCTGTGAGTCTGCTAGTCCGGGCCAGGTACTGAAGGTTGGAAGCCCAATGTTTATGAGTCTGTGGCCAGGAATGGAAGGTTACAGGTGACATCGCCTGAGGTTGGAGGCCTGTCTGTGAGAGTGTGGGTGTAAGTGCGGGTAGGAAATGGGCTTGTTTTGCTGCTGTTGTCTTGTCGTTGCTTATGTTGTTCTTCTGAACATAATGGGCACGCAATGATGTTGCTTGTATGTGTGGGGACACTTGCAGGCTACCACCAGCATATCCTTGGCTGTGTTGGTTGTTAACATAAATGACACATTTCATCATTTGCTTCAATGTATATGTGATAAGTAAAACAGAATCTGAATGCATTTATCCCATATCTCATCCATCTTCTTTGTATATTAATGTTCTCCTCACCATTCACTATGCCTCCAAGTTTTCTGTCACTTGCATACAGTATTTGTAATAGCATTCTGTATACCCAAATGCAAATCATTTGTATATAATTACGTAACAGACGGTCATATTATCTGAAATTACTGAATTCAAATTGAGACTCAAGGGCTGAAACCTGCTGAAATCAAAGATGAGGTGAGGTTCCTCAAGCCTGCTCTGTGCTTCATTAGAACAATGTAGAAGACTGATGACAGGAAAGTCACAGTACCTGATATGTAGTGTACTAAAACCTCCTCTGTTTTCAGAACTGAAATATTCTCCATAATCAATATACCATACTTCTTGTTTTCTTCCCTTTCTTTTCTTGGCCCTATCTTTCCTGCACATTTTGTCTTTAGGAAAATCTAGAGCCAACCCATACTCATCATGAGGCTACTTTTCATTATTCCCAGACAGAAAGAGCAACCTATCGGAAGTTGGTGAATTCAATATTGAGTCCTCCAACTACAATGAGATGTTTTCCTCAAGCTTAGTTTGGGCCTTCTAGTAACCATACAAAAACCTGCGGACAGGGATGTCAGAGAGTGATTGTGAATGGCAGGCAGATGGAAGCTCAGGGTCACTCCTATGGACAGAACATTGCTAAGTGAGAACCCAAACTGCATTTAATTTCTCCAATGTAAAGGGGTTCACACTGTAAACAGCAAATGCAGTAGACCGGATAAAATCTGGATTTATATTCTAGTGCAGTGTTGAAGAGATGCAGCACTATCCGTGATACCATCTCTTAGAGGAGATTTTAAGTTGAAATCTTGTCCTCCCTCTCAAGAGCATACAAAGCAACTTTTGCCAAGGGATGCTTCTGGAGTTCTCACGGGTATGCCAGCCAATATTTACCTGTCAGTCAACATGCTAAACCAGATTTTGTTTTTACCTTGTTACTGAAATCTTGCTGTTAAAAAATAAAATCACTTTTGTGTTTCCTTCAATTTGGCAGTAAATACATTTAATTAAGTACTTCATGATCAATGGAACATGGTGAGAATGTGAAAGACACGGTATGCATGCATGCACTTCCATTTTGGATCAAAGCTAACCATAAATTTGTTACATTTAAGAACATTGATTCTGAAGGTGTCGAGTAAATGAGACCCAGAAACAAAGTCGTCAAGGAATTTGGCAGAGTATCAGTGTAAAGAGAATATTTATAGGAAAAGGGGATCTTTTACAGTAAAAGAGCATAAAGTTTTGTAATATGGAAGCAGGTCTGTTGCTCCACTAAATCCACTCTGACCATCAGACATCTATTTACACTAATCCCCCACTAATTCCATTTGATTCTCCCCATATTCCCATTTTATTGGATTTCATATCAAGGAGAGGATCTTATTCTGATTTTACTCAGTATTTGAGATCAGGACCAACATTTATTGGATTGAAAAATCTGTTATGTTTTTTTTTCCTCCCTTGCCTGGATCCCATACTTAGGAGGTACAGATTGCATTCTGCTTCAAACCAATGTCATTACATTGGCATCTCTCATAAAGGATGGGATAATGAGATGAGTGTGCGTGCACCTGTAGGTGCATGGAAGCAACAAGTCAGGAAATAAAATGAAGCATGCAAAACTAATATTCTATTCAATATAGTAATAAATTTAGTTCACAGCAGCATGTTCCTTCCTCTTGAAGATGGATTGTATTGGTAGAGTTACAAAGGCATATTTTTAGATTCGTGCTGATCAGTCTTGCAATGGAAGGCAACCAACAAGATGTTTTGTTGTAATGGGCTGTGTTGGTTAGATCCGAAAGACCCAAATAGTTTGAGTGTCCAGATGTGGTAATAAGCATACAACAACAAAGTAACTTAAGCTTAATTCACCATCATAAAATAGAAAGCACAAATAAATCACACAAAATATTACATGGCAAGGGTTCATGATTTGTAGTCATCTGCTGTTGTGGGAACTCCAAATTCTGATCCTGTGTCTCTTAGGCACCGATGGTCACAAATGCTCAGTCTAGGTGTTGTCCCAAGAACTGAGGGAAAGATTCTCATAATAAATAGGGGATCCAAAGAGACAGAGGCAGACAAACTCTTGATTTTCATCCTCCTGCCACCAACTCAGTGAGGTTTCTTTCATTCAAACAACTCATGTGTTCATCAGAGATCCTCAAGGCACTGGTGCCTGAGCCCAGGAAAGAATCCAGCCACTATCAGCAAACATTAGACATGAACAAGTCTACATTTTTTAAACTTGTACAGGCACCTTAACACCTTACATGCTGCAAGCTCACAAAGAATCCAACTATCACTTGGAGCTATTCAGACTTGCATCAAATGTTTTACAAAATTGAATACACAACACACTTGGGTTGATAAAATCTTGGAGGACATTTCTTTAAACAAAAGTGGTTGAGGAGGATAATATATCACCCATGATAGGATGGCAGAGAACTTAAAACCTGACTTAAAACTGATTATTGCTTGTAATTTACATTAAGAAATGAAGATTGGTTTCTGTTTACAACAAGCAACTGAACAAAGAATATTAGATAGAAGCTCAACTTACTCAACAACACTTTGATCTTTAGACACATCAGCTGCTGGTGTTTAGAAAATTTGAGCCCTTCCCACTACTGTGGTCAACTACACAGTGCTGTTGTGTTCTATAGAAGAAGGTACGGTAGCCTTGGGATTCACACCATCAGGTCCAGGAATAGTTTGTCATGGTACACATGAAGGACTGAACCCAAGTGCAGAGGAAGAGCAGGATCCTGAGGAAGAGACAGAAACAAGAGGTTAAATGTCAGAATCAGAGCCTTGGAGGAGTGACTGAGAGACACCATGAGATAATTCATCCTCTCCAATACAATGACCACACTCAGGCACTCACCGAGAGTCCTCCTTAAATAATCATAGACTGCAGGAAACACCTACCAGTCACAATTAACTTGACAAGATTAAACCAGAAAGAGAAGAACTAATCAACTCTAGTTAAGGGACTAATTAGCAAATACAGGTGATCAAAACCCCCAGAAGCTCAATGCTCTGTAGCAAGCTACAGGGCTTATGACAGTACTTCTCCCTACAAGGCTTGCTCTGGATGGCCCAGGGAGCTCTCCAGGCAAGACTAAAAAACACAAGGCAGACCTAGAGCTTGAGACATAGTATATAACTTAGAAACATAACATTTAACTTGGGAAACTAAAGCATAACGTCAGAGACAGTACAACCACTGTTGGCCCAGAGAACATTGAAAAAACTCCTCAGCATAGACTAGAGAAGCTCAGAACCTCCACTGGGTCTATATTAGCCAGATCACTCTGACATGGTGTGCACAGGAAGGACTAAACCCAGATGCAGAGGAATGGCCAGATCCCCAGGAAGAGAAAGAAACAAGGTTAAACATTGGAATCAGAGCCTCAGAAGAGTAACTGAGCAAAACCTCAAGATAATTCATCCTCTTTGACAAAATGACCACCCTTCAGGCACTGGCTGCAAGTCTTTAAATAATCATAGACTGTGGGATACATTTGTCAGCCACAATTAACTTGACAAGATTAAACTGAAAACACAAGGGCTTATCGGCTCTAGTTTAAGGGACTGATTAACTGATTATCCAATACAAATGCTCAAAACTCCGGAAGCTCAATACTCTTTGGCAAGCTGCAAGGCTCATGACACAGTTATTACCCCTTAACCATCAGGCTCTTGAACCAAAGGAGATAAATTCACTCAATTTCATTTGCCTCATCTCTGAACTGTTCCCAAAACCTACAGACTGAGGTTTAAGGACTATTCATCTCATGTTCTTGATATTTATTATTTATTTGTTTATTTGCTGGCTGGTAGTGTAGTGGCATCAGCACCAACTGAGAGGCGAGTGGTTCCCAGATTGAATCCAATGGGCTCCTTACACACTTTTCATCTGTGCAGGATTGATCATTGAGCTATCAATTCGGTTTCATAAAAAATAGGCAAAAAATACTAAAGAAACAGCAATGTTGCTGCCTGATGTGCCACAATAAATAAATTGTGTTTGTATATATGTATATATACATAATTTATTACTTAATTTATGTGTGTGTGTATATATATATATATTCATTATTTTTTCTCTTTCTTTTTATATTTGCACAGCTTGTTGTCTTTTGTACTCTGATTGTCTGCCCTGTTGGTTTGGCCTTTCATTGATTCTATTATGGTTATTAGATTTATTGAGCATACCTGCAAGAAAGGCATGTACCTAGTTTTAAAAAAAAACTTGGAACTTCCAAAAAGCTCTCTGGCCCTGGACAGTGAATATCAATCACAAAGAAAGGCTCTAAGAATCAGTCTAAAAATTATAGGCCATTGAGCCAGATGTTATTAGTGGGCAAATTATTGGAAGGTCTGGGGTGGCAGGGAGGGGTAGAACCTCTGGTGGGGGAACATATCGCGTCCTTTTCAGGGCAGTTAGTCCACCTTTGGTCCCCACCTGGCACTCAGCTCTCACCTGTGGCTCCCCGTAGCTGTTTGCATGCGACAGTGGCCACACCCCGGGCAACGGCTTCGACAAGCCGGCTAAACCAGGTGAGGGTAGCTGACGGGTCTCAAACCCTCGGTGAGATAGGGAGTTATCTATCCCAGCATGTGAAGACAGACTCCGGCGGATTGAGCGGACGAGACCTATGGAAGGTCCAACGGTCAAGAAGGCGGTCTCTGCAAGCGTCGTGGAACGTGTAGAGCAGGACAAGACACAGAAGACGTCCTGGTCATCCACTGCGCCTAGTCCCATCTCCAGCCGTCTGGACTCTGTCTTGCCACTGGATCCAGATGGGAATTGGGAAAAGAGAGTGAGGCTGACGCTGCGCAACTCTCCCTCGCTTAAATCCAAATCACGCGCTAGTCTCGACACCATCATAATGGTGTCGAGGTCCTCATCGACATCAACGATGGACGAACAACATTGGAAGGTATTCTAAGGGAGAGGATATACAAGTATTTGGATAAACAGGGCCTTATTAGAGATAATCATCATGGCTTTGTGGGTGGTGGGTTGTGTCTAACTCAACTTGTGAGTTTTTCGAGGAGATTACCAGGAAAGTTAATGAAAGAAAGGCAGTGGATGTTGTCTGCGTGGACTTTAGCAAGGTCTTTGACAAAGATGTGCATTGCAGGTTGTCCACAGGGATCAGCTAGGTCTGTTGTTGTTTGTCATCTACATTAATGATTTGCTGGATGATATTGTGGTAAATTTGATCAGCAAATTTATAGATCAATTAATTCTTCCCATCCAAATCTGTTTAGCAGAATCCAATGTGTTAAGATCTAGAACAGGATTCCTGCTGATTTTTCCTTCTAACAAGTGTCCTTTGTCCTATTTCTTAAAATTGGTCAGTACACATGTGGTTTTTGATAGCTCAAGATTCAAGGTTGTTATTATCGCATTCAGTTTCTGGTAATTTACCAGTAGTGTGAATTGGAATACAGAACTTGGATAACAATGTTCCTTCTAAGGAGTGTGCATATTCGTGCACACACATCTCTTGCTACTAGCGCACAAAGGAATTTAAACTGCGCACGAAAGGTTGTCACCCTCTACCTTGCTGGCATGTTAAGTATATTTCACAGTCATACACAATCACATTTTCTTTTCTGGTTTCTGATACGGACGGTGTGGACAATGTGGAGTTTGTGATGATTTGTCTGCAGAATTGACATTTATACTGATATACTGACGAAATAATTGA
This sequence comes from Mobula hypostoma, assembly GCF_963921235.1. Lineage (NCBI taxonomy): Eukaryota > Metazoa > Chordata > Chondrichthyes > Myliobatiformes > Myliobatidae > Mobula > Mobula hypostoma. Next base: position 37,963,770 of record NC_086117.1, on the reverse strand, counting down.
TTCACTATGTCAAATTCCAAAGAAGCAAAGGGCATGAAGGGCAACAGAACCGTGGAATGGCTTAATGAAACAGCAGAAACTACTCCACCAAAACCTCATGATTTCAGGAACATACAGCTACGAGAAATATTTATGAGCAATACAGAACCTGGTTATACTTGCATGTATTGTCGTGATGCAAAAGTTGCTGGAAAATTTGAATTGAGAAGAAGTGGAGTGATACTTGGAAACTTGACTTTTGAAAGCGTCATTTAGCAAGCAAATCACATATGGATGGTGTGCAAAAGCTCCAGCAAGAAAATCCTTCATTACACACTACAAACCTGCTACATATGTTTTGAAAGAGTGCAGGTGAATGAGAGCGAAAACGATCAAGTCCAAAGGAGATCAAAGCTCTTATTGTCAGTATTTTGCTAGCTGTTAAAATGAATAACTCTATATATAAAATTCAGTGTGCACATGTTGTCACTGCACAAAAAAATTGCACAGCAGAAGATTTTTGTGCACACTGGTCATTACGAATTAAAGGGAACATTGGAAAAAAAACGGTCCACAGAATTAAAATGTGAAAATGTGATGAAAAGAGATAAAAGATTTTATGTTGTACTTTTTACAGCATCAGAATATTTCAGCAGATATTGCGGTGCAGTCACAGTGCCAAACTAAAATGATACTATCTGTGATTTATCTGGAACATGACCAAAAGTAAAATCATTTGACTTGTTTGATGTCCCCAAAATTTAAGAGCTGTCTTTGCTTAAATTCTTAAACACTTCATTGACGTTGTTAAGAATCTTCACAAAAATCATTGTTAAGTTTTGTTTTATTATTTCTTTTTAATACCTTTTTAATATGGTAATACAAAAAAGAACCTAGAGCACCATTTATCTCATCCAAATTGCTGTGCCTTGCAAAATCTGCACTGAATGTCATTTTCTCATCTTTAATCCATCACAGAACCTTTCTAAATCCTCTTCAATCACAGTAAGCTCAGCACCACATGAAATACCTTTTGACTAATTTTGAATTATCTGCGTTTAGAGCAATTCTGCATATGATTCAAGTCTGAGGTCATCTAATACACATCAAGCAAATAAGAATGCTGCTCTTTCATCGATCCCTAAGTGCTATGTTTGGTTATTTTCCTTGTATAGTGTTTGGGTTTGCTCATTCTCAGTTTTCTGAAGGTCTCTTCCCATTTGCTGTAAAGCAGTCACATCAAGAACTGTGCCTGAAGTGTAAGAATAATAGAAGACATAGGTTACAGAAACAGGTCCTTCTACTCACATGTCCATACCATCCTCTGTATCTACCTATACTGATCCACTTTGCTATGTTATGTCCCTAGCTTTCTATACCTCTTCAACAGATTGCTCTTCTGGGTATTCTTCACAGGCGAGCCTTGTAATTGTTAACAGGCAAATTGTTCACGGCAAAGACAGATCCTGAACACATGGACACACAGACAGGGATAATCTTTTTGAGCCAGCTTAATGAGTTCTCTGCATTTTAACAGGTTAGTATCTCTGTGTAGGTACCAGGAGAGACAAATTTGGGAACTGTGCCAGACCAAGGATGATATGGCTCAATGATATTCAACCCCATGCTTGAGGAGAAAGAGAAGGGACTACTTGAAACAGTTTTTTGCATTTATGAGTTGTTATACTATAAATAATTACTTTTGCACTTTTATAAAATTCCAAATCTGTAAGTTACTTAAAGAGAAGCTGAAACTTACGAGCTTGTTGGACAGAATTTAAATTATAATGGCTTATTGATTTTCTAGGCAGAACAGTTATTTGAACAAGAATTCAAAAAAGAAACTAAGAACATGGCTGTTACAACACACATTTAATCATGTCAGCCCCCGGGGTTTAGCCGCTCTAACTTTCTGGAATACAGGTAGGTGGCATGCCAAGATTCAGGCCTGCCCTGCTAATTGGCAGCCATGTTTTGGTACCAAAAGCATATAAAAAGCATCTGAACTGAGTTTTGGTGCTCAATCATCAGCTCAACTTCGGATTCTAATCTAGCTTAGAGTCCTGTCTTCATTTCAGTCTTGTATCGTGTCTTATTCCAGTCTCGGATACCTTAGCACTTGGGTCCTAACCATCCTTGCCTAGTCTCTCATCACAGTACAGCTGAGTCTAACGTGAATCCGGGGGTATCGGAGCCTTTCGTCAGCTGTGGCTAGCCACAGTGAGACAATTTCCAGGCAGTTCCAGATTGCCATACGCCAGCTATCGCAGGGAGGAAGCCAGAGTCGCTTAGGTGATAGTGTGGCTCGCTCCGCGGTCCAATCTCTGACACTGAAGAGATTCAGTGGTGACCCGGGCTCTTGCTGCACTTTATCACTCAGTGTTCTTTGGTCTTTGAACTCCAGCCATCTCAGTCCCCTACTGACTGCGGAAAATTGTCCTTCATGATCTCTCTCCAGACCGGGAGTGCCCTGGCCTGGGCCACCACGCATTGGGAGCAGAGGTCAGAGATTTGTGCGGATTCAGAGGAATTCATGGAAGCCATGAAGAGGGGCTGATGATGCCTCGGATTGTCTGATGAAGATGCGTTATGGTAATTGGTCATCAGCTGATTACGCTATTGAGTTTTGGAACGGGCCAAGGAGAGAGGCTGCAACGGGAAGGCCTTGGCCACTCAATGCCACCATGGAATCCAAGACAATCTAAAGAATGCCCTTGCCTTGGGAGAGCCAATAGAGGACTTAGATGTTTTGATCGAGCAGTCCATCCACCTTGATAATTGCCTAGTGGAATGAGAGTGGGACTACCTCAAGAGGTCGAAGGGGGCTAGCTGAGCCCAGCCTCAATGTGTCGCAGTTCCACTTCCCGACCTCGGACAATGACCAGCCCAGCTCCTCCTCAAGATCCTGTCGAGCCCATGCAAATCAGCTGTTGAAGACACTCCGCTGATGACTGGTCCCGGTGTCGTAGTCAAGGTTGCTGCAATTACTGCAGGGGAGTACGTCTGCTGCGGGATGAACATCTGAAGCTGCAGCCATCACTGCTAAGACCGTCCAATGTTGGGAGGACTGTGACGGGAGCAGCTGCTACTCCCAGCCCTACTGATTCTGGTGTTGCACTGAAGGTGGAGATCTCCTGGGGTAAGAACCGATGAGAGGAGAATGCCTTTATGGACTCTGAGGCAGCTAGCAATTTGCTGGACTTGGGGGGACCGCCGTCAGCTCAACATGCATCCGCAGGAGTTGAGGTAATCCATGTCTGCAGCAGCCCTGGACAGTCACCCTCTTGGTTCTGGGCTGATCCTGAAGCAGACATCAGTTTGAAGATGAGGACAGAGGAACAACTGGATGGCATTTGTTTCTGTATCATTGATTCTCTTCACATCCTTCTAATCCTCGGCCTCCCTTGGCTGTCCCAGCAAAACCCATCTGTGAACTGAAGGAAGCGAGGATAATTACACGGTCCAGTCACTGCAAGAAAGTATGCTTTTGGCTTAGTACTGGAACTAGAGAGAGAGAGTCTCTATTTCAGTAGCAAGCCGAGAAGATGCTCAACTAGTCTGGAGCTCTAGCAGCCAAACTTAAGCAATCCAGTTGCCAGGTGCCGTCTAAGGGAGAGGCTCCGAAATGTAGACCCTTGGAGCCTCGTCCCAGGAACACAAAGACCATTTGTAGCACCTTGATGCCATTGCCTGAGGATACAGGTGAGGAATTGGACTCTGATTTGGTTACTTGGAAGTCTGCCAAATCACCCCTGCCTCAGGAGTCATCCTCGGAGGGATGTCCGGGGGTAGGTGCACCACCCAAACCAGTTGAAATCTCTTCCATCTACAAGGATTTGGAATAGGTCTTCAGCAAAGGAAAAGCCTAGACTTTTCCACCACACCAACCCTACAACTGTGCTGTGGATCTACTGCCTCTTACACGTCCTCTGCAGGGTCAGTCATATGCGATCTCAGACCCGGAGAGGAGCGCTATGGAGGAGTATGTAAAGGCAGCTTTGCTGTGGCGTTCACTCACTTCACCAGCCGGCACAGGCTTCTTCTTCATACAGAAAAAGGATGGCAACCTGTCGCCATGCATTGATTATAGAGGGCTGGATTACATAATGGCCAAAAATCGTTTCTCCTTTCCACTCATGAACTGCCTTTGAGATTCTCCAAGGAGCAAGAATATTCTCAAAGCTTGCAGAGTGCGTATAGTCTTGTCCGCATTCAACACACCAACAGGGCACTGTGAGTCCTTGGTCATGCCCTTTGACCTCATGAACATGCCAGCAGTTTTCCAGGCCTTTATAAATGACATACTCCAGGATGCTCTCCATTAGTACACCTTTGTATACTTGGATGATACCCGAATCTTCTCGAAGTCTTTGCACGAGAACATCACTCACATCAGAGATATTTTAAGGAGGCTTCTTGATCGTGGACTTTATGTCACAAGCTGGAGAAATCCGAACTACACGTAGGCATTGGTTCATTTTTGGGTTTTATCGCCCCTGATGGCAATCTCAAGATGGACCCTACTAAGACATAGGCAGTCCAATGATTGGCCACAGCCATCCAATATGAAACAAGTCCAATGATTCTTGGGATTTGCCAACTTTTATCAAAAATGTTCATCAGGAACTTTAGCTCAGTGACAGCTCCACTGACAGCACTAAGAGAACTATGGGCCCTTGTGCTGGGTCAGCCAAAGTGAAGGCTGCTTTTGCACAGCTCAAACAGCAGTTCACAATATCTCAAATCAAATCAAGTTTAATTATCATTCAGACCCAGGCTTCAGTTCTTTGCGGGAATGGGACACGTCCTCGAGGTTCCATGACTGGTCGCTGTTCGACATGTCAAGGGTTTGGCCTGAGAATCTCAATCATGTTTGGAAGCCTAAGGTCTCGGGGCTCTGGAGATGGGCGGATTGAGGATCAGTGTCACGGCCAAAGACTTGTGTGTCGTCAGGGAGGCCGGAAAATCTTTTGCTGTGGGCCCGAAGACCCGAGGTCTTTGCGATCTTCGGACACAGAGCTTGAAAAAAAGTGACAAAATGGACTTTTCAGATTGTAAACAGCGGGTTGTTGTTATGTCTCCCTCTCGCTGTGAAAATGGGGGACACCTTGCTCTCCCTTGCCAGGGAGACAGAGAACCTGTGGGTTGTCGAATTCGGATGAAATGCAAAGCTCATGGGGTAACTGCAAGGTCTGTGTCTTTGCTATTGCTTAGCACACGGTTGGGCTCGGTGATGGTACTGATGCTTTTTTTTTGGTGGTGGGGGGAGCTGGGGGGTACTTTGGGGTTCTCACATTTAACTGTTGTTCATTCTTTGGGGCACCTCTGTTTTTGTGGATGTTTTGCGAAGAAAAAGCATTTCAGGATGTATATTGTATACATTTCTCTGACATTAAACTTGACCTTTGGACCTTCGACCATACGTGGATACAGTCGAATGAGACAGCATTCGTCTAGGGCCCAGGTGCAAACCACACATGCAACATAGTGAGAGAGCAAAAAAAAAAATTCACACATCGTTACACAAGAAAACACACGTATAGACCAAGTCCCTGAGCCACATGCAAATTTATAGTACAGTTCCTGGCAGTCCAGCCTGTCCTTCTGCTGGTTGAACACTGGGGGGCAGCACTGATGAGAAGAGCCAGCTCCCCACTGAGCACCAGCTCCACACTACACTGCCTCCAGCATCATCACATCTGGACTGCAGCAACAGGCAAGCCCACTTGAGCACTTGTCCTCACGTCAACTGTTACAGCAGCCATGCTGCTGCCTGGTCATCCATCTCACCAACAAACAGGGGAAATAGGCCTATGGCGTCTCACGTTATTGATGTCCTACGGGATCTTGAGATTGCAAGAAAAACTTCTAAGACATTCACTGACGGTTACACTACATGCTGCTTTCGTGCACCAATTATGATGTCTTGGAGTAGCGAGCAAAAATCAGCTCCTCTGAACCCTTTCCAGCCTATCCTCCGGCTTCTCCTTCTCTCGACTACCCACCAGCTTCTCCTTCTCCGGCACGTCCCCAACCGAGATGAACTAAGGCATTGAAAAGAAAGAGTTGCTCACAGTCAAGTTGGCTTTGGAGGAATAACATCACTGGTTTGAGGGGCCAAAGAACCCTTTTGTTGAATGGACAGATCACAAGAACATGGCTTATATTCAGTAGGCCAAAAGACTGAATTCCAGGCAGGCCAGGTGGTCTCTTTTCTTTAACCATTTCAATTTCATCCTGACCTGTTGAGCAGAGTTAAACAAACAGAAACGCAAAGGAAAGGAGCAGCTGACCACCATTTTGCCTCAAGCTAAGGTGATAGCGCTACTTCAGTGGGGAATCAACGCACTTGTTCATAAGCTCCAGGCGCAAAGAGAGATTCCTAAGATTTGTCGTCCGGGTTGTCTGTTGATCCCAAGTTCATTCAGGTGTCAGGTACTTCAATGAAGCCCTACATCATGAAAGACCGCTCACCCAGAGATGGCCAGGACCGTCAAGTTAATTAACCGGTGGCATGGAATGGCAAGAGAGGTCCAACACTATGTGTAGGTATACAAGGTGTGCGCTCCAGAAAAGGAGACCCACACCCAACCTCAAGGGCTCCTTCACCCTCTTCCTGTTCTGGACAGACTATGGCCATGTTAGAGTGATTTTTGGGTTTAACACATATAGTAGATGACTTTAATCACCAATCCTCAAATCTGAATATAGATTCTAGATTAAATTTAAAGTGCAGCTCTGAACAATAGGTTCCCAAAAGCCTTGAATCACTGACCAGACAATGCTGATTAAATTTCATTTAGATATCTGTGGTGTGCAAGTGAATCGGGAGGTGTGAAGTTTGTGTGTAGTTCCAAAGGAAGCATTGTGGATGCATTGTAAATTGATGTTTGAATTGTCCTTTGACGTTTAGCACATAAAATGTCCAGAAGCAATGGACCAGTCAAAAATTCCACCCCCCTTCCCCCCAAAAGATTCTCCATATGACGCCCACTGTATCTTGTTTTGTTGAATAAAGAGGTTGCTTCATGTCTACCAGTTCTTCTCTCTGGTGACTTAATACATGCAACAACATTTGGTGTCAGGACTGGGATACCTTCTTGCAACCCATCACGTGGCCAGTAATCTTACCTGTCTAAGTGGGTGAGTATTTTTAAAAGTAGCACTCACACTCAGACAAATTGGTCTAAATTTATTACAATTGTTAAACACAAAATAATTGGTTGCATAATTGCTTGCCCCCTTCAAGTTGATACTTAGTAGATGCAGCTTTGGCAGCAATTACAGCCTTGAGTCTGTGTGGATAGGTCTCTATCAGTTTGCACTTCTGGACACTGCAATTTTTCTCCCATTCTTCTTTACAGAACTGCTCAAGCTCTGTCAGATTACACACGGACTGTGAGCGAACAGCCCTTTTCAAGTCCAGCCACAAATTCTCAATTTACTTGAAGTCTAGACTCTGACGTGGCTACTCCATGACGTTAACTTTGTTGTTCTTCAACCATTCCTGCGTAGCTTTGGCTTTATGCTTTGTCTTGCTGGGAAACAAATTTTCTCCCAAATCGCAGTTCTCTTGCACACTGCATCAGGTTTTCCTCCAGCATTTCCCTATATTTTGCTGTATTTATTTTACCCTCTACCTCACAAGCCACCCAGGACCTGCTGCAGTTAAGCATCCATATAGCATGATGTAGCCACCACCATGCTTCATGGTAGGGATGGTATGATTTTTTTTATGATGTGCGGTGTTTGGCTTATGCCAAGCAGCGTTTAGTCTGATGGTCAAAAAGTTCAATTTTGGTTTCATTAGATCACAGAACCTTATCCAGCTGACTTCAGAGTCTCCCACATGCCTTCTGGCAAACTCTAGCTGAGATTTTGCGTGAGTTCTTTTTTCCAGCAGTGGCTTTCTCTTTGCCATTCCCCCATAAAGCTGCGACTGGTGAAGCATCCAGACAACAGTTGTTGTATCTGCAGTCTCTCCCATCTCAGCCACTGAAGTTTGGAACTCCTCCAGAGTTGTCATAGGACTCTTGGTGGCCTCCCTCACTATTCCCTTTCTTGCACGGACACTCAGTTCTTGAGGACAGCCGGCTTGAGACAGATTTACAGCTATGCCATATTTCTTGATCATTGACTTAACTGTACTCCAAGGGACATTCAGTGACTTGGAAATTTTCTGGTATCCATCTCCTGACATGTGCTTTACAATAACCATTTTGCAGAGTTGCTTGGAGTACTCTATAAACTTCATGGTGTCGTTTTTGCCAGCATACTGACTCTCCAGCAGTTGGACCTTCCAGTTACAGGTATATTTTTATGAAAATCAATTGAAACACTTTAACTGTACAGTAGTGATCTCCATTTAACTAATCCTGTGACTCCTAAAACCAATTGGCTGCAACAGTGATGATTTGGTGTCTCATATTAAGAGGGGTGAACACTTATTCAATCAATTATTTTGTGTTTCATATTTGTAGTTAATTTAGATCACACTGTAGAGATCTGTTTTCACTTTGACAAAAGAGAGTCTTTTCCTGTTGATGCAGAACATAAATATCAAGCTCGAGGAGTATTCAGGGTTGGCTAGTCCAGAGAGGGACAGCCCAGTCTTCCTGAAAATAATGAAGGAAGGCCAGTGCTCAGTCCACCAGGAAGTTTTAGATTTAGGGATAACGATGCGGTCAACCTATTTTGTGATAGTCTTATGGGCCTGTGAGATAGATCAAAGAAAATGCAAGAGAAATGGCAGAATGCATGCAGCTGCTGTGTTGTCACAGGTGATTTGCTTTGTGTGTCAGCAGCCAGGGCACTTAGCAAAAGACTGCTGGACAAGACATAAAACAGAAATGGAGATGATGTGCTACAGCTGTGGACTATCAGGACATAGTTGGTGGCAGCTTTCCAAAAAGGAGGAATGAAAAACCGCTGAAAGTCATGGCAGGCACACAATCTCTCACCTCATCAGCGCCCAGTCTGAACAAACTGACTGCCGATCAGATCATAGAGCTGGTGAAGATGGGTACTAGGTCAGAAAAAGAGGTGGTGGCGGACTCCACTGCCAGCACTTGTGACCTGTGGATATACGTAACAGCATTGCTAGGAGGCCAGCACTCATTCCACCGAGATGCAACACAGAGCGTCATAGGAAGTCATTCCTACCGGTGGCCATAAAGTTCACAACTCCTCCCTTGGAGGGTCAGACACCCTGAGCCAATAGGCTGGTCATGGACTTATTTCCTGGCACAATTTACATATTATTATTTAATTATTTATGGTTAAATTACTATTTATTATTTATGGTGCAACTGTAATAAAAACCAATTTCCCCCGGGATCAATGAAGTATGACTATGACTAGTTGACACAGGGGCTTTGGTATGGATACCTGACCTACCCTTGCCAACAACTGGACAGGGCATTTATATTACAGGTGTAGGGGGATAAACAGTGCACGCAGAAAGGAGCAAGTCACAGATACCCAAAATTGGCTGGGTGCAGCTTCCAGTGTATTTCTGCGTCTGTCCAAACATTGAGGGTACTATTGTTGGATTGAACCTCACAAGGGAAGCAGGGGCTGCTATAGGTTCAGGAAAGGGAGAAATAATATGAAGAAGCCAGGGGCAGTGAACACATCCAACTAACAGAGTACACAGCATAGCCAGCGTAGCTGCAACTGCTCTGATCATTAGAGACTGGAGCCAGGATGGTGTCCATGTGTTACTTTGTCAGCAATTCCCAGCAGTGTGGGCTAGATACAAGCAAGATTGTGGTCGAGTAAAGATAAATCCAGTTAAAAGGACAGGAGAGCCTGCATAAACCCCATAACCTGTACCCTATAAAAAACTGACATAGTGACAGCTGTTCACAAGAGAGTAAACGGTAGTTAGGGACACTGAAATGAATCCCATGAGCACCATCCTAATAGAGGGGGAGGCACATGAATGTCAAAAAGATATGGATTATTGTATTACCAGGAATCCCGATGAGATTGCGAGCAACCCCAAACCGCACGCTCTACAAATCATTGATGGGGTGAGCAAAGTGACTCAGTTATGGGGTAACTACAGGTTGTGTGGAGCCTGGGGCTTACAAGGATAGAATGATACAGTATATGAAAGACCCTTGTAACCAAATTAAAGTATTGAAGGATCAAGCAAAACAGCAGCAACACATTGCTGATCAAAGAGAGCCAGAGAAAAGGGAGATAAGGCAGGGTCTGCAGCAGCATGGATAGGACCACAGATGGTAGTTTTAAGAAGTGACACTTGTATCTGGATCTAGACTCGGCGAGGCAACCGGTGGAAACACTGGAATCAGGTTAAACCTCTTGTTGCTCCCACAGACAGAGCAGGAGATCAAGTGTACCCAGTAACCGTGTAATTACAGAGAACCCATGAGATGAACAGTAGCCAGCTGCATCAGACCTGCCCACAGTTGATGAAAACGCACACAGAGGAAATGTGAAGGCAGAAGACACCGAGAGCATGGCAGAAACCCGTGAATAGCATGCAAAAGTGAAAGTGGAATGGTAACGATACTCTGTAATATAGAAACATAGAAAATAGGTGCAGGAGTAGGCCATTTGGTCCTTCGAGCCTGCACCGCCATTTATTATGATCATGGCTGATCATCCAACTCAGAACCCCGCCCCAACCTTCCCTCCATACCCCCTGACCCCTGTAGCCACAAGGGCCATATCTAACTCCCTCTTAAATATAGCCAATGAACTGGCCTCAACAGTTTCCTGTGGCAGAGAATTCCACAGATTCACCACTCTCTGTGTGAAGAAGTTTTTCCTAATCTCGGTCCTAAAAGGCTTCCCCTCTATCCTCAAACTGTGACCCCTGTGACTAATGAAGGCTGGTTGCTGAAGGCAGATGAATCGTTGAATAGCATAGAACAGAAAAGATTTGGGGGAAAATAGGTGGGGAGAGATTTAAGTTAGAGACATCAGATTCCACAACTTTGATGGAATACACGGCAGACAGAGAGATTGTACATAGTATCTGAAGGCAGCCACCCCCAGCCTGAATGGGGAGTGAATACATGTGAGCTGGCCACTTTCAGCGGTTGGGCCAGCGACTGACTGGACAGATTGGAAAGGGGTGCCACTGGGGAGAGGTCCTGCTTCAGCAAGGACCTGGACTCATTGCAATTTGCCTGTCGCCACAATAGGTCAATGGCAGACGCAATCTCAATGGCTCTCCACACAGCTTTAGACTGCCTGGACAACACAAGCACCCTCGTCAGAATGGTTAAACAAGAGGAATTCTGCAGATGCTGAAAATTCAAGCAACACACATCAAAGTTGCTGATGAACGCAGCAGGCCGGGCAGCATCTCTAGGAAGTGGTACAGTCGACGTTTCAGGCCGAGACCCTTCGTCAGGACTAACTGAAGGAAGAGTTAGTAAGAGATCTGAAAGTGGGAGGGGGAGGGGGAGATCCAAGATGATAGGAGAAGACAGGAGGGGGAGGGATGGAGCCAAGAGCTGGACAGGTGATAGGCAAAGGGGATATGAGAGGATCATGGGACAGGAGGCCCGGGGAAAAAGACAAGGGGGGTGGGGAACCCAGAGGATGGGCAAGTGGTATATTCAGAGGGACAGAGGGAGAAAAAGGAAAGTGAGAGAAAGAATGTGTGTATAAAAATAAATAACAGATGGGGTACGAGGGGGAGGTGGGGCATTAGCGGAAGTTAGAGAAGTCAATGTTCATGCCATCGGGTTGGAGGCTACCCAGACGGAATATAAGGTGTTGTTCCTCCAACCTGAGTGTGGCTTCATCTTTACAGTAGAGGAGGCCGTGGATAGACATGTCTGAATGGGAATGGGATGTGGAATTAAAATGTGTGGCCACTGGGAAATCCTGCTTTCTCTGGCGGACAGAGTGTAGGTGTTCAGCAAAGTGGTCTCCCAGTCTGCGTCGGGTCTCGTCAATATGTAGAAGGCCACATCGGGAGCACTGGACGCAGTATATCACCCCAGCCGACTCACAGATGAAGTGTCGCCTCACCATGAAGTACTGTCTGGGGCCCTGAATGGTGGTAAGGGAGGAAGTGTAAGGGCATGTGTAGCACTTGTTCCGCTTACAAGGATAAGTGCCAGGAGGGAGATCAGTGGGGAGGGATGGGGGGTATGAATGGACAAGGGAGTCGTGTAGGGAGCGATCCCTGTGGAAAGCGGGGGGGGGGGGAGGGAAAGATGTGCTTAGTGATGGGATCCCGTTGGAGGTGGCAGAAGTTACGGAGAATAATATGTTGGATTTTCCTCCCCTCCCCCTTTTCTTTCTCACTAGGCCTCCTGTCCCATGATCCTCTCATATCCCTTTTGCCAATCACCTGTCCAGCTCTTGGCTCCATCCCTCCCCCTCCTGTCTTCTCCGATCATTTCGGATCTCTCCCTCCCCCTCTCAAATCTCTTACTAGCTCTTCTTTCAGTTAGTTCTGACGAAGGGTCTCGGCCTGAAATGTCGACTGTACCTCTTCCTAGAGATGCTGCCTGGCCTGCTGCGTCCACCAGCAACTTTCATGTGTGTTGCTTGTCAGAATGCTGTTCGTCGACTATAGCTCAGCATTTAATACCATCATTCCCACAGTCCAGATTGAGAAGTTGCAGAACCTGGGCCTCTGTACCTCCCTCTGCAATTGGATCCTTGGCTTCCTAACCAGAAGACCACAGTCTGTGCAGATTGGTGATAACATATCCTCCTCGCTAACGATCAACACTGGCACACATCAGTGGTGTGCTTAGCCCACTGCTCTACTCTCTATATACACATGACTGTGTGGCTAGGCATAGCTCAAATATCATCTATAAATTTACTGATGATACAACCATTGTTGGTAGAATCTTAGGTGTGACGAGAGGTCTACAGGAGTGAGATATGCCAACTAGTGGAATTGTGCCACATTCAAAGTCAGTAAGACAAAACAGCTGATTGTGGACTTCAGGAAGGGTAAGAAGGAACACATACCAATCCTCATAGAGGGATCGGAAGTGGAGAGTGTGAGCAGTTTCAAGTTCCTGGGTATCAAGATCTCTGAGGATCTAACCTGGTCCCAACATATCAATGTCGTTATAAAGAAGTCAAGACAGTGGCTATATTTTATTAGGAGTTTGAAGAGATTTGGCATGTCAAAAAATACACTCAAAAACTTCTATAGTTGTACCGTGGAGAGCATTCTGACAGGCTGCATCACTGTCTGGTATGGAGGGGCTACTGCACAGTACTGAAGGAAGATGCAGAAGGTTGTAAATCTAGTCAGCTCCATCTTGGGTACTATCCTACAAATTACCCAGGACACCTTCAGGGAGCAGAGTCTCAGAAAGACAGCGTCTTATTAAGGACCTCCAGCACCTAGGGCATGCCCTTTTCTCACTGTTACCATCAGATAGGAGGTACAGAAGCCTGAAGGCACACACTCAGCGATTCAGGAACAGCTTCTTCCCCTCTGCCATCCGATTCCTAAATGAACATTAAATCTTCAGACACTACTTCACTTTTGTTTCAATATACAGCATTTCTGTTTTTGCACGAATGTACGTATACTGTAATTGATTTACTACTTTATTTATTATTACTTCTATTTTATTTATTATTCTTATTATTTTCTTTTTTTCTCTGCTAGATTATGTATTGCATTGAACTGCTGCTGCTAAGTTAACAGATTTCACGTCACATGCCGGTGATAATGAACCTGATTCTGATTCTCATTCAGATGGCAACCACCTCTACCCCTTCCTATATGTCAACGAGAGGCCCTGTGTGCGTGATGCATTTACCTTGCTGGTCACCCTAGTAAGAGAGAGTTTTAGCTACCAGAGAACGAAGGCATGAAGACAAGGAATGTGATTAAGCTGCAGTCGGCCAGCAGGGGAACAGCCAACAGGCCTATGAATGAAGCTACACTTCTAAAAACTGTTGTTAAAATTTCTGGAACAATCTCGCTGCTTAGCATATTGTAGGTAGTGATTAGGGATGGCAGGGTAGACGTAGATGCACAGAAAGTAAGTGGGTGCAGGGAATTCTGAGGCAGTAGTTCCTCCTTAAGGTTGGCCTTTCCTGGTATAGAATTTATTTTTATCCAAGAGAGCCAAGAAGAGGGATTGCTCATGACATTTTTGGGTTTAACACGTATAGGAAATAATATCAGCCAAATCTGAATATAGATTGTAGATTTAATTTAAAATGCAACTCTGAACAATAAAATCCTTGAATCAAAGACCACATAATGCTGATTAAAATTATTCATTTAGATGTCTGTGGTGTGGATGCCAATCGGGAAGTGTGAAGTTTGTGTTTTGTTTCAAAGAAAGCATTGTGGGAATGCATTGTAAATATGGAATTGTCCTTTAATGTTTAGCACATAAAATGTGAGTTAGCATTGGACCAGCCAGAAACCCCCCCCACCCCCACCCCCACAAAAGGGTCTCCATATGATGCCTGTTGTATCTTGTTTTGTTGAATGATGGGGCTGCTTCATTTCTACCAGTACTTCACTCCTGTGACTTCATTAAGCAACAACATCCGCACATCTCCATGGATTTTGTCATAGGCCTTCCGCCTTCTAAGGGGAAGACTGTCATCATGGTAATTGTTGATCATTTTTCAAAGACCTGCAAATTCATTGCCTTGGACAAATCACCATCTGTGTTGGAGACTGTAGAAATTGTCCTGCACCAGGTCATCAGAATCCAAGGTGCACTTTGTTTTGGATTTCAATTTGTGTCACATTTTTGAAGGGCATTCTGCACACTATTGGGGCAACAGCAAGTCTGTTCTTTGCTTTCACCCACAGTCCAATGACCAGGCAGAACAAGTGAACCAGGACATGGAACAAACCCCAAGATGCCTGACATCAGAAAAACTAGATGAGTGGCACGACCATTGGATGTGGCAGAGGTTGCCCACAACACTTTACAGCATTCTGTTCATGGGATGTCCCTGTTCAAATGCCAATTTCAGTATTCTCCACCACTGAGCAGGAGGCTGAGGTTGGGGTCCCTGTGACCGCAGATCTTTTCTGACGCTGCATGAAAATTCAACTAGGGCAAGGGAGGTTCTGTTGGCCTCTACCCAGAAGGCAGAAATAAAAGCTAACTGCAAGAGAAGACAGAGACCAGCTTTGCAGCCTGGGCAACAGGTCTGGCTGTCTAGTCAGGACTTGCCTCAGTTGGTGGAATCTAGGAAGTTGATGCCCAAGTTCATTGGACCCTTCAATGTTCTCAAGAAAGTAAACCCAGTGGTTTACAGCTTACAGCTCCCCAAAACTCTCATGATGAATCCCACCTTCCACATTTCCAAATTAAAACCTGTAAACACCAGTCCTTTAGTCCCACAGCCATCAGTCCTGCTGTCACCCAGGTTTGTCAATAGGAAACAGGTCTTCACTGTTAAAAGAATTCTGGATTCATGAACTATTCGGGGTATTTGGCAGTTCCTCATGGACTGAAAAGGATCCATATCCGAGGAACGGTACTGAGTTCCAGAAAAAGACATCTTGGATCCGGTGCTCATCTGTGACCACCATCATCATCTCTCTGAGTAGCTAGGGCCATCAAGAGCCAGCCGTAGGGGAGGGGGTCCTGTTACGACACGCACCCGATCGCGCCAACCTCTGGGGTTTAGATGCTCTATCTCTCCAGAATATGAACAGCTAACATGGCCCCTTTAAAGAATTAGGCTCACCCTGCTAATTGGCAGCCATGTTTTGGCACCAAGATTTTAATATTTGAAGAGCATGTGTCCTTTTTACATGCCTATTTAAGAATTTCTAAAATAACCCAAAGGTATTTGTCTCTACCACCACCCCTGAGAGGGCATTCCATACATCCACCACTCTGTGTAAAGAACTTACCTCTGACATCCCCCCACTCTACTTTGCTCCAATCACCTTAAAACTAAGCCCACTTGTATTAGTCTTTTCGTCAATAAGACAAGTCTAAGATGCTTGATTCTTCTAAACTATGATTGGGACGTTAGGATTGGTTATTTATTGGTGGGAAGAATGTGTGACATCTTGCAACTTGCAATTAACATGTAGCTCTTCTCCTGTAGCTAGAACTTCAGTGACATTTGGAACATATCACACAGTGTTCCACCAGGTTTCTTATTGTATTCATTTGTTCAAGGTGGGCACTTCCGACCTTTTCTGCAGTTTGCACAAGCTATCATTTACTACAGCCAACCTGTTTTGTCACACCAATGTCCATCTTCTCCATATCCTGCTCATTTGACAGCAGCATCTTACTTTCCCATCTCACTTGAATAACTTCTCTTTGCTTCTTCCCTGCAAGATGTTGGAATTCAAAAACATAATTTTGTCACCCCCTTCCCTTTCTCCTCCAAGTTCTGCTGTAGTGAACTCAAAAATTTCTGTGATTAGGCAATGCATTAACACCTCTGTTGGGCTGAATCCCAAGGTAAATGTGGCATTGTTGAAAAGAACATTAATTGAATTATGCTTCATGGTTAAATGTAAACGCCATGAAAACCTAATCTCTTCAAGGCTTCCTAATGACTGATATAGTCATAGAGCACTACACCACAGAAAGAGGCCCTTTGGCCCATCTAGACTGTGCCAAAATCTTATTCTGCCTAGTCCCATGAACCTACACCTGGACAACAGCCCTCCATACACCTCCCATCCATGTACTTCTCTAAACTTCTCCTGAATGTTGAAATTAAACCTGCATCAACTACGTATGCCATCAGTCCCTCCGAGTGACGGTGTACCCTCTCATGTCCCCTTTAAACATCTCAACTTTCCTCCTTACCCTTTGACCTCTAGAATGTCCTGACTGATCTGCTCAGTTCTTTTCAAATCTCGTTCCTGCTATGCAGAATCCAATGTCTCGTTATAATCTGTGGTGTATAGAATGTCGCAACTGGTCCCAATCACTTTTTTCAAATCTTCTGCAGTGATATAAGTACTATTGATGAATCTGGATTAAAAAAAACCTTCCATATAAAAAAATAAATTACAAAAAAAAACCTTCCATAATTTGAGCCCTGTCTAGGAAAAGTTTGTGATTTGCTTTATAGTTTTTCCATGTTATGTTGAACCTATTGGCAATCACCTTTAATCTGAGAATGCAACTTTTCATTTAATAAAGGCACATTCAAGTTTTCATTTCACAATTAAATAATCAATGGAGGAATTCTTCTAAAATGTGATTATAATTTTCCACAGTTGTGGTGACAATGGGAAGCTCATCCACCTCCTTCAATGGTCAGTACATGACTTGTCTCCAATGTTTTCTGCATTTGTTACCTCTAGTTTATAGTTGCTGTTGTCTGGTTTTTAGATGCAGGTTTGGACACTTACTGTGCACCCTTGAGGCATCTGACAGTTTCTTATTCCCTGACAACAAAGCCTTAGAACTTGTGATCAATGTGGTGAATTAGTAAATCTGGGACAGTACTCCAAAGATTTCCCTTTCTTCCCCCTGGATCTAACACATTAGATGCTGTGACTATTTCCCACAAGAATGGTGGCCTGAAACACATTTTTGTAGACCCTAGGGAGTTTTCGTTTTTATCATCTGAAGGAACCTCAAGAGATAAAATACACAAATTAACAAATAAGCATCATGGATTTAATGACATCATTACACACATCCCAATATTCAAACAATAAATCATGAGTTATTTTGTTTGAGTTGGGAAACTGGAGCCATAAACTCAACGCCCTTTGCCTTTTATTCGTTCCACATCCATAATATTGCATGAATATCTGTGACATAGAAAGTCATAAAGAATCACAGAGATACAACTCAGAATTAAGCCCTTTAGCCCACTAAGTCTGTGCCAGCTAACAACCACCTGAAGCCACTAGTCCTGCATTAATTCCAGACTTTGCCACTGATCTGTACACTTGGGACACAATTCCAAGAGGCCACTCAACCTACCTGTGCAGGTTGAAGTGAGTTTTGATCCCACATCCTATCCACACATGGATTACTTGCTTTTCCTCCTCATATTTCCTTATAACATAGGGGGAGTCTTGCTCGATTTAACCCTGCTGCATCAGAGCAATTCCATTCCCTTCTCACTTCCCCTGTAACCTATTCCAGTCACACTCCGGTCAAGTTCCTCCTGCCACTCTTTCCCAGATTCTACCTCTCACTTGCACATTGGGGCCTGTCCTGTGGGGGTGGGGGTGGGGTGGGGAGAGGGGGTGGTTGGCTTGTTTGCCGGTCGAAAGCCTCATCTTCCATGTCGGTCAAATTAAACTAAATCTGCAAATGGTCTATCTCCCTCCATTTCCTAAATTGTCACACATGATCTATATCCCTCCATCCCCTATATTATCACATGATCTACATCCCTCCATTTCAGAATCAAAATTAGGTTTAATGTCATTGGCATATGTCAGAAAATTTGTTGTCTTTGTGGCAGCAATGCAATGAAATACATACTAATAGTGAAAAAAACATGAATTACAATAATTATATATATTTATTAAATAAGTGGAGCAAAATTAAAAAGTAAAAAACATAGTGAGGTAGTGTTCATGGTTTCAATATTCATTCAGAAATCTGATGGCAGAGGGGAAGAAGCTGTTCCTGAATTGCTGTGTGCCTTCAGGCTCACATTCACTAATTTGCATGTTTCTCTGTCTATTTTGTATTTTTTCTCTTGTTTCTATTCAATATGATAAAACGGAATATCTCCCTATATTTTCCAGTGAAGAAGCTTAATAATGAAATGCACTGATAATGAAAAAGAAAATCATGGTGAACTAACAGGAGAAAACATTATACTTTCCTGCCATAATATTGTTTTTCAATGAATCACTTTTTAAACCATCACTGAGTTGCATTAAAAAGCTTCAATGCATTTTGTCTTCTTGTAGGCTGACCAAGCACTAACTGTAAGTCTGCAGAAAATATGAAATTATGGAGCTATTCCATGTTTCGTAAGTGTTAGAATCATGATTGTATTAAAAATTCATGTCCTTTTAAAATATCGAGATCTGGTGCATCAGGTTGTATACAAAGATGATGATGTGATAACCTGCAGCTCCAGTGATATTTATTGCCTGCAAGATTTTGCCATACATATTAATGCTTCCGTTATTATCACAGTTCAACATGTTTACTTATTTCTGTTTGGATGTAATGGCATATTTGGCCAAGAGGCTTGTAAATTGTTCTATGAAATTGGGTTTGTAACCTACTTCTAAACTTAAAACAGAATGGAGTGTATGATAAGAGTGGAATTGTGACATTAGCTGTGATATGTGCTCAGCTGATGATTAAAATTCATTGAAAAACTTAATAACTAATAATGCGTGATTCACAAAATAAATGGTAAACATTTTAACATTGTTTGTGCACCTACAAAAAAGTTTTTCAAAAAGCTTCTGAGAGAAGTCACTGAGTGTTGCAGCTTTCATTCTCGTTCATCCCCTTCCAAATTCCTGCCTCAAACACAATTCCTCAATCTCATTTATTGCTCAATTTTGCCTTCCCTTGTTATTTTTAACCTCTGTCGTGAGTTTCTTACTGCAATTTACTCATTTGTCAAAACCAATAAAAGAACATGCCAACTCCTCCTCCATCTTGACAAGGAGAACTGTTGTCAGTTATGATTCCTGAGAACACGTACTCTGATTTCACTGAATTAGTCAACACTCTCAAGTCTGTTCTAAATCTCAAAATACTTCTTACAGTCCACAAGCCTGCTCTCCAACAGCAGTTCAGCATCCTCCTTCCACACTCAAATGTAAATATACTGAGGGGGGCGGGGGGGATATCAATTCATATATAACCATATAACAATTACAGCACAGAAACAGGCCATCTCGGACCTTCAAGTCCGTGCCGAATGCTTACTCTCACCTAGTCCCATCTACCTGCACTCAGCCCATAATCCTCCATTCCTTTCCTGTCCATATACCTGACCAATTATTTTTATTTATTTATTATATTTATTTTTTTTAAAAAACAACAACATTGTACCTCCTCAACCAATTCTGCTGGAAGCTCATTCCACACAGCTACCACTCTCTGACTAAAGTTCCCCCTCGTGTTACCCCTAAACATTTGCCCTTTAACTCTCAACTTATGTCCTCTTGTTTGAATCTCCTCTATTCTCAATGGAAAAAGCCTATCCACGCCAACTCTGTCTATCCTCCTCAATTTTAAATATCTCTATCAAGTCCCCCCTCAACCTTCTAATTCACTTCATATCTGCCTACAACCGCAGCAAATTTTTCTCAATATTTGCTACAAGCATATTTTTCATTGTACCAATACCTTACTGTACTTGTGCTAAGTAACCACGACTTGGATTGAATTGACTTGTAGTATCAACCCACCACTGAACTAGATACTTCCAAAAAAATTATTCAACTGTTTTTATTAATGTATCATTATTTAAACTGTGCTGAACGCAAACTATAATTTTATTAATATGATTGGCAAATGTGTGGTAATGTCCATCTATTGCCCCTACTTCAATATTCCTCTAGTCCTTCTGTCTTGTGGATGTTTTAATACCTAAAGCCACAATGGACTATCCCTGCAACTCCTTATATTTAGTCACAACAACTGAAGCAGCTGCATTTGATACATATCATGACACACCTTAATATCTAAAGTGTTCCACAAAAGCATAATCTGACATAATTTCTACTGTATATTCCCACACAACATAGAAGGAATTTATGCTAGCTCACATGTTCCTCTACTCATTTTTCCCATAGCCTATTCTCCCTATATCCCATCAATTTTGGTACAAAAAGGCAATTTATAGTTGGAATTGACCTTCCATTTTTGCAGTGTAGATGGCATGTTGAGCACCCAGATGATTTCCACCCAGTCTCAGTGGGAATATACAAACACCCCAGGTCAAAGAGAAATCACTAGAAGATTCAATCCATCCTATGTTAAAGAATTGCATCTGAATAAAGGAGAGATTGAACATGGAAATCCACACAAATAGTTCATACAGTGGAAAATGTAGAAAAAGTCATCCGCTTTGGTGCACAAAACAAAAATAAAGCATAATATTTATAAAAAAGTGGCATAGTATTTCTGGCAGATGAATGTGTGGATTAGGAATTGGAGCAGGGGTTCAAATTTCTGGATTATTCAAATCTCTTCTGGGGAACAAAATGAGATCCAAATGAGCTGTACCCAAAGGACGGGTTGCACCTGAAGGGGACTGATATCCTTGCAGGCAGGTTTACTAAAGCTGTAGGGGAGGGTTTAATGCAGATGCTGGAATTTCAAGCAACACACATAGAAGTTGCTGGTGAACGCAGCAAGCCAGGCAGCATCTCTAGGAGGGATAGGGCTGAGAATTGCACACTTGGCACAGAAGTAGGTGCATTGTATAGTGAGAAATGATAAAAAGACCCAGATAGAAGTTATATACAATGTCTCCAAACACTAGCCAGGATGTGGGAGACAAATTAAAGCTGGTGATAGAAAAGGCATGCAAAAAGGGCAATGTTACAGTTTTGGTGGATATCAATATCAAAGGTTCAAGATTCAAAGGTCCAATTTAATGACAGAGAAATGTTTACAATATACATCCAGAAATGCTTTTTCTTCACAAACATCCACAAAAACAGAAGTGCCCCAAAGAATAAATGACAGTTAAACACAAAAACCCCAAAGTACCCCCCCCCCAGCTCCCCTCCCTCCCAGGTATAAGCGGCAGCAAGCACCAATCCCCTGTCCCCCCTACCGGCAAAAAAAAAACATCGACACTGCCACCGAGCACTCAAGTGTGAGTGTTCATCCATCGTCAACATCATAGTGCTGTCGAGACTAGCACGTGGTTTGGATTTAAGTGAGGGAGAGTTGCGCAGCATCAGCCTCACTCTCTCTTCCCAATTCCCATTTGGATCCAGTGGCAAGACAGAGTGGAGACGGCTGGAGATGGGACTAGGCGCAGTGGATGACCAGGACGTCTTCTGTGTCTTGTCCTGCTCTACACGTTCCACAACGCTTGCAGAGACCGCCTTCTTGACCGTTGGACCTTCCATTGGTCTCGTCCGCTCAATCCACCGGAATCTGTCTTCACATGCTGGGATAGACATCTCCCTATCTCATCAGGGTTTGAGACCCTCGGCTACCCTCACCTGGTTTAGCCGGCTTGTCGAAGCTGTTGCCCGGGATGTGGCCGCTGTCGCATGCAAACAGCTACGGGGAGCCGCAGCTGAGAGCTGAGTGCCAGGTGGGGACCAAAGGTGGACTAACCGCCTTGAAAAGGACGTGATATGTTCCCCCACCAGATGTGCTGCCCCTCCCTGATACCCCATACACCCCAAACCTGAGTAAGACAATAGCAAAGACACAGATTTGCAGTTACCCCAAAGACTTCACGTTTCATCTAACATTTGACATACCACAGGGTCTCTCCCCCTAATAAGGGAGGAAGAGGTGTCTCCATTTTCCCAGCGAGCGTGGAAACATAACAAACAACTTGCTGGTTTATGATGTTAAAAGTCTGTTTCGTCGCTTTTTCCGAGCTCTGTGCCTGAAGATCACAAAGAGCCTGGGTTTTCAAGACACAGCAGTAGATTTTCTGACTCCGCCAATGACACACGGGTCTCCTGCCAGGACATCAACCCTCATTCCACCTGTGTCCAGAGCCCTGAGATCTTAGGCTTCCAAATCCAAGCCAGACTCTCAGGCCGAACCCTTGGCATGCTGTACAATGGCCAGATCTGAAACCCTGAGAACAGGTCCCATTCCCACAAAGAACTAAAGTCAACATGTAACTCCAGGTCAGGGTCTTCAAAAGAACCCTGAAAGTGAAAAATAAAGATATTAAAGATGGAAATAGAGCTGCTTCCAAAGATGCAAGCAAAGGAGTCGCTGGTTAGCACCATTTTAACTTCGCACCATCTCCTTGAGCCAATATGCGGTTAGATTGGGAAAATCAGGCAGGCGCTGGTTCCCTAGAGAGGGAATTTATAGAATGCCTACAAGTTGGCTTTTTAGAGCACCTTGTGGTTGAGCCATTAGGGAAAAGGCAATTCTAGGCATTGTATAATGAATTATATTTGAGTATGGAGCTTTAGCAAAAGGAACTCTTAAGAGATAGTGATCATATTATGATAGAATTCACCCTGCAGTTTAAGAGGGAGATGCTAAAGCGAGATAAATCAGTATTACAGTTAAGTAAAAGGAATTACAGAGGCATGAGAGGAGCTGGCCAAAGTTGATCGGAAAGGGGCACTAGCAGTGATGACAGGAGAGCAGGAATGGCTTAAATTGAAATTCCGAAAGGTGCAGGACGTATAAAGATAAAGGTGTATTCTAAAGGGAGGAAGAGACAACCGTGTCTGAAAATGGAAATCAAAAACATAAAAGTAAAACTGAAGCCATATAATATAGCAAAATTTTCTAGGAAATTAGAGAATTGGGGAGCTTTTAAAAAACAACAGAAGAAAACTAAAATAGTCATAAGGAGCAAAAAGATGAAATATTAAGGTAAACTAACCAATAATATAAAAGAGAATAGTAAAGGATTGTTCAGATATATAAAGAGTAAATCAGAGGCAAGTGGATATTGAACTGCTGGAAAATGACACTGGGAGGATAGTAATGGGGGATAAAGAAATGGTGGGTGAACTTCAATATATTTTGGACAGTTTTCACTGTGGAAGAGTATGCCAGAAATTCAAGAATGACAGAGAGAGGAAGTGAGTGTTGTTGCTATTATAAAGAAGGTACTTGTGAAGCTGAAAGGTCTGAAAGTAGATAAGTCAACTGAACCAGATGGACTAAACCCAGGATCTGAAAGAGGTAGCTGAAGAAATTGTGGAGACATTGGTAATGATCTTTCAAGAACCATTGGATTCCAGAATGGTTCCAGTGGACAGAAAATTGCAAATATCACACCACTCTTCAAGAAATGAGGGAGGCAGAAGAAAAGAAATTATAGGCCTGTTAGCCTGACTCCAGTGGTTTGGAATTTGTTGAAGTCTATTATTAAATTAGGTTTTGGGATTCTTGGACACATGATAAAATAGGCTAATGTCAGCATGGTTTCCTTAGGGGGAAGTCTTAACTGAAAAATCTGTTGGAATTCTTTGAGGAAATAACTGGCAGGATAGACAAAGGAGAGTCAGTGAACGTTGTTTGTTTGGCTTTTCAGAAGGCCTTTGACAAGGTGCCACACGTGAGGGCTCTTTACACGATAAGAGTCCATGGTACTACAGGAGAGATACCAGCATGAATAAAAGATTGGCTGACTGGCCGGAGACAAAGTGTAGGAAAAAAGTGGGCCTTTTCTGGATGGCTGTCAGTTATTAGTGGTGTTTTTCAGGTGTTGGTACTGCTTCCTTTCAAAATCTACGTCAATGATTTGGATAACAGAATGGATGACTTTGTGACCAGATGTGCGGATGAACTGAAGGTAGATGGAAGGGCAGGTAGTGTTGATGAGATAGAGAGGCAGCAGAAGGACTAAGACTGGGATAATGGAAAAAGTAGTGGCAGATGGAATATATACCATGGAATATACATGGTCATGCACTTTGGTAGAAAGAATAAAGGTGTAGGCTATTTTCTAACTGGGAAGAAAATTAAAAATTCTGAGGTGTAAAGTGGCTTGGAAGTCCTTGTGCAAGATTCCTGAAAAGTTAACTTTCAGGTTAAGTCAGTGGTAAAGGAGGAAAATGCAATGTTAGCTTTCATTTTGAGAGGACTGGAAAACAAAATCAAGGATATAATGCAGAAGCTTTCTAAGGCATTGGTCAGAATGCACTTGGAGTATTGAGAGCAGGTTTCGGCCTCTTATTGGAGAAATTATGTCCTGCATCAGAGAGATTCCAGAGGAAGTTCAAAAGAATGATTGCAGAAGGGAAACGGTTAGCAGATGAAGAGCATTTGATGGTTCTGAGCCTGTACTCACAGAATTTTAAAATTGAGGGGGTATTACTTTGAAACCTATCGAATATTGAAAGGCTAAGATAGAGTAGATGTGGAGAGGGTGTTTCCTATAGTTGGAGTGTCTGGGACCAGTGGGCACAGCCACAGAAGAGAAGGGCATCTGTTAAGAACTGATGAGGAGGATTTTCTTTAACCCAAGAGAAGTGGAAGTAATTGCTGCAGATGGCTGGGGTGGCCAAGTTTTTGGGTATGTTTAATTGGAAGTTGGTAAATTCTTGGTTGCTCAGGGCATCAAAGTTTACAGAGAAAAGGCAGAAGAATGGGGTTGAGAGAGATAATAAATCAGCCATGATGGACTGGCAGAGCAGACTTGATGGACTAATTCTGCTCCAGCTAATTCTGGTCGTATGATGTTTAAAGAGACACAAGTCAATGAAGGCTAAAACGCAAATATAGTAAGGTATTATGAGGGCAAAAAGTAAGTTGGCCTTTATTCTGAGGGGAATTGATTAAAGGGATAAGGATGTCTTCGTGAAATTACATTGGGTCTTGGTGTGACCACTAGAAATATTTTGTAGTTTTGATCTCCAGACATAAAAGGATATTCTTACCATAGAGGAAGGCCTGGGAGTTCACCAGACTGGTTCAAGGGATGATGAATTTGCCATTTAAGGAGGAAGTGCATATACTATTACTAGATTCTTCAACAGACAAAGGAGGTCCCTCAACCTTATAGACTGACTTAAGGATTTTTCATCTCCTGTAATTGATATTTATTGCTTCTTTATTATAATGTTTTGTATTTGCACAGTTTGTCGTCTTCTAACCTATTTATTTATTTATTGGGGCCATGCCTCTCAGCAATGCCTCAATTTAATCCTAGCCTAATCATGGGACAACTTACAATGACCAATTAACCTATCAACCTGTAACCCTTTGGACTGTGGGAGGATACCAGAGCACCCAAAGGAAATCCATGCAGTCACGGCAAGAATGCACAAATTCCTTCCAGACAGAGGTGGGAATTGAACCCAGGTCGCTTATACCGTAAAGCTTCGTGCTAACCATTATGCTAGGTGCCGCTCCAATGCATCCATCAATTTTACCTGTTCATGTTCTCCTGGTATCCTATTTGCCACATTTTTGTGTTTCCTGCCTATGCAAATTTCAAAATTGAAAGAAAAAAAATCAATCAGAAGAATCAATACACCCGCTGCTACAAAGTTTAATACTTAGACATACAAGAAGCAACATTTAATAAATGGACTCTGATAAATACCATTAATTTATGTTCTGACAGATTATAAATAACACTGAGGGGAAATTCAGATATAAATTGATTTCAGCACAGATGTTTTTTTTTGTAAATCCATAATATATTCAAACAGGAAATAGTACTACTGGATGTCTCTCAAATCTGAGGACGCTATTATATGTAAACTTTCAAGTCAATGGGACAGGGTAGCTACAAAAATTTCTAAATTCTTAGGAAGTCCTTTGTGATTGTGGGTGACTTACTTCCAACCCAATTTTGTGTGTTCTACGTTCCAGATGCTCTGTTGATGACCCATCCAGTATGTACAGTGTGGACAGTGTGGGCAAGTGGTAGTTGGTCAGATGTTTCACTACTTCTGCCATGCATCCAAAGTTTCCATGTCTTCCCACTGCATGGTCCCGAAATTCTTAATGCCACTGTAAACACTGTTTGAGCAATCATCAGCCAGAAGTTCAGTCAGTGAAGTTGTCACATTTCTTCAAACAGGCTCCTGGCATCTTCCCCCTTCTTTTCTAGTTCTGATGAAGGGTCTCAGCCCAAAACATCGACTGCTTATTCATTTCAGCAGATGCTGCCTGACCTGTTGAGTTCCTCCAGCATTTTGTGTCTATTGCTCTGGATTTCAAGCATTTACAGAATCTCTTATGTTTTTGAGCACACTTTTAAAAATATTTTCCTTCAGTCTACTAGATAATCTCATTCCAATACAGCATCTGCTTGAGAAGTCTGATGTCAGGCTGGCAAATAATGTGGTTTTCCCAACAGGACCAACCGTATATATTTTAGGGCTCAGTACTGAGCATTTTGAGTGCTCACAAATTTAGAGGATTTTATGCACAAAACCTTCATGATGAACTAGCCATTTCCTGACTGTTGCTTTCAGATCTGAGAAACAATATTTATAACAAAGCATCTCATTTCCCAAGCCACAATATCACAGCAAGATTCGAGTGTCCCTATTGGCTTGTCTGTGAGGCTTCTGATAGTCAAAGTCCTGAATTTCATATAATGGAGCTGAAATTTCCTTTTAACCTACAGCGCAAACCAATTATCATAATATATTCACAGAATAATGGCAGAGGGGGTCCAAGGTGACCAGGTATCAGAAACCCCACCTCATAGGTATTCACACAAAATCAGCAAAACTCAGGAAGGGGAGGGAGAGCAACCATGTATCTGGGAATAAGTGGTTGGGAGCATCAGCAACTTTAATTTCCTAGTGTTAACTTCACAGATGACCTGTCCTGGGAACATGTGCAATCATAAAGGAAGCACACAGGGTCTTTACGTCCTGAGGTCAAGGATGTTCAGTTTCCCATCAATTACTTTTTAAACTTCTACAGATGTACTGCTCAAAGTATCCTGGCTAATTGCCTGGTACAGCAATTCAGGAACACAAGTTGCTGAGAGTAGTAGACTCTGCCCAATACATCCTGGGCATATCCAACCCCACCATTGGTTGTACGTGCAGGAGGCACTGCGTCAAGAAGGCAACATCTGTCAAAGATCCCCACTAATCTTTTTGTCGCTCTCGAACAGGATCCTGATGTCTTAAACCACCAGTTTCAAGAACAGCTATTTCCCTTCAACCATTTGGTTCTTGAACCAACCAGTAAAATCCTAGTCACTACGGTTTAGAAATATTATGAACACTTTGACTACTTTGCACTAAAATAAACTTTGTTTTAATTATTCCAGTTATGTTGTTTCCAGTATAAATGGTGTATAATTTATGTTTCTCTTGTGAATATTGCTCACGTGGTCTGTACACAACAACTGTGTGGTGGAAAAGGCACAACAGCACCTCTTTCACCTCAGACGGTTGAGGAAGTTTGGTATGGGCCGCCAAATCCTAAGAACTTTCTACAGAGGCACAATTGAGTCTATCCTGGCTGGCTGCTTCCCAGCCTGGTATGGGAACTGTACCTCCCTTAATCGCAGGATTCTGCAGAGAGTGGTGCGGACGTCCCAGCGCATCTGTAGTTGTGAACTTCCCATGATTCAGGACCTTTACAAAGACAGGTGTGAGAAAAGGGCCCGAAAGATCATTGGGGACCCAAGTCACCCCAACCACAATCTATTCCAGCTGCTACCATCTGGGAAATAGTACCACAGCATAAAAGCCAGGATCAACACTTTCTGGGACAGCTTCTTCCACCAGGTTATCAGACTGATGAACTCACACTGATTTGAGTATGTCTATGTTACATTGACTGTTCCATTTATTATAAATTATTACAAATTACTATGATTGCACATTTAGATGGAGACATAACGTAAGGATTTTTACTCCTGATGTATGAGAACGATGTAAGAAATAAACTCAATTCAATTCAATTATATGACGCTATGTGCTGAAGATGCCATTGCAAGTAAGATTTTCATTGCACCTGTGCACATATGTATGCATAGATATAACAATAAACTTAACTTTGACTTTGATTTTGAATGTTCTCACTTTAGTGGGCACATATGGCATAGCACATATGCATTTGCTCAGTCAAAAGCAGGCAATACCAACACTGATACAAGATTAAATATAGGGGGCATCTGGAAGCAACTGGGGGAAAAACCCTCTTTGAGAGAGTTATGAGGTATAAATTTATATTTATATATACTGGATGGTTTCCTTAATAGACAGATTAATAGACTGAATTGCTGGAGGAAAATCAAGGGCCTTAAGGACATGAAAAATGGTGAGTAAATATTAATAGAACTTTTCTTTTGTGAAGCAACATCTCAAACCAATAGTTCTGAATGAGCTACTTTAATGGTGAAACCTCTCTACTCTCAATTGGATATCTTCTCCAAATGTAAGCCAAATATCATCCATCTGAAATCAATGCATAAAATCAATTCCCAGATGGTATCTTTGTTATGAATATGTTGAGCCGATATGAAATGAACAAATCATTTGCTGCAGTGACTTACCTCAGAATACTGAATATCAAATTGTGTAATTTTTAACAAATCTTGAAATCAGTTCAATCAACTGCCTGTTTCTTTCAATTAAAATATCACATGAACCATGTAAACATTAATACTTTAGTCCAATATTATTTTAAAATATAAAGATGAAGTTTAATTAAAAAATTAAAAGATAATCAGTGTTCCAGATTGTGACTACGAATATTCACCCAGATTTCTACTTGTACCTCTGTACTGAAACACAATTCTTCGGATAGTGTTCTTTGCTACCATTTTCATGTGGCTGCCTTGAACTTGAAGTTTTCTTTTCTTCCCTTCCCCAAGTTCTGCAGCCATGCTCCAGCTCACATCTTCAGTTTTCAGGGTTCAGCAGCTGCGTTCATGTTTGTGCAAGAAAACAATTCCAATTGAGCTCAGAGATGGAATTGGAGGCGCGTCGGCTCTAGTAGGGTTTGCAGGCAACTACTTCCTACAAAGCAAAACTTAACATCATGAATGTCCGTGATGCTTCCATCCCAGGTGAGTTGAATGCCTTTTTCACAAGCTTTGAAAAGGGAATAAACCTACACCTGTGTGAATCCGTGCAGCATCTGGTGATCCTGTGATCTTTGTCGAGGAGGCTGACATCAGAACACCTTTCAGGCAATTGAATCCGGGTAATGCATCTGATGGTGTACCTGGTAGGTTAAGAAAACCTGTGCCAACCAACTGGTGGGAGGATTCAAGGATATCTTCAAACTTTCACTGCTATATTCAGAGGCTCCCACATGTTTCAAAAGGACAACAATGATACCAGTGCCCAAGAAGAGCAGGGTGAGCTGTGTCAATGACTATCCCTCACATCTAGTGTAATGAAGTGCATTGAGAGGTTGGTCATGGCTAGAATCAACTCTTACCTGATCAAGGACCTGGAACCACTGCAATTTGACTATCGCCATAATACGTTTACAGTGGGTACAATCTCACTGGCTCTCCACTCAGCCTTGGATCACCTGGACAATAGTAATATCTACATCATTAGGAGTTTGATTAGAATTTGTTTGTCACCAAAGACACTCACAAATTTCTACAGATGTACCGTGAGGGGAATTCTGACTAGTTGCATTAGCTTCTGGTAAAGAGGGGCCACAGCAGAGGATCAGAAGAAAATTTCAGAAAATTGTGAACTCAGCTAGCTCTATCATGGCCTCTACCCTCCCCAGCATCCAGGACACCTTCAAAAGGCGATATCTCCAAAAGGTGGCATCCATCATTAAGGCCCATCATCCCGGGACATGCCCTTTTCTCATTGCTACCATCAAGAACGAAGTACACAAACCTAAAGGCACACACTCGATGTTTCAGGAACAGCCTCTAACCCTCTCCCTCCAACCTGATGGCATGAACATTGACTTCTCTAACTTCCGCTAATGTGCCACCTACCCCTCGTATGCCATCCATTATTTATTTTTATATACACATTCTTTCTCTCTCTCCTTTTTCTCTCTCTGTCCCTCTGGCTATACCCCTTGCCCATCCTCTGGGTTTCCCCCCCCCCGCCTTTTCCTTCTCCCTGAGCCTCCTGTCCCATGATCCTCTCATATCCCTTTTGCCAATCACCTGTCCAGCTCTTGGCTCCATCTCCTGTCTTCTCCTATCATTTTTGACTCCCCGTCCCACTTTCAAATCTCTTACTAGTTCTTCCTTCAGTTAGTCCTGACGAAGGGTCTCGGCCCGAAACGTCGACTGTACCTCTTCCTAGAGATGCTGCCTAGCCTGCTGCATTCACCAGCAACTTTGATGTGTGTTGCTCTGGCTATCTAAACTATCTCTACCTCCCATACTTTCATAATTCTTTATCAGGTCTCTCCTCAGCCTCCAACATGCCAGAAAAACAAAAACAACCAAAGTTTGTCCAATCCTTCTTCGTACCTAATACTCTCTCATCCAGACAGCATCCTGGTGAACCCTTTCTGAATCCTTCTACGACCTCCTGTAAAATGAAAAAGACAACTTTTTTTTAAACTGAATAAGCTTCATGTATTACGTAAACCAAATGGTTTCCTCATTTTTCTACATTTTTACATCTATTCCTTTACAACCTATTCAGATGCTGTATGAAAATAATCTCTTAAGGCAATCCCATCAATTCCATTCCTCAGCGATCTTTTACCCAGAACCATTCTCATGCCCATCAATTCCTTCCTGACTATTTGGCCTTCTGTGTACACCTGGGGTAGTTTACAATAGCCCATTGATCTGTAGAATACATTTGCGATATGCAAAAAAAATGCAGAATATTTAGAGAAAATCCACTTTAATTACAGGGAGAATGTGCAAACTCCGCACTGTCAGCACCATAGGTTACAATCAAACCAGAGTTGCTGGAACTGTGAAGGAAAAGTCCGATCCACGATATAGATTGTTACCTCGCAAATTCTCACACATTGATCAGTGATTTTATCTTTAGTTATCATCTTTACTTTATCTTAGTAAAACAACTATTTACTCCAAGGAACACACAAAAAGTGCTGGAAGAACTCAGGAGGCCAGGCAGCATCTATGGAAAAGGGTTTACTCAACGTTTAGGGACAGAGACCCTTGACCAGGACTGGAGAAAAAAAAGACAAGGAGTCAGAGTTAGAAGGTGGGGGGGGTTCCAAACCGGCACATCTGTGATCTTGAAATTGCCATACTTCTTACTAAATCCCTCTTGGTTCTCATATCATCAGTCTTTAACCTTCCAGAATGCCTTTGTCACCAATTACACCTCCTTAACAATGCCCAAGTTTAATCGCTCACTAATGGCAACAATGTCTTCAACTTCCAAAGCCTATCTTCTAGAATTACCTCCCTAAACATCTCTCCCTCACTTTCCTCTAAGTTTCCAGTTGGAAATTACTCTTCTGGCTTAGCTTTTCGGAATCTTCCCGAATATCTCATTATTTGGCTAGGAGTTTTTTTTTGTTTGACCATTCTCCCATGAGGTGCTTTGGTCTCTTTTTTTTAAACTGCATGTAAAATATTGTCCAACTGTTCATCTTCATTCTCCCATAAAGAATCTGTCTTCACAGATTTTTGAATGTAATCTCAAACATTCCTGATGGTGTCACCTGGCCTTCAAAGTCAACCAAACCTATGCTTCCCTCTTTTCTCTTCCTGTAGTACATTTCCCTTTGGCCTCAGAAAATCTAGTTGGATAAGAGAGCAGGATTTCTTTATTAATCCCAAACAGGTCAGTATTAGCTGAAATCCATTGTGAATTAGTCCATTATAAATTAGGCATATTATGTTATGTCGTTTGATGGCAGGAAGAGATGAGGGAAAATGACAAGTAAGCATCTCCGGCAGTTGCATGGGACTGTGTCATATGATAGCAAGTGATTGTCAGGCATGGGAAAATAGACCAAGCGGTGACAAAATTGCTGAAATGGGAGAGGAATACCGGGCTGGTGTCGAATCTTGGTTCTCAGAATCAGATTGGTTCCCACCCATTGCCAATAACTTTTGATCTGTCCTGAATGAGGATTTCAACCCGAAACATTGACAGTTCCCTTTCCCCTTCAACACACCGAGTTCCTTCAGCAGATTGTTTGCTACACCATTCAATT
This sequence comes from Mobula hypostoma, assembly GCF_963921235.1. NCBI lineage: Eukaryota > Metazoa > Chordata > Chondrichthyes > Myliobatiformes > Myliobatidae > Mobula > Mobula hypostoma. The sequence goes on along the minus strand of NC_086117.1, from coordinate 37,931,137 downwards.
TTTCAACATTTAAGAATTTGTTTCCACATTTTCTCCTTCTATGTGGGAGCCCTTATGATTTTCTACATTGTGTTCCATCTGCCGTGTCCTGTCTGATGATGCTGCAGCACAGATGGTAATGAGAGTGTCTGCTGTTTATCAATTCAAAGTAAATTCAGTGCAGCTGCCGACACCAAGCTGTGAAGTAATCAGTGTCAACCCTTAAAGGCACACTCCCCAGGGCAGCCACACTCCAGCAAAACACAGTTCTGGCTGTCATGGAAAAGAGAAAGAATGCAATGCAGATAGAGTTCCTAGATTTACAGACAGTGATAAAGAAGTCTTGGTTCTACGAGGTATTTTCCAGCAGCTAGTTCCTGTGCAGCAGTGGATCAGAAGACCCTCAGGTTTACTAGTAGAACATTTTGCGAATAGGTGGCTTGTGCAGCCTTATCCAAGAATGAGAATCTCCATTCAATTCAGCATGTCCTATGGAAGTAGAGATGCTACCATGCTTTCTTTGTAATTGCATTTATAGTACATGCTGGGCCCAGGACAAGACGTCCAAAATAAAAACAGTGAGAAATTTGATGATGAGGACTGGATCATTGACCTCTTGTTTCCTTCTCCTGAAGCCAGCAGTCAGCTGCTTAGCCTTGCTGACATTGAGCAAGATATTGTTGTTATGGTACCACTCAGCTAAATTTTCAATCTCCCTTTCAAGGTTCAGATAACAAAAAAGTCAATCAATCTCCTCCATCACCTGTCCAAGTTAAAATTGTGAGAAACAGAAGGGAGACCACTTTGATCATTGGAGGTCTTCGAGTGTATTGTTTCCTCGGGCCTGAGAAGACTATCCTCATGGGGCACACCACTTTCCCAGCAGTGACTATATATCATCTGCCAGGAACACTGAACAATGTTTGGTAATGACCAAGTCCTCTTTAATTTGATTACTAGTGGGAATCCTCATTACAAGTTGTGCAAATGCATTGCCATAAAGTTGTCTGAGACACTTTGCAGTGCTGCCATGGATTGCCCCTTTCCCTCTTCCTCAGAGCAGTACAATTCAGAGCAGGAAGTCTGAAGGGAGCGGAGGTAAACGACATTGACGGTAATCAAAGAATGTTCGGGATTCTACTTTGTTCAGGGAACTCCATTATTAGGACGAGCAGGTCAAAGAACCTCATTTTGTTTTATTTATCTATTTATTGAGATGTGGTGCAAAATAGCCCCTTCCGGCACTTTGAGCCACTCTGCGCAGCATCTCCCTATTTAATCTTAACCTAACCATGGGACAATTTACAATGACCAAACAGATGCCTTTGGGCTGTGGAAGAAAACCGAAGCACTTGGACGAAAGCCATGTGGTCATGGGGAGAAGGTAAAAACTCCTTGCAGGCAGCGGCAGGAATTGAACCCGGGTAACCTGTATTGTAAAGCTTTGTGCTAACCACTATGCTACCGGGCCACCCGACAATAGAAGTATGATGTCTGGTCCGGGGGCAGAGGTGAGGTACATGATCTGTACTTTCCTAAAGGACTCAAAGGAGGACAACAATCAGGATGTGCAGATGAAAGAGACTGTGAGCACTACTTTGAGCCATGTGTATTTGTTTGGAAGATCTTGGTGACAACCTTGTCACAAAATACCACTGCTGTAGGCGGCAGCGCTTGGAAAGGCACAGAGGAAGACCTCACTAAGTTGTTCTGCCTCTGTGTTCATTCTGGTCCATCTGCCTCACAGGTGTGGCGTGAAGATCTAAAAGGGGCAGTGATACAGCACAGCGGAGAAACTCAACGTTCTTTAGGAGCAAAAAATGTCACTTATGCGCAAATCACTGTCCTCTGAAAATTTGAGAGCAGATTGTGTTGCCAAAAACTCAAGAGGTACAATCCCTTAGCAGCTCACCATTCTCCAGGATCAAATTCTCCCCCGACTCCTCAGACTGGACAGAGCGATGTTGCATGGCTTAAGTTGCTATCCTGTCTGAGCAGAAGGATGCCATCTATAAGCAGATCACTGCCTAAATAATAGACACATTGCATGAAGGACATGGTATGCCTTTTGGATCCATCCACAACGCCTCACAATCACGCTCGGAAAGCTCAAAAGAGGAAAGGCAGAAGTGAACAAATACTTTAGTGTGTATCAGCCAGGTCAACTCCAGATCTAGAAATTGGAAGAACAATAATACCATCCAACAGTTGACATATCATTGTGCCATTGTCTGTCCATCCCCCAAGAGACCCCTGGTGTGCAGGTCCTGGATATAGGCTTTGTTCCTCCAGAGTCAAATGGAGCAGCCTTCCAACAACCAGACATCCTAACACAGGGGACACCATAACGAAGCAGGAGGCGGCAAGAAATTAGTGTGAGATCTTACAGGAAAGTTATGATTTTCCATTCATTCCCCCTTTGATGTGGCTTTGTTACGAACAGTTCTCAAAACACTGGAATGTCAAAATTAGCTGTGCATCTGGCACCAGGAAAATATTAGATATACAGATGCTGAACAAACAAAACCAGTACTCCTTCTTGGCAGCACACACAAAATGGTGGAGGAAATCAGCAAGTCAGGCAGCATCTATGGAAATGGCCAACATTTTGGGCCAGGACCTTTTCTCAGGACTGAGGTGGAACGGGGAAGGTGTCAGAGTAAAAAGGGTTGGGGAGGGAAGGGATAGGCAAATCCAGGTTGGTGGAAGCAGTCAAGGGCTGGAGAAGAAAGAATCTAATAGGAGAGTAGACAACAGGAGAAAGGGAAGGCAGGGGGGTCAACATGAAGTAATAGGCAGGTGAGAAGAAGTGAAAGGTTAGAGTGGGGAATGAGAAGAGGTGAAAGGTCAAAGTGGGGAATCTTGACTGTTAACATCCAACCTCACTCTGACACAATGGGCAGGGGTGGGGTTGGGAACAGACTCAAATGCAAGACAGAGACACTGAAGTACAAGGAACAAGACTTGACTAGAGTAGGGACAAGACAGGATACAAACAAGGAGCAGGGACCCCAGAACCAGGCAAGGACATGACATGGCTACAGGACTGGACGAGGCTGGAGTCTTGAGGCTCGAGGCTCAGTGACAAACTGGGAACTGTACATCGACGTAGAGCCGGGACTTATCAGTGGACAAGCCAGGACTCAACTTTATATCCACACCAAGGTGGGATAGGTCCATCCATCAGGTAACAGCAGAATGGCCAGACTTACCCAACGGAGGCAAAGACAAGACAAGACAAGACAGATCCCCTGCAGGGCAATGGCAGTACAGCCCAACTTACCCCACAGAGGCAAGGACAAGAGACAAACACCAAAGAACAACAGACAGTTCCATCTCTGCATTGGGGTTGCTCTGAGTCACAGGTACAGCCAGCAACCTTGGCTAGCTACAGAAACAGTTGGATCCCTACTTAGCTAAGAGTGGCTGACAGCCACTCAGCTGGCCCAGGAAATAGCCAAATCCATACCATAAGGACAGCTCCAACTATCGACAGCAAGGCTCCATGAAGCGATGGTTCTCCAAACAAACCTAAAGATGGCAACTGGCCACTCTAGACTTCCACCAACAGGTTGCTCCCAGAGAATCTTGGAAAGACAAACCAGCAGCCCACACTTGACCCCAAGGCTACTTATATTCCATGCCGCAAGATGAGAATCAGGTGCCTATGATTAACCCAACCAAAACAAGGGACAGCTGGAGTCCTTAGTCCATGGACTGAACCGTGAACCAGAATGAAGACTTCGCGGACCGGACCATGACACATACTCTACTTCATCATGGCTTTGCATCTTATGGCCTGTCTGCACTGCATCTTCCCTGCAACCACAACACTATCCTGTTATTGCTTTCCCTTGTACCACTTTGATATATTGATGTGATGAGATAATCTATAAGAATGGCATGCAAAACAAAGCTTCTCATAGTACATCAATACACGTGAAAATGACAAACCAATTGAACATTTGACCAAGCTATTTGACAAGTCATTTTCATCAACTATAAAGCAGCTCGGACATATTGTGCAATATAATTGCATGTCTTTTTTCCTTATAAATGTCTTTTTCCAAGTTTTCCTTATGAGTTGAAGCTCAATCAGGTTTGCTGTTTCCCAGTCGATCTAATTATTGTTAAAAAGATTTGGAAGTAAAACCGTTGTCATTTTCCCTGGATGCCTGGAGCACCCTACGAATGGGTTCACTTCTGCAACAGTCACTTTTGCTTTGTGTGTGGATGTGTTGGGAGAACAGCAACATCTGAGAGATAAGCAAGTGTCAAGATATTCTGTTTCTGATCTGGTGTTTTTAGGGAGAAACAATTATCCCTTGTTCCCTGAAATATTGTAATTGGATAATTTACAACCTGAACAAACAGAAGGAATATTAATTTAATCTTTCATACAAATAAAGAGAACTTCTATCAGCACAGCATTCCTTCATTGCTACGTTGTATTTTAACCAAGCTTTTGAATTCACTTGATGTCAGCTTGTACTTTAGGGTATTTCCTGTCGAGCAAGTAGAACATTCATTTGGTTTCCTTAAATTAGTATTTTGTATCCTGTTCATTGTAAAAATAAACAATCTGGAACTATCTCAAGGAGCTGTGGAGGCTGTTTCTAAAGATATTCAAGGCTCTCAGAGATAACTTGGATTACATGAAAATCAAGAATTATGTGGATCAGGCAGAAAAATGTTGAGACCAATAATCAGATAAGCCAAAATCTTATTGAATGTCAGAACAGGCTCAATGTTCCATTTGGCTTGTTCCACTTCCTTTTAGTTAAGCTCCCATTGTATTGATTAATTGTTGTTACTGCGTGTCATTTAAATATTTTTGTATATAGTCCACTGCAAAAAAAAATCCTGTTTTAAGAAAAATACATGCCTGTTGGATTTCAATAGTTTTAATGCAGATGGTGTAAGGAAAGTAATTGTTTAGATTTATATCCACATTTCACAAGATTGGAATATACTACACAGCCAAACACATGCTCAGAATCAGAATCAGAATCAGATTCACCCAATAGAGTATCACTGGCATATGTCGTGAAATTTGTTGTTATGCAGCAGCTGTACATTGTAAAACTGCAAATTACAGTAAGAAGTGTATATATATATATATATATATATAAAGTAGAAGTAAAAGATTTCAAAGAAATCAATTGCCCATTTAAGACATGTGAAATGAACTTCAGATCTCTCTTCTAAAGTAGCTTTTGAATATTTTTGATAGCTACCTATAAACTTGATAAGTGAGAACATGAAAAGGGGATGGATAAAAATGTATATTTTACAATAAGATTCGTAATTATTTTTTTAAATGAAGGAGTTTGAGGAGGTGAGCCACTTATTTCTGCTCCTAACTTATATGCTTGTATGATCTTCCTCTCTCCCCACCAGCTTCATTCCCATCAATCACCTTCTCACACTCTCCATGAATTTTCCATAAGCAGGCTGATGGCAACACGGTTGTTGGCGGAATTTCAGATGGTGATGAGGAAGCTTACAGGAATGATGAGATAGATGGGCTGCTTGAAATTCTCACACTCATCATCAGTAAGACCAAAGAGTTAATTGTGGATTCAGAATCTGGAGGTCTTCATAGAGGAGTCAACAGTGGAAAGAGTGAGCAGCTTAAAGTTCCTGGGTGTCACTTCCTCAGAGAATCAATCCTGGGACCAACTCATTAATTCAATTGCAAAGATAGCACTTCAGCAGTTCTATGTCATTGGTCTTTGAGAGTTTGAGAAGATTTGGTATGTCACTAATGACTCTTAGAAATTTCTACAGATGTGTAGTACAGTGGAGAGAATGTTGACTGCTTGCATTACATACATATTGAATATAGAGGATTGAAAGAGGTTACAGATGATTGTAGAGTCTGTCATCTCCATCATGGCCACACCTGAGGAGCTCCTCCAGCATTTTGTGTGTGATATATCACAGGCAGTAGCTCAAGAAGGCTGCATCAGTAAGACAAAGGAGATGGTGATGGACTTCAGGAAGGCTAAGCCTGCACTGCTCACTGATGGCGAGGACATGGATGTGGAGAGGACAGACTTGAGTGGAGCACAAACACAGAGACAGTGTACAAGAAGGACAAGGGTCGCCTCTGCCTCCTGAGGAGACTGAGATCCTTTAGCATATGCAGGCCTTTCCTTCATATGTTCAACCAGTCTGTTGTTGTCAGTACAATCTTCTATACAGTGGTGTGTGGGGCAATTGCATCGACATGGGTGATGCCAACAGGCTTAATAAACTGATTAGAAATGCCGGCTCTGTTATAGGAGTGATACTGGACACACCGGAGGCTGTGGTAGAACAAAGAACCCTAGGGAAAATCCTAGCAATTCTGGACACTGTTTCTCACCCTCCACATGCCTCCTTGCATGAACAGAGGAGCACTTTTAGTAATAGACTAAGACAACTATGCTGCTCCAAAGAGCGCTATATGAAGTCATTCTTACTCTCGACCATTAGGCTTCATAATGAGTCAACCTACAGCCGGGGAAGTTAAGAACCCTTCCTGTTAGACTTCTTGAGGTAACTTGTTTTTTATTCTTTCTTATTTCTCTTCTAATATTTGTATATCTGTACAGTTGTATTGCTACAGTGACACTATAATTTCCTTTGGGATCAATAAAGTATCTATCTTTCTCCTTTGGGATCAATAAAGTATCTATCTATCTATCCAACACTTACGGCCCTGACCACCCAGGACATGCCCTCTCTTCATTAATACCATCAGGAAGGAGATACAGGGAAATGAAAACTCACATTCAATGATTCAGGAACAGTTTATTTTCCTTGATCATCAAATTTCTGAATAGCTCATAAAACTCCCCTACAATGAATCTCCTCAACTTCCCGTATATTCTTGCTCACCCCATCTTCTTACCTCCTTAACAGTGTTAGAGTTCCTCTTGTCCTTACCTACCACCTCATCAGCCTAACATCCAACGCATTATCCTCCGCAACATCCGCCATTTGCAAAGGGGACCTACCATTAAATATATCTTTACCTCCCCCCACCTCCGGCTTCCGCAGGATCACTCCCTCCATGATTTCCTTGACCATTTGTCCTTCCCCACAAATCTCCCTCTCAGCACTTATCCTTGCAAGTGGCCTAAGTGCTAGACCTGCCCATACACCTCCTCCCACACCTCCATTCAGGCACCTCCCCATTCCCCATGCTGACTTTTTACGTCTTCTCATCTGCCTATCACTTCCTCTTGGTTCCCCTCCTCTTTCCCTTTCTGCTAAGGTCTACTTTCCTCTCCTATCAAATTCCTTCTTCTCCAGCCCTTCACCTTTCCCACATACCTAGCTTCACCTATCACCCTCCACCTAGCCTTTTTCTCCTCCCCAAACTGTTTTATTCTGGCATCTTCCCCTTTCCTTCTCAGTCTTGAAGAAGGGTCTTGGCCTGAAACGTCAACTGTTTATTCATTTCCATAGATGTTGCCTGACCTGCTGAGTTCCTCCAGCATTTTGTGTGTGTTGCTTCGAATTTTCTCCTAATATGCAATCTTTTCACTGCCCCCAATGCTCATTCTGTCTTCTTCACAGATAATATCCCCTCTTGACCAATTTAAGAGGTGCCTTTGAAGAAATAAATGTGTTGCTATTAAAGGAGAACCAGTGGATAATTCCAGATAGCACTATATAAGACACCACATTGCAGGTTATTACACAAAATATAAGCAAATGATGTCAATGTTAATACTGTCACATGGACAGAAGACCGGCTGGCTCACAGGAAGTCATAAGTAGGCATATGCGACCAGCAAGAAGCAATGACAGGCGTGCCACAGGAATTGTTGCTCCCCCACCACTATTGCCTTCACTTCACTCCTTTGGTTTTCTCCCTCTCCAACTATTTTTGTAATCTTCTCTTTGCTATTTAACCACTCACAAGCCATTGCGAATACCTCCTTGTGACCTCACCTCCTGCCCTCCAGCACGCTGACTCTATACCAGGGAGATTTTGAAGGCAAGGCCTGCTCTGTGGTTTGTACATGGCTGCTATTTCTAACCCAAATTACATTGAAGGCTTCCCTGCATGTTGAATTAGCCGACACCAAGGGACTTGATCCAATCTGCCACAGCTTCACAATACCACTTTTTGTTGAAGAATTTCAAGTTCAAGTTTCTTGTCAGATCCAGGTGTCGCGGTAGCATAGTGGTTAGTATGATGCTATGTTAGCTTGAGCATTGGAGGTCAAAGTTCAATTGCGACTCTGTAAGAAGTCTGTATATCCTTTCTGTGAGCGTGTCGGTTTCCTCCAAGCTTCAGTTTCCTCCCACCGTCTAAAGATGTATTGGTTAATAAGTTAGTTGGTGATTGTAAGTTGTTCTGGGATAAGACTATCTTTAAATTGGTGGGTTGCTGGGCGGTGTGGCTTGTTGTGCTGAAAGGGCCTGTTTCATGCTAGATCTGAAAATAAAATATATTAACAAAAATCTAAATAAATATGCCTATCCAGGGTATAAATGCCATTAAAAATAGCTTTTAGCAGCATCAATGCAGTACATTACAAACAAGACAAGCATAAGTTAGCATAAACTTAGAAACTGTACATAACATATATGCCAAAATAAACAAAAATAAACATAATAACATTAATGCAATTTGAGACAGAGAGATGGGGAAAAAAGAGTAATATAGTCCAAGATTCTGCTCTGGTTAAACTTTCTGCTGTGAAGGAATGCCTGTTGTCCTCGTTCTTCAGTCCTGAAGAAGAGTCTGGGCCCGAAACGTTAACTGTTTATCATTTCCATCAATGCTGCCTGACTTGCTGAGTTCCTCCGGCATTTTGTGTGTGTTGCTGTTGTTCAGTGATTCTGTTTACTACCTGGTGTGCACAAAGCTTTTAACAGTAAGAGCATGCAGGAACATACAAGTCTTAGAGTTTAAATCCATGCAGCAATTGCATAACCTTCCTTTTAGTTAAATGGATACTGGGAGAGCGATTCTGCAACATTACTTTGAGGCAGGAGATGTATAACTGTAATTAACAAGCTCCTAAGAAAATATTTTAACTCATACCTTTAAATATTTAAAATATTGCAACATCAGATTTCTGTAAGTAATATGAATGCATTCCAAATGTAAAAAATATCTTCTTGACTTTCACTGTGAGGAGAACATGCAAAACTGAATAAAATTTATCAGAGCAGCAGTTTGCATGAACAGTAACCTACCTTTAATTAACTTTGCCATTGAATGCAATCTTGGGATGATAAATAAGGATGAAGTCTTGATCAAAATTTCTCCTGCATTTTAAAGCAGTTTTTAACTTCATTTTAAGTTGAGTTAATTCTGACTGTTTATTTTGCAGTTTAACCCGTTGGAAAGTTTCTTTTGATTATTAAGTAGGTGGGCATATAATTTAGATCACATGCCGGCATTTATTATACTACTACATGACCTTGGGTGACGGGCTGCAGCTACGTCTCTACCAAAGGAGGTGTAAAGCGCTCCTTCCCTCCACTAGCCTGCAGGTCCCCCTCGGAAAAGGTGTAGCACCTGCTTAGCTCTCCCGATCAGGGCCATGTGAAGCCAAGGGAGCAGGCGATGGATGGTCGTATGAGCAGCTGGTGCATATCACAAGTCCTGGTTATGCGTCCACTGACGCCAAGCAGACAAGCTCTAAAGAGTATTGATAATGGCTGGGGATACTCATCTTCTAAAGAGACTACCCAGAGGAAGGCAATGGAAAACCATTTCTGCAGAAGAATTTGCTAAGGATTATCATGGTCAAGACTAAGATCACCTACATCATACGACGTGACGACATGGCACATAATGAGCATGATGATGACATGGCAGAAGATAAAATTTAAACGGAAAAAAAAGTTTGCGCTTTCAAGTACCTTCACGTTTGGTATTCTTGCTCTGTTATAAAATATCTTTAAGCTACTTACATGCCTTAAAAATATTATTCTCCATGTTGGCATCACTTTCTGACCTCTGACATCAAAATATTTGATGGTTGTTTCAGGACTTGATATTACATTTCATTCATCTTTCCTTTTATATTAATTTACACACATTCATTTTTTGAGATTAAATACCTTTGGGTATTCATATCTGCTGTACTCCAACAAGCCCAAATAATTTTCCTTCATTAGTGAGAGCACAATTAAACCACTCTTTATCTCAGGCTCTATTAGGATATAATTTCAGCGTATCTTCAAGTGCAACAAAATATAAATCTGCTGTATGTACTGTAACATAATGTCTGCAAGATACTTTGGATTGATTAGTTCTCCCAGTTCTGGTCCTCATTGGCTACTGTTGATTTATTACCTGAAGGAGTTACAATGTTATACTGTTGAGTAGGTGATGTGGTTGGCATAGAATTGTTGGGCCGAAGGGTCTGTATTCATTCTGTTTTGCTTTATGGCTCTTATACTAATAGAATTGCAAAGTACTATCTTTTGCTGCACTCTTCGCCAAAGTTTTCCTCTTGTGATATTTGACACCTTTTTGATCGTGACATCAGAGGTATAGACTGGTACAACTGTCTGAAGACTGAAGCCTTCTCCCGTCTTTCCTGTTGGTGCCATGATTTAATTCTTATCACATCACCTTATTATGGGTAATGGCTCCTTAGCTCCTCAGTTGTATGGGCAACTGCAATTCCTTTCCTTGTTTCCTCTGTCTACTTATTCCAGATATTATTGGAGTCTTAAAGAACCTGGCAATGGTTGTCACCATTGTTCTGGTTTAGTAACTCATTGTCCTCGACATGGTGGGCTACAGGGCTTGTCTCTGTGTGTATGACACTATAAAACTATAATGTTATGACTCTAGGACTGTATAGCAACTACTTCTCTGTGGCACTGTTCTGGAATCTATGTTCTATGATTCTATCACCCTTTGTCTCCTTGACAACTTTGTTCTGCAGCCTATCGTAGACATTCCCTTTGTTCTCTCCACAGCTTCCTATCTCTGCAATTTAAAGCATGCCTGCCTTCTGACTTTTCCAGATCTGTTGAAGGATCCTCTGTTTCATTCTACATGAATGATGCTTAACCTGCTGAAGCTGACCTAGAAAGCACGTTAAGTCCAGGAACTTCTGTTGCCTCTCTGGCTATATTTCTGTAATGATATAAGCAATTCTTGCAATATGTGATGTAAAGGAAAGTAAGAAGTTTCCATCAATGTATATGTCTGTTCATGTGTTTTTGGGGTTAGCACATTTAGCAAATAACTTCAGCAACTAACTTCAGCTACCAATCTTCGAATCTGACTATGGACTGTAGATTAAATTTAAAATGCAGCTCTAAATAATGATTTCCTAAGTGCCATGAATCACAGTTAATGGGAAGACCAAGAAATGTTGATAAAAATTAATTTGGATGTGTGTGGTGTGGGTGCGAAGTGGGCATTGTGAAGTTTGTATGAGGTTCAAAGGAAGTACTGTGAATGCATTGTAAATATGGAATTGTCCTTTGATTATTAGCACATAAAATGTCGTGTAGCATTGGGTCGAGTAGACCTCTTCCTTTGGAAGAAGTCTCAGTATGATACCAGCTGTGGCTCATTTTGTTCATATTTCCCAGTATCTGCACAAGTGACTTTTTTCATGCAACAACAGTGTCTCTGGGCTTGTCATGGGTGTTAGTTGCTAGCCGTTCTTCTGAAACTGATATTGCAAAGGTAAGAAAAGGAAGAAAAGAGTCAATGATGGACAATATGAAGGTGGAAATTGGCAGCAAAGGTGAGAAAACATTTCTGTTTTGTAGGTGAGCAAGAAACAATAGAGTTGTCAATGTACTGGAATTAATATTGAGAGTGTATGGAGCAGTTCCACATTTCCTACAAAGTCTAGACGTAGCTTAGAGTCATGTGGGTTCCCATAGTCAAAGAAAAAATTTTGATGTGAGAAAGTTTAACCAAGCAAAAGAGTGAGTGGAGAAGGGTAACAGCTTGGGCATCTGTTCCAGTAAGAGTCAAAGTATCCAAAGGCTGTCAGTGTGAGGTGGAAGTGGAATGAGATTGGTGAAGTTGAACTGGTTGAGTCAAGGAAGCTTTAAAGCATCAGAGTGTTTTGGATGTAAATGAACAGAGAGTGAACCAAGAGAGAAAAAACAGTTGTGCCTGAAAATGAGACCTATAGGACAAGGCAAGATGAAATGATGGGTCTATCAGGACAATATAACTCGTGGATCTTCAAAGGAGGCAGAAATGTAATTAGAGATAATGAGACAAAAACCTCAAAAAGAAAGTTCAAGTTCATTTACTTTCCTCTCATATATGCAACCAGACGAAACGGCATTCCTCGGAACCACAGTGCACCCACAATTTATACATTACACATAGCACATAAACCAAAATATTATTCTATAAATAAGTTAATAAAATCTAATTTAAAATGCATAGAGTAAAGCACAGCGCAGCTAAACAATAAACAGCTCACTGTCCTAGCGACGAGATCTCAGTGGTGGCAGGGTATTCATTAGTCTCACAGCTTGAGGGAAGAAACTGTTACACAGTTTGTTAGTTCTGATCATGATGTTTCGGTACCTCCTTCCTGATGGTAGTGGGTGAAAGTGACTGTGGGGTGGGCGGTGGCGATCGGCAACAATGCTTTGCACCCTTCATCTGCAACTCTCAGGGTTACGACTGGTTCGCTTACGCGCACGTCCCATGCTGTGCAGTCTAAAGCTGCTACGCCACAGGGAAGACCTGCTGTAGTGGGTGTCTGTTTCATTGAACAATATACCACTGGACTTCTTGTTTCTGCACCACTACTGTGTTGTAGTACCCTCCCTCAGTGCTGCAGTATAGGTGAAAGGCGTGAGCACATCTGGTAATCAGCATGGGTGCAGAGACCAGGGCTTCCTTGATATCTGTAAAGTCCTTTTCCTCATCTGGCCCCCATCTTACTTCCTCCAGATGGACCTCCCACCTTTAATCAAGGCCTGTATCGGGGCCACTGGTGCTGATAACCCTGGTATGAAATTATGGCAGTAATTGAATAGACCCATTAGCTTCCTTGCACCCCTTACGTTTACTGGGTGAGGCATAAATCTGATTGCAGAACGTCTGTCATCTGACAAGTCCTTCCAGCCCCGGGAAATGGTGCAGCCCAGATACTGTATGGTTTGCTTTCTAATCTGAGCCTTTCCTATACATAGCCTCTGTGGACTGATTTAAGCCATTCATCTCACAGTATCTCTAAAACACTGGCTATCACCCCTGAACGACCTGCTTCACCTTCTAAAGCAATTAGTAGTTCACCTACGTATTCTAAAATGGTCGACTGGTGGGGAATTAGATTGAGCTTTTCCAAAGTCTGTGCCGTGACCTTATGAAAAATGGCTGAGTTGTTGTGGAGTCTCTAGGGGAGTCTGGCCCAGTATATTGCTGCCCATCTAGGGTAAAAGCAAATTGGTTTTGGGATTCAGGTGCTAATGGCCCCGAAATCCATCAGTGATATCCAGGACTGAAAAAACTTTATATTCTGGAGACTGGCTATTCAGGATTGTTGCAGGGCTCATCCCAATGGGATGCAGTCTCAGTGGGGTCTTATTAAGGGTGGTATAGTCTATTATTAATCAATATGATCCATCAGGCTTCTTTACTGGCCATATAGATGACATAGTGATTGATGCAGTCTCTCTTAGTATCCCCTGGTGTTTTAGTTCCTTCACCTACTCTGAACAGCTGTCAGTGCATCAGTTTTTATAGGACACAGCGAGACAAGGGGATTAAAATCAGTCCACACAAAACTCAGATAGGAAAGTAAATCATACAGTAAATAGAGTTCAGCCTCTTGGTATCCTGGATGTAGGTTAGGTGTTTGTGTTCAGTCCATGCTACAAACAAATCGTCCACCCAGTGTATCCCCTCCTTCAATGTCAGTTTATTGGCCAACAATTCCTTATTCCTAATGTCCTAGTTTGCTTCCATGGAAGAAAGACCTTATGAGGTCTATGCAGGCCTTAGTCCACCATCCTTCTTGGTGACAAAAATCTGGCCCCAGCAGGAGATGTGGATGGTTGAATAAACTCAGGCACCAGAGCTTCTTAAATGCAGGCTTCCATGGATTATCTTTCTTAGGTCAGTAGACAGTAGAGCCACCCAATGTTTCCTCTAATTTGTAAGGACCAGTGTTCACAGAAATCTTGAGCTGTGCAATTTTTTTTGCCCAGTGGCAACAGTTGTGCATTGAATTTTACACATAGAGGTATTCATTTTAACAGTTAACAAAACACTGTCAAATAAAACTTTGGGCTTGATCATTTTTGCTATCATTCATCTGCACTCTCACAAAACATACAAAACGGGCCTGCAGCAGGTAATGAAGAGTTTTCTCACAAGAGCTTTTGCACACCGTAAATATGTGATTTGCTTGCTTAAAAAGTAATGTTCTCAAACATCATTCCACTTCTTCACACTTGCAAATTCTCCAGCAACTTCTGCATCACGGCAATACACACAAGTGACACCAGTTTTTGCATTGTACATAAATATTTCCCGTAGCTGCACATTATTGACCTCATGAGCTTTTGGTGCAGCTGTTCCTACTGTTTCATTAAGCCATTCCACTTCAAACACACCAGCAGTTCTTTGGTGCTTTACACCATTTGCCTCTTTGGAATTCAACATAGTGAATCAATAATTTCTTCAAGAAAACTGTATAAATAAGTCCGTTCTAAAATCTGCAGACAATGCATTGCCAACAGCACGCACCAGAAACCGGAAAAGGAAAGGTGATTGCGTACAATTGTGAAATATACCTAACATGCCAACGAGGTCGAGTGTGTCAACCTTTTGTGCATAGTTTAAATTCCTTTTGTGTGCTGGTAGCAAAAGATGTGTGTGCATGCACACACACGCCCACCTTAGAGGGAACATTGAAGCCATTCCCGAAGAGGTCATGTAGCCGGTGGCAGATCGATTGCACAGTCGTAGTCCCGGTAGGGTGGTAAAATGGTGGCCTTGAAGACCTCCAGCAGGTCTGGATATTCTGGAGGCACTCTACACAAATCGGATACACCAGGTTAGAAGTGGAAGGTTCAGTAAGTTATTCAGGAAGCATGTCAAAAGCTGTCTCAGATGTTGACTCAGAAGTAAACTCAGGAGGTATTCAGGGAGTTAACTCATAAAGTGTCTAAGGCTCATTTTGGAGGCATTTCTTTTTGGATTGATTTGACCAGCCCAGAGCAATGGCAGTAGTCGAATTGACCGCTGGGTTGTGGATGATAGCCAGCGGTGATCCGAGTAAGTGGTATTTCTGGGAAACAAATGAGATGCATTGATTCCACACGCTAACCAATCTTGAGCTTGAATGGGGATGTTCAGTGGTTGACCTGCCCAGCACCAAAGGTCTCCAATCTCGGGCCTTGGCAATGAGCCATCGGTGGAGATGTGAAAAGGGAATTTTCAATCTTCTGGCCAGTCTGAGGTCAAAAATATTCATATTTAATGAATGCTCCACACGCATGCAACATGGGGATCACCACACCAGAGCGAGCTGAACCGGGAATGAGATTAGCAAATGTCACAGCCCTCCTTAGTCTGGACTGTCCAAGCAGTTTCCTGGCAGCTTGGGATAAGAAGTCTGATAATGTCCAACCTCTCCACAGTAAATGCAGCACCTCCTTCTCTCTCTTTTGACACGAGATAGCCTGGTCTGGCCTATTTGCATAGGCTCCTTGGAGGCTGGGATCAGCGGTAGTCGAGGAGGATTCCTAGCCAAGGGAATAGAAGACGATGGAGGATAGGTGGAGGATGGAGGAGAGTGTTTTCGGAACAATTCCCTTCTTTCTATTAATCAATTATCGAGTCAAACCGCAAGGTCCGTAATACTCTAGATCCTCTGCAATTTAGCTCATTGCTCAGTCCCTAATGGAATAGAGTGGTTCATGCTTCCATATTCCAACTACCTCTGTGGCCAAGATACGAAATTCTTTGGAATAATCGACCACAGATCAATTGCCCTGGTGCATGTTGAGGAGCTTTATCACAGACTCATATTCTCTGGCAGGGTAATAGAACACCCTCTGAAAAGTGGTCTGCACAGGCACAGACTGGTGAATGCTTGCCCCAGAATGCTGTGGTCTAGGCAAGGGCTCTTCCAATTTGACGCAAAATGATACAGTTTAGGCAACCTAACCTAGTTCCAACAGGAAATTGGATGGCTGTTACTCAAAGTCCAAGGAGCATTGTATCAGGAATCCACAGCATATTCAGGGTAACCATTGTACTGCTCAGGAGCTGGTAGGTGCAATGATCCCACTCGAGTACTGATGGAGTCTCCAGCTTGAACATCCCCAGAATTGGCAACCACTCTGGCCGAACTCGGATCCCGCCTACCATAGTCAGAGAGCTTCTGGAAATTGGTGAGGATCTCCCAAAGCGTGTTGCTATGTCTGCCTGCAGTTGCTCCATAGTAGGCCAATACAGCTCACAGACACGCATACTCATCTGGGTTCATGATAGCTCAATTGTGCTGTAATGAGAGAGCTATGGATGGTAGTGAACCCAAATACAGCGTAAAGTCTAGGATTAACTCAGACCCATACTCAAAATAAACAAGACTACAAACAATATTAAAAGACACAATCAGAAACAGTAGTATTAGAAACGGAACTAATATGATTAAGCCCTGAGTGCTCAGCACAAGGCTTTTAAGTACAGACTTTCCGTGAAGGATTATAGCAGGCAATAATTGGCTATCTGAGTCCTAAAGGGACAGTGGCGGTTAACCATACTCCGGGGAAATGGAGTGGTGCAACTGGATGCCTACTGCTGTTCAGTGGGGACCATGACAACTACAAGAAATTAGGTCCTTGACTATCTGAGAGATAACAGTCTGATGTCCAGTAGATGTAGTCACTGTCATCATCCAGAGGGAAGTATCTGGAGGTGTCAGAGAGATGGCATTGAACACCTGACAGTTTTCCAAACATTGCAGAGACTACTTTGACCCAGAAACCTTGCTTTGAATCACTGAAGAAGAGTCCAAGCCCTTTGAGCTGAGAGCATGTGCCTATAGTGAATACATTGGTTCCTGTGCACAGCAGAAGGTGAAGGTGATGGTGCAATAATTCAGTATAATACTGGACTCAGAAGTCACTGAGATAGGATATGAGAGCTAAAGATGAGAATTGATATTTCAGGATTAGAGACGGGGAAGATTTGAAGGAAACAGTGAAAACACAACAAGGGTTAGGATTGGGAGGAATGGTGGTATTAAAGAAACAAGAAGGCTGAGAAACATCTGGAAGGGAACTAAAATTCAAGCTGTTTTCAATCTTTGATAGCTAAATGCGAAGACAGAAGGTAAATTGTTAAATCATCAAATGTGGTGAAGAATGACACGAAAGTATAGACCAGGAAATTTATACGTCATAGTTCATTGATGCTGTCAGTGAGAGAGATCAAGAGCATGCATGGCTTTGTGTGGGCCTCTGAATATGAAGATAAACTTGATTCAAGAAATAATGACTATTTTGAACATATTTTCTGTATGTTCAAGGTGGATGGATTGGAAATGTGAAAAAAGAAATTCAAAGTGTGAGGGGACTCCGTCCTGAAGAACAAATACAAATGCGTCACTCTTCTCCCAACGACAAATATTTCAGGATTCATTTTCTTCACAAAAATCTGTAAAGCGTAAGGGATGTCTAATATGGTACAGAATTGTATTTACTGAGTATCAACTACTTATCCAGACATGATTGTTATGTATTCTGTGGTAATGTTGCAGCTACAAGAGATAAACGAGTAGAATGAAATGTTCAAGCATGAACTAAAATCTCATAATATATACATCAGTGCATTTAAGAAAGCAAAGACAGAATCAACTGGAGAGATATCAAATAAAATTTGTACTGAGGCACAAAAGGAAGAGTTAGTTGATCTGGCATGGGTCTTCGATAATCAAGAAGTATGTGGTTTGCTGAAGTTAAAAGGAAGAGTGGGATACTACAACAAGATCCACTTTATAGTTACATCATTCATGAATGATTTTCTCCTAACTAATTGGAATAAATTGAGCAAATTTTCAATCACAAGAAAGTAAACTAGATTACCTGAGTCTGAGACTGAATTACAGTGATACGAGGGGTAATTGATAAGGTTGTGGCCTAAGGTAGAGGGAGTCAATTTTAGAAAACCTTGCACATTTATTTTTCAACACAGTCCCCTCCTACATTTACACGCTTAGTCCAGCGGTCGTGGAGCATACGGATCTTGGACCTCCAGAAAGTGTCCACAGCACGAGTGATCGATAAGTTTGTGGCCTAAGGTGGAAGGAGATGAGTATACAACTCTCATTACGTGCACATGCAGTTCAACTCTTTGAGTGATTATGCAGAAAGTTTGAAGTTAATAACTCATCTCCTACCTTAGACCACAAACTTATCAATCACCACTGATGAGTTAATAACTTCAAACTTTCTGCATAATCAGTCAAAAAGTTGACCTGCATGTGCATGTAACGAGAGCTGTATAACTCATCTCCTTCTACCTTAGGCCACAAGCTTATCAATCACCCCTGCTGTGGGCACTCTCTGGAGGTCCAAGATCCATATGCTTCACAACCGCTGGACTAAGTGTGTAAATGTAGGAGGGGACTATGTTGAAAAATAAATGTGCCAGATTTTCTAAAATTGACTCCTCCTACCTTAGGCCACGAACTTATAAATCACCCCTCGTAAGAAGGACTTCTGCGAGCTCATTTTGAAGGAAATTCTGAAGGGTACCATCCCAGAAGCGGTCATCCAGCTAGAGAGGGTTTCATCAGTCCAATAGAATTCCCACAAGGTCTTGCAAGACCCGCAGGGTTTTTATATGAATATATGTTAATGAGAACTGATATGTGAACATTTCACCAATGGTGTGTTCTCAATGGTGAAGTACAGGCCCCTCTATATACCCAGAGAGTTCACTGCTATTGTGATTGTGGCTGTATACAGCAACCCCACTCCCCTCCACCCCCTGTGTTAATGCTGGGGAAGTGCTAGGTGAGCTCTATAGTGCCATCAGTGACTTGCAAACCACACATTGCCAATGGTTTATTTGTTGTTGCTGGTAACTTCAATGATGTTAACTTAAAAACAGTTCTACCTAAATTCTACCAGCATGTTGACTTTGGTACGAGAGGTGAGAACACATTAGACCTGGTTTATACCAACATCCCTAGTGCATACAAAGCTGCTCCTCCTTCCAACACTGGATTCTTTGATCAGTTATCTGTAATGCTAATTCATACACAGTGACTTCAAACCAGTTAGTTCAAAGGGAGGTAAAGACCTGGCCAAAGGGAGCAACTTCAGCGTTACAGGGCTGTTTTGAAAACACGGACTGGAGCATCTTCAGGGAGGCGGCAGACTATGACCATCACATTGACATTGATGAATACGTGAAACATGTGACTAGATGCTGAGAGAGGTCCATTGAGGATATCACTGTTATTAAACACTTCTATGTGAGGGCGAATCCAAAGCCTTGGCTGGCAGCAGAGTTCCAAGTACAGCTGAGAGCTCAGGATGCTGCCTTCAGATTTGGGGGTGAGACAGCTCTCAGGCTCTTTCCTGCGCCATCAGGAAGGCAAAATAGGATTATTCACAGAGAATATACAGCCATTTCAGAGACACAAGACGCATGTGGCAGGGCACCCGGACCATAAAGGATTACAAATCCACCCTGCCCATCAACAACAATCACTCTTCTCTTTCTGATAGGCTGAATGTCTTTCACACTCGGTTTGTTACAGGGCGCGATGTGCTGGTGAGGAAGACGCCCTTACCCTCCAAGGAGCAGACATACTGTCTGACAACAGCTGAGTAAGAAAGACCCTAGCCGGGGTCAACCTATATATAGCTGTGAGGCTTGATAACATACTTAGTTGGGTGCTGAGGGACTGTGCAGTCCAGTTAACTGAAGTTGTAACAGACATCTTCAACATCTCTCTGAAACAGTCCATTGTCCCCTTAGGCTTCAAAATGGCCACCATCATCCTGGTGCCCAAGGGTCAATAGTAACCTGCCTCAATGATATCCATCCAATGACATTGACCTCAAAAATAATTAAGTGTTTTGAGTGGCTCAGTATGTTATTAAATCCCATCTTCCTGCTGCATTGTTGGGCCCTTTCCAGTTTGCTTATCGCTCAAATCGGTCCACTGATGATGCCACACACTCTGCACTCCGCTCTGTCCTGTTCCATCTGAAAAATGGTGCTTCATATGCCAGGATGCTGTTTATTGACCAACTCAGTGTTCAATACAATTATCACTCAGAAGCTGGTAGGTAAACTGTCCTCGTCGGTTCTCAACACCAATCTCTGTAACTTGATCCTGGACTTATTCACAAAAAGTCACCATCAGTCCATGTTGGCAGAAACCTCTCCAGCTCCATCATGCTGCTCCCCAGGACTGTGTGCTCAGCCCGTTGCTGTTCACGCTGCTGGCAGATGACTGCACGGTAGATCCAGTTCAAACTGAATCATAAGTTCAGTGATGACACAAAGTTGTAAGCCTCATCAATAAAGACAACGAAAGAGCGTACAGAGAGGAGGTACAGCAACTGGTAAGATGGTGTGAGAAGAACAGCTTGAGTCTCAACGTGAACAAGACCGAATAGGTGATTGCGGACTTTAGGAAGGTGCAGGCTGACTACTCCTCACTGCATGTACACAGCTCCTCCATGGAGAGAGTTAGGAGCACCAAGGTTCGGGAAGTGTGCATGACAGGTGATCTTACCTAATCCCTCAACACCACCTCTTTGGTCAAAAGTGCACAGAAGCTTCTCCACTTCCTGATAGGTTCTCCACACACCCCACTTCCCCATCTCAACCGATGCTTACTGGCGGACCATTAGCTGCATCATTGTCGGGTATAGGACCACAAGTCCCAACAAAGGATTGTGAGCACCGCTGAGAGAATCACTGGGGTCTTGCTTCCACCCATTTGAGATATTTATCAGCTCTGCTATGTACACAGGGGCCTTAGCATTGACAATGATCCCTCCCATCTGCCCAACAACCTCTTTGACCCCTTACCATCAGGCAGGAGGTACAGTAGCATTAGAGCAAGAACTGTTTGGCTAGGAAACAGCTTCTTCCCCTAGGCCGTAAGACTACTGAATGCCAGCCTCTACCCAGGTCTCATCACACATGAAGCGGCAGTAGCTTTACAGTGTTTACTTTTTAATTTTTATCATACATGTTAATTTATTTGTGATAATATTATTTTATGTGTCATGTGTGGGAGTTATACTTACTGTGTTGTGCACCTTGGTCCAGAGGAACATAGTCTCATTTGGCAGTATACATGTGCACGGTTGAATGACAATAAACTTGAACTTGAATTTTCTCTGAGTGGGATACAACAGATCAGCAAACAAGCTGATTGGATTACTGGTTCAGGATCCAAGAACACTGTGGCTGGTTTCACCTTCCATTGGTTTTAATGTGGAGTCTTTTTTCCAAAAGAAAAATAAGAATTGAAGAATTTTGCTTTTGAAATGTACTTGCAAGAAGAAGACAATGCCTCTGAAAACTTTCCATGCGATGTAGATTTTAGAGGAAGAATGAGAAACAGTATCTGGAGAATTCAGCATAACCATTGGACAGGCTGTGGAGAATTCTTTGCTTATTTTAATCACGAACTGTTTGCTCATTAAACTGAGGGATGGCATCGACTTTCGAATTCTGTCATCTCCTGGTAGCATCAAGTGCTCCCTGGTCAGCTATCGCGATGTGCTACATAAAGCTCCTGTGACATTTGTCATAAACTTTAGCCACAAAAGAGAAGCTGTCCCACATCACAATGTCAGCTCCGAATCCATAGACAACCTTCCCTTGGCAATCTCAGAATCAAGTTGCCAATTAGGGCTGAATTATGGGCAGTTTTGTCCTGTGAAGATAGGCATTTGTGGGATTGAATGACTGCCTCATATCCCTTCCCAAACTTTCCCTTCACTAAAACAAGTATTAGCTGTATTTTTTTATAGCAGATTATAAATCTGTCATCTATTTCATGAACAATTCCTAGAATAAAATGAGGAAAATGAATAAAAGAATTTCAGACACTGAAAATCTGAAACTTAAATCAGGAAAATATTGAAAGTACTCAGTACATCAGGCAGCATCTGTGATAAGGGATACGGTTACCTTTTCAGGTCAGAGGTCTTTCATCAGTGCAGAGAGAAAGAGAAAACAAGTTTGTTTGATGTTGCAAAGAGGGTTGGCATGGACTGGATAGGATAGAGGGGATCTTTTTCTGATCAAAGTGGCCCATTCATTCAAATACAGACTTTTAGAAATCTGTTCCATTTTTAGATGGGAAAAAAAAGTAAGAAACAGAAGAAGAAAAAGGCCATTTTATATTTGCAGAACCATTCAAAAAGATCTTTGCTGATCCTCTACCTCACAGCTACGTTCTTATACTATTCACTATCGTGTGATTTCACTAGGAATGTAAGAGATATTCTTAAGTGGGATGGTGGTTGTGGTTCATGTCAGTACCAATGACATTGGTAGCATGGATGACAAGACCTTGCAAAGTGAGTTCAGAGGGTTAGGTGCTAAGATAAAGGAAAGGATGTTCATGACTGTGATCTCAGGATTACTACCTGTGCCACATGCTAGCGAGGCCAGAAATAGGAAGATATAACTGAAGGTTTGGTGCAGAAGGGAGGTGTTAGAGAGTTTTCTAGAGTTATGTTAAATAGTGAAATATTAACTTCAGCAACTAACTTCAGCAGCCAATCTTTAGACCTGAAAATGAAATGTAGATTAAATTTAAAATGCAGCCCTGCACAATAGGTTCCTAGAGTTGTGTGCAATGGTTAGTTGAAAAACCAAAAACTGCTGATTAAAATTCATTTTGGGTGAGTATGCGAAGAAGGAGCTGTGAAAGTTATATGTAATTCAAATGGAGCATTGTAGATACATTGCAAATATAGAATTGTCCTTTGATCTTTAGCATATAAAATGTCATGTAATCTTGGGTTGAAGAGGCCTCTTTTTCTGAAAGGTCTCAAAATGTTGCCTGCTGTGTCTCATTTTGTCGAATAAAAGATTACTTCATATCGACCAGCTGCATCCCTCCAGCGAATTTGTTCACTGTACGACATCTGGGGGCTTCGTCCGGGATGCCTTTGTGACCCATCGTGTGGCCAGCAATCTCAGTAGTCTAAGCAGGTGAGTATTTTTAAAATTAGAACTCACACTTGGACCTGTTCAAGTTGGTGTTGACAGGATCATGAGATATCATGAACACGGCAGAGAGCTAAACTTGCAGATATAAAAATAGCGCAGTGTATATGCATGCATGTGTTTTTATGTAAGAGACTAAACTTTGTGTGATAATTTGGTGATAGGGGCCAGCCGTTGTGAAGGCTGGTTATTGAAGGTTTGGGACGCCAGTGTGGCTTGAATACTCGTTCCAGCAACTGTGAATTTTGGCAGACGCTTTTGCAAATGAGTGTGTCTTCTAACCCTATTTCTGTAACCATGGTGTAACAGTTAGATACAAATGAATGCAACAGGCATTATGTATTCAGAGGCAGATTGCAGAGTACATACTCTGTGGTTTTAAGTGTGCATTGTTTAACTTGTATCTGTCATTTATATTTTACATAATGTGGGAATTAGTGTGTAAATATTCGAGGGAGAGGTTTTACTCAGATGTAGCTGTCAGGATGGCACCTATTGAGGTCAGGCATTGTCTCTTTGAAAACACTTGACTTTGATTGCAATCATTCATAAGCCCTTCACCCCGGAGAGAAGCAGAGGATTTTGTCATAGTTGCACTCACTTAACGTTGCATGTGGGAATTCAGAATTCTGGTGCAAGCTCGAGAAAATTATTGAAATTCACTAGATGTACCCTAAAGATAGACGGTACTTATTTTGGCAAAATGAAGTGCCCACGGAATATGTGGGACATGGTGGCCCAGGGAATGTAGGATGGTACTTGGGCAACTACGGGAATGCTAGCAATGAAGAGAGATGATGTTCATTTAAGGGGAAAGTTTCAAAGGTTTCAGAGGTACACTTAATGTCAGAGAAGTGTATACAATATACATCCTGAAATGCTTTCTCTTTGCAACCATCGACGAAAACAGACGAGTGCCCAAAGAATGAATGACAGTTAAATATTAGAACCCCAAAACACCCCCCCGCCCACCTCTCCTCCCTTCCGTGCGTAAGTGGCAGCAAACAACGATCTCCCCTTCCCCCAACAGCAAAAACAAAGCATCGGCAAGCACTCAAGCGTGCAGTAAAGCAACAGCAGAGACACAGACTTGGAGTACCCCAAAGACTATTCATTCACCCGATATTTGACATACCATAGGCTCTCTCTCCCTCCCTAATAAGAGAGATAGGGGTGTCTCCATTTCACAGTGAGAGAGGAGCCGTAACAACAGCTCGCTGGTTTATGATGTTAAAAGTTCATTACGTTGCTTTTTCTGAGCCCTGTGCCCAAAGATCTCAGATATCTGGGCACACAGCTAAAGATCTTCCGACTCCCACGACACACCGATCTTCTGACAGGACACCAATCTTCAATCCACCCATCTCCAGAGCCATGAGATCACAGGCCTCCAAAGGTGAGCTCAGCTCTTTGGCTGAGTCCTTGGCTTGTCAGATAACAGCCAGTCATGAGACCCCGAGAGCATGTCCCATTCCTGCAAAGAACCAAATTCAGCGTGTAACTCTGGGTTGGGGTTTTCAAAAGAACCTCGAAAGGGAAAAATAGAGATATTAAAGAAGGAAATAGAGCTGTTTCCAAAGATATAAGCAAAGGTGTCACCGTTTAACACCATCATGACTAAGCTCCGCCCACTTGTGAGGGGAGGTGAGAGTAACTGGAGGACGATAATGTCAGTATGTCAGAGAACCGAGAGTCTGCCATGGATTATGCAGAACGTAAATATCAAGTGTACAAAAACTATTTAGGGTTGGATAATCCAGGGAAAGATGACCCAGTCTTCCTCAAAATGCTGACGGAATGCCTGAACTCAGCCCACCAGAAAGTTTTAGATTTGGGGATAGCAGCGGGATCGACCTACTCCATAATAGTGTCATGGGCTGGTGAGATAGACCAGAGAAAACATAGAAACATTGAAAATAGGTGCAGGACTAGGCCATTCGGCCCTTCGAGCCTGCACCGCCATTCAGTATGATCATGGCTGATCATCCAACTCAGAACCCTGTACCAGCCTTCCCTCCATACCCCCTGATCCCTTTAGCCACAAGGGCCATATCTAACTCCCTCTTAAATATAGCCAATGAACTGGCCTCAACTGTTTCCTGTGGCAGAGAAATTCACAGATTCACCACTCTCTGTGTGAAGAAGTTTTTCCTAATCTCGGTCCTAAAAGGCTTCCCCTTTATCCTCAAACTGTGATCCCTCGTTCTGGACTTCCCCAACATCGGGAATAATCTTCCTGCATCTAGCCTGTCCAATCCCTTTAGGATTTTATACGTTTCAATAAGATCCCCCCTCAATCTTCTAAATTCCAACGAGTATAAGCCTAGTTGATCCAGTTTTTCATCATATGAAAGTCCTGCCATCCCAGGAATCAATCTGTGAACCTTCTTTGTACTCCCTCTATGGCAAGGATGTCTTTCCTCAGATTAGGGGACCAAAACTGCACACAATACACCAGGTGTGGTCTCACCAAGGCCTTGTACAACTGCAGTAGTACCTCCCTGCTCCTGTACTCGAATCAAGGAGGGGGAAGAGAAGTCATAAAGTGGCTGTAGTGAATGTATCTGCTGTGATATCACAGAGAACTTGCTTTGTGTGCCAGCAGCTGGGGCACGTAACAAGGAACTGCTGGAATAGACGCAGGAGGGTAAAGGAGCTCTGACTTCTCAGGCTATGGTTGAAAGAAATGCTCTGAAAAATGATGGAAATGTGAAAATCATTTACCAAAGCAGGTAGAATCCACACCAGTGCCCATTCTTTCCAATTTGACTGCTGGCCAGATTTTCGAGCCGGTGAAGTGAAACAAATGGCAATGGCCCCCTCTACTGCCAGTCATGGTCAACTGTGGATGTACAAAAGAGGTTTATTAGGGGGCCAGCAATTTACTTGGAGTACTGTGCTCAGTTCTCGTCGCCTCACTATAGAAAGGATGTGGAAACCATAGAAGGGGTGCAGAGGAGATTTACAAGGATGTTGCCTGGATTGGGGAGCATGCCTTATGAGAATAGGTTGAATGAACTAGGCCTTTTCTCCTTGGAGCGACGGAGGATGAGAAGTGACCTGATAGAGGTGTATAAGATGATGAGAGGCATTGATCGTGTGGATAGTCAGAGGTTTTTTCCCCAGGGCTGAAATGGCTAGCATGAGAGGGCAAAGTTTTAAGATGCTTGGAGTAGGTGCAGAGGAGGTGTCAGGTGTAAGTTTTTTAGGCAGAGAGTAATGGGTGTGTGGAGTGGGCTGCCAGAGACAGTGGTGGAGGTGGATATGATAGGGTCTTTCAAGAGACTCCTGGACAGGTACATGGAGCTCAGAAAAATGGAGGACTATGGGTAACCCTTGGTAATTTCTAAGGTAAGGACATCTTCAGCACCCGAGGAGGTAACAACGATTAAAGAATCACCAGAAAGGGAATGAGTAGGAAGACATCAATGCTAGAAGGGCAGCAGAAGAACAAGAAGAAATGACAGCTGCCAATTTTGTAAGATCACATGAAGATGTGAAGGACCTTTGTAACCAATTTAAAGTGTTGAAGGACCGAGCAAAACAACAGCAGCACATTGCTGATCAGAGAGAGCCAGAGGAAAAGGAGATAGTCCTCCCACAGCCGGGTGACCAAGTCATGATAAAAGTACCTCCCGACAAGGCAGGGTTTGCTCCCAGATGGATCGGAGCACAGATGGTACTTTTGACAAACGTCACTTGTGACTGAGCAGACACGGTGAGGTAGCCAGTGGAAACACTGGACTCAGATTAAAGTGTACAACTCAGCTTCTTGAAACGTGCATAGACTCAGCGGGAGGTTGTGTACCCAGTAACAGTGCCATTGCAGAGGACCTAAGTGATGAACACCAGCCGCTGCATCATACCTGACCACAGCTGATGGTATCAGACCAACAGCTAACGTGAAGGCAGAGAACCCTGAGAGAGTGTGACAGCAAGCCATTAAGAGTGTGTGAAGGTATAACGGTAATGGTGTTCCCTAATTAAGGCTTTTTGCTAAAGGCAGATGACTAGTTGTACAACATAGAATAGAAAACATCTGGGAGAATAGATGGGAAGGGATCTGGGTTAGAGTAGAGACATTAGGTTCCACAACTTCAATGGCATGGCAGTCTGCGAAAGAGAAGAAAGTGCAAATGGCATCTGAAGGAAGTCACCCCAGCCTGAATGAAGAGTGAATACAAATGAGCTGGACCCTTTCAGTGGTTGGGCCAGAGATCGACTGGACAGTCTGGAAGGGGATATCACTGGGGAGCGGTCCTTGCCATCATTCAAATAGAGACCATCCCAACCCCTCCTGTACAATGATGAAAGGACCTGTGAGCCTGATATATTTACTTTTCTGTTTCCCCTGACCAGAGAGTAACTACTGATAGCCACTGCAGAGTTTTAACTATCGCAGAATGAAGGGGTGAAGATAAAAAAGTGATTAAAATGCAATTAGTCAGCAGTGAAAGAGGTAAGAGGTGTCCAAATGACAAAGCTGCATTTTAAAGACTGTTGGTCAAATTTCTGAAACAATCTTTCTGCTTAGCATCTTGTAGGCAGATATTAGAAATGATAATGTTGATGTGAAGGTTCAAAGGTTCTTTTTATTGTCAAAGTATTCATGTACAATACCACTCTAATATTTGCCTTCTCCAGATAGCTGTGAAATACATAAAAAAGGAAGTCTTTGAAAGAAAAGACATCAACCCTCCCCATGCATAAAAAAGAAAAAGAAACAAAACTTGCAAATCCCACCCCTCCCTCGCACAAAAAACCTAATAGATTGCCCACATGGAAGAAGGCAGCTGGAACATCAAGCCCCAAATCCCCAACCCCTCCCTCTCACAAAAACTAACATATCACCGACCCAGAACCCCAACCCACCAACCGGCAACAAGAAAGAAAACTCAGAAAACTGAAGGAGAGCGATATAAACTATAGTCAAATAATTATATAAATCTCAGAATTTCAAAAACATCCTCCCATCAGAATCAAGGAGAGTGGCCGCTTGAATTCAGTCCTTCCAAGAAGAGCACCCGCCGCACTGCCCCACCGTGGGCTAGAGCACTCTGAACACCGCTGATGCACATCAAGTAATTGGGTGGGGTTCCGAAGCAGGGCATTTCTGCTACACTATTTGAGTAGATCCTCTTTAAGGTTGGTCTTTCCTGGAATAAATTTATTTTTGTCCAGGAGGGCCAAGAGGAGGGACGGTTTGAGAGTATTCTGGAGTTAGGTGATATGGCAAAATATTAAATTTAGCAACCAATCCTTAGTCCTGACGTAGACTTTACATTAAATTTAAAATGCAGTGCCGGACAATAGGTTGATAGAGCTGTGAGCAACAGTTAATTTAAAAAAACAGACAATGCTGATTAAAATTTATTTTGGGTGTCCAGAGTGCGGATATGAAGAAGGAGGTGTGGGAGCTACCTGTAATTCAAAGGAAGTGTTGTAGATTCATAGGAAATATAGAATTGTCTTTGATATTTAGCATATAAAATGTCATGTAATATTGAGTTGAGAAGGTCTCTTCCTCTGAAAGGGTATCAATATGACAGCTGCAGCATCTCACTTTGTCGAATAAAAGATGAGTTAATATGTACCAGCTGTGTCTCTCCAGTGACTTTGTTCACACGACAACGAGGGGGGTTCAAATTTTTGAATCACTGGGCTATCTTTCATGGAAGGTGGCACCTGTACAGAAGGAACAGTTTGCACCTGTACTTGAGAGAGAATAATATCTTAGCAGGAAGGTTTGCTACTGCTGCATGGTGGGTGTGGTGTTGTTTAAACTCAAGTAGCAGGGGATGGGAACCAGAGCACCAGACCAGATAGTGGAGTGGTTGTAGAGAAAGCTGTTTTTGAGCCTACATTCAAGGTCAGGAATCAAAATGTTGAGCTTGGTGGAATGAATGTTCAGAGATATGTTTCAATGCAAGGAGTTTTGTAGGAAAGGCAGATGAGCTTAGGGGATGGATCGGCTTGTGGAATTATGACACTGTAGCCATTAGTGATACTTGGTTGCAGGAAGGGCAGAACTGGCAGCTCAATGGTCTGGGGTTCTTTTGTTTTAGACATGATAGAGCAGGAGGAATTAAAGTGGATAGGGTGGAACTACGAGTCAGCAAAAATATCATTGCAGTGCTCAGTCAGGACAGAATGGAGAGCTCATCTAGTGAGATTTTTTGGGTAGAACTAACAAAAGTATAACTATGTTAGTAGGATTACATTATAGACCACCCAACAATTCACAGGATCTAAAGGAGTAAATTTGTAGAGAGATCACAGATTGTTGCTAGAAACATAAGATTGTGATAGTAGGTGATTTTAACTTCCCACATATTGACTGAGTCTCCCATACAGTAAAAGGGCTGAATGAGTAAGAATTTGTCAAATGTGTTCAGGAAAGTTTCCTTACTCACTACATGGAAGTTTCAACTAGACAGAGGGAGATATTAGATTTGCAATTAGGCAATGAAACAGGGCCGGTGACAGAAGTTTGAGTAGGGGAACACTTTGCATATAGTGATAATAATTCCATTAATTTCAAGCTTACAGCTGGTTCTCAGGTTGAGATTCTAAATTGGAGAAAGGCCGATTTTAATGGTATCAAAAAGGATCTGGCAAGTGTGAATTGGGATAGGTTGTTTTCTGGCAAAAGTTTACTTGGTAAAAGTGATATTTTGAGAGTACAGGACTTCCGGTAGCGCTCATGGAGTGAAGTCGCGTTCTTGACTCGCTCCATTACCTCTGAGTTTTTTCTCTCTATGGTCAGCTATACTTTAATTAACTATTAAGGCATCAATTTTTACAATACTTTGAACTAAACTGAATTCTCTGACAATTGGATGATACTGAGATCGGCTATGTCTAAGAACGGGAAAGACGGCAAGGATGGTAAACCTCCGGTTAAACCGAAAGCTACGGATCTCCCTCCGACTGAATCACCGGTGACTTTGAAAGCGATATCGGAGTTAATTCAGAGGGAAATTTCAACCTCTGTTAGGGAGATGATTCATACAGAAATTATGGGCTTTGTTAAAGACCTGATTCATACGGAAATCTCAACTAAGTTCCAGAAAATTGCCGATTTAATTGATAAGATGCAAACATGTATTGCGGAACATCAGTCGGCTATATCTGATCTTCAAAAATCCGCGCAACAAAGTGAGCTTAAGATGGGGAAAGTCGAAGAAACAATTAATGTAATGAAGAAGAAACTTGACTTTTTGACTTTTAAAAACTCTGACTTGGAATCTAGAATGCGACGGCAGAATTTACGAATGATTGGCGTCAGGGAAGCCGTGGAAGCTAACAACCCTATGAAATATTTCTCCCAACTTTTAAAAGATGCATTCCCTACTGTATTTCCTGACCAACCACCGCTACTGGATCGTGTTCACAGAATCCCATCATACTCGTCTAGGTCAGATAGACCTAGGCATGTTATCTTACGTTTTCATTACTTTCAAGACAAGGAGAGACTGTTTCGATTCGCTCGATCTAAAGGTTTCATTGATTTTTCGGATCTTAAGTTCCGATTCGTGGAAGATTTCAGTAAACCAATCTGGGACCAACGGGTCCGTTACAGATCCGTGATGTCGGAATTCTATAAGATGGATTTAAGACCAGCGCTGCTGTACCCTGCACGTCTAAGGATTCGCATGTTAGATGGAGCCCTTCGTTTTTTTGATTCTCTATCGGATGCCCAGAGTTATCTGGATCAACTTTCATCTTCAACATCTTAATTGCCTTTTTTTAATTTTCTCCGTTGATCGGAGGCTGTGAATTGGTTGGTTTTAACTTTTCTGTGCCCTATTTGGGCAGAAAAGTTTACTTTCGATTTCTTAATATGGCTGCTAAACTTTCTTTTTAACTGCGTCATTTCTTTCTTTTCCCAGGGGATTCTGGGTGGTTACTTCCCTTTTGTCATCTTACGTATTTCCTGTGCGGCCTTAAATTTTGTAGTTTTTTTTTAAATTTTATTCTGTTTTGCTTTTTATAATCATTTTATGTTAATAATCCTATTTTTTTTGTTGCTGTGTCTATTCATGAGTTTGAGGTTTATTGTGGTTTTTTTTTAATATATACTTTCCGGCTTTTGTTCTGTTCTGTGTGTATTTTAATTGAGCTAACTTTTTTTTACTTATTTTTTTACTGTTTTACAATTAGCTGATCCTTTTCATATTTATACCTTTTTTTTAGGGAGCGTATACCGGAAGTCATGGGGGTAGTTTTAGCGCTTGCTTCTTTCTGGCGGGTCTGCTTTAGATTTCGCCTTGGGGTCTTGGGGTGGGGGGTGGTGGGAGGGGCTTCACGTTTTAGTTTGTTTCTCTTTGGGCTATATACATTATTGAAGTATTGGTTGCGTCCTTTTCCCCGGTATCTTTTGTATGTTCTGTTTCCTCTCCGGGTTTGTGGGTCGCGCCTATTGTCAATCCTCCTTGTTATGGGTTGACTTTAGGATTTATGGAGTCTATTATTAATTTTGTCTCCTGGAATACTAATGGTCTTAATCATCCTATTAAAAGGAAAAAAGTTTTTAAAGTGTTCCGGAGACTTAAAGCACAAATTTTATTTTTACAAGAGACCCATGTACGGAGGGGGGACAGACTACGTTTTTTCAAATTCTGGAAGGGACAACAATTTCATTCGAACTCCAATGTTAAGATTCGAGGCGTCTCTATTTTTATAGACTCCTCAGTTACTTTTATACAACAGGATATTATCTCTGATCCGAATGGTAGATTTTTATTGGTTAGTGGTTTACTATTTAATAAAAAAGTAGTTTTGGTTAATGTTTATGCTCCTAATATGGATTGTCCGGAATTTTATAAATCATTGTTTGATCAGTTTCCGAATTTGAACGAGTTTTCATTGATTTGGGGCGGAGATCTTAATACCTGTTTATCTCCAGCTTTGGACCGTTCGGCTCCTTTACGGACTTTACCTAATAAATCTGCAAATTTGATTAATTTTTTCCTTTCTGATTCTGGGTCGACGGACATTTGGCGTTTTCTGCATCCTCAGGAAAAAGATTTTTCCTTCTTTTCACATGTTTATCATTCCTATTCAAGAATTGATTATTTTTTCATTGATTCTCGTCTCATTCCTTCAGTGATTAAATGTGATTATGATTCTATAACCATTTCGGATCATGCTCCACTTAAGCTTTCTATTAAAATTATGGCCAATATACCAAACAATAGACAATGGCGTTTTAATTCGCTGTTGCTTCAGGACTCGGACTTTGTTAATTTTATGAATGAACAGATTGAGCTTTTTTTTACAATTAACCATACAGAAGATATTTCGGTTAACACTCTTTGGGACACTTTTAAAGCCTATATTCGGGGTCAGATTATTTCGTATTCCGTTGCTTTGAGGAAGAAACAGAAGCAGGAGGAGATGGCAATTGTGGACAAGATTAAAGAAATTGATAAGAAATATGTTATGGCTCCTTCTGAGGAGCTATACAAACAAAGAACTGAACTTCAAATGGAACACAGTTTACTACTCTCGTCCTCGATTGTAAACCAATTAAAGAAAACAAGAAGTGATTTTTATGTTCACAGTGATAAAATTGGCAAGCTGCTGGCTAATCAATTGAAATCTAATTATGTTAAATCTCAAATCAATCAGATTTATAACCAAAATGATCGATTGATATTGGATCATGTGGGGATTAATCAAACCTTTTGTGATTTTTATTCTTCTTTATATCAATCAGAGTCTCCTCGAGATTCTAAATATATGAATGATTTTTTAGATAAGTTAGACTTCCCTCAGATTTCACAGGATATGTCTTCTTTATTAGATACTTCCATTACAATGGATGAGATTAAGAATGTTATTTTTTCTATGAATCTGGGGAAAGCTCCTGGCCCTGATGGGTTTACCGTTGAATTTTATAAATGTTTTGCTTCTTTATTGATTCCTTGGCTCTATAAGGTTTTTGAGGCTTCTTTGAAACTTGGTAAACTTCCGGAATCTTTTAATAGAGCATCAATTTCTTTAATACTAAAGAAGGATAAAGACCCTGCTCAATGTGCATCTTATAGACCAATATCTTTATTAAATGTTGATTCTAAAGTTTTTTCTAAGTTATTAGCAAATAGAC